>NC_086154.1:54102956-54705002 GCF_035149785.1 Candoia aspera
GGACCTGGATATCCATGAGATTACTTGCTCCCAATAGTTTCTGCCTGCTTAATTAGATCAGGAAGAGCAGGTTACCTCCTGGCTTCCTCTGTCATCTGCAATGTTCTCTGAGGTGAGCTTTCTCAATCACTGCCCCCTTCTCTGAAACAGCACCGCCCCAAGCCTGAGATTTAACTAGCCCTACTCTATTAGGATTTGGGAAAGCAATCAAATCCTGCTTATTTTAGCAGGCCTTTGAGGAGGAGATGAATTGTGAAAGATCTCTCCTGTTTATAACTATATGACAATTAGGGTTTTATGGTTTCTCAGCATAGGAATATTCAGCTATTATTGTGTTAAATACATAAATGTAATGTTTGTTATTTATCTGTTTCTATTTCTTGGTTGTTGTAAACCAACATGGTAGAGTTGGTCAACAATTAAAGTTGCATCTAAATAATCAAACATGCATATGGAATAGGTGATGTTAGAAGGGTCATTCAGGCCATCAAATTCACACCCAGCTAAGTGGAAAACTTCAAGTTAAAGTGTCCCCAAGTGATGTCTGTTCAGCCTCTACTAGAATATATCCAAGAAAGGGGAGCCTGTCACCTCTAGTTCCACTACTGAATTGCTATTACTGTTATAAAATTCTTCCTGACACTCACTTGGAACTGGTCTTCCTGTAACTTAATAACACTTTTCTTTGTCTGACATTCTGGGATAATAGAAAACAGGTCAGAATTGTTGTTTATGTGACACCAATCTGGTATATGAAGAATATTATATTCTGCCCCAGTCTTCTCTTCTAATAAAAGCCAAACCCTAAAACTATCATTAACAACACTTTGAGAATTACACATGAGAAGCAGTAATTTCCATAAGAGAAAAACTAAATGATAAAGCATAGAAAATCACACTGTTCTTATTCATCCAACCAAAAATTAATTAACAAAAGCTTAGAATACACCCTCTCCTCATTTAGCGACCTCAATCTGTTCCTTAAATCGGAAGTGAAATGGTTGCTAAGCGTACATGTGACTGAAAGAGAAATGCTGTGAAGATCACTGGTTGCTGCCATCTCTTTCAGATAAAATTCTCTTGTGCAGCTTTGCCACTGTTACTCCCACTCTGGCGTGCATTGTTGTCAGGCACACAGAATTTGCTCATATGTGTGTGCATTGGTTGGAAAATGTTTTTTTTTACCATTATATTTGCGAATGGTCACTAAACAAGGTAGCCACTAAATGAGGAATGGCTGTATTTTCATTAGGAATAAACCTATTTGCCATGTAACATATTACTCTATTCAACCTTCTATTTAAGCCTTGAAAACCTTTGTTAAAACTAATTTATTACACATAAGCAAATACTGCAATGATTGAGTAGACAATTTAAGGTTGGAAGCATTAATTAATATTAATACATTATTAGCTTATTTTGAAGACGTATACTGTAAAATCTGTAAGGCATTTAATATATGAAAAAGTAGAGAAATATTTTGCATGTACCAGCAACAATATCACTTTGTGCTAATTAGCATGAATATCACTTCACGCTAATCCTCAAACTGCTTTTTAAACTAACAGTACTTATGTAAGAATGCCATATGTGAAACAGTGAGAGAGAGGAAAAGATAGCAGTTATCATTTTCAAGAACATAATTTCTCAGCCAGTGATAGCATAGTGGGGGTTTAGTGCCGATTAATATATCTTTTCCAATGTCGGTAAGCATTTAGTTTATCTAAAAAAAAGTTTTCAATTCATTACATTTCCTTGGATCAGGATATAGAGATATCTTTTAATGTATGTATGGGAACCTCCATCCTACAGACCAAAAATAGTCTTGTAGGGGTTTTCCATTGGATTCTTACATTTCTTCTCCAGGCCAGAAAAGTTCTTATCACCAACCAGCAGTTGAAGAGAGATAAGATTTTTTTTCTCTTTCTTGTAATGTAACCTTTAAAAAAAAAGTCTGATTGCAGCATAGGAGGGGAGTGTCTGGAGAGAACTGCTTCTGGGAAGGGGAAGTTTTATAGCAGGAGACTGTAATGAAACTGCAGAACTCTGTCAAAAGTACTTAAACTATGCAATTTGCTACCACAAGATGGATGGTGTAATGGTTGCCTATTCTGACAGATTCAGTCTCACAAGCAGGTGCTTAAGGATAACTGATTTATTGAAAGAATAGTGTGCAAATACAAAGAAAGCTGAGAATGAGCAAAAGCGCGCCAAATACAAACTAAAAACCCTCGCTTCAAACCCGGTCCCGCCCCTTGCTCCCGCTTAGCAACCACCCCTTCCCAGGTGTTAGCAACCGTCACCCACATCGGCCTGAGAAACGCAGTCAATAACCCAAACATACATTCCACAGTTACAGTAAGGAGATTACAGCCTGGCACGGCTGGAAATCTAACACGGATCAGGAAAGTGACATGCGAAACGTTATGATGTATTCAGAACATTGAAACGATGAACATGACAGATGGCCACCAACTGAGCTGACTTTAAAAGGATATTAGTGCAGGATAGGACTATCCATGGCTCCTAGTCATGACAGTTAAAGTTTGTCTCCAGGCATACTGGCAGTATGCCCTCAAGTACAAGGTGTTGAAAGGCAATGGGAGTGAGCATTGTATTCATGCTCCATTTGTGAACTTCCCTATGGCATCTGGTTGGCCATTACAGAAAATGGAATATTGAACTAGACAGAATCATAGAATTGTGGACCTGGAAGGGACCACAAAGATTATCTATTCCAGCCTTTTGCAGGAAAATCAAACAATCCTCAAAACGTAGTTGGCCATCATCCACTTAAAAATCTCCAGAGATGGAGAACCTACAACCTCCATAAGTTGAGTATTCCACTGTTGCACAGCCCTTGGCACCAGGAAGATTTTCTTTATATTTAAATGAAATCTAGATAACTGCAACCTATACCTGTTATTTCTGGTGCCAGTTTCTGTGCAATAGAAAATAGCTCCTGCATCTCTCTAGTAGCACCCTTTTGTGTATCTGATACCATGTGTCTCCTTAGTCTTTTTTTTCTCTGTATCATCTTCGTCAGCCTCCTCTGAACCTGTTCTAAGTTGTCAATTGTTTTCAGGAAATGTGATACCCAGAATCATAAACAGTCATCTAGGTATGGTCTCACTAGTGCAGAGTAGAGGAGAACAGGGACTTCACATATTGTTGATACAATGCTTTTTCTTATACAACCCAGAACTATACTAGGTCTCCTAGCAGCTGTCTCACACCACTATCTCATCTTCACGTTGTTACCATATCCTTCAAAAATGTATTGCTTCCAAGCCATGGATGCCCATCCTAGTACACGTGCCATGCATTTTCCTCACTAAATGTAGTATCTTATTCTTTATTGAAGATCTTTTTCCTCTCACCCCAGACTTCCAACTTATCCAGATTAGATTGCAATTTCATTCTGTCATCCTGGTTGTTGGCCAGATCTTCCAATTTTGTGTATTCCGCATGTTTGAAAAGCAGCCCAGTTCCCTTATCCAGGTGATTAATAAAATTATTGAATAATACCAAGACAGATCCCTGCAGGACCCAATGGATTACTGCTTTCCAACTTGATATTCACCCTCTGAGTGTTGTTAGCCAGTCAGCTATGGATCCACCTATCCACAGGATTCCCCTTGTCCTCTAGTGTAGTTATTTTCAAAGACGACAGTGTGCATCTGAATGATTTTTGACAAAACCACATAACTCTTAGCAATCGTAACACTGTCTGCAAGAAGCTTACACATGGCCTGTTTTATTATGCTAGGCTCACTGGTTGGCAATTACTGGGATCCTCTTTTTTTCTCTTTTTCTTGAAATGGAGGACCATATTTGTTCTCCAATCATTTGACACTTCCCCACTTCTCCAAGACTACTTTGATTTAGACTTCTGACTGAATCAACAAGAACCTTAAAGTGAATCTAATGGCTTATCTACAGGTAGGAGTCTTTTTGGTCAAAGAACACTCCTGCTTTTCAGTTTGCCATTATTTACTTCACTAAGACTTGAATCGCCACATGTAAATGGCTTTCTAAATGCAGTAGTCCACAGCAAATATGCGTTTACTACTTGCTGTGGACTACTGCATTTAGAAAGCCATTTACATACTTGCTGTGGACTACTACTACATAAGAGTTGCAATAGCAGTTTCTTTTTTCTGGAAGAGTTTCTCTGGTAATTTTCTCATTCAGAAATAACACAATGGGGTATCCTGATCTTAAATCATTGGAAAGGTGGTTGTGATCTAAATAAATAACACAGACATCCTTTCTGACTGCTACACTGACAAATATTTGTGATTTGATCTTACAAATGTCTCCTTTCTCCCTTATTAATATTAACAAGTGATGTTAAACAGTAAAACTGCATACTTAATCTTTAAGAAAAGTGCTCTAACTACATAGGCAAGAAGCATCTGTATGTTATAGGACAGAACAGAATCAGTAAAATATGTAGCCTCCCTTTTGTGAGATGTATTCCATGGGAGGCTGGGCAGCCATCTATCAGAAATGCTTTAATTTGGATTCCTGAATGTGTTGGATTCTGCAGTCTAAGTAACTCTATGATTCCATAACATTTGATTTGCATATTGAATATTCCTAATTCAACATGTGGTCTGGTAAAGTTTAAGGTGAACATTTGCCCACTCTTGGTTTCTTCTGTACTGCCAAAAAGCCACAATGAGGCTGAAAAAATGATAGAAGATGTATATGGATATTAAGAAAATGAAGCAAGCAGTACTTACTAGTATAACAAGGATGGAGTAACTCCATGCGGGAACGCCTTGCTTTTATACTTACGTAGTGTTTCCTCCTCATCTCTGTCTTTTAAAACAAGCTCCATTTATAAATGTCCTATCAAATGGTACTCATTTCACTTTTCAAATGACTTACGCTCTGCATTGCTAGCTGGCTCTGCTCCATTTGGCTTCCAAACATTTGCCATGGTCTGGGGATTGGGTTGTTCTCCATCTTTTAACTTCCTAATCATAGTTTCTACAGCCTTGTTTTATTTCAGTGCAAAAGAATTGCTCAACTTAGCTGTGCTGACCACAAATTAAACAGGCTGTCCCTAAAGGTTCAGCACAGACAGAACAGACCAACTTTTTGCCAATAATTTGAGGAACAAGAATAAAAGTATTGTCATCTCTTTGAAATATCAAATTACTGAAACTCTAGTTCACAGGACAGGACTTACTTTTCCATGATGAAGCTAAATTGAGGATATTTATGCTACTTTTATGGTCATCCTTACCAGTTCATCCAAGCTACTCATCACCCAGGAGACAGTCATTTTCACCAACCATTTCCAGTTTCCTTAATTCTCCCACTGCAGCGGCTACCACTTGCAGGGAACTTTTATGTCTGATGAAGCTGTGCGCTACGTTTTTAAATTAACCAGCAACATTTTTCTTGGGTAATCTTAAGCTTGCTCCACTCAGCCTCTTGGGAAATTTGTTTCGTATTACTGTACATCTGGGTATGGGACTCCATGCCTCCATGGCCCTCTCTGCTTTGGCTGCCAGAGAGAACAGAGCAAGCGTTGCCACTTCTGGCTTCTGCACCCCAACATACCCAGAGATGGCCTTTGGTGAGGAATCTGGACTTCAATGGCTATGGGGGAGAGACATGCAAAATCCTTTTCCCCTGCTCCTTGCTCCCCTCAAGGTAGTAGCAGAAACCACTGCCTCCTCCATTCCAGAAGAGCAAGAACTTCTTTGGCCTTGTTTCTGAAGTACAGCAAGAGGAAGGCTGCAGGGACAGCAGTTTCCCAAATAGCCTACTTTCCTCCTGTCTTGAGAATAGGAGGAAAACACACTGTAGGGGATAACCAAACCATAACAGCATCATGCCATGAAGTCCCAAAAAATTACTGTCAGGTTAAATACATACACAAGGGGAATACATACATACATACATAAATGTGAATAATTAAAATACTGTTAAGTGTCATATTTAAGCTTGCATAAGTAGAAGACAACTCTAAACACTAAATTATATTCATATAGAATTAGTATTCAAAAACTCAGTTTACAAGATGCAGAGTTGCTTCGAAGAATTCACAGCAACAATGTTACGTGTTTATGAAATCTACATCTGGAAGTAATTTGTACAAATGCGACTTTGACTTTCTCTTCCAATTCCAAGGTCCTACAGGGGCCTATATACCATAGAAGTATTCGTTTGTGCGCAGACAGACTGTTCTATAATTTATGTCTTTAATTACAGCAAAAAAGTTGTAATTCTTACATGTTGTTGCAATTCTTACTCTTCACATTAGAATAACAGAAAGTGTCTCAAACAAGCTATTTATAATTTACCGCAATGGAACCTGCTGTAAAGAACAACAACCTACATGGAAAACAGATTCTTCACAAGGAAATATATTTTAAGCAAAACATGCTTTTGCAATTGATCCAAATGAGATTTATTTTAAAAAGTTGCTTATATGAACATAAAAGATGGTCAAATTAAAATGATCTTCGTGCCAAAAGAATAAGAGCAACTCTAAAATTTTACTGATGTTGCCTGCAGGTAAATGGTCTGCTTATGAGCGTCAGTTACAAACAAAGTTACATGAAGCTGAGATCTGCAGACCAAAGCTAAGAATCATTCACCTGTAAACAGAGTGATCAAACAGGAGATGAAGGGACAGAGAATGGGAGCAGTATTAAAATTTTCACATTGAGCAAAATGGATCCTTCTGTCTAGTCTTTCCCTGCCAACTTTAGGTAATGAGTTTCAGTGCTCCCACGGCTTTTGGGGCATTGGTCCTGCGTCCCAAATGCACGCAAGATTATGGCCTTAGGCTTTGATACTCTGACTCTAACCTGAACTTTGTGTGAAATCTGGCCTAGATTCTAACTCTGGTTTTAATTGACTGAATTATTGGCTCCCTTGGAGCTGTTAACTTGCCTGTAGCCAGTCTTCTCTAATGTCTTGCAGCCCATGAGAACAGACAAGTTTTTGGTAACATACATGCCTTTGAAACCTTCTGTGAAACATATGTTTAGTTGTAGTAGTAAATACTATGATTATTTACATCCATGCGGCAGCCATTTTCTGCCCTGGGATGCTAGATCAAATATTTTGTGATATAATATTCATGGAACTTTTAAAGTAATAATCTGCCTACAAGTAGAAAATTAGGGACTTTTGACCATAGAATTACATAATAGTTTTATCACAAATCTTGTTTATAGGTTTTGAGAAATCGACATTCTTACTGAACTAATTTTTGTTGTTTGGGCACTTCTGACTCTTCAGTGAGTGTCCATCAGTAATTGCTTCTTTGAACTCCTCTAAGGTTGTGCTTGTATTATCAGGGATAGCATCTAGCCACCTTGTCTTCTATCAGTCTCTTTTTCAATTGTCTCATTTTTTCCATGCATCAGTCTCCTCTCCTTGACTGCTGCCTTCTTGTTATGTGTCCAAAATATCTAAGCTTTAACTTCATTATTAGCGCTTCCAGAGAATAGCCTGGTTGTACTTCATCTAGTACTCAATTATTTGTTCTTCCAGTCCAAGGAACTCTCAGTGTTCCCTAGCACCACAATTCAAAGGGATACATTTTCCTTTGTTCACCCTTTCGGATAGTTCAGTTTTCCCAGGAAATAAGTTACACTTGATAATATTTACCTTTGTTATCATATGAAAATAAACTACAGCTCTAAATATATAATCCAAGTTGAAAAGTGTTCACTTGAGAAGCAGTAGATGCTGAGAATGGGTGGAGGGGTACTAGCAATATAGGAGAGTGAAATTAAGTTTTTAACAGTAGTCAAATTACAGTATGCCTCTTTTAGACTGTGTTACAAAATACAGGGGGAAAAAACCCCAAATAGGACATTTCTCAATGATAATAATAATAGCATGATTAGGTTGGGAAGATATTACTCTGACATTTATGTAAAAGTATGATTTAAAGTCAGTATGAATTACTGGAAACATGAAATCACAGACAGAGTCACTGAAAATGACAGAGCAAAAATTTTATGGGATTTTAAAATTCAGACTGATCGATACCTGAAACATAATATACCAGACATTACTGCCACTGAAAAGAACCATGTTTGGGTTATTGATGTAGCTATCCCAAGACAGAGTAATGTTGAAGACGAGGAAGTAGAAAAGAATACAGTACAATCTTGCAAAAATATGGGATAAATTGTTGACTATGGTATCAATTATCACTAGGGCCCAAAGTGCAATATCAGAAGGACATAGAATTTGGATTGCCTAAATTTGGGACAACTTTGGGACAGCCCAACTACAAACAACAGCACTGATGGGCACCTCATACATAATTCATCGTTACCTTCACAATGAATGCTTCAACTTTTAGACTATATAATTCACACTTGGTGATTTTTGTTTAATTAGGTGGTCTCAGTCCATCTCAGCATGCTAACCAGAGATGGTTAACAATATTTACTGATGCTTAGTGTAAAGCCTGATACATTGAACATAATTCCTGGAGTAGATCAGCTCAGTAACTTAGGCGAATGGAAAATGTTTGGACAAAGGGTGAAAATATCTGAGGCTGATGTGGCACTTTCCCCAACAACTCTTGTTTTATAAAGCCATTTAAAATTTTTTTTAAAGAATTCTCTAGCAATGTTCTGTGGCTTTTGAATGTGCTCTGTTCTCTTTGGGGGTTGGGTCTCACCCTCTAGATTTTTTAAAAACATGTTTCATTCTTCTGCAAACCTTGACTGTTATATCCTCTCTTCTAATTCTCATTGGCTCCACTAGTCTCGTTTTCAACCAATCTGACTCTTGGGTACATGGGAAACGCCGTTCTTTTGTGGGGCTCCCAAGGCTATGGAGGTGCGTTCAGCTCCCACAAGAGTTGGTAAAAACACAATTCTTTCACCAAACTTTTAACGCTTAATTATATTAACTACTGCTTTTAATTTGGGCTTTGATTTTAACTGTATTAATTTTGTTCTGTTTTATATGTCATATTTTTATTGTTGGAAAGGTTTGTTATTGTTATTGTAAATTGCTGTTTTTATGGTTGCTCTCCTGAAGAAAGGCAGCACATAAATTCAATAAACAAAAAATGATACAAATAGTGTCATTATGATAATCTTGGATGATGAGGACAAATAGTGAAAACCTGTCATCTTTATGCAGAAGAAGTTTCATGATCAGACCGTCAAAGTGTTGATCACATCTATCCCATTTCTAAGATCACAAGGCCATGTCTGTCACAATGTTGATGGTGACTTAGTACAGGGTAAGAGAGCCAGTTTAGTCTATCAGAGAGAAAACCTGAGATCTAGTCCCTCCTTAGGTGTGGAAGCCAGCTGGGTAACTTGGGGCTAGTCACTTTCTCTCAGTCTAGGAAGGAGACAAAGGCAAATGACTTCTGAAAATGTTGCCAAGAAAAGTGTGTGGCCTTGTCTGGGTAGTTGCCAGGAGTCAAGACTGACTTGAAGGCAAAGGAAAAAGAAGAAGAAGAAATGAAATAGCAGACGTACAGGATACAGCTTTGCGGTACTAACTGATACCTAACTCCTACTGGATTTACTTTGATCTTAACCATAAACTAACCATAGTGTTGTACTACTATCTTTCAGTAGAACTGATTTCAGGATCTCCCTCGCAACTAGATGAACAAAAACACAGATGCTCTTTCAGAAAATGCAATGCTTCCTACAGGACAGACTTTGTAACTCAGCAGCCAGGCAGTTCATGAGTCATAAGACTGTGGAAAAAAACAGCGGCTACCCATGTTTTGAGGAGAAAAATTGCACTCTAATAATGGCTCTCTGGTCTTTACTCCAAACCAATTTCCTGTAACAGAAATGTGAAACCTCAGTGAAAATAGCTTTACTAAAACAGATCAGAAAAAGAAAGCATATTTTATTTTGGTCCATACCAAGGCCACATTTAAGCTCTAATAATAAACTGTAAGAGACTTTATAAAACCTACTCAGAGCTGAAATTAGGACCTGATAACTTTAGGCAGTTGTTGGGACCCCTGAATCCTGCAAGCCCTCAAGAAACATCAGGTAGTTGAGCTAATTGAATGGCAGCATTCACATAAGAACTGAAAAGCAATGGTCTAGATATACTTTATGTTATTGATTTAATTGATTTATATGGCTGCCCAGTTCACAAATTGCGATTCTGAGGGGCTAACACCAAAAACAGGACCAACAAGGTAAAGAACAATCCATAATCATTCAGTATTCCAACCATTACAGACAGACTCATTCAGCATCTTGGCCCAGTGGTTGGTGAACACAGTAACAGCTACCAGTTTCCAGTATCTGCCAGCCATATGCATTTGGTTAGTTCATGAGAAGGGCATGAAAGAAACAGGCACCTCCATTTTTCCCTAGCATCAGACAGTCACTGATATGGCCTAAATTAATCAACATGGGCTGTACTCATGTGCCACATAGTGGAAAGAAGCCAGGGAAACACAGCACCTTCCAAACTACCTTGGAATGTTTCTGGGGATATCCCCAGAAGGTACAGCATATGCATATATTTTGCATAGTCTGAAAACAAATGCATTAAGAGTTGGATCTGTATATTCCTACATGACAGTTTAAGGTCAAAAGTGGGGTCAACAACAAAGAATATAGGCTAGATAATAATCTTTTATGCAGTCATATTTAATAACCCTGTAAAGAACAATACATTTGATCTATCCATTATACACTCAGTTAATAAGAGCAACATGACTAAATGATATGGAATTTTTTGCTTACATAGATAGATGTTATAAAGATAATGCATTTAGGATACACCTTGATTGTGTAAAGGAAATACTGAGTGTGCCACATTAGCTGAAGTTACCACTTATTCTCTGTATTTGTAATGCACGGAAATGTGTGTGTGTATGTGCACGTGCGCAAAGAGAGATAGCGTGATGCTTTTGAGATGAATAAATGAAAATTTTGTGTTTTCGCCACAAAAAAAGAGAAGATGCCTTCATCATGTATCTGTTATTCTCTTGACAACAACATTGTGCTATGTGCATTGATGGCCACAGATGAAAAGACAGTAGGCAAGCTACAGTATGAAGTCAGAGTGTAATTCAATTTATGTGTTTATAGAATTGTAACAGTTGTAACACAGAGAGTCCATTGTAACTGGGCGGCTAATAAATTTAAATAGGATAGGTAACGTATTCTCAGTTGCTAAAGATAATATAAGCTAGCATATGCAAAACTGAAAACACAGAAATACAGTGCTGTTTTATTGTATAGCAATCACTCTGATACTAGTTAACAATTAAAATGCAATATTTTACCATAATAATGGCACTAGGAAAATCATCAGCAAATTGTTCCTTCAGTCATAACTTACATTCACTCCCATATTGATTGACTGATTGAATATGTGCCATCAAGTCATTTTCAACTCCTAGCAACCACATAGATAGGTCACTCCCATATAGTACAGAGAATTAAATAGAAACTGTTTGCTATTTAACTTTAAAATAATAGTGAACCGAACCCACTGGGGGTATGTGGACATATGCTTTAAATAATCTGATGCAGTTTTAAGGAAGAATGAATTCTAACTGCTGCATGAATCTGATCCATGCAGGTTATATGAAAATATTAATCAGTAGTAATCTTCCAAAAAATCCAGCTGTTACTAATTAATGAAGTTGACCAGTAATAAATCTTTACTCTTACTTTCTTTTGTTTATACTTGAAGTACCTTACCTCAGCAGCTTGGGTCTCCTGATGCAACAAAGTCAGACCTGTGAGATCTTCTAAGAAAGAATGGGAAGAATTAAAAACCTTTGCCAGGAAATTAAAGCCTTCTCTTTCATACTGGTCAAGGACCTGTCAAAAGAAAACACAAGAGACAATGATATTATTTCTTTGTGGTTATTCCAGGATCAGAGTTTTTGCAGTATGACTCTTAATAGAAATTTACCAAGTAAGAAATTGCAGCTTCCTATTTACAACAGATATTTGTGTTTCTGCTAACAGAATCATGAAAGTCCTTTTTTTTATACTGTTTAAATAAATGTATGTTCTGATCCTCATCTTTTCAAGGACACATAGCAAATGAATGGCTAATGCTAACTTAATCACATCCACTTGTGAAATCCAGCATTTTTTCAACCAATATAATTTCTTTCCTGGGACTATAGCTGTATAAAACTTGCACTATCTTAGTTAATCTGAATGAAACATTTCCAATGACTCACTATGTTATAAGATGTTTCACTTCAGCTTAAGTAAAACACATTCATGTACATTCACATTCATGTATATGGTGAAATGTCAATACATTAAGGCTTAGTCATATTTTGGTGATTATTCATTTAACTAGCACAGTGCATTATTCTTTGGACAATAACAACCTTTGCTTGCCCATTTCTTTAGGCCTGGCCTTGCTAAAATCAGTGAATTATGAGGAATTTCCCCTTAACAGAAACCATTCATTAAAAAAAACACACACACACACACACAGAGAGAAACCACATTAAGGAATATGAGATTTTTTTAGTAGACAGTACAAAGAAGATAGTCCAAGTTCTTCATACTGCCAACTAAGTTCTAGAGTCAAACCCAATGCCATTTGTCCATTTTGCAATACAATTAGAGAGTCTGTATTAGGCATGTACAGCAAGAATGAAGAGGCAGTGAAACCCAGTAAACACAAATAAGTGAATGCTTCAAGAGTACATTTACCTGTATGAATTGCTACGGAAATATTTTAAAGCACAATGAAAGAAATATAAATATTGAATTAAGAAAATGTTATAGTAAGGCTAACTAGAACTGGCTCTCTGAAATGGTTGGAAAGTGTAAACTGCCTAGAAATCGTATGTAAACTGCTCTTTGCTCCTTGGAGGAAAAGGTTATGTAAGATCTTGGCATTTTATATTCAAAGGGATTGTTAACAATCTGTTAAGTATTATTATCACTAAAACTTTTATATAAAATATATTTATGCTTTTAATTATATAAAGCCAAGGTACGTTGCAGAATTTAATAAAATAAATACACAGAACTGGGAGTAAGGTTCATAAGGAGTAAGCCATCGTCCAGGAGGCTCTACTTTAACATCCGCAGTGAATGGCTCTTTATTGCTTAATAAAGAAACATTAACTCATAGGATTTAGACATTATTGCCATAATTCACGCTTAAATAATTGTTAATTTGACTTTGGATTGTGTAAAAAGGCCTGCAAATCAAGGTCAACTCTTCGTAACAGTATCTGACCTTGGCAACAAAAGGGAACTGGCTTGCCATTGGTTCTGATTTCCCAGTCTAGCCAACAGTGATGGAATTCCCATGTAGTCTCCCCATCTAAGTCTAAATCAGACCTAACCCAGTTTAGCTTCTGAGATCAGCCAAGATCAGATAGATGCTGCCACCCGCTGAGATTTCATGCTTGGTCAAAATAAATATTATAATAATAGGAGACATGTACAGGGTGTACCAAAAGTTAGATACCACAGGCCAATCACAATATGTTTTGTAAATTTTTTTTCAGAGAAAATGCTACTGTACCTAGGAATGTTCAAAGGTCATGTGTCAAACAAGTAAGGAAGTGTTTAGGAGAAAATGGCAACCCTAACCCTAACATTTAATGTAACTTACATAATAAATAGTCTATTGGGCCTGACTTTTGGCATACCCTATATAACTGTTATACAGGAATGGATTTTTATTTTATTATATTTTATTCTTTTTACTCATTTTTTTCTCTATTTATTTAGTCAAAGTAGCAAGAAAGAGGACTTTTTGAGCAATTTGGCAATTTTGTTGGAATTATTCTGTTTACAATATCATTTCCAGGCTTTTTTCCCCTTCTTTCTCACTTTCTATTTTTAAATCAATTTTGATATTATATTACACTGTCACTACCTTAACAGTATTAATTAATTAATAGGTATACCATGTATACCTATTAGTTTGATGCAATAAAATGTATGAAAAAAATAAAACAGATACTCCAAGGATTTTGTATTTTGGGAATACCAATTTCAAGAAAATTAATAATATTTCTTTCCAATTCACTGCTACCAATTAAAACTACTTTGTTAATATATACTGCCTGTTCTCTCCAAGACCACCTGTGAAGCTTGTTGTGATTACATGATGTTACAAATGTAGGGAGAGAGAGTTACACATATACTTTTCTTAGTCAAACAGAAAAGAAATGAATTTGCAAAGGAAAAAAATAATGGAACTGCTAACAGGGTCTTTCTTGTGGAGTTACAGAAATAAACATGTAAATGGGACAGGATGAGTCATGGACGTGGGCTAATGCTGATTTTATTGTGATATTTATTCTCTGCTCTATCTTAATTTTCACAATGCTTTAACTTTCTTAATAGCATATAACAAGCCCACTTTAAGACTGGCCTCTTTTAATACTCTCTTGCTAGGCTCTGATTAAATCTGTCCCTCCACCCCACTCCACCCCACCAGAACAGTATCTTCCACGAAGGGCTTTCCACCCTGGCTACAAAGCCTGTTAGATAGCAAGCTACTGCTCACTACTCCTTCCAGGACAAACAAAATACAATCAGACTAGTTTTATCACAGTAGCCATTCATTCCTCCTCACAGAGCAGAGCCAACAGTATGGTAAGTGCTCTTCCAAACATAGAACACAGACTGTTCTTATCTGGAGACAGACACACACAAAGATAGTTTAAGTTTGATGTTGGCAGGAACACAGAATTAGGAGGGGCAATGTAAATTAGGCCTCCATTAAAGCATCTGTCTTCAGGAAAGCCTTGACGGTGGTTATAAAAGTGGTTTTACAAATACAGTGGAAAAGTCAGTCTAAGAAACAAAGACTTTTAGGTGGGAATTAAGGTAAGGACCTTAGGAAGAGTTAACTCTTATTTTCAAAGACCCAAACAATCAGTGATAGGATAAGGATAAATGGCTCCTAGCCAATTAATTGCAGCAGGGGATCTTTGGGATATTATATGACTTGTAACTTAGGACTGCATTAAATTGAAAACTCTTTGAGGCATGCTTAGCAAGAGTGTTTTCTTTCTTTTGGGGTGGCCAACATGCAGCCCACAATTCCTGTCAAACTGAGTGCCTTATTGGCAAAAAGGAAATATATAAATGACAAAAATAAAAAAAAGACTGCCTACCATCTTTCAACAACAACAAAAAGAGGCATGGAAACCTTTCGGACTTAAGCCACTCCAATAAAAGAACCCTTCAAAAGCAAATCTGAAAATCTTAGCCTTACTCAATGACGTAACGGTGTCACTGTCCCACCGAGTGAGACCCTTTGCCACCAAAACTTGATTTTAAAAGTGTAGCCTGTCTGCTCCTTTCTTGATATTATTTTCATACATATTATGTGTTACATAGAAAAAATAATTCTACCACTGGAGATTATGACAAAACATAGTTAACAACCTAGCCAGATGCACAGCAATTTCTAGCAGTTGTCACTCTGTGGCATACTGAAGTACATTTACAAACCTGAATCGTGATCAGTACCTTGGCTTTTCCAGTAACCAATCAATCAAAAGTTTTGCAGCATTTATTCTATTGAAATGACAATACAAAATACATAATAAATTGGCCAGATTTGGGTGGTAAGATGTACAGGAATCAGAAAACAACATGCATCTTAAAATATGTACATTATACTGAAAAAAGATTCATGGAAAGTGTAAAAAGCTTTAATTAATGCACTGTTGGGGGATATTCATAATATAACTTTCACTGTCACTGAAAAACTCTACAGTTCTGTATGATAAAATCTGAACCCATCCAGCATGAGGAGAAATGCCTTCTTGAACAGAAACATTCAAATCTTTAGCATCTTAGCCAACAGCAGGAAATACTGGCTTGAATTCTGAAGATGTATATTTTATTTATTTATTTATTTTAAAACCATAAAACATACAAAATACAGTACAAACAGCCAAATATAAATATAAATAAAATAACTATAAAATCCAAGTAGTGATGAGATCTAGTTTAGTGGGGAGGGCTCTATGGCGCCAGCCACCCCCAGGAAGAACTATTGCCCTTCCTATACCAGGTGAGACAGCAAAGCCAGGATTCAAATTCTTCCGGAAGGCCGGGAGTGAAGGGGCTTGCCTCACCTCTGGGGGCAGGATGTTCAAGACGGCGGGCGCCACTGTGGAGAAGGCCTGCCTCCTGGACCCTGCCAAGTGGAATTCCCTTACCAACGGGGTCCATAGCATGCCCTCTCTGCATGACCGGGTGGACAGGTTGATGTCATGGGGATGAGACAGTCCCTCAGGTAGCCTGGCCCCATGCCATGTAGGGCTTTAAAGGTCATAACCACACCTTGAATTGGACCCAGAAGCAAACTGGCACCCAGTGCAGCTCATGCAGCCGTGGTGTCACATGTGCTGACCTTGGGGCACTCATCACTGCCCACACAGCCGCATTCTGGACCAACTGAAACTTCCGAATACTCTTCAAGGGTAGCCCCATGTAGAGCGCATTGCAATAGTCTATATGGGAGATGACCAAGGCATGGGTGACAGTCCGAAGGGCATCTCGATCCAGGAAAGGGTGTAACTGGCGCACAACATGGAGATGCGCAAAGGCCCTTCTGGCCATGACTGCCACCTGCTCTTTGAGCAGGAGTCGTGAGTCCAGAAGGACCCCCAGATTCTGCACTGGGTCTGAATGGGGCAGTGCATCCCCATCCAGAACTAAAGATGACAACTTCTTGGATGCAGAGCAGCCATCAACCCACAGCCACTCCATCTTACCAGGGTTTATCTGAAGCCTGTTGTTCCCCATTCAGACCCTACAGCCCCCAGGCACCGAGAGAGGGCAGTCACAGCATCACTTACCTCACCAGGGATGGAGACATACAATTGAGTATCATCAGCATAGTGATGATACCTCATCCTATGGTAACGGATGATCTCACCCAGTGGTTTCATGTAGATGTCAAATAGGAGAGGGGAGAGAACCGAGCCCGATGGCATCCCACACAAGAGGGGTTGAGGGTTAGGATCTCTCATCTCCTATCACCACCAATTTGGACCAGCCCTGGAGGAAGGAAGTGAACCAGCGCAAAACTACACCACCCACCCCCAACTCCCTGAGCCTCCCCAAAAGGATACCATGGTCGATGGTATTGAAAGCCTCTGAGAGGTCAAGAAGAGCCAGGATGGATGCACTGTCATGAGTACTGATGGTGAGCAGGAGTGGGCCCCTATCCAGGGGGGAAAACGCATGCATAGAACTGAGGAGTTAAGCAGCCATTCAAAGAGACACAGAACAGACCCGCCTTAACTTTTCGGGTTTATCTGTCTCGGTTTTTCCCACGCTTCTTCAGTTTGTTAGGATTTTCTGTCTAATGTAGCAGTAATAAACACTAGAGACCTATTCCTTGTCTTAGCGTGGTTCCTGGCTGTTAGGACATGAACTGCCTCCATCCCACTCCCGCCAGAGATCATACATAAGTGTGACCAATGCAGTCTCGGTCTCATATCCTGGCCTGAAACCTGACTGGAAGAGGTCTAGATAATCTGTTTCATTCAGAATCCTCTGGAGTTGCAATGCTACCACTTTCTCAACCACCTTCCCCAAAAAGAGGAGGTGGGAGACAGGACAAAAATTGTCCAACAGAGTAGTGTCCAGTGATGGTTTCTTGAGGAGGGGATGCACCAGTGCCTCCTTGAAGGCAGCCGGGAACACTCCCTCTCTCAAGGATGTATTAACCATCACCTGGACCCAACCACATGTCACCTCCCGGGCTGCCTTCACCAGCCAGGAAGGGCATGGGTCTAGATGACACATGGTGGCATTTACAGTCCGGAGGATCCTGGCCACTTCCTTAGGTCCAACAGATTCCCTCGGCATCTCCTCAGACTGTGCCTCATGCTTACAGTCCAACCTGGAACAGATCTGAGTGATTTTATCCTGCAGATGCTCAGAAAACTCTTCCGCATGGCCCTGCAGGTAGGTTACTGAGCCCACCTTCCCCAAAAGGGATCAAGTAATCTTAAACAGGGCTGTCGGGTGGCATTCTGTGGACACAATAGGAGTGGAGAAATATTGATGTTTCGCCACTCTTATCGCCACAAGGTAAGCCTTAACAGCGGCTCTAGCGTGTGTTTGGTCAGATTCGGCCTTTGTCTTCCTCCAGCAATGCTCTAGACGTCTCTTAACCCTCTTCAAAATGCTCAACTCCTCTGTAAACCATGGGGAGAGTCGGGTTGAACGGGGCAAGAGAGGTCACACAGGCGCAATGCTGTCCAAGGCCCCATCTGCTTCCCTATTCCAGGCTGTGGCCAGGACCTCTGCTGGACTGTGCAGCAGCTCCTCGAGTATAACCCCCAGCTCCTTCTGAAACCCCATTGGGTCCATTAGTCACCAGGGGTGGACCAATCGAATGGGTCCTGCCTCCTTGCAAAGGGGGGCAGCATAAGAGAATCTCTGGGCCACCAGGGTGTGGTTTGACCATGACAACGGGGACAGATCTAACTCTCCCTCAGATCACATTGTCACTGTTCCAACAAGAAAACTAAGTCCGGAGTGAGGCCACTGTCTCGAGTCAGGTCCCGAATAATCTGGGACAGGCCCATGGCTGCCATAGTAGCCATGAACTCCTGAGCCACTTCCGAGGCACACCCCAGGGACGGCAGGTTGAAGTCCCCGAGAGCCATAAGCCTGCGGAACTCCACCACCAGCCCCAAGACGGCCTCCAGCAGCTCAGGCAGGGAGGTTGCTATGCAGCAGGGAGGCTGGTACAGTAGCAACACTCCCAACTGTTTTCAGGAATCCAACTTGAAAAACAGGGTCTCACAACTGGCCACTTGTGAAGCAGCGCCCCTGAAGGCCACTAGAGACTCTCGGATGACAACAGCCACCTCTCCTCCCCTGCCCTGGTGTCTCAGCTGGTGCCACATCTGAAACCCAGCTGGGCACATTTCCAAGAGGGATAACCCCCCTTCTGGGCCCAGCCAGGTCTCGGTGATACATGCCAGGTCTGCCCCCTCCTCCGTGATCAAATCGCATATGAGGGGGGCCTTGTTGTTAACTGACCTGGCGTTAAGAAGCAGCAGCCGGAGACCAGGGCCCTCAAGGATCTGCTGACCAGGACCTGGGTCTGAACCCAGAGGGCCGGAACATGCCACCGGTAACAAACACTGGGAGCATCTTCCCCGAAGATGGCCTGCCCTCCAGTTCCCATCGTAACATCCCTGGCCCATCACCACCTCAGTGGGATAACCTGTCCTGCAGCCCCCAGAGTTTCCAGGCCCAGTTGCCTCCAATCCTGGACCTCCAGAAACCCTGGATTGAAACAAGGTCCCCTCCCCCACGCACACATCTTCCTGCACTCAGTCAACCTCAGGTGATGGCAGGCCCCCCAGCGCACCAGCTCCCGGCGCTGTTAGGGCCTAACCGTCACCTACACACTCACTGTGCCCTCCCCTCAGCCTCTCTCACTGGTCACAGGGGGGCACCCCACCTACTCCTACCCACCTCCTGTCTCTCACTCAGGGGTGGGTACACGATATAAACACAATGACGTATTTGAAAAGGAAAAGTGGAATAATGTCAAGTTTGGATTCAGGATCCCTTCTCTCTTTATGGTGAAGTAATAATCCCTTAAAAGCTTAAATGATTATTCTTAGGAGATCCTGTAATATCATTGCCCCATGATGCTTACTGGTGCTCTGGCATCTAGCCATACTTAAATTCCTTTTATTTTACACAAATAGGGTTTCAGATATGATTTGGCCCTTTCCTGCATACT
This sequence comes from Candoia aspera, assembly GCF_035149785.1. NCBI lineage: Eukaryota > Metazoa > Chordata > Lepidosauria > Squamata > Candoiidae > Candoia > Candoia aspera. The sequence goes on from NC_086154.1 coordinate 54,122,682, forward strand.
AAGCCTAAAAGATAATTTCACTGATAGAAGTTGCACATCAACTGCCCCCCTTTATTTCACACACATACTTCTGTGTCCCTCTTAACAGCTTAATTTGCCTTGCTGAGTATTTACTCCTGAAAGACTGCATTTGCTCCAAAATATCTGTTTTCCTGGGCAGATGTTCACAGGCCAGAATGTTTCGTTTGGATATTTATCTGAAAGTAGAGAAATGCATTTAGCTAATTGTTGTTCTCTGGAGCGTTTCCCCCCCCCCCTCTGTCTCTCTCTTTTAAAAACTTTACTGTAATATGCTCAGGATCAGGGAAGACCCACTTCCTCCTTTTGAGAGTGTAACTCTGGATCCATCAGCTCCTTTTCTAGAGTCATAGAAAAGGCAACCAATACATGGATTCTAACAGATGCTTATAAAATTCTGAACTTTTCTACTGAATGCTTTCCTTGACATCTGAGGGGACAGCACTGAAAATGTCAGCCCAGAGATCTCTCCAACATGTGTATCATTTGCCTGGAATATTCAGCCCATCCTTTCACAGCTATGTTACATTCCTCAGAAGGAACAAACAATAAAATACAGCTGAAAGTTGTAGTATTATGAGATATGTATTTCACCTGTGGTACTATGCATAGGATGAACACAGCATATCCAAAGCTCTACCACACATTGGAAAAAAATATTTTTAGAGCCTGTTTATATAAAACAACGAAACAGTGATAAATTGGCATAATAGATGAAAAATTTCAAATCTCCACTGAGATCTCACAATAGACTTACATTTTGATAGATTCTACTTACAACCCACAAGTCTTCAACACATTAATCTCCTCAAAAACATTTAAAGCAGTAAGACTAACAACAAAAGGTTTTTTTTTTCAAATGCTAATGAGCCAGGAAATATGAAAATACTACCAAATCCTACAAGGCAGATGCTTGCCATAAGAGAAATGTTTAAAAGGGCCGAAATAAAAATATCGTAGGCAGCACCAAAACTTGGTCACAACCACCAGGAAAGCCCTCTTCCGTCTCCCTGCCAAGTATAGCTCAGGTGCTACAAGAATGTGAAGAAAAGAGAACCCAACATATTAAGGAAGATTCAAAGTATGTGGCTTTCATCATAGTCAGCAACCTCACATCTCATTCTCTTCTTCTTTTCTGCAACATCTAGTGCAACTTCTGTCATGCCATGGGGTGGTTGTCCTCTTGCACTCACCGGAAACACTGCTGCCACCAGTGCTGTAATCCTCCATTAGGAGGCCTTGGATCAACTCTAGATCTGGAGTCTCCTAGGTGGTACCTCCTATGTTTTTTAAATTTTATACATTTGCCACAAAATAAGCAAATTTTTGCAGCTTGGCTAAAGGGCAGTCTGAGTGTGAAATAAAATATAACTAATTGCAAATATTATTCTACTTATCTGTAGAGATTCCACTAATGGTCTCTTCTATACTAAAATCAGTTCAGTAATATAAGGTATTTCCCTTAAACCGTCTGTAAAGAATGATGCTCTAACAACGTAGTGAAGTTGAACCCCTTAAAAAAATTCTCGTAACTAAATTCAGTATACATTTCTAACCTTAGCTATTTATACCTGATGCAGATTGTTAGAGCATTGGAACATTTGAAAAAAAAGAAAGAAAAATAACTGGTTACTTAACCGTAAAGATAGTGTCCCTTTGTCTGTGAATTCACATATGTGATTTGTGCACCTACTAATCTTTCTAAAGCTTACAGAATTATTTAGTGGGAATTCCGCCCTCCCCCTTCAATATCTGGCACTCCCAGTAATCCCTTTCATTCCTAAGAATCCAAAGACATAGCAGGTGTAGTGGAAATCGAGGAAGACTACTGTATTTCAAGAAGTTTAAGTGACATATTTTGATTTCTCCTTCACATGAAGAAGCTTAGAGTTCACCCTGAGTCATAGTAATGTTTAGCTGGCTTGATTTTTTTTTCACTTTTACAGATTAACTACATTAACTAGAAACTAGCTGTATTGCCTAATAACTACAGTAACTAGCTTACAGTGTAAACATCAGAGGGTCTAGTTTACTCACAGCACACTATCTGCATTCACATGCTGTGCCCAATCAGAGCTTGTTTTTAATATAATTTGTCAAACAAGCTATAGGATACACACACACACACACACACACACCATGGCTGCAACTCCAGTTTAGCTGAGAACCATGGTTCTTCCTCTTGAGCAGCATGGCTGCAAACCAACTTTCTTCCATGGCTTTTTTCCCCAGCAAGTGTATGTAAATCAGGCACAATTACTATTTTCAGACAGAAGGATGCCATAAACAAACCGCAATGTTTCAGATCATCAATCATGCTAAACAAAAAACAAACAAACCACATTAGAGCAATGTATGAACCCCTCCAACTGAACATACCAAAGATTTCCAACCATTTTATTCAAGAATCACACTGACTATATTACCCATAATCAAATACCTATCAGTCCCAAGTTCATAAAGAAAGTTGCGTCCATATTTATTAAAGTTACAAACGTGCACACAATCAATAATAACAGCCATAATAAAAATAAAGCTTATGAAATGACCAGCAGGCCAGGTGCAAACAAGAAAACGGGAGGGAAAGAGGATGGGTCTGTGCTGAAATACTTGGATACTTACAGACCAAAAGCAAGCAATGGCATCATTTTTGGCTGTACTTCCTCAGTGTGGATTTAGAACTGTCTCCCTACTTTCCTGTAATTACTATTTTAAATAAAAACAACCAGTGAGTAGAAGAAAATGCCCTCAGTTGATGCAATTATAAAAGCTTCCTGTTATTAATCCATTTCTATAAAAGCACGATGTTTTGATATGGATAGGAGGATCTGCAGTGATAGGAAAAGTATTTTGCTGATTCCTGATGACTTTAAGAATGCTCAGAAATGTCAATCTTGGGATGTAATGCAGATTACTTTTGTCCTGTGATTGATGGCAAGCAAAAATAGCTGCCTACTGTATGGCATGTTCTGAAAACTAATTTGCCAAGTAATTGACACTTCTCTCCATCTCATTTCCACTTTTGGAATGCAAAACACTTTATATGTTTCAAGTATCATTCATTTGTGTCATTTTGGCTTGCTGTGTTCTCAAGAGAGCCATATGCTGGCCCCATTTCCTGGCATGGGCATTCTGTTCATTATTCCTATGGAAAAAAGAGTTTTATGCCTTCCACGGTGGATAGATTAAGAAAATACAGCACTTAGGCAGGGATTTTGCTTTTGCTCAACCTTTCTAGACTTGGAACCCAGTGCATTGTTTATTGTTTTCATCATAATCATGGCAAAGAGATCGTTCGGAGGAGATGGGCGGTGACAAATTTGATAAATAAATGATAAATAAATAAATTCTCTTATATTTTCTTCTCCATTCAGTATAAAATGGATAAGCCAAAGTATGAGAACCAGAATTACAGCCAATCAAGGAAGAAGAATTATGCAATCATAACTAATAGAAACCAATTGCACAGCAAACATTCAATTTATCTAAAAATGTTATACATTTCAGCTTGGTTTTATGTGAAGATAACGACAAGCAGTTGTTGTTTTTTGTAATTTTGGGTTGTTTGTTCATTCAGTCGCTTCCGACTCTTCGTGACTTCATGGACCAGCCCACGCCAGAGCTTCCTGTCGGTCGTCAACACCCCCAGCTCCCCCAGGGACGAGTCCGTCACCTCTAGAATATCATCCATCCATCTTGCCCTTGGTCGGCCCCTCTTCCTTTTGCCTTCCACTCTCCCCAGCATCAGCATCTTCTCCAGGGTGTCCTGTCTTCTCATTGTGTGGCCAAAGTATTTCAGTTTGGCCTTTAATATCATTCCCTCAAGTGAGCAGTCTGGCTTTATTTCCTGGAGGATGGACTGGTTTGATCTTCTTGCAGTCCAAGGCACTCAGAATTTTCCTCCAACACCACAGTTCAAAAGCATCAATCTTCCTTCTCTCAGCCTTCCTTATGGCCCAGCTCTCGCAGCCATATGTTACTACGGGGAACACCATTGCTTTAACTATGTGGACCTTTGTTGTCAGTGTGATGTCTCTGCTCTTGACTATTTTATTGAGATTTGTCATTGTGCTTCTCCCAAAGATTAAGCATTTTCTGATCTCCTGACTGCAGTCAGCATCTGCAGTAATCTTTGCACCTAGGAATACAAAGTCTTTCACTGCTTCTACATTTTCTCCTTCTATTTGCCAGTTCTCAATCAAGCTGGTTGCCATAATCTTGGTTTTTTTGAGGTTTAGCTGCAAGCCAGCTTTTGCACTTTCTTCTTTCACCTTCATCATAAGGCTCCTCAGTTCCTCTTTGCTTTCAGCCATCAAAGTGGTATCATCTGCATATCTGAGATAGTTAATGTTTCTTCCAGCGATTCTAACTCCAGCCTTGGATTCCTCAAGCCCAGCATGTCGCACGATGTGTTCTGTGTACAAGTTGAATAGGTAGGGTGAGAGTATACAGCCCTGCCGTACTCCTTTCCCAATCATAAACCAGTCCGTTGTTCCGTGGTCTGTTCTTACTGTTGCTACTTGGTCATTATACAGAGTCTTCAGGAGGCATACAAGATGACTTGGTATCCCCATACCACTAAGAACTTGCCACAATTTGTTATGGTCCACACAATCAAAGGCTTTAGAATAGTCAATAAAACAGAAATAGATTTTTTTCTGAAACTCCCTGGCTTTTTCCATTATTCAGAGGATATTGGCAATTTGGTCCCTAGTTCCTCTGCCTTTTCTAAACCCAGCTTGTACATCTGGCAATTCTTGCTAAATTTTATTAAATTTCAAGAAAAGAATAAAAAACAAAAAACTACAAAGAAAGAAAAAAATTTAAAAAGTGCAGATGCACAAGATAATTTTTTAAAAAAAATTTTTACAGAAAGGTGTGGCTTCCGACTTTTAATAGCAAGGATATACAAAATTTCCATAATCAGTCTCTTACTCTATATTAAACCAAAACACCACATTATTTCAATAGGTCATTCCACTTTAACACATAATAAAAAACACTAAGCACAGTTACTCCTCCCCCTTATATTAAAATGAAGAAAAAAGAAGATTCATATAAACCTCTTGAACATCTTTCTCCCCTCCAAAAGATAAACCATATTTAATTATTCCCTTCCTACCACTATTCTATATATTTCTGTCTACTGTAATAAGAATCAGATTAAAAAGCACATAAATTGTCTGCCATTATACTTAATAATACAACCATTATAATAATCTCAATATTCAAAACAGTGAATCCAAATCTTTAAAGTCAAATAGCATCAGTCAAATCCTTAAAGCAAACCAAATGAACATTCTTCAACCCTTTTCCCACTTCAAAATAAACCAGAGCAGTTACATATCCCCACAATGTATACAGAGTTTTCCTCTTAAAAAAATAAAACAGCCCAACTGCCCCCTTCAAAAATTCCAGGTTCTTTTCATGGCATTCCACCAGGAGATCAATACTGTTATCTTGCAGATCACTCTCTCCTTTGGATTTCTCCAACTCCATTATCCAATCTTCACCCAGCATCTCAATAAAAATCCCAATCTGTCTTAAAAAAAACCTTTCTATTGCTCTTAAATTTCTCAATTTCATCCCACATCCACAACCTGATGGCACATTTTAGATCTCATATTTTCCACAATGTTCTGGATGTCTTGCATAAAAGTTTGATAGAAGTCAGAAGAAATCTGTTTTAAGATCCTGGTGAAGGTCAGAAAGTATCTGTTTGAATTCCTCCATGTCTCACACAATAGATTATGGCACCCCCTAGGAGCTTAATCAACGAAAGCAAAGATATTCGAAAGTTGTTTACTTAAAGTGAGAGTGAATAGCGGACTGTTCTCAAGGGAAAGTGAACAGAAACCTGAAGGTTCAAATCAGCTGATTCAACATGTAGGAAAATGCTATATCTTCAAATTTAACACAGAAATAGTAACAGGAAGACAATTGTTTACTCTCAATGTTTAGAATTTCCTTTGGAAGGAGAATGAAAATCCAAAACTTAAAAGATTTTTAGTCCCCAAAATAAGGTTAAGCACCAAGAGAGCCGGCTTCTCATTGCTGTAAAAAGCCTCTCTTGGGGTATATATACTAAAAAAAAAAAAAAAAGCAAACTGGTGATTTAGAAATGGGGTGGCCGGTCTAAGTGTCCCTTTAAGGCTACAGCGCAACTTTGAAAGTGATAAAATCCCCACCTCCAGGCTGCTCTTACCCATCGACCGCGAAATGTTGCAATCTTCTGGCTACGAACAACCATCCTGAGGGCAAATGGGATGATTCCAAGTATTCTCCTTATGACAAAGGTGTCATTTACATACCGGATCCATACTTTGGGTTGTATGTGTGGGAGTGCTATCCTTTCCAGACGCTGCATTACGATCTCTGCTATAAGTTCTGAAATCAGTGATCCCATGGGTGTTCCTTTGATCTGTTGGTATATTTCTCCATCAAACTGATGAGGTCCATTATCCTGGGTATTTCTATTTTGGTGTATTTGGCTAGGTCAGGTGTGTTGCGCAGAACTGCAGCCATAGATAGATGATGGACCTCATCAACCTCTCCCTTACAACCTACTTTCAAACTGATTTCATAATACAAAAGAAACAACTGGAAGAAACCCACAAAACCATCAATAACATCTTTAATGGAATAAAATTCACAAGGGAGGAAGAAAACAACTCACTACCATTCCTGGACATCCTCATCAGTAGAGGAAATGATGGTAAGTTAGAAACAGAAGTCTACAGGAAAGCTACGCACACCAACCAAGTGCTCCACTAGCAAAGTAACAATCCAACCTCCCACAAGAGAAGCTGTGTAAGAACATTATTCAGACGAGCACTTACACACTGCAGCAACCTGGAACACCAGAAGAAGGAAAAAGAACATCTGCACAGCATCTTCCAACAAAATGGATACCTGCTCAACTTTATCAAAAAGTGCCTCACCACCCAACTCACTACAACCCAACCAACGGAAACTATGAAAAGGATAACACTGCCATACATCAGAAACATCTCAGAAACCACCAACAGACTGTTACAACCACATGGCATCACTGTAGCACATAAACCAACTAAAACTCTTCAAAACATATTAAGCAACCCAAAAGACCCAATAGCCCAAGAAGAAAAAACAGGAGTTATTTACAACATACAATGCAAGGACTATAACAGCCACTATGTAGGACAGACAGGCAGAAGACTAGCAGAGTGCATCCACAAACACCAACTAGCAGTCAGAAGACACAATGAGAACCCCTTAATCTCACAACACATGGACAGACTCAACCATAGTTTCAACTGGGAAACGGTGAGCATCCTAAACCAAGCCAAACCCCAAAACGCCAGAGAATTCCTGGAAGCCTGGCACTCAGACAAAGCAGCCATCAACAGACACACAGAGGTAAACAATAACAGACACATAGAGGTTTACATACCATTCAAAAGAGACAATAGAAAAGCCAAAAGACCAGGATACTCCCTTGCCAGCAATCAACACCCAGATATGCAAAAATCAACACTAGGATTAACACCAGATGAACCATCAAACAGCACAATACACCCTAATCAAGGAACTATTAACTCAGGCAATCAACCAAGCAGCGAACAACAGCCCAATCAAAGAACTCCCAAGGAGAGAACAACACCCCTACCAACACAAGCAGGGCAAGCCACGGTATATAAACAGAGAGCAAGGCCCTCTCCCTGTTCTCACTGAAGATGTTGCCTAGTCTGGCAATGAAATGTCTGCAAGAAAACAACAAGGCTCAGAGAGCACCAAGAACTCCACAGTTCAATCCTGAGCTACAAATATTTGCTTCGATTGTTACCACTATATTTCTGCAAGGCAATACCCCAAGGTTCATCTTATCAAGTGATTTTATATAATAGCTGTTTATGAAATGATAGCATATTTGTATTAATCTAATAAAGCTTTATCTAACAGCCAGGTCTAGCCTACTCATGAATTCTACTGCATGTCTCTGGCAGTATACTTGGGAAGGCTGAATAGGGGCAGAAATAAAAACTACAATTTTCTAAATTAAATATGGAACAGCCACATCATCCAATACCTCATTAGAAGAACACCTTCGCATGAGGCCTTAGGGCATGCATACAGATCTCCAGACACACCAGCATATTCTGAAGATTTCTGAGGAATTCTCAATACAAGCCAGATGCCAGTCATTGCAGAAAAGTGTGACTGCTCCAAGTCCTCTCTATGAGGATGCTTCAGAATGAGGTATCCAGTCAAACATTTCTTCCAATGATTGCTTGTTTGCTGCAGGAGCAGTAAATTAACTGGGATGGCTCTTTGGCAAGTATATCAGGCCCAAACACCTAGTTCTAGGCCAGGATTGGGTAACTCACATTCCCCAAGATATCCAAGCCCCGACTGTTGAAGTCTGGTAGCAAAACACAATTATCAGAGGCATAATTTTTATTATTTCCTTCTAACACCATTTTTACTCAGAATGATAGCAACCACATACCTCATGCCCAAAGGAAAATGAGACAGAAAAATGTATTTGCCTTCATTACTGTACTTCTCCAAAGTTAAAGTCAAACTATTTGGAAAAAATATATATAACCTTTGTCTTCTTTTCAGATAAGTATTGTAACAATCAAAGCCTCTGCTATACCTAAAACACTTATTTGGCACTGAACTTCCTCTGAGCCTTTCAATGCCCCCCTCCCCTCAAAAACAGGCCTAAAATTTTAGCCTTGTGTCACCAGTGATATTATCACTGGTCAACCATCACCAGTCATGCTCTATGAGTCAAAAGTAATTTTTAAAATAGTAATAAGCCTCCCCCTCCAGCCATAAAATGGTTGTTCATAGATGCTCTAAAGGGATTATGAGAATGAGACACCATAGGAGGAGGACACAATGGTGACAGACTGGGGCAACCTCTTAATTTACAGACCCAAATTAAACATCTACAACTTGCCTTACATTTTTTTTTAATACATGTGATTTTTAAGTTCAAGAATTTATTTTGTTATTGTAAACTCTTCTACATGCAGTTATTATCTAAATGTTCAAATGCTATGCACATTTCCAATTTTAGTCTTGAACTTCATTCACAGGCCAAATTGTCAAGATTTTATACCAGGCATGGCTGGAAAATTATCTCTCTCAACTTTGTGTTCCCATGCAAACAAAGGTAGGTAAGTAGTTTTACTGCTGAGGATTACCAATTAAGAAACTGTACGTCTAGTAGCATACAAGAAACTCCCCACCCCATCAGCCCCACCCCCACAACCTGCCTTTTCAAGCCAACCAACATTTGGCTGTTTTTTTCTCAGCAATCATGTTTATAAAATGGCTTCCTCTTCCACGATAATCAGGGCCTCTCATCTCACCAATTCAACCTTCACACAAATTCAGTATTGAATAATATAATAATCTTATGAAAAGACTTTACATGTTTATGGATGCAGAGTGTCCAGCATAGACTGATACTTTGCTACCCTTCCTAGTGCTTTCAGGACATGCAACCAAATACTTCTATAGGAACCATCCACAAAATAAAATTGGTCAAACAGAATACATGGGATGAAGCACACTGAAGGACTCCAATGAGCCTTAGCTACTACGGAGCAAACAGAGATACAAAAATCTGAAGCAAACCCACTGCTACGAAAGATGTGTGATTCTGCCTGATGCCTTGGGGTAGAAGAAAATTCTATGATATTTAGTGGTGCATTCTTGGCTGCCTTGCCTTACTATAGGTAGTCCTCCCTTAACAACCACAATGGGGACAAGAATCTCAGTTGCCAAGCAATGTGGTCATTAAGTGAATGCAACCCAATTTTACGACCATTTTTGTTATGTTGTTAAGCAAATAACGTGGTTGTTAAGCAAATCACGCAGTTCCCCATTGATTTTGCTTGCTGAAAGCCAGCTGGGAAGGTCAAAAATGGCAATCATGTGACCCTGGGATGCTGCAACCATCATAAATGTGAAACAGTTGCCAAGCGCCTGAATCACAGTCACATGACTGTGAGGATGCTATGACAGTTTTAAGTACAACGACCAGTCCCAAGTTGGGTTTTACCGTCAGTAAACAAATGGTCATTAAGCAAGGACTACCTGCATTCAATCCCATTACCACCACTGTTGCTTTCTCTCAGGGTTTAAAAGTGTAGCAGCTCTTCAGAAGTGGAAGAAAGCTTTGTAATGGTGACAGTATGGTACTGGCTTACACTTCTATGAAAAAATCAAGTTATGGTGATCCAAGAAAGAACTGTAAAAAAAAAACAACAAATTGAAAGATCAGCATCAGTTTAAAAATCTACAAGCAATAAGTTAAGAGGGTATACAGGTAGTCCTCAGGTTACAACGGCAATTGGGACCAGGATTGCTGTTGCTCAGCAATATGGTCATAAAGCGTGATGCCATGTGACCACATTGCTTAGTGACAACAATCCTGGCAATCCCAGTTGTCACTGTAATCCCAAGACATGTGGGTTGTTAAGTGGGAAGTGGTGGGAGTCCCAAGTAAGGAGCACAGAAGTACCGCAAGGGGGTGGGGGAGGGAGGGGAGGGGAGGGGAGGGGAGGGGAGGGGGTGCTGTGGAGGGTGGGGGAGGCCCTGGGAGGCCCGGCGCAGGCTGCACAAAAGCAGGGGGAGGATGGGGGATTGTTGGCACAGTGGGGTGTGAGTGCAGGAGGGCCAGGGGATGGATGGTACGGCAGGGCACGAGTGCAGGAAGGCTGGGTGATGGACAGCATGGCGCAAGTGCAGGAAGGTTGGGGGTGGGTGAGATCATGTGACTGCAGGGGTGCTGCGACAGCTGGAACTTTGCGAAATGGTCATTAAGTACCACTCATTCAGCACCATTACAACTTTGAACAGCTGCTGAATGAGTGGTCAGTAAGCAAGGACTACCTTTAATGTGCCAAAGCGACTGAGGAATCCTGAGGGAGGAACAAGGTTTTGGACCACAGCCAGTATACATATATACTACTACCAAGCTAATCAACTGGGCATAATAAATGGAAGAGGGAGCCAATACACTGACATACAAAGGATACATCCTGCAGTGTCTTGCCATCAATAGAAGTAGCCCTATGGATGATTCTATTTTCCCTTCCCCCTGCACCGCTCCAAAGGCTGCCAAGAGACAATCTAGGGTACCTGGGTGAGATGTAGAGGGGATCAATTCAATCACTTTACCTTCCACGAATGTGTCTCACCTCCTGTTAAGCTACTATCATCATCACATCTTGTGGAACAAATTCCACAGTTAACTGTGCTATCTAGTCCTTCCTTTTATCTGTGTTTAATCTTTCTGGACTATAACTGAGTTCTTGTATTATGAGAGGACACCTGTATCCACTCTCTATGTCATGCATATACACACAAACTAATCTAAGTACTCCAAGTGATTTACATTTTTTTCTTGTGGGGGAGTCATTTCAGCTTCAGATTATTTTGTTTGCCCTGTTTAAGCTCTACAATATCCCTTTTGAGATACTGGAATAAAACTGATTTTGCAAGCTCTGGAAAAGAAATTGCATATTAATAAATACTTCTCCAATTTGGCAGTAATTTCAGGAGAGGATTAGTGCCATCAGAGAATGCATTAGTAAAATTAAACTTTAGAAACTTTCTCAATTACTTGGGAAATTTCCATGGACAAGGCCAGAAACAATTTCACAGCAATCTAAAAATTATTTACAGCCATTTAGCATACATTGAGTCAAGAGACGCAGTTATATGGTTTTAGACAATTTTTACCATAAGGCTATTTATACCACTCAAGAGTAAGCTCATATTAAAAAATATATACATACCAAAATTATTAATGAATGCAATAAGATGAAGTCTAGCTTAGTACGGGTATCTCACCATTCAGCATAATTCAAAAAGAGTAACTGTTATGGTTGATATCAATCTGCAGTATCTAATATCTTACAGTTGTTGTTCTTGGCTGATTGCTTTAACTGAAGCCATTTCATATTTTTTCATTGGTCTGTATTGCTACATCCTGCTTTAAGGTTATTTTTAATTAACTTCAGGCTACTTTTTATAAGTAAATTAACTATAATTGTATACAAACATATTTAGCCTTTATTTAGTAATATCTCATAAGTAATATCTTTTTCAAATTAAGTTGCATCCTTAATGACATCAGGGACGTGTAGTTTTCTTGGCAATAATACAGAAGGGGGTTGTCGCTGTCTTCTTTTGGAATACTTTGACTACCCTGTTTAGCCTACAGCCCTAGGATTTCCTGGTTGCCTCCTGTATAAGAATTAGCCACGTTTGAAGCTGCTTAGCTTTTGTAGCTAACCTAGGAGCTGCTACCTAGCTGGGCTTCCTAATATTTGCAACTCTTCTTTTCATTGTGAATTTCAAGGCAGGACACACTGCCTTAACATTTTTCTCTACAGGGACTGACCCCATTCAGACCTGTATAATTCATCAAGGCTTCTGTTGCTTATGCTATGAAAAGTATAGGGAACCCTCTAGGATCTATAACGCAGAGAGATAGAAATATCTTGCAGAATATCAGAGTACCAAAGCCAGCACAGACAGACTGAATGACTGGCAAACCACTTCCCTTAATCTGATTCAGAACTGCTCCATTAAAATATGTATTAATTTAGTATTTGTCTATTACGTGTCTGAAGTTAACTACTTTGCAAATGTATCACTTCTGGTGTTCTGTTTAGTCTTATCTGCATGCTGTTCAGTACAAGAAAGGCCTTCGTAGCTGAAATAAGGGAAAAGGTGCCCTCAGAGTTCAACTAGACCCTCCTCTGAGGTACTTCGGTTCTCGAGTAACCGCACCTGTGGGTCAACACAACTGGAAAAGGAGGTCTCCTTGCTGCCACCAGCCCTTCACTATAAACTAGTTTCTCCCTTCCACAGTAGGAGAGGACTGAAGGGGAAATCCTCACCCCACCTTGGGTCTGCCTAAACACCGAAGGGGATACCGAACAAAAAAATTGGGAGTCAGTAGCTCAGCCAAGCTAAGGCAGATGCTAAAAGGCAACTGGTTAATTCCAGGCTTTGAACAAAAATCAACTTTATTAAAGGTATCAAAAGAAGATAGGGTTCTTTACACAATACACAGTTTAAAAAGATAAAATGTAATTAAAAAAAGCTTTAAGTAATGCTAACTAACTTCTAATTTGCTTATTATACCAAGATAAAATAAAGTACATAAAAAGCCATCATAATGAATATCAAACAACATTGGAAAGTGACAGAAACATCTAGTCATACAAAATGGATCAGGAAAATAAGACATATTCTTCAAAAGTGTTTTTTTTTAAGAAAATCTAATAAAAATCTATAAAATTGGTTTGTACAAAACTACTCAGCATTTATTCTTTTGGAACAAATGTCAAGATAGAGTCTAGATGAGTTTTTTTTTCTCAGGGTTGAAATATTTTTTGTTACCTTGACTTTCAACATTATTGCTTAAATACTAATTGAACATATTACTGTTTGCTGTTTGTTTTCCTTTTATATAGTATGAATAATTTTTATACTTAATGCACTCTGTTGCTAAATGTTATACTGAAACAACATTTTTCAAAAATTAGAAAATAGAAGTATAAAACGATATCACCATGAAATACAATACAGATTTTTAAATGAATCTTCCTCCTCCAAATGATTACTACAAAGCCCGCTTGAACCTCATCAGGTTCAAATAAGATGGTGCCAGGAAAACAACTTTAAGAAGACTGTTCCATAACAGAAATAACTGTAGCCTTGAAACTTGCTATACTTCTTATAAGTGAAATTGCATTATTATGTATATATTGTAATACCACAAAACTTTTACATTCAACACTACTGTATTTCAAGCAGTAAGGAGACCATGGATTTAAGGAAAGCGTTAAACAGAATCATCCACTTGCAATATAACCCAAACCAGAAAAAGTCAGAAAACAGGTGTTCAGAAACAAAAACAGCAGACCTTCAAACTTTCTTTGCTGATTCTGTTTGTCAAAATAATATGTGATTGGCCATTCCATAGATATTTTATGAATCTTTAAAAGACCCATGTAAAACGCTGCTGCCTTTTTGTGAACCTTTGAACTGAAGAGAGGGTCATATCTGGCAGTCCTTGAGCCCTTTCAGTCAAGAAACAAAAGTCAATTAAGAATTAATGAGAGCTTCGGCTTTAATGAATTAAGCCAGTGTTTATCCATTCATTGCACAGATGATTGTAAAGCTGTCACATAGCTTACTGTGTCAAACCAGACAGAAGAGAAAATTAGAACGTTACATCAACTCTGTAATGTAACTGATTAGCCCTGTAGCTGACTGTTATAAAACTGTAATTATATAAAAAACTGATTATTATAAAAGGATAAATGACAGAGGCAATATGGATGTACAACCACAGTAGAATAACTTATGTTCAGAATGTCATTTTACACTGAAGAGTCTCATCAGCCTCACAGCTATATTCTCAACTTCCCTGGTGAAAATCATTTTTGGTTCAAAGTATCTGCAGATTCAGTTGCTTGACATTTTTTTCTTTTCTCTTCTATACCCCAAAAGTGGGTTTCCTCTCTTTCTTCTAGATACAATTCTCCTCAAGATTACTGAGTTACAATCACAAAAAATAATAGTCTGAGTATTATTGTCTTGCAGACACATGTAAGTTGTAAACAATGACTTTCTTGTTAAAGACTAATGATCTGAATACTAGCTTTCCAAAGCCTGAAAATTAAAACTTTTTCTCCAACTCTAATTAAAGAGAATTAGATTACATGTTCATAACAACCTGATGATTTAAATACTCCAGAAAAAGGTTTATCAAAGGAACTATACTTGTGGCTTTAAAAAGAAGAAAGGGAAACGGGGAATTTATTCCCTTCCCTTCATGCTTCAAAGTTCTTCTAAGAAAGCCCTCGGTGACAAATTGCTTCATAGTTATGTGGAAATGAAGGTACAGGAGAAACCCAAAAGAATCAAACTCTCCACCCCAGGTTTTTAACCCTGGTAATCTATATCTCTGTTTACTTGCCAATAACATAAATGATTATCTAATTCACAGATCTGAAAGCTTTTAAAAACCTCAGAACATAAAAGAACTTTTTTTGAAGGAAGAGCATTAGTAATTTAAGTTCTGAAAGGCAGAAATGTGTTACTCATTTACTTAGCACAGGATACTCAATTTTAGAGGCTTTCCAAACTACCAGCCTTGTATTTCCCAAGACTTTATAACAGACATTTGCATGAATTTAAAATACTGAGTTGTCTTTACCTATCTCTGTTAATATCCATGGTGCTGTAACAAGGTCATGTCTACATTTTTGGTAGTCTAGAATTTTCAGAATTTTACTATCACTGCCTAATACTTAAGTGTCCACATAAGTGCCACCTGACTTTATACAGATGAATTTATAAAGCTCCCTTCATCCTTTCCTCCAAAAAAGAAAGAAAGAAAGAAAGAAAGAGAGAAAGAAACGGCAGTGTCCCCATTCCCCTATGATATATCTATATTTACACCTGTCTGCACATATCGGGTACATTTATAGAACTGTGGGGGGAAAACTTCTCTTCCAAGATGCTGCTCTGTGAGGAACAGTGATGATAGACAATGAACGGGGCAAATATAAGCCAACACTGCTAGACATAGCAGCTCCATGGCCTGGATAACACAGGACTAAACCTGCAGGAAGAAGCCCTTCTGTGCAGCTGCAAATTATGCTCACATGGCACCAAACACAGACACCAAAGCCATTGAAACTGGCAGCAAAATTTGTGCTATTGTGCATTAAAGAGACCCTCCTGAGCAGTGTAGAGGGGATGGAGTGAAGGAAGAATCACTGTGAAAAAAAAAAGATACATAACCAGCACAACACCAAAAGCTCCATGAACAAAACACTAAATCTGTACAGACAGAGACGGCAAGAAGATTGACTGCATCTGGCCCGATTTTAGACAGGAATTAAATGCTAAGGTTGCAAACCTTAGGAGGTAGGATAGCAGTAGTGAAAAATCAGACAGCCTTCAGGCTGTAGAAAAACAGTAAAGATTCCTGATTGAGTAACACCAGCACCATTGTGAATCTCAAAGAAAAAAACAGCAGCTTTTCATTTTGTCCCTCCCTCAGCATTTTTCCAGATAGACACCAGGTCTCATACAGGAAGGCTTCCGAAAACTGCCAGTAGGTTGAGCATCACCTAACAGACTAAAAGGACATCTAGAATTCCTCCAACTATTAATCGCAGTTACCAACAGTTGGCATCTAAAGTCTTGTGTTTTTACAAATGGAGGTTTCTCCAACTTCCCTTTCTCTTTGCAGCTCCCAAAATCTGTTCTGTTAGAGATCTTTGGGAATACTGTAATATCTGGTATGAGAGGTTACAGCCTGTGGGAGCAAAGGTAAATGGAAGGGAAAATTGGCATTCAAACCAGTAAGAACATTTTGGTGGGGTTAAAAAAAATATTAAAACAGGTCATATTTTTGAAAGTGAGGTCTGTAATGCTGAACCAATTCAAGAAATATGGCCAATTTCTGCCAGACAGGCACACTGGCAAGAATTTATGGAAGGAAAACAAGCATAAACCCACAGAATAGACTCTGAAGGCAAATTATTAGTTATGATACTGGCTACTTTATCACTAGGATCAGTTGAAGAGCAGGCTGTGTGAAATCTAAAAAGACAGTCATTTTTATTTATATATATAAAAAAGCCAGCATCAAGAAACGAGAGTAGTCATTCATATTTAGAGATGTAAGAGCTAGACACTGGAAACTGAGCACCGAAGTACAAAAAATGGAAAAACCCCCCCCCAAATAAGAAGAAAGGGCCTTTGTTGGCAAACAGAGCATATGCTCTAATCATCCTGTTTAAAGATCCTTAACTAATGCTTTTCTGCTGGTCATTTTTAAAAACAGAACATATCTCCTTCCTTCCTTCCTTCCTTCCTTCCTTCCATCCATCCATCCATCCATCCATCCATCGTGGAGTTGGGATCATGGGGAAACAGGAGAGAGAATTTAGAATCAGAATGGTTGGTATTCAGATTAATCTTTAGGTATCTGAAAGACTGGACTACCTTGGATGAACTGTATGTCTTTGAACTCTATGTACTTTTAGAAACCACTTAGGGAAGCACACATACAGGACTGTCCTTTAGGTAAAGAACCAGGGGACCTTTGATAAGTTGAGTTTTGGGCATAGAACATTTTTTTTTTCTGCCATGGGCATGTGATGCAAATGAAGATAAATATCGCTACAAGCTATATTAGTTAAACAGCAGTTTCACATATGTTTGGATGCCAGCAGCAAAAGTGTCAGCTTCACAGAGAGAACAATGGAGACATTTCAACTGTTGGTATACATGTGATGGGGAGAAGGGAAAATCTGCTGCTGTCCAAAGAAAAGGCAAAAGGAAAGGGAGAAATTCCTACTAGAAACTTTTTGTGAAGAAAGGGTTAATTTAGAGGTGCAAGAAATCTACTTCATCAACTATAGAACCAATTTTTTTCTACATGTAATGAAATACAGGGTTTGAACTAACAGAGAACCTGAAGGGACTATTCAAGTAAGTAATCTTTGCAGCAATTTCAGGAGTGCTTTCTCTGGGGGATTTTTAGCTGGAAATCCAAATTAATGATGGGAGGCCAGAATGGGACATATCAACTTAAGTCCAAGGAGATAAAATAATTACTAGGACCAATAAAAAGCCTAAAACTTCTTTGAAGGACTAAGAACTGGCAGTCTCAGGTGACCCAACATTCCCTCTAGCACCTAAAGATGTAATATGTTCTTTATAAAATAATAAACCTGTAATAGTTATTTACTGTCATTGGAATCTATCGAATTAGATGTTAAAGAATAGAATACATTTTTGGACAAAAGGAGGATATAAATGCAATAAACACTAACATTTATTAGTACTATCAAAGAACATGGGATAAAGAATTCGATTCTCAATGTTACCACAGACATCAGTAGAAGACTATTGTGGCATCAACATGTCATATTTCTACAGACTTAAAATTACTATTAATCCAACAAAAACTTATTTCCTTTGTACAGTATTTGACCTCTATGCATTTTTAAAGAAGAAATTAGTAACTTTGTCTTACTGTTGTTATGTTGTAATCACAACATAACACCAATCTACATGATCTGGTCATGCGCTATAGGGTCTCGTTTCTGGACATAATTTATTCCACGTATTTATTTTAATTTGGAAAACTGGATTAGATATGAATGGATGGACTACATGATTTTCTGGTTGCGAAGAGACAGAGTGGAAAGGATATTCGTAATCTGTCAAAGATACAATTAAGGTCCTATGTCCTATACATTTCATTAATCCAGCACTTTCACTTGAAATACTGTTTAGATATCTGGGCTGAATATACAAGCTTATCTGCTTAATTTTCTTTTTAACTGTTAAATCAATTCACTTAACCTGTATACCATTTCATGCCTATATGCTTTTTTAAATATGCTTTTGTATACGTCTGTTTTCTTTTAAACAATAGATTTAAAAAAAGAAAAATAATTTTTTCCCACATCGCCTGCATTATGAACTTCAGTCATTCTGGCAATCTTTCATTTCTGAACTGAAATACTGCTCGTAATTACAGTTATGCTAAAACCCTCGATTTATGTTTTTATACATATTTTTCCTTTATGAGCAGCATTTGCTTTAGCCTCAGGAAAGGGAAAAAAAATAGCAAAAAGAAAATAAGAAGTTCCACTGATACATTGTTTTTCTAACATTTTCCTAACTCCACAGATAACTATGTTTCTCAACTCCTTACACTGATAAAAGAATGGAAAGTAAGAGCAGAGATTTGTTCATTACACTGTCTCCTTATTTTGCTTCATTTCACTGGTACTAAACACCGGTTTAATGATTCAAAAGAAGAAAACAAAAAGGAAGGATCCAAGCTAACCACAGTATTAGCCAAAAGAACAAAAATTGGCACTGCCCTAAATCCATTTACAACTGAGTACTATGGAAATTAATACAATTTATAGAACCTTTGACAAAAAAATAAGTTCAGAAATGTAAGTTTCATATGTCAGATTGGAAAAGTACAAAGAGAGATTATGTTACATACTATAGGCTAATGTCTTTCCATCTCTATTAATATGTACACTTCTACTCTCTTTGAGAACTATTTTACCTAGGTATCTTATAGACACTGAAACTTCCCTTATTGCTAATGAATATGGAACCCATGATTTAAAGGGTTGAAATCAGATCCCCTAAATACTGGGAAAGGTCAAAATTGGTTGGTATAATGTAGAAAGTCAATGCTTCCAAGCTGATGCATGGGATATGGAGAAAGTGCATTAGGCATTTTAAGAACTGACTGTGAGAGCTTTCAAAAAGAGGCTGCTATGACACGTGTGGCCATCCAAAGAACACACATTGAACACAAAATACCCATTTATAAGTAAGAGTGCTTGATATACGCTCCTTCACCCTAGGATGGTTTCTAGTACCCATGCTCAATCTGGGAAGTTGTGCCTATTTCTCAAGAAAGTACTGATCTATGCCACCTACAGAGAGTAAGGAAGATAAATATGCAAGAATTGTTACCTAGGCAAAAGGGGCTGAAATATTTTCTATGTTCTAAGAAAAGAGATAGTATTTGGAAGTAGCTCAGGCAAACAGCTTCCTAATTCACTGGAGTATTAGAGGGGAAATGGAGGTACAGCACAGACAGACTTGCAAGATTTTGTTATTATAGCTAATCTCAGTAACAGTTAATTCTAGTCTTCCTATGGAGTTGATTTCCTGGTCTAGCCTACCTACTTTCACAATTATTTTTTAAAATTATTTATGGCCACCCATCTCACAGCAGTGACTCTGGGCAGTGTACAAAGATTAAAAACCCAACAGTTACAATAGCCCAACGAGGTCCAAGATCAATAATACACTCCTATCACAAAATCACATCACCAGCAGAGCTCGCCTAACCAATTGGCTCAAATGCCTGGAGAAACAGCCAGTTCTTCAGAGCCTTAGAAAGGCTAACAGGTTTGGGGCCATACAGATTTTTCTGTGTGAAATATGTCTATCAGAACTACATGGAGCACAGGGGCATTTTTGTAAGTAAATATAATGCCAGAAACCAAAGCTTTATAAAATGCCGGCTTCCCAGGTGGGTAGGCAGCTTTCCAGGTGCCAAGAGAGGCCACCTGCCTACTTCCTACAGTTCCTGTATGGGTAAATTGAGGCCGACAAACCATTCCCTATAATTAAATTCATGATACTGGATGAAACAGTGCTCTGTCTTTTCACTAGCTGCCTTCTCAAAGTCTGTGATATCCATATTAGCTTTCATTTTTGTATGCTAATGAGTTATGCCTCCGCAAAGGATCGTTACCTTGTCGTGGTGCTGGAGCTTGAGCACCTCAATGATGCCATGAGCTAAACCGTGAAGGGCCACCCAAGACGGGAAGGTCATGACAGAGAGGTCAGACTAAATGCGATCCCTGGGGAAGGTAATGGCAACCCACCCCAGTATTCTTGCCGTGAAAACTAAATGGATCAGTACAACCAGAGATATGTCGGTATACCATCGGAAGATGACACCTCCAGGTCGGAAGATGGTCAAAATGCTACTGGGGAGGAACAGAGGATGAGTTCAACTAGCCCCAGACGTGATGACGCAGCTAGCTCAAAGCCGAAAGGACGGCTAGCGGCCGATGGTGCTGGTGGTGAACGGCGAATCTGATGTTCTAAGGATCAACACACCATTGGAACCTGGAATGTAAGATCTATGAGCCAGGGCAAATTGGATGTAGTTATTGGTGAGATGTCAAGATTAAAGATAGACATTCTGGGCGTCAGGGAACTGAAATGGACTGGAATGGGCCACTTCACATCAAATGACCACCAGATCTACTACTGTGGAAAAGAGGACCACAGAAGAAATGGAGTAGCCTTCATAATTAATAGTAAAGTGGCTAAAGCAGTGCTTGGATACAACCCCAAAAACGACAGAATGATCTCAATTCGAATTCAAGGCAAGCCATCTAACATCACAGTGATCCAAATATACGCCCCAACCACAAATGCTGAAGAAGCTGAAGTAGAGCAGTTCTATGAGGATCTGCAGCACCTACTGGACAACACGCCTAAAAGAGATGTTATTTTCATCACAGGAGACTGGAATGCTAAGGTGGGCAGTCAAACGACACCTGGAATTACAGGTAAGCATGGCCTGGGAGAACAAAACGAAGCAGGACATAGGCTGATAGAATTTTGCAAAGACAATTCACTCTGCATAACAAACACTCTCTTCCAACAACCTAAGAGACGGCTTTATACATGGACTTCACCAGATGGACAACACCGAAATCAGATTGATTACATCCTTTGCAGCCAAAGGTGGTGGACATCTGTACAGTCGGTAAAAACTAGGCCTGGAGCTGACTGTAGTTCAGATCACGAACTTCTTCTTGCACAATTTAGGATCAGACTAAAGAGATTAGGGAAGACCCACAGATCAGCTAGATATGAGCTCACTAATATTCCTCAGGAATATGCAGTGGACGTGAAGAATAGATTTAAGGGACTGGACTTAGTAGATAGGGTCCCGGAAGAACTATGGACAGAGGTTGGCAGCATTGTTCAGGAGGCGGCAACAAAATACATCCCAAAGAAAGAGAAAACCAAGAAGGCAAAATGGCTGTCTGCTGAGACACTAGAAGTAGCCCAAGAAAGAAGGAAAGCAAAAGGCAACAGCGATAGGGGGAGATATGCCCAATTAAATGCAAAATTCCAGAGGTTAGCCAGAAGAGATAAGGAATTGTTTTTAAACAAGCAATGCGCGGAAGTGGAAGAAGACAATAGAATAGGAAGGACGAGAGACCTCTTCCAGAAAATTAGAAACATTGGAGGTAAATTCCAGGCCAAAATGGGTATGATCAAAAACAAAGATGGCAAGGACCTAACAGAAGAAGAAGAGATCAAGAAAAGGTGGCAAGAATATACAGAAGACCTGTATAGGAAGGATAACAATATCGGGGATAACTTTGACAGTGTGGTCAGTGAGCTAGAGCCAGACATCCTGAAGAGTGAGGTTGAATGGGCCTTAAGAAGCATTGCTAATAACAAGGCAGCAGGAGACAACGGCATCCCAGCTGAACTGTTCAAAATCTTGCAAGATGATGCTGTCAAGGTAATGCATGCTATATGCCAGCAAATTTGGAAAACACAAGAATGGCCATCAGATTGGAAAAAATCAACTTATATCCCCATACCAAAAAAGGGAAACACTAAAGAATGTTCAAACTATCGAACAGTGGTACTCATTTCACATGCCAGTAAGGTAATGCTCAAGATCCTGCAAGGTAGACTTCAGCAGTTCATGGAGCGAGAATTGCCAGATGTACAAGCTGAGTTTAGAAAAGGCAGAGGAACTAGAGACCAAATTGCCAATATTCGCTGGATAATGGAAAAAGCCAGGGAGTTTCAGAAAAACATCTATTTCTGTTTTATTGACTATTCTAAAGCCTTTGACTGTGTGGACCATAACAAATTGTGGCAAGTTCTTAGTGGTATGGGGATACCAAGTCATCTTGTATGCCTCCTGAAGAATCTGTATAACAACCAAGTAGCAACAGTAAGAACAGACCACGGAACAACGGACTGGTTTAAGATTGGGAAAGGAGTACGGCAGGGCTATATACTCTCACCCTACCTATTCAACTTGTATGCAGAACACATCATGCGACAAGCTGGTCTTGAGGAATCCAAGGCTGGAGTTAAAATCTCTGGAAGAAACATTAACAATCTCAGATATGCAGATGATACCACTTTGATGGCTGAAAGTGAAGAGGAACTGAGGAGCCTTATGATGAAGGTGAAAGAAGAAAGTGCAAAAGCTGGCTTGCAGCTAAACCTCAAAAAAACCAAGATGATGGCAACCAGCTTGATCGATAACTGGCAAATAGAGGGAGAAAATGTAGAAGCAGTGAAAGACTTTGTATTCCTAGGTGCAAAGATTACTGCAGATGCTGACTGCAGTCAGGAAATCAGAAGACGCTTAATCCTTGGGAGAAGAGCAATGACAAATCTCGATAAAATAGTTAAGAGCAGAGACATCACACTGACAACAAAGGCCCGCATAGTTAAAGCAATGGTGTTCCCCGTAGTAACATATGGCTGCGAGAGCTGGACCATAAGGAAGGCTGAGCGAAGGAAGATCGATGCTTTTGAACTGTGGTGTTGGAGGAAAATTCTGAGAGTGCCTTGGACTGCCAGAAGATCAAACCAGTCCATCCTCCTGGAAATAAAGCCAGACTGCTCACTTGAAGGAATGATATTAAAGGCAAAAGTGAAATACTTTGGCCACATAATGAGAAGACAGGATACCCTGGAGAGGATGCTGATGCTGGGGAGAGTGGAAGGCAAAAGGAAGAGGGGCCGACCAAGGGCAAGGTGGATGGATGATATTCTAGAGGTGACGGACTTGTCCCTGGGGGAGCTGGGGGTGTTGACGACCGACAGGAAGCTCTGCCGTGGGCTGGTCCATGAAGTCACGAAGAGTCGGAAGCGACTAAACGAATAAACAACAACAATGAGTTATGCAGCTGAGGGATCCAGTTATTCCTAACAAATTGAATCCAGTGTTTCTCACAGTGAAACAGGATAACTAATCTTGGAGGCGGCTGCCTGAAATTCCACTCATAACATGTTGTAACAGCTAATAAGCATGGTGATTATGGAAGGCCACGTCAAGCAAAACTAAGGACGTGGGTTTCTTACAGGAGTCATTTCACAATGCCTCAATGGCTCCCTCCAAGAAGCCATTGGAAACCCATCTGCTCAGAGGAAGCATGAAGCTTTAACATCTAGTTTCAAGAACTAAAAACCTTTCAGGCAAAAACACAGGAAATACCGATGGTGAAATTATGACAAATGCATTATGGGAGTGGGGGGGGGGGACCCACAGAGATCCCAGATAAACAGATAACTGGATTTATTATCATTTGCATCAGAAATCTCAATGCCTGAAACAGCATAGTTTTTATGCCACAAACTGGAGCAGGGCACATAAATAAACGTTGTGTTTCTACTGTAAGAAAATACATGTACCCCTGAGCCAACCTTTTCAGCACAAAAGTAATTTAATATTTTTACCACATGAAAAGTGATTGCTATGGGAGTAATGCAGCTGTTGAATCTCAAGTCAGATTTTGTTAAAAAGAACCTATTTATGTAAAATAGAACTCTTTTAAAAGAACCACAATCCTTTAAAAAATCCTAACACTTGCTTCCCAATTTCTTCATCATGCTTGAAGCAGGAATATTATATCACTACATCATGTCCACACCATGGACAGTGACACAGAAATGAAAATCAGGAATACTTAACACTTCTTTTGCAATGTGTGTGCAGAGTACTCATATACCCTATATTAGTAATCAGCATACCTGAAAATTAGGGCACAAGGAATATGACAATTTGGAGAGGGGAGTACTTAAATCTGAGAAAATAATACCTTAATGAATACCAAGAGTCCTATTGCATCAAACCAAAGGCCTCTCCATTTCAGTAGGCTGGCTTCCCCACCGACAAACTAAATGACTGTGGGAAGTCTAAAAGCAGGGTAAGATTCCCAAAGTATTTTGCAACTGGTGTTCGTCAGAGAGTGATACCCAAAGACATGCTGCCTCCTGGAGACAATGTGGATCATACCTGAAGGCCACTGCTAACTGCCTTCTCTCTTCATTTCTCTACCTACCTCCTACTGCCAATAACAAAAAGGCAACTGTATTTCTAACCCTGCAAGATAGGACAGTTGGTCATACCCCCCTTCCTCATATAATTGAGTAAACTATCATCATCCATGACTATAAAGAATTCTTCTTTGAAAGAGATTCCTCTATGTCCCTTAAAGCAGGAGTGCCCTGTACCTAAATCTTGGATGTAGCAATGCATATGCTACATCCCTGAGTCGACCCCAAATGATATTCATAATATGCCAGAATGGGAAGTAATCATAATAAATGTATTTAATTAAATTGTAATTACATTTAAATGTAAGTTCAAACAAATCTTGTTTTTTCGCCTTAGACCTACCTAATTTGCAGTTCTAATCCTGCCTGCTCTTTGATCTACAACACATTTCACCAGAGGAATTTCTAGTAGATGGGTAGAACGTTTCCATGGAAGAAATTCAAACTCACCAATTAACATGGATGGCTTGATAGGGTGTATTTTATGTGATTTCCTCAAGATCTATTAACTTGTGTAAAACTCACAAGGAAAATCCATCTGCAATGTGTACGCATGCAAATTTTGTTCTGGCTCCACAGGAATGGAGACTGAATTTCTCCTAGCCCACTTTCAGCCCCTCTAAGTTGCAGTCTGTGACCTATCTTAACAATAATTAATTTTCAGAATACCATGTGTTCATAGGTGTGGTAAGATTATATTGAACTATTTGGTTCGCAGCTCACATCCTTACTTAATATGATGCAAAGGATTTTAATAGTATCAAGGTTTGACTCCCCACACGCTAAGAACTCAAGATCAAAATCAAGTAGGGAGTGGGATTGCTGTTTTGTTTTGTTGTTGCTGCTTTCAAAACCTAACTAAACACAATTAAATTTCAAATGTGACAAATGTGATAAACATTTGAAGTGCTGAAATGAAATACAGAAGACTCTTCCTGCCCTACAAAATACACTGTTGTAACAATGAAATTGTCTGATATACCATGATAACACAGGAGTTTATAGAGTCTATCTACCTCTGCTCTCAAACCCAGCCACTTAAGGCACCTTTTGGGGGAGATGGGCGGTAATTAAATTTGAATAATAAATAAAAAATCAATCAATCAATCTTCCACTATCTCTAATCGGTATATGAAGCATTATGTGTGATGTTTTTAAAAAAGTAATTGAAACTAAATGCCTACAGCCAGTCTCTGACTTGACAGAAGAGTACTTATGTATGAGCCAAATTATGAGTCAGACCTAAGCAGCATTTACAGGGAATCATCCCAAGCTGAATGATTGCTTAAACGTGGACCAAATTCCTCCTGAAAAATGCTGAAGAAAAGCACCGGAAAGAACAGCTATGTATATGTCTACCTTCTGAAATATACACTAAATAGAGAATAATTTGCATACATTTACATATTGAATTCTGGTCAGAGGATAAGCTTTCTGTAGAATTTCATGTATATTGCCAAAGTCTGATATGGCAGAAATAAAGGGTAGAAAAAATGAATTGGTGGAGAACTAGAAAAGAAGGGACACCAAAAAATTGGATCTTTGAGAAGAGTGAGGGGCAACCAGGTTGCCTGCTGTCAATCTTGCCAATTCACTGATATAAGTTGATAACTCCTGTTCCTGTTGTATCAGCAAGATGGGGAAGGTAACCCAACAAATGGAAAGGACTTGAGAGGACTCAGCATAGGGGGCCAGGAAGACATAAGGAAAAACCAAAGCTAAAGCTGAAATGAGATCACCTGTTTTAGACTGATAAGGACTTACCAACACAAAGGGATGCAAGAGAAGAGAAGGCAAGTTGTTGAAAAATAAGGGCTCACTGTTTACAAAGTTTGTTTATTGACTGATTGTTTGCCCACCACAATTGACAGACTCTAGTTTGAGCTGTCCTTTGGCTTTTCTAGAGCTTCATTTATACGTTGAACTTCTAGGTAAGTTTAAGTAAAAATGAGGACTGTTTACCTCAATGGAACTCCATTTATTTATCTTACTAGAGAGCTAACTGTTCTCTGAATAACACATTGTTATTCAACTCAATAACCACCACTGATACTGCAGACCATACAGATTATTCTTGAACATTTAAGAATTTCTTAGCTATACAGCAAAGTCTCTGCTATTTCTATACTAAGAAATAATATACAAAGAAGCACTGAATCTATTTAAATGTGAACTAAAGAAAGTGAAGGTAGGTCAGCACTGGTTGTGGCAAGAGAAGAGGGAGGAAGCCTACTTCAAAGGACATCAGGACAAAAGGTGTGTATGATAATGGCTGGAAAATACATGGAGGTAAAAAATGGGTATTCAAACGGAGCACTAAGACTATGCGCTGACTCTAATTTGGTGAGAAGAGGAGGATTTGGATTTCACTCTGGGTAGCAAAATGGGTTGGATCAGCACTGAGCTGATTTTCATTTTGAATTGACGGTTGGATAAATCTGTAGTGGAAAATGGGTAACAATTCACATGCCTGTCAACACTGTTGCTTCAATCAGAACAGACACTGAGAGTAGTAGTTGATGAGAAGGAGCCCACAAGACCACTCTTCCTTTCATCAGCAAGTAAGAAGGGAAAATGCTATGGGATGGATTCTTCCTACTGTGTCTGCCTTTACCAGAGTGACACTGAAGAACTTCTGGCACAGTTGGATACCCACTAATACGGAAGTGCAGTAGCCTATCAGCAAAATGGCAGCTGTCTTTATCTACAAGCAATACCAGGCAACTGAAGGAGGAGGGAAGAGGAACATATTTTATCAAGTGAGACTTGAAGTCAGAGGAAGCACAATTAGTACATACACAGCATCTGAGTCTGGAATGAGGTGTCATAACAACGGACACTTTGAAAAACCCTCTACTAGGAGATTTTGTGAAAAATACATCAAATATTTCTCTGAACATATCAGATCACTTGTGAGTGACAGCAGCAGGGATTATTTTATTCTGCATAAAACTTTGAAATAACAAAATATAGTATCTTTCTGAACACCTTGTGCTAATGTAATCATTTTGCACTTCTTAGCTTGTTCATTAATTGCACTGGAACTTTAATATTTGAAACCAAAAAATTATCTAAAATTGTATTTGCTAAACGCAATAGCTGGGTATTCATGTCCAAGGAATTGAAAGGAAACTCACACATTGAAATCACCATCTCTAAAGATTACATGCAAAAAGAATTTTGGGGGGGAAAAAGCATATAGGAAAGAATAAAAATCATTCTTTGTTGGAGAGCATTTTAATATATATATACACACACACAGACACACAGACACACCCATGCATACAGATACCAAACTTACCTTGGGTGAACAGGCAGTACACTTGTCAAAAGCCAGACTGACAGGAAGAACATTATCAAATCTTGATAAAAAACCTCGGATCTGTCAAGCAAAGAGATGTATAGCGACATTTTGAAATCAGCAATATTGCCCTGGCTAGGTTTTTCAGGTCCCATGTTATTAAGAAAGTGCAGACAACATGTACAGTCCTGGTGATAAAAGGCCTTTTCTACAGAAACTGACAGCCATGTAGTGTGATTTCTCTGTAGGCAGACACACAGCACCACCTGGAGTATAAACCTCTTGCAAAAAGGGACTGAAGGAACAGTAAGGGAAAATGCTAGTACTGTATATTTATTTATTTTATTTACTTTCTATCCTGCCTTTATTATTTCCGTCTCAGTCTCCTGGTTTCTAGCCCGTTGCCTTAACCACTAGACTAAACTGGCTCTCTATATGCACATGGTTAATTCCCAGAGAAAAAGCAAATGTGCTTTCCTGCTGTTCAATGGTACTCTATTCTGAATATTACAGAAATATCTGTTTGCATTAAAAAGTTGCAGGCCATCAGTTTGAATATGCTAATTTAAATGGTAATATAATTTTGTTGCCCAATGAAGGATTTGACTTTTTTATCCAGCTCTTTCATTCTGAATAGGTAAAATAGCAATCTTCTTTGCTTGGCAGGCACATCTGGGGGGAAAGGAGGTGTCAAAATGGTGGCCATAACTGTGAACAAAGCCCTGCCCCTTTTTACATGTACAATGCTTGCAAAAAAGAGGTTTAATCCTATGGTTGTGACCACCATCTCAACTCTTATGCCCCTTTTGCTTGGCTTCTGTATGTCTTTAAACTAAGTTCTTTTCCCCCCTATAATCTATGAAGACTCATTGGTTCAGTATAGCAGTACAGTAATTCTATTGTATTTCTCTGAGCAGTCAATTGCAATTTGAACATACGTTAATTCTTATGAATCTATTCCAATTGAAAAGGAATAAATTAACCAAACTGTTAATGCTTTTCTTGAGACCCTACCAGATTCTTACAATAATTACGTTTATATTCTCAAATATCAATCAGAAGGCATTCGCTCCTGTGTATATTCCTACTTCAGCAAAGGATCGTTACCTTGTCGTGGTGCTGGAGCTTGAGCACCTCAATGATGCCATGACCTAAACCGTGAAGGGCCACCCAAGACGGGAAGGTCACGACAGAGGGGTCAGACTAAATGTGATCCCTGGGGAAGGTAATGGCAACCCACCCCAGTATTCTTCCAGTGAAAACTAAATGCATCAGTACAACCAGAGATATGTTGGTATACCATCGGAAGATGAGACCCCCAGGTCGGAAGATGGTCAAAATGCTACTGGGGAGGAACAGAGGATGAGTTCAACTAGCCCCAGACGTGATGACGCAGCTAGCTCAAAGCCGAAAGAACGGCTAGCGGCCAACGGTGCTGGTGAACGGCAAATCCGATGTTCTAAGGATCAACGTGCCATTGGAACCTGGAATGCAAGATCTATGAGCCAGGGCAAATTGGATGTGGTTATTGGTGAGATGTCAAGATTAAAGATAGACATTTTGGGTGTCAGTGAACTGAAATGGAGTGGAATGGGCCACTTCACATCAAATGACCACCAGATCCACAATGTGGAAAAGAGGACCACAGAAGAAATGGAGTAGCCTTCATAATTAATAGTACAGTGGCTAAAGCAGTGCTTGGATACAATCCAAAAAATGACAGAATGATCTCAATTCAAATTCAGGGCAAGCCATCTAACATCGCAGTGATCCAAATATCCGCCCCAACCACAGATGCTGAAGAAGCTGAAGTAGAGCAGTTCTATGAGGATCTGCAGCACCTACTGGACGCCTAAAAGAGATGTTGTTCTCATCACAGGAGACTGGAATGCTAAGGTGGGCAGTCAAACGACACCTGGAATTACAGGTAAGCATGGCCTGGGAGAACAAAACGAAGCAGGACATAGGCTGATAGAATTTTGCCAAGACAACTCACTCTGCATAACAAACACTCTTTTCCAACAACCTAAGAGACGGCTTTATACATGGACTTCATCAGATGGACAACACCGAAATCGGATTGACTACATCCTTTGTAGCCAAAGGTGGCAGACATCTATACAGTCGGTAAAAACAAGACCTGGAGCTGACTGTAGTTCAGATCACAAACTTCTTCTTGCACAATTTAGGATCAGACTAAAGAGATTAGGGAAGACCCACAGATCAGCTAGATATGAGCTCACTAATATTCCTAAGGAATATGCAGTGGAGGTGAAGAATCGATTTAAGGGACTGGACTTAGTAGATAGGGTCCCGGAAGAACTATGGACAGAAGTTCGCAACATTGTTCAGGAGGCGGCAACAAAATACATCCCAAAGAAAGAGAAAACCAAGAAGGCAAAGTGGCTGTCTGCTGAGACACTAGAAGTAGCCCAAGAAAGAAGGAAAGCAAAAGGCAACAGCGATAGGGAGAGATATGCCCAATTAAATGCAAAATTCCAGAGGCTAGCCAGAAGAGATAAGGAATTATTTTTAAACAAGCAATGCGCGGAAGTGGAAGAAGACAATAGAATAGGAAGGACAAGAGACCTCTTCCAGAAAATTAGAAACATCAGAGGTAAATTCCAGGCAAAAATGGGAATGATCAAAAACAAAGATGGCAAGGACCGAACAGAAGAAGAAGAGATCAAGAAAAGATGGCAAGAATATACAGAAGGCCTGTATAGGAAGGATAACAATATCGGGGATAGCTTTGACGGTGTGGTCAGTGAGCTAGAGCCAGACATCCTGAAGAGTGAGGTTGAATGGGCCTTAAGAAGCATTGCTAATAACAAGGCAGCAGGAGATGATGGTATCCCAGCTGAACTGTTCAAAATCTTGCAAGATGATGCTGTCAAGGTAATGCATGCTATATGCCAGCAAATTTGGAAATCACAAGAATGGCCATCAGACTGGAAAAAATCAACTTATATCCCCATACCAAAAAAGGGAAACACTAAAGAATGTTCAAGCTATCAAACAGTGGCACTCATTTCACATGCCAGTAAGGTAATGCTCAAGATCCTGCAAGGTAGACTTCAGCAATTCATGGAGTGAGAATTGCCAGATGTACAAGCTGGGTTTAGAAAAGGCAGAGGAACTAGGGACCAAATTGCCAATATCCGCTCGATAATGGAAAAAGCCAGGGAGTTTCAGAAAAACATCTATTTCTGTTTTATTGACTATTCTAAAGCCTTTGACTGTGTGGACCATAACAAATTGTGGCAAGTTCTTAGCGGTATGGGGATACCAAGTCATCTTGTCTGCCTCCTGAAGAATCTGTATAACGACCAAGTAGCAACAGTAAGAACAGACCACGGAACAACGGACTGGCTTAAGATTGGGAAAGGAGTACGGCAGGGCTGTATACTCTCACCCTACCTATTCAACTTGTACGCAGAACACATCATGCGACATGCTGGGCTTGAGGAATCCAAGGCTGGAGTTAAAATCGCTGGAAGAAACATTAACAATCTCAGATATGCAGATGATACCACTTTGATGGCTGAAAGCAAAGAGGAACTGAGGAGCCTTATGATGAAGGTGAAAGAAGAAAGTGCAAAAGCTGGCTTGCAGCTAAATCTCAAAAAAACCAAGATGATGGCAACCAGCTTGATTGAGAACTGGCAAATAGAGGGAGAAAACGTAGAAGCAGTGAAAGACTTTGTATTTCGAGGTCCGAAGGTTACTGCAGATGCTGACTGCAGTCAGGAAATCAGAAGACGTTTAATCCTTGGAAGAAGAGCAATGACAAATCTCGATAAAATAGTTAAGAGCAGAGACATCACACTGGCAACAAAGGTCCGCATAGTTAAAGCAATGGTGTTCCCCGTAGTAACATATGGCTGTGAGAGCTGGACCATAAGGAAGGCTGAGCGAAGGAAGATCGATGCTTTGGAACTGTGGTGTTAGAGGAAAATTCTGAGAGTGCCTTGGACTGCCAGAAGATCAAACCAGTCCATCCTCCAGGAAATAGAGCCAGACTGCTCACTTGAGGGAACGATATTAAAGGCAAAACTGAAATACTTTGGCCACATAATGAGAAGACAGGACACCCTGGAGAAGATGCTGATGCTAGGGAGAGTGGAAGGCAAAAGGAAGAGGGGCCAACCAAGGGCAAGGTGGATGGATGATATTCTAGAGGTGACGGACTTGTCCCTGGGGGAGCTGGGGGTGTTGACGACCGACAGGAAGCTCTGGCGTGGGCTGATCCATGAAGTCACGAAGAGTCGGAAGTGACTGAACCAATAAACAACAACATATTCCTACTGCTAAAATAATACTTTTTACATTCTGAGACTGCTGTTTTGTGCAAATCAGGAAGCTACAGTACTGTAGTCACAAACCAAAGAGTGCATTTGTATCAGTGGTACTGACTAAACATAACAGCTTTAAAAGAGATCAACTGTCCACCTGGAAGATTTGGGGAATGTGATTTGATAATTCAATGACTGTATAAGTAAATTTAGACATCTTCCCATTTAGCTCCCTGGGATTCAGCTATTGCTTCTGCCACGACAAAACTTTTTTTTTCTTTTTGGAAGAATAAATGTAGTGAAAACAAGCATTTCTGAAATAGAATGCCTTTTTCAGTGCCTTTATTTGGAACCATCTCTCCCCTGAAATATGGTTGCTCTGACCCCGTTAGCCTTTAGGAAGGCTTTAAAAAGGCTTGGCTTTTCCCTCAGGCATTGTGCCAGGATGACAGATGAGCCTTTCTTGGGAAATGGAGTACAGTTTTGATGAACCTGACAGTATGCTATTGCTATGCCAATTTTGGCTCTGTTCTTGCTGGTACTGTTGGCTTTAATTACAATTTGGGTCCTCTTTTGGTTTTAGGGATGACAGCGCAATCATGTGAGTTGAGCGGCCATATAAATCTTCCAAATGAATAAATAACCAAACACTGAGCATCGAAGAATGAATTGGACATGACTGTAAAACACCAAAGGTAAGAAAAAAGTAGCAGATTAACCCTATTCAGGCATTATCCCCACTACTAAATTTACTGGTGAGTTTTCAGCAAGAACAAGGACACAGAAGCTGGGTCTGCACAACTTGCTAAACCACAGTTAACTGAACTGTGGTTTGTGGTAACAAAATTGTGGTTTGTGGAACTAACCTATTTATCTGGGGCAGCACAATCCACTTAACCAATAACTAAATCCAGTGGTCAGGTACCTAGAGCAAACTGAGTTACACAGCTCAGTCAAACACAGTTTAGCCTAGGATACTATGTAAGTCAGAACTGGTACTTAGGGATGGATAAAGCCCTCTCACAGCGGTACAATCACAAACATGCTTACTCAAAAATAACCCCAACTAAGTTACAAATGGCTTACTTCCTGTTAAGAACATGAAGGATTGTAATTTTCTAATAATAAACATACCATCGATTTATTTAGAATCTCAGGTTGCTTAAGTAAGGTATGCTGTCCTTTTCCTGCTTTCCTTAGTGGGAGAGCATGGCAGCCACTGTGTGACAGAGAAGGTCATGCTGTGACTATCAAAGAATGTAAAAAAACTGTGCCAAAAACAAATCTCAGAAATTAAAACATTAGGAAACACTACACTAAGAGAAAGGCAAGGGTTGAGGTGGGGGGAGGCTGTTTTTTAAGCTATGGTGCTATGCATTTGTATTTAAATTGGAAACTTGCTGAGCATTCAGATAGTAAGATTCCGATGCGCAGCAGGAGACCTTTAAACAATAAGAGTAAAATATAGTTACGAATGAAGAACAGAGAGAGGAAGATGGAGTTAATTAGATTATGGTACATCATCTCTATTTCTCTTAATTCATGCAAGCAAGAAAAACAAAAAGTTCTGGACCAAAGTCCTCCCCCCACCCTTTAATTCTAAACGGATATGTTATCTACAAAAGGAACTTGGATAGCATTACATCTTCTTAGCTAGCAGGAAACCAGTTGTTGACACAAATGTGGTGGTGGTGGGGAAGTGACCATACAGGATGAGATGTTGTAATGTAATTAAGCATTATTTTGCAAGTGATATTTGCAACAAAAACTGACATGACTTTTACTGCTCAGAATTTCTTACAAGGGGGAACAGCATCAAGACCAATCTCACTCTGTTTTCTTGTGCAACAGACCAAAAACATCATTTTTAAAACTTTAATAACATTAGTAAACAACAACTGTAAAAGCAATTAAAATGCCTACAAAGTCCTGAAGAAGTCTAATCATACTTCCAAATATCAAGAAGAGAAGGCTGTGAATACACAATGTGTTTGATGATGCAGGAGGTAGAATTAACTACTAAATACTAAGTATAATCATATAATATCCATCCATCAGTAGAATGGCCTCTGACTCTACATTTTTGCACAAGTGGAAAAGCAAATCAGGATCTAGCATCAAGTTTCCTGTTAGTGGAAAGCACAATTAAATGTTCTAAACAAACCAGGATCAGAAGTCAGCTTTAACAAAGCTTTGAATCTGGCTTATTTTGAAAATACATTCCGAAGCAACAGGAAAAGGGCTCTTTATTAAGCTTGGACTTAGTATGATCAGAAACTGGTCTCTGAAACAAAGTTAAAAGAAGCGGGTATCTTCAAGTGCCTATTTATTATATGTGACTTTATTACAAATCTGACCTCTATTTAATGGCTAACTTTTTGGATGACACCTCTATATGTTCTTAAATTTAAATCCATTTCCCCTCTCAATTTATGTCATTCTGAACTCATAACCTGAAGCCATGGATCACAAAGTCTGTAGTATTTTAACCATTTCTCTATTCCTTTACTATGAAAGGGCTGCCCATTGCAGGGATATATATGCCACTCTATTTCAGGGATAACTTCACCTTTGTATTATTTTCCAGTTTACTCACCTGATGAGGCACAAGCCCAAGAGAGGTGGGAGGTTCACTCATTCTGTCATCACTACTGCTTGCAACTGCATAGCCACTAACAAAAAGGAGGACAAGATAAGAGAAGCAACTTTCTGCACAGAACAGTTTGGCATTCATCGTGTTTTGCCTAAGTAAAATTCGGACTAAGCCTTTCTACATACAGACACAGCCATCAAAAGAAACAGAATTTGCTATACATTTGACACAAAAATTAAAGGATGTCAATGGATTGGATCCAAGCTTAGTCACACCTACAGAAGATCTACTGAAATCAAAGATGGGATACAGTAATTAAAGTCATCACTAAATGAAATTAAATCAGAATCCAACCTTCTTAACAGAATCATTATACTTAAAGTTTGCTATTAATATTTGGGTTGGAGGTCAACATTATTTGATTGATCTTGTGTTCAGAAGGGCGATGATGCCAAGAAAGAACTGGTGACATAAAAAAGTCTCTCTAAAATATTACCTCTTTTCCACAATGATGGCTTACCCTTCGGGATGCTGTAAAATGGATACCATTAATTCAACAGCAAGAGCTCCTGCTACCATGGCTAATCCTGGTCGACTGACTGTACACTGTTGATCCAATGTCCGATCCCTGGTGGACTGCAAAGGAACAGGACTTTTGTGAAATTTTATCTCTATACCTTTTCTTAGAATAGAATACAGAACAGCAATTTATGGTTCTCTTTTCAATTACCTGCTAATAATCCTGTCCCCACCACCCCTCCAAATTCTGGCATCTCTTTGCCTTTCAGAAAAAAAAAAAAACTGATTCCAAAGAGCTGAATCTAACCTACCTCTTTATTCTGACTAGATAGCACTTCACAGTAGAACTGGGAAAAGGGGTCCTTCATTTTCTAGAGAAGATTTTAGGAGCAAACAGTACTTTAAAGAGGAGGAGCAACTGCTAAAACATGCTTCCATTTCAGTTCTTTAGGGATATGTAGCTGTCTAGAAGAATTTTCTTATGCCATTAAGGAGGCATTAAGGAGGTGATGACAGAGGTGACTCTTTTCAGGTCCCCTCTGAAGCACATCACTAGAAGTCTTCCTGTAGCGGAAAGAACTTAACTAGATTTTTCTCACTAGTCTACTAATACAGAGAAGTAGAAAAAATTCAAAGAACAGTCCTATCAGTTTGTTTGAAATCTACTTACATCTCCTGGTGCAACTACATCATTGCAGAAGTAGCAACCAAGTTTATAGCCAGGAATATTTGAAAAAAGTGATGATCCCAAAAGATCAACTGAGCCAGAAGAATTATTGCATGGAGAATCACCAATTTCATGATACTTTGGTTTCTTCAGCCCATGTCTCATCACAACAAATGTGTCAAATCCCAAAGCAGCATTGATGACCAGCTATACAAACATTGAAAAGCAAGGGAAGTGATGTTCAACTATAAGCATATAAGCGAAATTTTAAAACTAAAAATGAACAGCCAAGATTGCATAAGTAAAGCTTGTCTCTCAAAGCAGAAGTCTCTTCCCTTTCTTCTATCATGTGTCCACTAAATCTACTTTGGAGGATTCCCTGATCTGTTAGAGCAGTTTTGGAGAGGAGGGATAACATGGGGGAGAGGACAAGTATTAGTAGACAGAGAAAATTGGATACAGTATCATTTTAGTATATGTTATGTATTTAAAATATGTTCATCTTCCTTTTCTACTTAAAAACACCTGCAACCAAATTAAAGGCATGCCAAGAGTTGATAAATACAGCTTACAAAGACCCAAATCTAGCTAAACCACATATGTATAAACTTCATGCATGGGAATTTCTTTACCTCAGTCTGCTGTTATATTAGAATGAGAAAGAGTAGTGGAAGCTACAGACAAATAAGGAAGAAAATTCTTGACCCTGACTGTTAAGCAATGGAACTGCCTGCTTTCTGGAGTCCTCTATTATTGGAGGTTTTCAAACAAAGGTTGGGCTGCCATTTGTCTGAGATTGTTTGAGGGTTCCTCCCCTGGGCAGGGGTTGGATTACAAAATTTCAAGGCCCCTTCCTACTTTATAGTTCTATGATTCTGTGGGTTTTAAAGTTCAGATGGGAAGAACTCCTGAAAAGGCAGACAGCTAATTACCTAAAATAGCAGACAAAGTTGTCATGCACTTCATGCTTAAAATTATAGTGATTCCATATTCAACACTGAATGGGATTCATATCCTTTGCAAATATTTTTAGAGCAATGATAAAAATGATCAAATTAAAACATCGTTACATGTTTTTCCCAAAATATTAGAAAAATATTATACTCTTTCTACAGAAGCCATCCAAAAATAGCATTTTCAGTCATTCTTTCTAAACTTCCAAAATACGTGGATTTGAGCAGATGGAATTCAGGTTTTCAACCTCATCCCTCAATTACTTGTCTTAGATCCATTAATCCAATCTTCAGTGTAACCTTCCAAGTCTGACGCAGTGAAGAACACTGCATGTCCATAAAAGGTCTGACATTCAAAAACTCAGTATGCTTAGCACAAATGCTTTTGAAAAGACACTGCAAACCAGTTCCACCCCCCGCCCCCCACAGCACGGCCTGTGGAAAATGTACACGCAATACCTTTCTCTTGCTGGCTGAGATGACAGCAGGAAGCCATCGGCTTTCCCTGGTGTCCATTAGCAAAAAGATGACATCATGACCATCAATCAGCTCTTCCAGCTGAGCCACATCCTTTTGAGCTTGCTGTATGGTTGTTTCAGAAAAATTCACAGGGTGACCTGGCATTGGGATGCTCATGTTAAAACCTTCAGCCTTCTGAAAGGAAAGCAGACAAAGAGAAAGTCACACATGTTCACCCACAAGGCAAACAAAAGGCCAAGACAAAAAATATGCCGCACCCTCAAAACACTTTCCATCCCACTTTTACTTTCTTTTATGGCAGAGCAACCATTTTATATAAAATGAAAAAACAAGTGGTATCTCAACCACATTGAGAATCGCTGTTGAGTTTCACTTCGATCTTAAGCAGCTGTTTCAGGTACAGAAAACACTCTTGAGGAGTGGCAGACCAATTGGTTAAGCAGGCTGTATATGGAAACAGATGTCAGTTTTTGGAAAAAGAAACAGAAACAACACTTGGAGTCTTACACTAATGGAAAAGCTGAATTGTAACTCTTCCCTGAGCTGCACACCTGCCTTATGAAGAGATAATGCACAATTGACTGTGCCTTGCCAAAAGAAACAAACAAACCTTTCACAACGTAAACATTCCCATTCTTCCTAAAGGCTTCGGTTCTTCCAGCCTGTCACGAGTCTGCCCAGATAATGCTGTCCTGCTATATAATCCCCATTATAAGGATATCAACTTTTCCCATTGTATAACAGGAACTGTAGCTACCGGAAGTGCATTAGTATTGGATTGTGCAGACAGCAAGCGTGCTAGTACCACAGGGATCTGTATCTTCCTCCCTCCCTCCCTCCTCTCCCACCATTTTGAATGGTCTGCCAATGTAGCTCCATCATCCAGCACTCAAGCACATACCTACTGCAGAAACTAAAACGAAACCAGATCCATCCTGCCGTCTCTCTGAACTTGTATGGAGAATCTCTCACTTCCTATAGGTAATGCTAATAAAGCACTGAAGCAAAGAAAGGATATTTCTACATAAAATTAACACAAAGATAATTTCAGGCAGAGATCCAGAAGAGGCCACTGTTCCTGCCTCCCCCACAAGCTTGAAACTATAAGTAACACTGCTTTTTCTGGACACCTAGAAAGAAAGTTCTAGCTATAGAAAATATATACTGTATGTTGCCTGCTTACTGACAGATATAATTCATTTTTTGGTTTTTGGTTTTATTTTTAGCCAAAGTGAAACAGTAACAAAAAATTTTGGTAAGAATTTGAAGTTCCTGAAAATTAACCTTTTAAAAAGGCATATGTAAACAAGCATTTCTAATTATTTTCTTGATATGAACTGCACATGCAAATGTCAAATGGTATACTATTTCAGAAAATAAAACATTTTAACGTGCCAATGTTAAAATAGACAGTACACTAAAGAGAAAGAGAACACACCAATTTGAAACATTTTTGTTAGACAGCCCAGAATTGTTGAAGGACACATAAAAGATACTGCTAAGAAAAAGGCCCTAGAGCTTACTGGCCAACAGATGGCAGAAGAAAAGTCTTTTCAAATTCAGTCAATATAACAATCTGACAGTAGCATGAATTATGTAATGTTTTCATTAAGCCAAGATGTTTATACCCAACTGGCATTTGTGGAAGATGCTCATTGAAAAGGAATTCTGAAACCCAAGCTCTGCTTTGCACTCTCGGTACGTCCCCAAAACATCCAAAGTTTCATGCTTCTGTTTCTATAAGCTTCCCTTTCCACATGTTTTCCCAAGTTCATCTTCCTGCTGTAATTCATACCTCTCACTTTAACTGTTTCCTAAAGCCTCCTCCTGCAAGGAAGGGATAAGGACTTCTCCTTGCAGGAAATCCATTCGACTGATTCAAAAATCAATTCAAGAGGCAGTTTGGTCCAGTGGTTAAGGCTCCGGGCTAGAAACCAGGAGACTGAGAGTTCTAGTCCTGCCTTAGGCACGAAAGCCGGCTGGGTGACCTTGGGTAAGTCACTCTCTCTCAGCTCAACTCACCTCACAGGGTTGTTCTTGTGGGGAAAATAGGAGGAGGAAAGAGTATTAGGTATGTTCACTGCCTTGAATTATTTATAAAAATAATAAAGGCAGGATAGAAAATAAATAAAAAAATAAAAATAAAAATCCCTCACATTCATACTCCATATTCAGTATGCATCAGCTACTCTTCCTTCAAAATTAGTAACACTTTACATATTTTAATTATAAGGTCTATGCCATGAAGTGTACTAATGAATTGAGCAGTATCGCTACCTTGCAAAGCATACAGACCAAATCATTTTTAATCTATGTACAGCTGTCATAAGTGGAAAAAGAAGGTAATAATTTAATTATGTTATTTTGATAAACTGAAAAATCAAGAAAACTAACAATATTGAGGAGTTAATGCAAACAAAACGGAAAAGGGTGGTATATAAAGTCATCTCTTTTTCCACCTTCATCTGCCTTCCCAATTACAGAATAAGCAATTTTTCAGGAGGGTTTTTATTACCACAGACACACCATGTTTGCTAGTACTAAAGCTGATCTTCAACTGTTTTTTTTAAACAATCCTATGTAATTAATAGACTGTGTGAAGCTACACACAAGATTTTTTCACTGTTTGTTAATTTCATTTGCCTGCTGAGATATTTTCTGAAACTTGCAAGGTTGTAACTTAGTTTTGCACAACTGCTATTGCCATTAGGAGGCTAAGATTTTTAGGAGGCTAAGATTTTCAGATTTTTATTAACTATTATATAGGAAGAGTATTGATGCTTTTAAACTTTGGTGTTGGAGAAGGCGACTGAGAATAATGCAGACAGCCAAGAAAACAAACCAATGGATCATTGAACAAATCAGTCCAGTGTTCTCGCTCAAGGAACAAATGACCAGGCTCAAATTATCCTACTTCAGACACATTATGTGAAGACCTAACTCTCTGGAGAAGGCTCTAAAGCTGGGAAAGTAGACAGGAAGAGAAGAAGAGGATGACCAACAGCAAGATGGATAGACTCAATTACAATGGCAATGGGGGTGCCATTGGAAGAACTGAAGGACCAAGTTAGGGACAGATCGTCATAGAGAAAATCTATCTATGTGGTTCCTAAAAGTTGACAATGACTTGATGGCACATAATCAATCAATCAATCAATCAATCAATCAATCAATCAATCTTATATACACTTATTTTCTCCATGCCACGTATACAATTAATCAGCAGCCAATTTCCTACTATATTATTTTTTTCCATTTTTGTTTTTAAACTTTATTCTATTTCACTTTACATTTTATTGCTTGCATGTATCTTTATCATTTTATTTTATTGGAATGTGTTAATTCTTATTTGATCTCAGACGTTAAATAAAGTTCTCACTGTTGTTTTTCTTCTTATCGTCATTATTCTTTCACCATTATTTTCTCTCATCCTTGAGCAAAAACAGCTGATTTATGACCAGCTCTGAAATAAATCTACTTCTACATCTCATTTTTGTTTTGGGTTTGCAAGAAGCAGCTTTAAATGCAGTTTCCCTTCACTGTAAAAATCTGTCAGTCATTAAAGCACAGCAATTATTTCTCTGTGGTTTAGTTCATTTTTGAAGAACAAACATAAGAGTAATCTTTGGCTGTGGTTCAAGCACACGTGAGGCTTGATCATTAAATCATATTCATTTACTCACCACTCCAGGGAATATTTTTTGAAGTCTCTCTGCTGCTGCAACTGCTTTGGACTTTCCACCCCCAAGACAATCTTCAAATTCATAGAGTGGTTGACGCACAGGGTTGGAATAAGAGATCTTTGCATTGTCTACAAATGTAATCCTCCTGACTCCCCATCCCTGAAGGAAAAGGTATCCAACACAATCATCTAAACACTGCAAAACGTGTAAGTTACTCATAAACACTGGCTATTCCCAAGACTGAGAATTAGAATAAAAGACAAGGACATCAACTGGGAAGGAGAATATGTTGTCATGCTGCCTCCCTCATTTAAGAAAAGGCTCAACTCCTTAGATCCTGTGCGCTGCTCAGTAGCATTTGAAACACTATGGGCTAAATTAATCATAATCCCTTTCTTCATCTATTTGGGCTAATGATACTGGTACTGTTTTGTACCCTCATGATTCAAGTCTTCTGATGTAATGTTGACTTCTAGTGGCGTGACAGCCAGA
The DNA here is from genome assembly GCF_035149785.1 of Candoia aspera. Lineage (NCBI taxonomy): Eukaryota > Metazoa > Chordata > Lepidosauria > Squamata > Candoiidae > Candoia > Candoia aspera. The sequence continues at coordinate 54,164,388 of NC_086154.1, forward strand.
CACAGTAAAACTGCAGTCATATTGTTTTGACAATGATTGTATGAACCAAAGGACATATAGAGGGAGGCCAGATGGTTTACAGGGTACTTCTTTCAATTGTCAGTGATTCTGAAGGGAATTTAGTCTAATGCTGTGAAAATCATTGCCCTAAAAATTTACTGCACACCAAATAACACATAATTAAGGGAGTGAGTCTCTTTATCTTGGTCATCAACCAGAATAATATTATAACATTCAATGATAAAATTACAGCCATCCCATTGTAATAGAAGTCCAGCCTATACAGTGTGAGAAGTGACTAAAATTTAAGTTACTAGGGCACACTAAAATCATTATACGAATATCATTAAGACTGTAAGATTAAGGTTATGTAAATAAGAGTGAGAATGGTGCACCATAGGTGTTAATATATAAAACTATGGAATAATTACCAAAAATAATTAATAGCTAACATGAAATATAAAAATCACTGTCTCACTAAAATCTACAAGTAAAAAGATATTGTAGCTATAAGAAATACAATACTATGGTATAAAATAAGGTAGCATATAGAAAGAAATGACAATAGTGCTAAAAGGCTAAAGAACCAAAAATAACCAAATGCAATACAAATTTATAAGCATAGTCTACATCAGTTTGATGGCTCTGATGGCTGTTGGTAAGTGAATTATATCAGTGCAGTCTTTGGCCATACATTATAAAAACAGCATCTAGATCTAATCATAAACTGTTACTAACAATCTGTAATATAAAGTAACAAAATTTTGCTATATTTAGGAATGTAAACTATCTTGATCATGTGCAAATAAAATAATAAATATCAGAGTATTCTGGAAATTTAGATAAGAGAGGGGTAATGCCCCTCTTATAAAACTGCCAACAAAGAAGAATATGGGCCATAGTTTCTACAAGTATATGAACTGTTCTAGTGTGTTACATTTCTGTCATTCTGATGCCTTATTCAAGACTCATACTAATATCATACAACTTAAGTAAAGGTAAAGGTTTCCCTTGACGTAAAGTCCAGTCGTGTCCGACTCTAGGGGGCGGTGCTCATCTCCGTTTCAAAGCCTTGGAGCCGGCGTTGTCATAGACACTTCCGGGTCATGTGGCCAGCATGACTCACGGAACGCCGTTACCTTCCCGCCGAAGCGGTACCAATTAATCTACTCACATTTGCATGTTTTCGAACTGCTTGGTGTGCAGGAGCTGGGACGAGCAACGGGAGCTCACCCCGCCGCGCGGTTTCGAACCGCCGACCTTCCGATCGGCAGCTCAGCGGTTTAACCCGCAGCGCCACCGCGTCCCTATCATACAACTTAGTGCACTATAAAAACAGCAGCTAACACATCCAAATTTTCCCTCCAAATTAGGGAAATATTAGGAACAGTAGAGTTCCCTCCAAATTGAGACAATATTAGGAACAGTAGAGTATCTTCAATACTTGCCATTAAAGTTCTGGCTACACTACAACCCAGCGTACCAGCTCCAAGAAGAAGACACTTTGCAGATACAACCTTCTCCAGATCAAGAGTAGGTACTAACCGCCAGCACATCAATTTAAGGTTAAGATCCACTGATGATTCTGCTAGCCTGAATATGAAATAGAAAAAAAGGTTATATTAAATGAAGGAATTTTGCTTTCCCCTTCAAGTAGAAAAGCTGAATGCATGATTGACTTTCCTTAATGCTCCTAGCTAAATAATAATATTCAAGACTCATACTGGCATTCAGGGCACCAGTCAATTAGCAGTTCCTCCGGAAAACTGAAAATTTAGAGTATAAGGGCCATGTACTAATCCAAAGACTTGCTCAAAGGAAAATTATCAATTAAGGAATCTACAGTTACGAATTCCATTGCATTTTTGAAGGTTCATACCAAAATATTAACATTAACACCAACATTCTGCAATGAAATTAACTGTCAAACTCATAGTCAGCCAGTTTTTCTAAGCTTTTGTACACATGAAAGTATATGCACAATCTCATCAGATTATTTATAACATTTTTGTCCCAATGTAAGGGTTTCTTCTACAGCATTGTCATAACAGAAACAAGAGAATGAGCAGATAATGGATGCATACTTTTTAACCAGAGTTCTTCCACAGGTGTCTAACATGAAATTTCAATGTTTATTCACATTCTGCATAGCTTTATTTCTCAGCAAGACTTAACACCCTGAACATATGACTGGGAAAACAGCTTTAGGAAAAAAAGGAAAATAGGAAATAATTTTCCATTTAACAAGATGATGTATATATTCTTCTAATAATGCATTGCCCCAACAGACTAATTTTACCAAGACTTATAATGATATATACCTTTTGGGGTCCATACATTCACTCAGATTCACCATTCTTGGGCCCATACTTCCCTTTGGATTTTTTTCCCATCCAACAGCTTTGGGACAATCTGCTTAACCAGAAAAGAATTGTATTTAAAAGTATCCATTTTCTTAGAGGACAGGGAAAAAAAGATTCTACATAATTACAAGTTGTTGATAACACAAACATTAGAGTTATTGGAGTTATTACTGAAATTGTCATCAAAGCTCCATCAATCAATCCTACCCAAAGAAGCTTCTGGAATTTATAAAACAGAGTTGGACAACCTTGCCCCAGTGGGCAGGGCAACTGCGCTTCGTGGGCAGGGCTGTGGTGTGCTGTAGGCAGCGTTCTTTGCTTTTTTTTAAAGGCTGTTTTAAGGAATTTTGTTTAAAAGAATTTGAAGCTAGAAATGCTTTAGCAATTAAGTATATTCTAAATTGTCACATTACTAATTAAGACCCATGATGGAAATAATGGAAGCACAGGAACAGAGAAAACTCAAAATTGGCATAAGATGGAATGGATCTTTCCTAAAGATGTTTCACCAAGACTTAACTGATGAAGCAGGTTTTTATTTACAGAAATAAATGCATTTTATTTCTTCAGGAATTATCAAAAGAAAAACCTACCAACTCCCCACAAACAGCAACAATATTAAAAATACATCATAAACACTTTGTCTTATCTTTCAGAAGGGTTACCTGAACTGTGTGTCAGCTGCGGAAGTTTTACTTCAAAAAGAATGCTGTGTGAAATGTCTCTTGCTCCCTGCTTGGTCCTGTCTCGGAGGCAGAGCACTTCAACAGACTGAAGAATGCCTCCCCTGTTAGGAATGAGAATTCTGTAAAAGTAGCAGCTCCAGAACCCCAGGATTAATGGGCAATTCTTTTAACATGATATTAAAACAATTTTCAATTACATTTCAGTAGTAACCCAGCTCAGTATTTCCAAACCCATTTGCTAGCTCAAAAGCTATTCAGTGTAACTGAGAAAAGCAAATCAAACTGCTATCTTAGAATCACACGTTCTGCTGGACGATACAGAGCGAGAATTTTTTAACCTAGAGACTGACCATACAAACTGGAATCTGTGGAGCCTCTTCCTCAAACAGTAAGCGGTAAGCCTAGGATAAGCCACGGTTTCTGACACTAACTAGTAAAGAGTCCCCTTTTCGGGAGAGATGGGCGGTGATAGAAATTTGAAATATAAACAAACAAACAAACAAACAAAGGCCCCCTACTTCAGCTGTTACCTAGGCTTTGATCTAATTTAGATGTTATTAAGCCAAACCAGAACATGAGCTAGAGATTGTGAAGAATTGCTCAGTATTGGCTCCCATTTACAGAAAACATTCTGCTCCCAGAGGTTTGGATGGCCTGTTCTGCAAATACTTTGAAAAAAACAAGCCAAAGTTTCTTTTCCAACAGACTTGTAGCCCTTGGGTTACATGAATGCCACTTTTTGTGTACTAGTTTTAAAAATTGTTTTAAATTGTTGATTGTTATTATTTATATCTGTTTTTAATGCATATTTCTGGACTTTGTGGTACCCTGCCCACAGCCCTTTAGAATTAAGGTGGGCTATAAGTATTATGAAATGTTTATAGACTGAAAGACACACATACACAGATTAATTACATCTCAATAATCATTTCAGGATTTTTTTAATCAATGGGCAACATAGGAGCTATCTAGCCAATAATATACACCATAATATAAATATGTGCAGAATTAGAAGACTGAGATTAGAAAGATTATTGGAATTAACATGATAAACCTACCCTATGAAATAGGGTTCCCCCTGAGATACAAATACAGAATCCCTCCTTTGTGGGGGAGATGGGCGGTAATAAAATTCAACAAACAAATAAAGTAAATAAATGACCCTGTCTGCCTTTCATAAAGCTTTGAGGACCTGTTTTTTTTCCCCCGGAACCTGGGTCAGGAGGATTTGGGCTCCCATTGGTGGGATAGCCTTGGTGGAATTTCTGAAGACAGTTTATTTTATGTTTTATCATAATTATTTTTGTTTCTTGTTTTATTTGTGTGACACCCTGAGTTGTTTTGAGAGAAGCTATATAAATAATCTAAACAAATATGTAAATAAAGCTTGCTAGACAGTGAGAAGCAATATATTCAGCCAATCCTCAGCTGCGTATAGGGCAAGATCACCTGTAATGGGATGCCTGCTTTTACATTCAGGGACTGAACTGAACTCCCAACTTAATACCATATAGTAGGTGTTCTTAAGATAGCTTGCGATCAGGACAACTATTAGCTATTTTGGGCAAAAAATTCACTCTTTTAAATTTAACCACAATTCGCTTATAAAACTCCTCTCTCTTTATAAAAGAAAAGTTTGGTATGTGACACAAGGGACAGAGAACGAAGGCCAAAAGTCCGTGACCAGGTATCTAATTAGCCACACAGTTCCTTTGAATGCTGGGCAATGACTAAGAACGAAAAGTGCTTTCACTTCCATTCACTTAAATTGAACCTTGGGCTCACAAGGAAACCTCCTCTGGGTAGAGGACCAAGGGCCACTGTCAAGCTGTCTCCCAAAACCAACCTGGCTCCATCTATCAACCAGAGGACACAACCTGCTTTGATCTTACTTTTAGCTTCTTTTCTCATTCATTCGGTTTTCCATCTCTAAGAGGCACATTATCTCCAGCTATTGTACCTTCAGCTTATCTTTCAGTATCTGATCAGCACTGGAAATATTTTGACATTTTGTAACTGAAAACAACTGCAACAAATCTTGTGAGGGACATCAAATCATTCTAAAACTCTGTCATCAAAATCAAACAGCAGCATTAAAACGTGACAACTTGGAAACAGCTATCCATTTAGCAAGTGGGTTTCTGGCAAACATTGCAAATATTTAGAAGTAAGTTCAAGCTTGTGTTAAAAAATCAAGATAAAGACTTGCTGCCTAATCCTATACTGTGAAGTAAGTTCTACCAAATTCAGTGGAACTAACTTCACAGTGTGTGTTTAGGATTGCAGCCATGGAGAAACCATGTTCAAGGCATTGCCTAATAATAAATACCATCTGTGTGCTGCAAGGATCAACATATTTCTCAGTGGCCATCCTGGATATTGGGCAAAATTACAGGGGTCATAAACACCAAATGTCACCTGCAAAGAAAAAAAAAGACTACTGTATGTTAACATTGACAGAGTTGCAGAGTTGTTAATTTTATGTATGCATGATGTATATTAGTTAAAGTGCACTAGAGTATTAATCTGCAGAAGGCCCATAATTAAACAGATAGAACAATGCTTCACAAAATGCCAGAGAATGACACAAATTCCATGTTTATTATTTGTTTAATTTCTGCTTGTGGAACTGGCCTGAGAAAATCCTCCATGATGTGGTTGAATCACCCATTCATGGTTTTCTGCACTGCCTAAAGCCCTTCCAATCACCTCCAGGCAGTATATGCAGTGATCAGAAAGCTAGAATCCAATAAAACCAAGGTATCCACACTTTTGATTTTCTCTTTGTCTAATAAAAGTGGCAATATTACATATGTGCATGGAATAACCATATTTGTCCTTTCACCTGTAAAGCAAAAATGGAGAGGCTTCTCTCACATCCAAATGAGCAGTAACAAAACTCCCTCACCTGCTTCATCTTGTTATATTTGGGCTACCTTAAAACCCTGGCACCCCAGGTCTGCTCCCTTTTCATTTCAAAGTTTTCTGGGAGGATTTGCTTTATCCTACCCATCCACATTTATTTTGATATAAATGAATCTCCCTTAACCTTAAACATAAACATGACTAGTTTTACACTTATATCAAAGCTAAGCATAAATCCCCAGAACAATAAATTCAGAGAAGTCTTAACTTGCAAAAACTTTTTGCAAATTCCTTTTTCAGATATCCAGCTACTTTTACTCTTTCCTCTGTTCCATCATTAAGAATTGAATGGTCTAGAAATTATGGGAATGATAATTTCAGTATATTTGTCCATCTGTATATCTTTTACCTTCTCTCTTGGATCAGAAAAGAAGTCATCCCAGTTTCTAAGTAAGGATACATGGACTGAATCTTCATGGTATTTGATTAAAAAATAAGGCAGGGCTGTTAGGCCTTCTTTCTGGCAAAGCTGATCATATGAATTCTGGAGGGCTTCAGTCTAAAAAAAGACAGACAGGTCAACTCAGTTTCCAATTTCCTTCATACTAAAATTTTGCTATTATTTGTCCACTTACAGTAAATAAACAGCATCAATAAACTGCTTTCTTCTTTAAAAGAACTCCAAGAGGCTAAAAATCGACTTAACCTAGTAGTATTAATTATGAAACAATTTTAAAAAAGAGGTCAACTGAAAAGAGGAAACTAATCAGCAAAAAGATGTAGAAAAGAAAGTACAATTCATTACAGCTCAAAATAAATAAAACAAAAGCCAATTCAAAGAATATTTTTTAAAAATATTAAGATGAGAATGTTCGGATGGAAAGAAGCAGTTGGCTACTTCAAGACCACCACCTCCCCAGGTAAGATCAATATCAGAGGCGAGCTGGGGAAACAGGCCTGAAAGCTCCGGAGTAAGTTAAGGCAAATGAAGCAGCAGTTCACAACATTCACCCCTCCAGACCTTGCTCAAGTTCAGCTTCCAGGAGAGTATCTTCCAGTCTGCCAATCCTAACTGGTGGCAGTATTTTGCATCTTAAGTCCATCCCCACATAGAACATGGTTTAATAATCCAGTACCGTAGTGAGTACAGAGGATGGCCTTGAAGGACAGAGGGAAGATCTACTACCAAGGCGACAATCAGATAAACAAGGCTTCAGCCCAGGCCAAGAAAGTGGTTTATGGAAACACCTCAGGCAGTCCCCCTCCCTTTAATTCTCATGAAGTTAAAAAAGGGAGGAAGGGAAGCACATTCACACTTGCAAAATCTGTTACTACAGCTCTTCTAATAAAAGTAGCTTTAGATCTGCATGGTATCTGTTTCTTAGTCTGGTCTACCTTACAGGGCTGACAAGTACTGAGAACAGTGAACAGAGTTTAACAATCCCCCGTCTGTCTAGAATCAGATACAAACAAGAAGCTTGTGAGCTGCTTGTCTGGAACTGAGGCTGCTCCAAGTTTAGAGAAGTCCTTGGAAACAGGCTAAAAAGCAGGCCCACCTCCACCTGCCCAACACAGTTCACAGCATTTGGTTACAGGGTAAGAGGCAGGCCATTTTACCTCACTTCCACCTCTTCTGCTCGGGAGGGAGGGATGACATGCCTCCATAGACAAGAAGAACTCCAACTCTGGAGCCCCTGATGTGAATTAAATAGAGCCTGAAGCCAAGGATGAACCCAAAAATAATCAGAACTCACAGCATCCACTAAGCCCAAAAGCAGAGCAACACAATATTATCAAAATAAAAAAAGTATACAACAGTATCTTTTTCACAAAACAGACCAGGAGATTTCATGCCACATGCCAACTGGCCATGTTCTTTCCAACTCCTGTTTAATTTTCATCACACACATAAGCTGCATGCAGCCTCCATCTGCAGCCCAGGATGACACTGGTGAATTTTGGAAGGTTTTTAACATTTTATTTAAAATTAAAAAGCATGGTTTTTTTTCTTATTAAGGAAATTAAGTAAACCAATTTTTCAGCCTGATTTCACCCCATTTCAGGGGGTGGGTGGGAGAAGGCTCACAGTGGGAATGAGATGGGATGCCATCCATCCCCATCCTCACCTTTCTTTTTTTTTTATAGTAAATTTTATTAGGTTTCAAGAGAAGAAAAACTACACAAAAACAAAAAACAACAAAGAAAAAAACTAAAAAAGTGCAGAAACACAAGAGAATTTTTTTTTCAAATTTACAAAAAGATGTGGCTTCTGACTTTTAACAGCAAGGATATACAAAAATTTCTGTAATCAATCTCTTACTCTATATTAAACCAAAACACCACATTATTTCTATAAGTCATTCCACTTTAACACAAAATAAAAATCACTAAGTACAGTTACTCCTCCCCCTTATATTAAAATAAAGGAAAAAAAGTTCATATAAACCTTCTAAACATCTTTCTCCCCCCCCAAAGATAAACCATATTTAATTATTCTCTTCCTACCACTATTCTATACATTTCTGTCTACTATAATAAGAATCAAATTAAAAGGCACATAGGTTGTCTGCTATTATACTTAATAGTCAAATCGAATTATCCATTCAGTCGTATCCAACCCTTGGTGATTCCATAAGCCAGCTCTCTCTATGATTTCTGATCTTGTACAGCTTCTTTCAGTTGCTTTATATTTTGGCCTGTGTCTGCTTTGATTACGTCCAACCAGTGCGTTCTTTGGCATCCTCGTCTTTTGCCACTGACCGTTCCAAGTATAACGTCTTTCTCCAACGATGTTGATCTCATGACATGACCGAAGTAACTAAGTCTAAGTTTTGTTATTTTATCTTCTAGTGACATGACCGGTTTTATGTGCTTCAACACTTCGTTATCTTTGCAGTCCAAGGGATGCGCAAGAGCCTCCTCCAACACCATAGTTCAAACGAATCAACTTTCCTTCTATCCAACCTTTTCACCGTCCACAATTTTAATAATCCCAATCTTAATAAACCCAAAAAACAAAGACAATTTGAAACAGTAATTCCATATCTTTAAAAGGGAATAACATCAATCAAATCTTTAAAGCAAACCAGATAAACATTATTTAACCCTAATACAACAGTTTTAATAATTTTCATCTTAATAAACCCAAAAATCAAAGCCAATTCAAAACAGTAAATCCAAATCTTTAAAGGCAAATAGCATCAATCAAATCCTTAAAGCAAACCAGATGAACATTCTTCAACCCTTATCCCACTTCAAAATAAACCAAAGCAGTTATATATCCCCACAGTGTGCACAGAGCTTTTCTCTTGAAAGAATCAAACAGCCCAACTGCCCTCCTCAAAGATTCCAGGTTCTTTTCATGGCATTCCACCAGGAGATCAATTTTACTTATGGCTTGCAGATCACTCTCTCCCTTAGATTTCTCCAACTCCATTATCCAATCTTCATCCAGCATCTTGATAAAAATCCCAATCTCAGTCTTAAAAAAAACCTTTCTATTGCTCTTAAATTTCTCAATTTCATCCCACATCCACAACCTGATGGCACATTTTAGATCTCATATTTTCCACAATGTCCTGGATATTTTGCATAAAAGTTTGATAAAAGTCAGAAGAAATCTGTTTAAAATCCTGAAGGACAGAAAAAATCTGTTTAAAATCCTCCATGTCTCATGCAGTAGATTATGGCGCCTCCTAGCAGCCTAACTAGTGAACATCGAAGATGGAAGAGTTCCAAAGTGTGTTTACATAAAGTGAGAGTGAAATAGAAGACTGTTCTCAAGGGAAAGTGAAAACAGAAAGCTGAAGATTCAAATCAGCAACATGTTGGAAAATGCTAATAACTTCAAATTTAATACAAAAATAATAACAGGAAGACAATTGTTTACGCTCAATCTTTGGAATTTCCTTTGGAAGGGAAACAAAATCCAAAACTTAAAAGAATTTTTTTTTTTAAGTAATCCCAAAAATAATGCTAAGTACCAAGAGAATCAGCTTCTCCTCACTGTAGAAAGCATCTCTTGGGGTACATATACTTCAAAAAAAAAAAGGTGATTTAGAAATGAGGTGACCAGTCTTAGTGTCCCTTTAAGGCTACAGCATGGCTTGGAAATGGTGACATCCCAGCCTCCCAGCTGCTCTTACCAGTTGAGCGCTAAACGCTGTTTGCAATCTTCTGGTTCCAAGCAGTCGTCCGGAGGATAGATGGGATGATTCCAGGTATTCTCCTTGATCCGGAGAACTTTCTGGGCTTCAGGAAAACCTGCCTGAGCCCGAAAGAAGTTACCGCGTTGTCAGCTCCACCCACTGAACCAGCAGGCACAGCCGTTTAGTCTGCCATTCCCACCGGAAGCCCCATCCTCACCTTTCAAAAACTCCCAAGCCCCTGAAAAATGGCAACTTACAGAAGAGTTTTTCTGGGGGAGAGATTTAAGGATGAGAAAATAACTGTCTCCCAGAGCCCCCTCTTCCCCAAACACGGCCACGTGAAAAAATTCAGCCCTGCCTTGTGCAGTGATGTCATGTCAGCAACTGGCCTCCTGTGGCCCTTGGGAAGGTTGTGAGACTAATATGCAGCCCCAACTTCTCAATCACCAATTATATTATCCAATTTATCCCAGATTTTGAACTGCCACCTGAAATCAGTTGCTGCTTGTGGCATTAAGTAACATTAACCTTTTCCAAGAGAATGAATTTCTGCAGAACTGTTATATTAGATGTGCATCATACAAATCCTCGCAAATGGTCAAAGGGATCATAATTCGGATTTACAAGCCTTGTAAGAGAGGAAATCTTATTTTCACACTGGAAATGCTGTTTAGCAACTTTTGTACAGTTAGTATCCAATAAAAATGAACTCGTCCCATGGGTGCAGGCTTTCCCTTCCCTGAAATGTCAGACACCACATAATGCGCAGTGAATTGCCAATGCCAAAAAAAGGGGGAGAAGAAAATCTTCTTTGCAGCTCAGAGTTTTCCTGATCACTCAGACTCAACCTATGCCCAGATGCCGCTTACAGATGAACTGCCCTTTATTACAGCACACATGGCTAGGTTTTGCACAGCAGCATGTAAGATTCGCCAGACCTTGATAGGCCAAGCTCCTGCTGCAGATGTATTTTATGTAATTTTAGCTATTATCCAGATTTTATGTAACTTCAGATATTATCACACTGTACGTAAATTTTAGATATCACATTTTTGTTATTTTAGACATTAACACATTTTATATAATTTTAGATACTATCTCATTTATAGCTTAGACATAGATTGCTGCTTTTGGCTCTTACTCATGGGTCCTAGTCAGGTTGTTTTATAGATGTATTTTAATTTTGTCTCAAATTTTATTTACTGGTTTCTTAAGAAAGATTTATAGGTGTTTACAGGTCACTCATGGACACACTTGTATTGGTCTAAGACTGCGATAAACTGCAATACTGTTTTCTTTGTGTGTCAGTTGCTCCCACTTCAAGGGGTTCCCTAACCAGGTAACAGTGGCATTTTGAGCTATCAAGAATCAATTTCAGCTGGACTGTCTTTAGGGACCGAAACCCTTTTGACACCTTTACATCCCACCTTTATGAGTGACAGAGCAAAAACAGCAAACAACATGAAAAACAAATAGCAATAAAATCTCACAAGACACTGATTAAAAAAAATTACACCTACAGCCACCGATGGCGGAAAAAACACCACAATCTCTGTTAAACATTTCTTCCAGAAAAAAATAGAAATAACAGTCCATTAAAGGAGAAAAAAAAGGTGCATAGCAAGTTTTCTTGGGCTACAATCTCATAATTGAGACATTTCCACTGAAAAGTCTTTTCTGAGCCATTTCCTCAACCCTGCCGCTCACTGAGATAATGAAGTGTTTCCAAAACTGACTACTCATTTCAACCAGGCAGAGGTGGATATAAAACTCTATAAAATACTATTTGCCATGTTTGCACTTAGTAATGAAGTAATTTTAAAAAAAATTTCTACGTTATGGAAAGTACTACATGTGCTAGGCTACTGTATTTTGTATAATGTTTTTAATTACCTGTGCTGGAGAGAACTTTGCATTTAGAGGCACTGGTTGTTTAACCAAAGGGATACCTTCTGGGACATACAATGCAGGGTAACAAAACCAGTAATAGAAACGATATCGCTTTAGATCCTAAGGGAGAAATTATATCAATACTTCAGAACTTGGTAATCACTTGGAAAGGATAATTTGATCCAATTCTTACACTTCAAATCAGAGAAAAAAAGAGACTTGTTTCAGTATCAGAAATGACTCCCAGGTTCTCAGTCTTCATCCTGAATGTGTCCAAATAAATCTCGAGGGATTGCTTCAAATTCTTGGCCTTCTATGCTGTTCTCAGCCTTGCATATGTTCTCTGTCATCTCTTTAAATCTTATGAGACAGCTATATTTCTGTAACTGTAGCAACTGGGCTTATCACATGCATCTAATCTTCAGAATGGCATGTCTTGAAACACAATGATAGTTTCTTTTCCACATCTATATCTCACCGATCACATGCACATTTTTGTTATGCAATCATACTGTCTCCTTTACTCTCCATTTACAAAATACTTCCAAGGACAACAGTGTGAAAAAATGGTGTACAGGTAGTCCTTGCTTACTGACCATTCATTCAGCAACTGTTTGAGGTTACGATGGTGCTGAAAAAATAACTTTACGACCCATTTATGACTTTCACAGCATTCCTTAGTCACATGATCGCCATTACACTCAGTATATGCTGTTCTGTGCCAGGCCTGTGGTTTTTTTCTTTCTTCCCCCCTGCCCTTGCAGAGCAGAGAGACTGGAGAGGGATTGCAAGAAAGTAATCAGTTTGGTCTTCTAAACACTGAAAGGAATGCAATCACTCCAGCAGTCTGGGGCCAGGAGCTGCAGGCATGCTACGCAAACAGCTTACATTACTCTCTTGAAATCTCTTTCTCTCCAATCTCTGTTCTGTGGGGGAGAGGGGGAGAAAAAAAGCAAGCAATTTCTGTAGGCAATCACTCCTTTGCCTGACCCTTCTGCCCCCCACTTGCGGAGTAAAGAGATTGGAGAGAAAGAGATTTCAAGAGAGTAAGCTGTTTGCTCTTCTACACATCAAAAGCAATGCAATCGTGCTGGCAGCAGAAAGGGTCAGGCAAGGGAGAGATTGCCTACAGAAATCACTTGCTTTTTTCCTCCCCTCGCCCCCGCAGAGTGGTGAGACTGGAGACAGAGATTTAAAGAGAGTAATCTGTTTGCACAGCACGCCTGCTGCTCCAGCCCCAGGCTGTGGTGTGATCACATTGCTTTTGATATGTACAAGACAGTAAGCAGGCACTTGAGCATTGCAAACGGTGGGGAAGTGGTTAGGAGGCAAAGAAAAGCCAAAGATGTGAAACTGACTTGTTTTGTCTCTTTCCAGCTGTAAAGCACAGTCGAGATCATGTGATTTCCCACTTAGCGACTACTAAGCAGCAGTTTCCAGGCTCAATTAGGGTTGTTAAACGAGGACTACCTGTAAATATATTTCCCAGTAGACTGGACTTTGTGGTTGGCAGATGCATGATCCAACAACTGGTATACAGTGACAGTAACCGTATCAGTGTTGCTTATAACTACAGAGAATTTGGTGTCGTTTTTAGTACAATTTTACTTACTGCAAATGTTAAGAGAAGAAATCTGTTCAATAAAACAGGATTTTTAATGGCATTCCCTGATGTTATTGCATCCCATATCTATGGGGAGAGAAAAAAAATAGCATCATCTAAGGTAGTAGCGACTATTTTCATGACTGCTACACAATTAAAATATGCTACATATTTCATGGATTTATTGTAACAAAATTCAATTTGGTTTAATCTTCATTGTAAACTAGTGTGCAAATGTGATTATGAAATGGCAAATAATGAATAAACACAAAGGTTCCACTGATCGCACTGATATCAAGTCACACCAAGCAATCTATCTGATTTACACAATAATTCCTATAAAGGAGGAAAAACTCAACAGCAAAACATGTTTTGTACACAGAAGGCCCCAGTTTATCCTGAACACTTGGAAAGCTTCCTATAAAACAGCACATAAATGAACAGCAGTTTCAAGTATTCCTGTGCAACATCTAATCAACGCTGCAGCTGAGAGGCCCAAAACTGAGCAGTTTGCCTGAAGCCATCTAGTGAGTTCATGGAACATTGGACCTGGGCATTTCAAAATTCAGAGCTCAGTCTATGAGCCTGGGATGGAGCCCGTTCTCAAATGAACATCCATAGGATTCTTTCTTCTTCTACATATTGCTGAAGTACCAGCCAGTCAGCAAAACTAAGGCTGAAGTATGTTGAGTTCTGTACTTCAACTGTAACTGAAAGGCTAGGGGACCTCATCCCTGTCAAATGCATCTTGCTTTTTACCCTTCAGGCAAAATACTTAAGGAATACAGCAAACAACCAAGGTAAGCCAAAATAGTGATTAGTAATTTTGAGATTTTTCATCTTGTCCTCCTCACTTATTTGTTGACTATTTATTTATTTACAAAATTGCAATTGTTCAGTCTCTGGGTTTTTCAAACAATGTTCTATGGAATTCTAAGGTTCCACAAGGAATTAAGGGGGGGAAAAAGGTCATCTAAACACAACCAATTTTCATCATTAGAGCTTTGTCTTCTGGTCAGGGGTTCCAGGAATTAATTTTTTTAAGTAACAGGTTCTGCAGCCTGAAAAAGTTCAATAAACCCTGGTATACACATTTGTTGTTTGATCTGTAATAAGATAGGCCATTCCAAATAATATATTATTAGACCATTTTGTGGTGAAATATAAGAGAACTCCTTTCTTGAAATAAGTGAGATCAAGGTCGGAAATACAATGCATATGCACTTGGGACTACATTCTATTCAATTTAGTGGGACTTACCTCAAGTATGTATGCATAGAATTGCATTGTTCATAAAACAGCTACAGAGGATTCACACTGTTTGCCCCGCGCAATAATCTTAAATTACATTTAAAGGCTGTTTTTCATCTGTGCTCCAGGCTTTGGGAACTCAGTCACATTTTATCTTACCTCAGTTGCTGCGTGTTCAAGGAGAAGCTTTTTATCACAGGATTTGAAGGATTCCAATGTGTTGGTGTTATACAACATTCCAATAGCAGGGCAACAATGCGCTGGTGTTGGGCCATTCCTGAGGGAAAAAGACACAGTCTTAAAAATGTATATTGCATTTACTGTAGTTTTAACAAATCAGAACCATTGGTGGTTGGCACGCACTTTACCAAAAATTTAAAAATAAGAATGAAATGAAAAAATGGATATTATAGTCAGTTGTGCAAGTCTGCCCAATATGCACTGTGTAATACGTAATCTCAACATTTATAATGCCTTTGCATGGACCTTGGCCACAAAACAAAAACTAACAGACAATGGATTAATGGAAAGTGAAGAAAAAGGAAACAAATTAGTACCCTGAACAGAGTAGCACGCGTAGCCTTGGCCATTAATTTTCTGTTTTATAGAACCACAACTTCGAAGGCAGGAGGAAAGAAAACAGGCCCATGATTCCTTCCCAAATAAACAGCATTTTTTATTTCTGTGCAATGGGATTTAGCCTCTAAAACTCCACATTTGCTAGATGAAGAAAGCATGTATTCAGACAAACCTACTAACCTAACAATTGAACGATCATGTCATGCTAAAAGTCACAACATCTTGTAACAGAAATATTACTGTTCTTCAAACTCCATATTTACTTCTTTATTCTGCTTGCCAAATCCTTCTCTCTCCCTCCACTTAAGCCTTCTATTTCTCTTCTATTTTCATTTTTCATTTAAGTTCTCCTTTCTTCAGCAAGTGGCAGCATCTGGACTCAAAAGCTAAGCAGGGCTGGGCCTAGCTGGACTGAGATGACCACAGAATCCTAGGCTTTAGATGAGAGTGGGAAGTTGCAAGGCCTCCTGGAAGAAGGCAATGGCCAACATCCCATGCTACTGCCAAGAAAATTGCTGACTGTGTCAATCTCAGCCCAAGTCATGCTTTCATGTGGTTTACATTCTTCCTTCCAGCTCTTTTTTCAGCCACTTTTTAACTCCCTACCTGTATGCTCCTGTTGAGGATCATTTCTTTATATTCTCTTTATCTTTTCCTAGTTCCTGATGTCTCCAAGTTCCTAAATGTTATCACACTGGCCTTCAGAAGGAATGGCACAGTACTGATTTATTCCCCAAGTGGTTAAAACACTTCTGAAAAATGTATAGAGACTTTCCCCTACCTCAAGATCCAAAACAAATTGTGACAAGCTATTCATGAGCTGCTGTATAATGAAGCTGGAAGCTTCCTTTAGAGAAACTGCATACTCTCAATCTCATTAACTGGCATCACCCCAAACAAGCTAACGCTAATATATCTGCATCAGTGCTAGTACTTGTATCTGACTCTATCAACTCATGGGATAGAAACAACCACAGCAATGATTATGCCACATAGAAATCATATTTGTCCAGAATCATTATTTGTCCAGTGAGGACTGCTGGTGATTCTTGGTTTAGCTAAACCAAGCTCACTCACTTACTGTCTGTGTCTGTATGTATATATATTCATCCCTATATCCTTTCACTAGCATAAATTAGAAGATAGTGTTTGCACTGGGATTCTGATGCACTGCTCTCACACAGTAATCATCCTGACATACAAATCTTGGTTTGTAGCCTAGTGATTACAATACTGAGAATCAGTTGCTGTAACTTAACAACTCTTTCAAGACACAAGACAAAGGATTGGTTACTTACATATCAAAAGCACTAAATTCAAGGGTTAAACGTGCTGGCATTCCAGCAGGATCTCCTAGTAGAGGGGGAAAAAACCAAACAGATTATTAAAATAGTGACAATTATACAACGCAGGACATCTCTACGTAATATATTTTCCTGTGAAGAAAGCAAAATCGTTAAAAATCTAATACTTAGATTCATTATTTTCTCTCATATTCTTGCTTAATGACTGAATAGTCCAGATGTCCTTTCACCACCTGGTAGTTTCATAACTGTTTCTCCATTTCATAACAGGAAGCATTATACAAAGGACGTCATAAAAATAACGTTTGCCTTATTCCGTGTTGCACAAAGAACTTTTCTTCCATTAATTCCACCCACATACATACCCATATACACACCCACACAACAGAGGACAACAGATGAGTTGGGACGCCTTTTCTCTTAACCCCTCGTTTGAGGGAGGGAGGCCTAGTGTCTTAATTGCTAGCCATCCTTCTACATCTTATGGAGGAGGGCAACAGCAAAATTTGGAAAGAAAATTTACATTCAACGTTAACCTGCTTCTTGAACAATCTAGAGCAGTGTTTCTCAACCTTGACAGCCTGAAGATGTGTGGACTTCAACTCCCAGAATTCCCCAACCAGAAATGCTGGCTGGGGAATTCTGGGAGCTGAAGTCCACACATCTTCAAGTTGCCAAGGTTGAGAAACACTGATCTAGATCTTCAGCTTGGAGAGAACTGATTATGACACAGAGTACTCATATGACCTACTTCATAATAGTCATGCTACAGCACTTAACTTACCCTCAACTAATCTTGGAAGGAGGTGTTCATAGAGATACCACCAACTGAACTATGTATTTAAGAAAACTATTTGGAGGTTTGAAACAAGTACCTTTCTACAAGTACCTTCTATGTTCTTTAACCCCTGGCCTTTTATGTAAGGATGGCCCTTCAGATTGTCATGGGCAGCTGGGATTCCTGGGAGCGGTGTTCCAGCTACATCTGGCAAGTGGCAACCTTCTCATCCCTCAGCAATAGTACCTACTCAAATGAATGTCGAATGAACCGATCTTAAGCAAGTGCAGAAGCTGCTGCACATGGAAGGCAGGATAGCACCGGATAGTACTCAGCATAGTGGATGCTGATGAAGCTTCCGCAGAGGCACGAGGAAGGGTTAGCCTGCCTTACCAAAACCCAGCCAGGCTTGTTTACTCGGACATCAAGTCCTTCGGAGTTTACAAGGATCTGGAACGACGTCCCGGTGTTAGGCTAAACCTAACCTGAACTCTTATTCTCCCAGTCCACACAGTACGACGCGTTTCTAGAACGACAATCCCCCTCCAAGAAGGAAAAGTGTTTACGGTGTACTTGCCGTTATAGTAATAGCCTCTGATCGGTTTCGGAGACTCGTCCAGTTTGTATTCATTGAGTTTTCTCTGAGTGAGCTCATGCCAGAAACCTGCGTCCAGCGCGCTACTGAACGGAACGAACTGCAGATTGGGACGCCCACCCTCCGCGGGGTGTTGCAATTCACTACCGCCGCTGGCCATTATTTGTCATCGGTATCTATCAGCTGAAAGCTAGGGCCACACTGCCCCCGAATTTTCCCCGGAAACGGCCGGTTATACCCCCCAGTCCGGCCGGGAGGAAAAAGTATCCCGAGACGTGTGGGGTGGCGGCAGCAGCAGGAGCAGTTCACATGGAGCAGGAAGAGGAGGAGCAGGCGAGGAAGCATCGCGCGCAGCAGCCAGGAGGACGCGGGGCGGCGCTTCCCGGCCGCGGAGGCTGGAAAGACGCTCGCCTCCGAGGGGTCGGGGGAAAGAGGGGGCGTGGCCGGGAAGCTCATAAACGGAGGGGGCGTGGCCAGGGGCACCCCGTGGATCGTAGCTTGGGGAAGGAAGTGCTGCGTTCGTGGAGTTTGGGTTTCTTGTCACAAGCGCCCGTTTCGTGGGCGAGCCTTATGCCTCACAGAAGCCTGCGATTTCAAAACACAGAAACCAGTTTAATTGGCAGAGGAGGACTGGTGTAAGTGGCAAAGGCTTATAATTTCATAACAGGATTGCTGGCTTAGTTTGCAGAGAAACATTCGTGCGGACGTGGGTTGCATAGATTTAGGGTTTTTGTTCCTCAAATACTCGTTTGGCTCGTAGATACCCGTGGTGTCCCATCTCAGACGCTGACTTAAGTGGCGGAGTCTGGAAAATTCACATTGTAATACGGGTTCGGCTCTCAGAGGCTCGCGCTTTCTACCACAAACACGAAGCGGCAACGATTTCTTAGTTTGATACAGTATTGCTTCAATTCAATGACAAGACAGAAGTATAATATTATTGCAAAATTAAGCAATGAAGTGCTGTTTTTGTTTTGATTTTGAAATGGTTGAGAAAAATGGAAACATATTATTTTTATTCCTAAAATAAAACAAGATGACCAATTTTCTCTTTTGGATTGATGGACACTGAGCAACCTAAAAATGAGATTAACGACTGTTCCGTTCAACAGACTCAAGCTGCTTGTCTCCTGGGCTGAGGCTGACTGGAGAAGAAGACGTAATTCCTGTCCAGAATTCAATCCATTCTTCAATTCGGCAACAGCACTGACCAGGTGCTTGCCCAGAGGCTGCTCATCACTGACCCCAATTGGTACTTCCCTTGCATTTTTAACCCTCCCACTTGTGCCCAGAAAGCAAGCTCCAGTCACTTTCCTTTCTCTGGGTGGGTCACTGAGGATATGTGGTTTCCATGATAGATCTTTTGCATCATCCCCCTCTGTTGCTGCACCAGTAGGAAAAAAATAGCATAGTTTTACCTTTCTTTCAGTCATTTAGACTGGAAGTGAAAACTGGCCATTCTTGTCAAGATCACCTGTTTTTTTTTAGAACAACCTCTAGAATTTCACCAATGAAATGGGGGGGGGCAGTGGTCACCAATCCTCTTCAACAAACTATCAGTTGCTCTAAAAAATTGGTTGTGCATGCAGATACAAACAGTGCATTAATGCTTTAGAGCATTGCTTGTCAGAGATATAGAAGCAAGCCATGCAGTAGCCGAGATGTGCCTTACAAAGCACAGTAAGATTCAGACTTTACATAGGCATGTTCCTTTCCTTCGATGTAGGTATCCCAAAATAGCCATGGAGGGAGTGGAGGAGGCATGCCAGCAGCTCTTTACAGTATCTGATAAATTTTGGATTATCTAGGTCAAATTAAAGCACAGCAGAGAAACAACAACCAAGTTTGTGATGGTGCAAGTCAGAAAACACTCTGGAAGTGGAGCAGAAAAGCATCGCTGTGGGTTGTTACTGCACCAGACTGAGAGTGATGTCTCGTTAAGCCTCCTCAGTGCTACTACTGAAGTACTGCACAGCCATGGTCAGAAGGCTGTGCAGAAGAGCCCTACCATCAAATATGGTGCAGTGCTGTTTCACAGCTAATGCATAAAAGCCTTGCTGATGTTCTACCCAGAAAACATTTAATACTTGGACATTATGGGTATGCCTATTCATACTTAGACTTGCTCATCTAAGGTAGCCAATCTAGGAGGAGGAGGAATTGGTAGTCACTGCTGTGCGCTGCTGCTTCTACATTTGGTCTTGAGTTGATAAACTTTTAATGTTGATTACTGTAGCCAGTGACAGCTGTAACAAGCCCCAGCGACATCAAACTGATGACATGTGGATCATGATATTTTATGTAACACAATTATGCCCTTGCATCATGACTTCTGTTGCAAATATGTAAGTTACATCATTTAGGTGATGATTTGGTATGTGTCTCATCATTTGTCCCCCTTGCTCTCCTGTGGATGCCTGTGCTTATACCTGTCCCTTTTATATATTATTCCATAAAAGATGTAATTACCATTTGGAAAGCTTTCAGTAGAATCCTTGTCTCTTATTCTGAAACAAGGAACATTTCTATTTCTTAGCGAGGTGGGTTGCTAACACAAAGCACCCTTGCATACACTGTATAAGGTTCTTGTTGTACCAACATGATCCATCGTATTTTGTGTTGGCAGAATGCTGGGAAAGCCTTTAGCCCAGGAGAGATCAGAAAAGCCACACACCAGGCATTTCTATAAAAATAATTTATTTACAAAAAGCAAAACAAAAGCAAAACATATTTAAAGGACTTAGCTCTCATTGAGAGCAAGCCTGGTTTGCTACATATCGGCAGAGAAAAAAAAGAGTAAGAAACAAGTCCGGGCAGGATCCTCCCCCCAGGCGATTTGCATGAAGCACGTGAAAGGAGACAATCAAATACAACCTCTTCACCGGGCCAAAATGATTAGGTACAATAGCAGTCTTAATCGTTAGTAGGAAAACCTCAACACTCCCCTTTTTACACTATAGATTAAGATGCAAACCAATCTTCTCTGACAACTTTATATGTCTTTCCATTCACATTACTTTACCATTATCTCCCCTTTGGTTTAACAGAAAGCTACCATTCTTCTTCCTGTGTTTTTCCAAACCTAGGTAATTGGTCACAACTCCAAGGCTTTTTAATATGAAATGGCTTTTCATGCAGGCTTCAAAATCAAGCCTTTGTTTTTCTGTTGATGTGAATAGCAGCAAATCATCAACATAAATGCACAGATACATACAGCCTTGTTTGTCCTTCTTCATATATACACAGGGATCTGCTTTTCCTTTTTCAAAACCAAAACTCTACAGTTTTTCATCTAATTTTTGGTTCCAGGATCTAGCAGCTTGTTTTAACCCATAGATTGACTTCTGCAGTTCACAGACTAGATTCTCCCCTTTTTCATAGCCAGGGGGTTGCTGCATGTATAATCTGTGGTCTAAATCACCATAGAGGAATGCAGTTTGAATGTCATAGTGGTTAACTGACATTCCCTTGAGTGCAGCAACTTTTAACAGTAATCTAATTGATTCACCTTTAGTAACTGGTGCAAAAGTCTTGTCAAAGTCTAAATCTTTCCTTTGAGTGAACCCTTTTGCAACCAACCTTGCTTTATATTTTTGGATTTTGCCATCAGCATCCCTTTTCAGTTTGAAAACCTACCTACAACCCAGACAGCGTTCATTGGGAGGTAGATTTACCAGTTTCCATGTTTTATTTTCTTTCAAGGATGCTAACTCCTGTTGCATGGCAGAATGCCAATTTTGTGCAATCTCAGGTGGTAAAGCATTCACTTGTTCTAAAGACTCAGGTTCTGTGAATATGTGAAAAGCCTTTACTGTTTCAGCCTGAAAACGTGATGGAGGAACGCCTTTATTACTCCTCTGAGATCTGCGAGGTAATACAGGGCTTAAATTTTGACTCCTATCACTTTCCTGAGAAGCATCTGTCTCATCAGACAGATCTTCAGTTTGCTTTTCTGGTTTAATGTCCTCATCAGGCAAAAGATCACCATCAGCAAGTCCTTGCTGTTCTCTTGTGGTGGTCAGATCAACTGGAGAGCTAGAGTTTAATCTCCCCCAGTTTTGTTCAGCAAAAGAAGCGTTTTTGCTAATTATTAATTTCTCTCCCATTATGAACCTGTAGCTCCTCTGGCTTTGTTCATAGCCAACAAAGATGGCTTTCTTTGTTGTGGGGCCTCCTTTCCTTCTCTGTTGTTTTGGAATGTGAACCCAAGCAGTGCTACCAAACACTCTAAGATGGTTTACCTTTGGTTTCACACCATAAAACAAATGGAATGGAGTATCCTGAATCACAGAGTTATACAATCTGTTTTGTACATAAGTGGCAGTAGATATGGCCTCTCCCCAGTACTTAAAAGACAATTGAGAATCTTTAATCATGCATTCCATTGCATTTTGCAAGGTTCTGCCCTTTCTTTCAGCAACACCATTTTGCTGAGGGGTGTAAGGGTTAGAAAGAATTTGTTCTATCCCCTTTTCCACTAGGAACCTTCTGAATTTGTGAGAAAGGTATTCTCCTCCTCTATCACATTGGAGTGCAGATACAGGCCTAGGGAATTTTCCATTTGCCGATGTCACAAAACTTTTAAATTTCTCAAATGCTTCATCTTTATGTTTTAAGATGTAGATAAATGTGTAGCTTGAGAAATCATCAATGATGGTCATTGCATACCTTGCTTGTCCAAGACTTGGAGCAAAAGGACCAATAATGTCAGAGTGTACAATTTCCAAAGGTCTAGTTGTAACTCTGTCACTGTACTTACTCACAGGAGCTTTTAGTGTTTTGCATTCTTTGCAAACTACACAGTCTAAGTATTTATCACAGGGTTTTATCTTTAGGTCAGCACACAGCTGTGGCATTTGTGCTATATACTTGAAATTAGCATGACCAAATCTCCTGTGCATCAGGTGTACACATTGGTCATGATATGGAATGGTGCCAACTGCAGCCTTGCAGCTTGGCTTCCTTGCATTTTGCACAATGTACAAGGAGTCTTTTAACATACCAGTAGCACACAATTTCCCATTTTTTCATATCTCACAACCATTTTTCTTAAATGTTATGATATACCCTGTTGCAGCCAATTGTGCCACAGATAAAAGGTTTGATTGTAAATTTGGCACATACAACACACCTTTTACAGTTTCTCCTAAGCAGGATAAATACAAGTCACCTTGTCCCATAATTTTGGTCACAGACCCATCAGCCAAAGATACACTTTGTCTTTCAGTTTTAGACAGTGACACAAAAGAGCTTTTACAATTACATAAATGACAATTGGCCCCAGAATCTAACACCCATACATCAGAATTACCCTTCTCAGCAACCTGTGCAATTTGGGTTGTCTGAAGAGCCTTCTTCTGTGTTGCCCTTGTGTTCTTCTGCTCTGTCTTTCTACTCTTGGGGTCTCATGGCACAGTCTCTTTGCAAATGTCCAGCTGAACCACAAGTGAAGCATCGCTGGCTGGCTAGCGCTGTGGCCTCAGGTTCCTTTCCCTTCTTTTCCCTCGTTTTCTGGTATTGCAGCTTTCCAGAAGAGATGGGGGGGGGATCTTTCCTCTCTCTTCTCCCATTCAGCGAGTAAGCGCTGTGTAACATACGATGGGGTGAGGTCTGCTTCAGGCATAGCCTCCAGGGTACAAATCAGCGTGTCCCATGTTGCATTTAGTGAGGACAGGAGGATATAGGATTTTGTGAGAGGTGTAAATTCCATTCCTCTCTCCTGCAACTCAACAAACAGCCGCTGAATAAAATGCAGGTGCTCAGGAAGGCTATCTTCTTCTGCAAGGTAGGCTCTGTACAGCTTTTTCGTCAGAGCAACTTTACTCCCTGCTGTTGCCTTTACATATAAGTCTCTCAAAGCATCCCAAAGTTGCTTTGCAGACTGCATGCCTTGCACGTGGACTAGCTGATTGTCCTCAGCTCCCAAGATAATGGTGGCTCTAGCCCGCTCATCCTGTCTCAGCCATTCAGCACTGGGATTTTGGGGGGTTTGCTCACCAATTGGCAGCCAAAGATTCTCTCTGCGAAGATACATCTCCATCTTCAGGGCCCAATTCAAATAGTTGCTGTCTGATAGGTGCTCCAGAGGCATCGCTGAGGGCTGGGAGGTAGCCATGGCTTCTTCCTTCTTTTGCAAGTCACCTCAGCTAGCTTCTTTGTCCTGTAGACCGGCAGTTGCTGGAAAATCTCCAGGTGGCTCCAAAGAGAATCTTCACAGGTCTTTGCTACCTGCCTTTAAATTGTGCATGAGGTGTGGAGCTGATCTCTCTTTTCTCTCTGGGTTTTACTGGGCACATAACCTGTTGGCAGAATGCTGGGAAAGCCTTTAGCCCAGGAGAGATCAGAAAAGTCACACACCAGGCATTTCGATAAAAATAATTTATTTACAAAAAGCAAAACAAAAGCAAAACATATTTAAAAGACTTAGCTCTCATTGAGAGCAAGCCTGGCTTGCTACATATCAGCAGAGAGAAAAAAAAAAGAGTAAGAAACAAGTCCGGGCAGGATCCTCCCCCCAGGCAATTTGCATGAAGCATGTGAAAGGAGACAATCAAATACAACCTCTTCACCGGGCCAAAATGATTAGGTACAATAGCAGTCTTAATCGTTAGTAGGAAAACCTCAACATTTTGGACTAATGCATTTTGCTTGCAAAGCACATTTCCAGGAACCTGATGTTTGTTTCAGTAGACAAACAGTATTTTGGCTTACAAAGTAATCTTTAGATTTGAGTTCTTACTTTACATAGCATCATAACATGAGCATGGTTGGGGTCAAATTGAGCTTTGTTTGTGCTTGTCGCATACTGCCCAAAATGTGCCCAAACTGACCAGCATTATGGCCTTCCCATTAATCAGGGAACACTGTATGTGGCATGGTATGACTAAGGCTGGTAAGCTAGTCTACTGGTGGGCAGTACTGGGCTTCAGGCAGACAGGTAGCAGACCACCTTGCTTCCGAAGATGCCAGCCAGAGTTGCCATTGAAACATCAGGAAATCTGTTGTCTAGACTATGGTCACTAAACCCTGAAGCCCAACAGATACCAGCCATGAAAACCTACATCAGTATAAGCTAATCTACTCCTTATTTCAACAAAAAGATTGATGGGAAAACCTCAGTTGCCCAGAACCATGGTAGATAGAGGAAATAATTTTTTCTGGACTCTCTCATCTTGTGCCACCTATCATTTCATCTTGCAGAATTATTTTTTTCTTGTGGATCACATCCATTCAGAATGTTACAAACTTTTCCCAAAACCCCTCTCTGATTTTTCCATTATCACTATTCACTAAAGCATAATATGTAACAATCACCAACCTACTTTCATATGCACCTACAATAATCTAGATGATACCAATTCATATTTTCTGACATACATTTTAGTCCTTGCATTCATAATTATGCCTATACCTTCACTTCCCTGCACATATCCACTCCACTCCTTAAGATGAGATCACCCTCATATATGTCTATTACATTTTTTTTCTTTCTGATTTTTACAAACATACATCTTTTATTTATTTCACTTCATTTGTTGATTCATACTCTTGATCATTCTATTTGCTCCTCGTACTTTCCATGTTTCAATCTTCCATGCCATGGTCACCACCAGGTGAGTACAACAGATATTGATTGCTGCCACCCATCATGGCTTTGGTCAAGCAAGGCTATCACATAATGATTTTAGAGAAAGAGTAGACTAAGTTGTCAGAAGCAGGCCATATGCAGCATTCACTGCTAAGTGATATGGCCATTACTTGTCAGTTTTGGCACATTTTGGCCATTATACACAAGTGCCATTCAAGCCCAGTGCAACTCAAGCATGCTCACACTACTGTATGAGAACTAGGATCTCTAGTCTACAGACTACATTATAAACCAACCTACTGTTATCCTCATCCCATCAACTGGGTGGCATATGTAGTGTACTGACCCACATTTGTCTGAAAAAGTTGAGGTTCTTCTATGCTACTTATTGAGGTCATCCCGTAGGACTTCTTTCTCCTGGAAAGTGCTATGGTAATAGCTTATGTTCTCTTTCCCTCCAGTTAGCATTATAAATAATCACACTGTGGTGGTGTTGAAAATTTTAGAACACAGTTGGACCTTCTGTCTCTGGAAAGATTTCTGCTAGCATTGCATTCATGCCTTAGCAGCAGCTCTGTTATCTTCTTAGACAGTTTTGAATAAACAATTGATTTTTATTTGCACATTGGTTGGTTGGTTGTTTCCCTTCATCATAGTGGTCCAAAGAAAAGTCCAAGTTGTTGAAACAATCCCAGTTCCTTGTAGAGCCACTATGACAATTATAAAATACCTCCCACATACCATCCTAAGTGTTTGATCAAATGCCGTGTGTTTGACTTCAGGGCCAGTCAACCTCTCCTCCCACTTTTCTCTTCATTTACCCCATAACATAGCAACTACTGAAGAATTCAAAAACTTGCACACAATTTTCTGAACTATAACATGGCCTGTCCTAATATAGGTTTTGGAGTTCTTACAGGCAACTTGGATACCTCTTTATATGGTGTAATGGTTCCTCTATTTCTCCCAGTCATACTGTTCTTTGTATGCAATGTTGTGTACACTATCTGTGGGGACAGTACTGATTTATAATATGACTCTTCAAACTTGGTATTCAAGGTTTATATACAGTGTCCTTCATTTTGAGATATTTATACCTCTTTTCCAGTGTCTCCTTTTCTATTGTTGGACTTCTTTACAACGACCATTTTAAAACAGTTGAGTCATCCAATGTGAAATGAGAAGTATACTCCTTTTCACTTTTGTGTACAAAAATGCATAGGATTCCTCCCAAATAAGCTTAACTGGAAGCCATTTTAGACAGCCACAGAAATGAGTTGCCCATTTCCCATTGAATGACTGAAGATGCAATCTAATTCCAATCAGTGGAAAAGACCATAGTTTTATGGGTTAGGCTGCTTCTGGCAGAGTTCCAGTATCTTGAAGCTAAATCTAATTTGAATGAGAAGCATGGGAAGATAAAGGGAAATCTGTTAATTCCTACTCATTTCTGTGGTGCTGCTACTAAAGAACTGACTCTAATTTATAAGATCAAACCATAATGATAGCCTTTTGAAAGAAGAGACTCTTTGAGGACTGTAATTCTAGTATCATCCTCGTAATCAAATTTTAGGAACTTGGCAATTTTAAGAACAAGTGTTCATCAGGGGCAGGGGAAATAACATCTATTTCCTGTGTATGCTGCAAGACCATTTTGAACATATTATTCAAGGTCATGTATCAAGCATATTTTAATATTCTCTTTAGTGGCTTTAACCTTACAATTGTTTTTATACACAATGTCATTAATATATTAAAATATTCAGAAGAAAGATCATATATTCCGTTGACTTATAAAACAAACACCTCTTTTGTGATATTCTACATGTGTTTTCAATTTTAACAGTTCTGAATTTTTAAGAAATTAGTCATAGCTCTCATACCATTCAAATTTACCTGTAAATTAACCATGATCATTATGCATTATACCCAGCCCTAGATTAACCATTAAGCAAAACAAGCATGTGCTTAGGGCACCAAGGGAAGGGGGACACCACAGAGTTTTCCCCCTAGCTATCATGACCTTAACTCTTTCACTGCCACATTCGACTTGAGTTTTAAGCACTTATTGATTTTAATGTCTTGCCAGTTAAGCAATGGAAGGGCTGAGGGGCACCATTGTTGGACTGTGCTTAGGGCATCAGTTGGTTTTAATCTGGTCATGATTATACCTAACTAAATAATTAATGTCTGACTTTGAATTTTAAGAGTAAAAGAAGAGTAAGAGGTGTAAGAATTTTTTTATTTGACTCAATTTCTATCCCACGTTTATACAAAAGTGAGTAGAATATAGGAAGTTTAAAAACAAATTAAAATTCAGACTAAAATTGCTTAGTAATTAAAAGTCTAATTAAAAAGATGTGACTTTACTTTCCCCCCCCCCTAAATGCTATTTCTGGTGAGCGGTCAACGGTGCATTTTATAATGTGGGAGCAAGGTGGGCCAGAGAATTCAGACAGTAGTGCATCCTGAGAAGGATTTCTCCATCACAACCTAATAGCCAGAAAAAGATATACTGTAGTGCCTCAGATAGTCTGTAAGGCATTTAGAGTTTTAAAATAAGGTAACTGTGTAATCGATTCCTAGTAAGTAGTAATACTGTATTGTGTCAGCAATGTAGCAGCTGCATTTTGTACTTATTGCAAGTTCTAGACATCCTTCAGTGAAGAGTGTGTTGCAGTAATAAAGATGGCATCTAACCAAGATGTGAGGAACTTGCCAGATGCAACCAGCTCAAGAAGGGTCACAAGTGGCACACTAGTTGTAAATGTATTTCTCACAGGTTTTATATACTCTGAATCCAGTGAAAATGAGGATCTAGGAGCACCCCATGTTGCAGATCTGCCTTTTCAAGACAAGTGAACCACCATTCCATCCAGAGTCAACCTCAGACCCCGAGTCCTGTTTCCAAGTGACCAAAGACACCTCCATTTTCTCTGGCTCTAATGTCTTCCCCCAGCAGGTGCATATGATGCTCACAGGATCACTGGGACAAAGAAGCGTGTAAAGTTATGCTGATTTAAAGTTGTACCAATCGAAGCAAATATTTAAAGTTGGTTGGTTTGTTAAGTTGTCTGTGGCCCTAAAAGAGTTAACATTCTGGTAAGCTATTATTCAAACAAACAAAACACTGACATACATGCTGACTACTGGCTTTTTATTCTTTCAACCCAAATGGAATATTGGAAAGAAATGAAAACGGAACAGAATCAGAGCAAAAGAAAGACTGAGTTTTAAAAAATGGGCTGTGGAGGAAAAACACTCCACAAAAATCCTTACAGGAGCAGCAATTGGGCTGTGGCTTGAAATGCAGCTGATTGCTCTGTTCTTAGGCCCTCTCCCTCCTCGTTCCTGGAGCCAAAGCAGTTTACACAGCCTACCCTGTGCTTCCTGGTGCACACATGCACACACGCACAGACATAATATGAGGGGAAAGCAAACCATACAAATGCAAAAGATTAACTTCTTTACACAGAAATCTCACATGGCCACTGCTGGTAAAGGAGGTGGATGTAACTCCAGAATTCATGCTCCACATGCTTTCCCTGTCTTATTCTGGCAACCCAAAGGAATGCCAGAAATAAATTTTGTAAAGGGGCTCAGGATTCGGTCATCAATCTCTGCCAGAGAATAACTCTCTGACAAGAGAATAGAATGGGACCAAATTTTCTGTGGTGGAAGGAGCTGCCACCCCCGCCCCCACACCCAACAAATCAGGCATGAAAATGGATCAGATCTGATCCAATCCACTAGAGGCTGTAGAGAAAAACTTTCCAGAAAAAGAATACCCCAATTTATTCCTATTGGAGAACCTTGGAATGTTACTGACGGCTCCATTATAAGCCCCCATCCTTCCTGGTCATGTGGCCCAGAGTGGAGCTCACCCTGTGCTTTCCATATGCATGCACATACACAAACCATATTACTTCGTCACACACATGAAAATATAGTTGTCTCCTATGGCCACTTCTGGAAAGGGGTTGGAAAAAAATCCATAAACCATGCTCAGCATGCTTTCCTTAACTTGGTTTATTCCTTCCAATGCAATGCCATGTTGGAAATAAATTATGTAAAGGGACTTAGGAGTTTATCTATCATTCTTTCAGCATGATAATTCTCTGAAAATCAAATTCAGCCTGTGGGAGAAGGCAATTTAATAAGTATTGAGTTCCAAAATGGCCAAATCAGGCTAAGGGTTGCAGACGGAAAAAATACCTCCAGTGCGTCCTTATGGGAGAGGAAGTTGGGCAGCAGCTCTGAATACGGTCAATGGCTTCCTTCTATGTCCCCTTCTGACCATTTGTCCCAGAGCAGGCTGTCATTCAGAAGAATTCCAGAAGTCATGCTGCGTATGCTTGCCCAACTTTTAAGTCAGGCAAACTGCTTCATTAATGGCTCAGAAAGGCTGGTAGATTCTTTTTAATAGTGAGGACCTTCTGGATTTCCCTTGAAGGGGCTGAATGTGGAATAGTCTTTAGATGGGTGGCTAAGCCTAATCTGCTTTTACTTTAGAAAGAACAATGGAGGCATCTTGGGAGGCAGAGTAAAACAGATGGGCAGCATCTAACTTGGTTGATCTTGAAAAGGCTAAGCAGAGTTGTTCAGGATTTGTATTTGGGCAAAGAGACTATCGGGGAATACCAGGTCTAGAGGCTAGACTGCAAAGGTGAAAAACATACCAGAAGAAAGTGCTGGCAAACCACTTCTGTATTGTTGCCCAGAAAATAGCATGGATATATCCATGAAGTCACCAACAGTGGAGCCTGAATGAAATTTTGCCTTCACCATAAATCAGACAGAGCTGAACTGGATGCTATAACATAAATGTGAACAGGATTGTCTCTCTTTGATTACCTAAGGACAATGAATTTCCTGATTTTGGATGTATGCAGTCTGTTTCCAATTTGCAAAGTATGTTTGTAAATAAAACCTAAATATTATAAAAGAATTTAAGTTTCTAGTGATTTTTTTTTCTGGAGAAATCCAAAATACAAGTAAATGCTCTTGTGAGGATTCAGGAACACAAAGACTACAATAACACAATGAATATACATTTGGAAAAAGGGGCTATAGTAAACTAAACACTGATCTGAATGATCAAACATAAAAGTTGCCCATGTTAAATATCAAAATATTTCATTCTAGCTCAGTCTTGTTTTAAACAATAAAATCTGCCATTAAAAAAGCCACAAACCACCAGAAATAGAAATACAACTCTTTTAAGACACATAAATAAAATAAAACCAGGCCTGAAACCAATCAATCTTACATCATTGTAAAGTACAATTTAAATAATTTATCTTTCTTTTTGCAAACTATTGTTTACTTCATTTAAATAATACCCCATTTTTTTCTTTCCAACATAAACCTGCTGATCTGTCCCCAATACAATTTTCTCCAAGATAAGTTAAGTTTTAATATGAAATATCTTTTTGAAAGCCTTTCTGAAGTTTTCATTACAGAGTGGGTATATAAATGGATTTAATGTAGAATTCACATAGCCAAGCCAAATTGTAAACATGTGAAAAGGACGGTTATAACATGTTTCACAAAAGGCCATGACCATAAACAATACAAAATATGGAATCCAACATAGCATAAAAGCTGCCATTATAATGCCTAACTGTTTGGCTGCCTTTCTATTCCTGTTCACATGCAGCCCTTGACTCTGGCCAAGGGAATGAGTGAGTAGCTTTCCCCATGTCTCTTTCAGGTAATGGAGAGCTAGAGGATCTCTTCTGTTGGAATGCGTCTGAGGGAAATACTGCTCAGTATAAGAATTTTGCTCTAGGGAGGGATCTGAGTGAATTCTAGACAAAGAGCTTTCTGCAAAAGTCTGCCTATGTGATATTTTGCCTAACTGGGAGATAGGATTTTTAATATTTTCAGTACTGTTACTGACACAGGCATATTTTTTCCTTGTATTGCCTAACTCAAAATCTTTCTGCACTATGGCTAGAGGAAAACAGTTAAGCTTTACTACCTCATGGTCATCACCTTTATGAAAACCCTTTGGGATTTTAACAAAGCTGCTTAATGGAGGTTTAGCTTCCATGATTTGATTTTGCTCAAAGCTATCATCTACACTAAAAGAAAATCCTCCATCTTTATTTGAACTTTGGGAATATTCTTTTTGCGTTTCCTGAACCTTTCCACTATGCACAATCATGTTATTTGAGTCATATCTATATGATCCATTTATGAGCTGTTGATGCTGACAACGCTTACGGACAGCCCTGTAAATGTTTGCATAGAACCACAGCATCAGCAATGATGGTACATAGAAGTTAATTGTGGCTGTCAAGACTTTAAACCATGTGGTCCTGCAAAAGTCTGTTTCACATATTTTTTCGTCATCAGTTCTATTGTTAATTGTCATGCTACTGTGATTTGTAAATTTACGCCAGCCAAGTATTGGAATCACCCACAGAAAAGACAGCAACCAAGCTATTGAAATCATGACTGAGGCTCTAGTTTTGGTCCTATACTTGAGATATTTTAGAGGCTGTTGGACTGAACGGTAGCGATCTACACAGAGTATGAAAAGGCTGAATATAGAGGCTGTGCTGGCTACATAATCCATTGATAGCCAAAACAGGCAAGTTTTTCTACCCAAGATCCACTTATCCTTCAATAAGTATACAATGTTTAGTGGCATCACAGCTGCACCAACAATAACATCTGCACACGAAAGACTGACAATATAAAGATTGCCAACCGTCTGTAGTTTCTTTTCTGTTTTCACTGCATACAGGACCAAAATGTTCATAACCACTGTAATCAATGAGATGCTTCCCAAGAACAGTCCTAGAACAGGTTGAATCTCTGTAGAATTCCTTTTTGTGGTTCTGTCTATCAGACACATCTTTTGGCTAAAACTAGGTGAAAAAGGACGACGACAACAAAAATCAAAGTCTTGAGATTTCAGTCTTGTCTGGTGAGCTGTCTGGTCAGTTTCTTCACAGTTTCTTTTGTAAATCTGAAAATGAAAATAAATGTTCCACTATTATATGTTCTTGCAGTTTTTACTGCTAAGGAAATAAAAGTGGGGAGTTAAGCCAAGAATAAATATTGCAAAGAAGTTACATGGTAGGAGTCTGCCTCCAAATTTCTTATCCAAATATCTTATGTTCAGAGCTTTCCAAGCCATATGGTATTCATCAAAAGTTTAAACCACCAGTCCCTGAGCGAAGTGGTGGTTCTCTTCTTAGTCTGCATTCAGAAGAGAGGGTGCTAGCCCTGAGCATTTCCAGGGCTGTGATTATTTTAAATCCCAGGCCCAAAAAGCAAATGTGTTTGCAGGTAGCATACAGTCAAAGACCTGACCCTACAGTGAAGCAGTTCTACACAGGTAACAAAGTAGATATTTTCCCCTTTCTTGATATCTACCAGGACAAAGTGGTGGTGTTCTTTTCAACTTGTACACAAAAGAGGAGGTTGCTGATGATGATTGCAGCTGTTTTGGATAGCTTAGGAAGTATGTCTGCTCAGTTATTTCCTATCATTTATCTTCAAATTGTGATAAACATATACTCAGGTATGTAATTATTTGGCCATACAGTCCAATCTGATTTTTTGCTATTACAGGAAGATTAGAATTTAAGCTTGTGAAAGAATGTGGAAGCTAAAAGAAGTCACTTTTTTCGTGTCTTAAACATATAAAACAGAAATCAAATCATATCAAATCTCGATTGTGGTCAGTGACCAGAACTGCGTACAATTCTAAAAACAACCAAAGCAAACATTTTAAAATGTATATTATATAAAATAGGAAATAAACTATTAGAAAAGATCGAAGTGGCAGAAAATAATTTGGTATACTACAAGGACTATGAACCTGGAACTGTGAAATTATCAGAACTTCTAAAACTTTTAACATAGCTGCTAAAATATTTGAATTCTGGTTCAGTGATTATTGAAATGTTTAAAGCACTTAAAAGATAACTCAGTGGGTAAATAAATATAATTATAGTATTAAATATTTATTTATTTATTTATTTATTTAAGCAAATTTTTCTGCCGCCCATCTCAAACATGACTCCGGGCAGCCCTAGGAACAAATATGTCTAAATTTGTTTAATTTCACAATAATGCCCTAGGAACAAATATGTCCAAATGTGTTTAATTTCACTGACCAACTCATTTGATTTTTTAAAATAATAAAACAACCAGTCTGGAGACTATCTGAATGATGTCCAATTAAGTCTGGTCAGCAGGAACTATACTAACGTCGTTGAATAGCCATCACATAAAATCCAACAACTTTCTGGAGGTTGTTTCTAAGAAATCTGCCAAATGTCCTTCTTATTGGAAAAGCATTGGCAAGTCCACTACTTTAACAATGATCTTATCTCAGAAGCTGCTTTAACCTACTTCCCACCTGTTTAATACCTAAGCATGCATGAACACACTTGGATGCATCCAGTTGGCCTCTTCCCTCATTGCTGTGACTTTGCTTATCAGTTTGGAAGTCATTAAAGTGACAATGGCATGAGAACAAACTGAAAGATCCCAAACCAGGAGACAATGAGTTCTAGGCCTCCCTTAGACATGAAAGCCAGCTGGGTGACTTTCTGCCAGTGGCTCTCTCTCAGCCGGACGCACCTCACAGGGCTGTTGTGGGGAAAATAGGAGGTGAGAGTATGAGGTGTGTCTGCTGCCTTGAGCTGACCAAAATATATTTTAAAAGGCAGGATTTAAAAAGAGAGAGAGAAAGTGACACTTTGGTATAGATATCTGACCTAAATCCAGATAGGCAAAGGTCATCGTGTGTAGTGCTATGCTGTAGGTTCCTTTTAGGAGGATAATTGACCCAAATCATCAATTACTAAATACTCATCATAAAAAGCAGAGAAAACAGTTCCATAATCAGGGAGACTGTGAACTGGATGTAATGATCCTTGTCTATCAAGCTATCAGGGTGCATTTTCTGAATTAGAGTATGACGGTGCTTAGGTTTTCTTATGAACGATGGGCACCTACTTACAAATGGGTGTTCGTGTGTGTGGCATCTGGCCGCAAGCAAAAGCTGTAGCTCCATTACAGCAACTTACTGCTGCAGCTCCATTTAAGCAACTACAACTTCTGTTGCTAATCTCTGCACTGCTCCATTGAGGACCTGCAGATTATCATCCTGAGGAACAGAGAAAGGCAGGAACAGAGGCTCAGGACTTGGAGCATAATGCTCAGAATTCCAAGATCAGGAGAGTTGTAATCAAACATGTTTCAAGCTAGAACAAAGCATGAATGGAACATCATTTACTGTACCAGACAGTTGCTGAATGAGCTTTGTTTTATAAATAGTGCCTTTATTGAAGATCTAGAGTGTAGTGCTCAACATCTGAACATGATGCTCACATTACAAAGTTAATTTTGGATAATGGAAGTGAGCAGTTGCTTAAATGAGCAGGAAGGGGAATAGCATATTGTGAAGCCCCAACATATAATGAAGACCCATTGAAGACCTGCAGTGCAATGTGTGTTGTGACTGTGGAAACCCAAAATGCCTTCAAGCAATGACTTTTACCACATAGACCTGAGCTAGGCATATATTAAGGTTACCTGGAAAAAGCAAACAATAGCCACTTAACTACTGTATATAGTATTGGTCTCTCCTGGATAAGGCTTGTGGGATAGGGCAGGGAGAGTGCAGGCTTTGCTCTACACCAAAATGTTGTTCTATTCTGTGTTTGAGGTAGATGGGCATTTGCCTGCTGTGGCCTTGCAATGCAACAAAGGGCAGCAGCTCAGCAAAACTGCATTGAAGAAATTGCTCATAATCTAGTAAGAAGCTTGATTTTCTGACAGAGAAAGGAGGGCTTGCAGCTGAGTCACAATGACTTTGGAAGAGGGAAAGCTGTTGCCAAGGTCAGATATGAGTTGGAAGCAAGGAGAACTGCAATTACAATTTGCATTGCATGCTGCTGATTCTATCCACTGTAGTCCAGTGTTTCTCAAACTTGGCAGCTTAAAAATGTGTGGACTTCAACTCCCAGAATTCCTCAGCCAGCAAGTCCCTGCAGTTTTCTTGGCAAGATTTTCAGAAGTGGTTTACCATTACCTTCTTCCTAGGACTGAGAAGGAGTGATTGGCCCAAAACCAACCAGCCGGCTTCATGCCTAAGGTATGACTGGAACTCAGAGTCTCCTGGTTTCTAGCCAGGTGCCATAACCTTTACACCAAACTGACTCTCACTAAATAGTGTTAAACAATGGCAAATCTCAGTAGTTCAGAAATAAAGCCCACTGCAATTGATGTTGGTAGCATTGTTTTATATTATAAAATGTGTCTGGTATTTTGCTACTGACATGATGGGGTTCCTAAAAACAGGAACTAAGTCACGTTTGATCCTGAGTGACCTGGAATGCATCATATCATTTCCAGTGCATTAAATACAGCTGTTAACAGAACAGGGAGTCTCTCCACACCTCATCTGAGCTCATCATTTAGATAACCAATTAATTCTGATAATACAGTAAATTAACAAATCTTTAACATTAAAAGGTGTAATCTCAAATTGTTCAGATTTCTCTGTTTTGTGCAGCAGCAAAGTAATGCCTGTGTTCAGATGGAATGCTAAGGTACAGTGTATGTTAACTGTTGTTTGTTGCATTATCCATGATTACCAAAATGAGCTTTGCTTGTTTTGATTACGGCTCCTTTTCAATGCAGCCCCAAGTCTTCCAGTTGGTCACATTCAATATCTAACACCTCATCTATGTATAGCAGTAGCATACTTCTTGTTATCACCTGCTTGTCATCTGGCCCACAAAAGAAGGATGTAGAATTCATGACAGTGCTCTCAACAATGCAAGCCTTTTCCTTAGTGTGGATCAGTGTTTCTCAACCTTGGCAACTTTAAGAAGTGTGGACTTCAACTCCCAGAATTCTCCAGGCAGCATGCTGGCTGGGGAATTCTTGGAGCTGAAGTCCACACTTCTTAAAGTTGCTAAGGTTGAGAAACACTGGTGTAGATCAAGCTTCCCCAACTGGATATCCTTCCTAGAATGTTGGCTAGGAATTTTGGGAATAAATATCCAATGTATCTGTTGGATACAAGTTGTGGAAGCCTGATGCTCCTATGCAGATGTCATTTAGAAATAATTCTTTCTTCAGGTCACAGGCTGTCAAAAGCATTAGGCATCTTTTCCCAGTGTAGTGCCTTTTCAATATATCAACATACTAACTATGGAGTTTGAAAATTGTAGACCAAATAAAACTGGAATATATCAGGTTGGGGGAGACTGGAATAAAATTAGCAGCACAGTTACATTTAAAATAACGGTTATTGTTTGGAAGTACAACCTTTTTCTAAATACTGATTGTATAAAATGTTTTCATTTTCTATTTTAAAAGATCATACAGAGCTTTAAGGTAAAATAATAGAAACAACAGATTCCTATTTACACAGCAACAGCCAAGCAGACACCATGTATCCTTAACTGTCTAGGCAATATGAAAAGAAGCAGATTTAACCTGGCATAAATACGTTTAAGATAAGATTCTATTTTAATTCACAAATTGCTTAAGTGTAATGGTTGCCTATTCTAAAACACTATCAGACTCATGAACAGGAATTCAAAGATATCTGATTTATTAAAGAATAGTATGCAGGATCACAGAGAAAGCTGAGAATGATAAAAGCACGCCAAATGCAAACTAAAAACCCTCGGTGTAAATGAGATCCCTCCCCCCCTAGAATCTTCCCAAGTTCACAATCCCA
This sequence comes from Candoia aspera, assembly GCF_035149785.1. NCBI lineage: Eukaryota > Metazoa > Chordata > Lepidosauria > Squamata > Candoiidae > Candoia > Candoia aspera. The sequence goes on from NC_086154.1 coordinate 54,201,760, forward strand.
GGTGCTCCTAATGGTTTCTGATGGTCTGCGGGAAAAGTCCTTGAACAGAGAACATAACCCAAACACATTCCATTGTAATGAACACAGATACAGAGCTTGGTACAAGGTTTCACAGCAGCTCCCTCCCAAACAGAAACGCGCGTCAGCGCCATGGCATGTGAAACGTTACAATGTATAAACTACATTGAATCAGTGAACATGACATACTGCCCCCCCAAAATGAAGAATACATTAAGCAGCAGGCTTCAAAGGATAAGCAAGGTGGAAATGGCGAACTAAATCAGGGGCATTAACGTGGCAAGCAGACACCCATTCAGGATGAGGAAGTGTTTCCATCGGACCAGATACTGGAGGATGCCTCAAAGCTTGAGAGAATCAACGGCCTCCTTGACCTCAAAGTGCTGTTGGCCGTCAATCATAACTGGAGCAGGAGGAGGAGGTTGGGGATGCCAGCGGGAGGAGTGGTGGACAGGCTTGAGCAAGCTGCAATGGAAAACAGAGTGCAAGTATTTCAAATTGTGAGGCAGGTCCAATTTAACAGTAACTGGATTGATAAGACCAACAATAGGGAAAGGACCAATGAACTTGGGAGCAAGTTTTTTAGAGGGTTGTGGTGACTTGGTAAATTTGGTAGATAGATACACCTGATCCCCAATCTTGAAGTCGTGTTGCAAGGAACAATGCTTATCGGCTTGAAACTTGTAAGCAGCCTGGGCATCACCGGCCAGGAATCAGCCAGCTTAATAGCCCAGTCAGAGGCAGAACATGTTTGGGAAGGGGGTTGTGGCAGTTCAGAGATGGGAACAAAGTTGTGACCAGAAACCACACGAAAAGGGATTTGCCCGGTACTTTGATGGACAGCATTGTTGTAAGCAACTTCAGCGAAAGGTAATAACTCCACCCAATCATCCTGATGGTAGTTAATGTATGCTGTAAGAAATTGTTCAAGAGTGGAGTTCAAAATCTCAGTAGAACCATCAGTCTCAGGATGGGAAGACGTGGATAGCGCTTGTTTGGTGCCAATCAATTTTAAAAATGATTTCCAAAACTGGGAAGTAAACTGTGTCCCACGGTCACTGACCAAATGGGAGGGGCTATCATGGAGGCTGTAGATGTGGATGAGAAATAGGCGTGCCAATTGTGGGGCTGACAGGATGGATGCACATGGAATGAAATGTGCTTGTTTGGAAAAAAAATCTTTTACAACCCAAATGACAGTTTTCTTCTGACTGGGAGGAAGATCCACAATAAAATCCATAGAAATCTCGTCCCAGGGACGGGACAGGCTGGCCACGGGCTGTAGAAGCCCCCGTGGTTTCCCCTCCTTATGTTTTGACATTGCACAAACAGGACAGGAAGCTACATAGTCTTTTACATCGTGTCTCAAGGTAGGCCATCAGAATTGATGACGAACGAAATGTGATGTTTTGACAAAACCAAAGTGCCCAGCAAGTTTATCATCATGGGAACGCTGTAAAATCTCAGCTCTTAAAGTTTTGGGTATGTAAAGGCGGTGTTCCACCCATGCCAGACCGTTTTCAAAGGAAACAGTGTCTTTATTAGCTAGCAACCAAGTGTCAGATTTCAGCACTTGGAGAAAATCTTTCTGTAACTGACAAGAAACTTGCACCTTCTGCTTCCCAGACTGGGCTGGGGGCGGGGTTGCTTGCGCACGGGTCTGGCTCCGAGTGACAGCAACCAAACCCAGTTGTAGTTCATTGAGAACAGTCCCAACCACATCTGCTCCCTGGTCAAAATCCTGAGGTAAACATGACAAAGCATTGGCCAGAAAGTTTTTCTTTCCTGGGATACATTTTAACTGGAAGTTGAAACGACTGAAAAATTGAGCCCAGCAAATTTGTTTAGGACTGAGATGCCGGGGGGTGCAGAGGGCTTCCAAATTCCTGTGATCGGTCCAAACCTCGAAAGGGCATTTAGCACCTTTAAGGAGGTGACACCAGGCTTCCAAAGCGGCTTTTACAGCAAACACCTCCTTTTCCCAAACATGCCACCGGCATTCGGTTTCAGAAAATTTTCTGGACAGATAAGCGCATGGTTTTAAGTGATTTTCAGAATCTCTGTAACAATATAGCCCCAACTGAGGAGTCAGAAGCATCAGCTTGGACCACAAAGGGGCGTTCAGGATCGGGGTGCTGTAGAATAGGCTCAGCAGTGAAAAGGGTTTTTAATTTCTCAAATGCTGCCTGGCATTCAGGCGTCCAATTCAACACTGCCCCAGGGTTTTTTACTTTGCGTGTCTCCCCCAAGCCCTTGGTACAGAGTAAATCAGTGAGGGGCAAGGCAATCTCAGCGAACCCCTGGATAAATTGGCAATAATAATTCCTGAACCCTAGGAAACTTTGCAATTGCCTCCGGGTGCAGGGACATTCCCAACTTAGAATTGCCTGAATTTTGCAGGGTCCATCTCAATACCCTTGTCAGACACCCGATAGCCCAGATAGTCAAGCTGGGTCTTGTGGAATTCACATTTGGAAAGTTTGGCATAGAGTTTGGCATTTCTAAGCTTGCGTAACACCTGTTTGAGAAGGTGTTCGTGTTCCTCCTCGGTTTCAGTGTAAATGAGAACATCATCTAAATAAACCAGGACCCCTTTAAACAAATGATCATGTAATACTTCATTAATCAATTGCATGAAGACTCCGGGCGCCCCTGCCAACCCAAAAGGGAGGACTTTATACTGAAATGAACCCAATGGGCAATTAAAAGCAGTTTTCCACTCATCTCCAGCTCGTATGCAGATGAGGAAATAGGCTTCACGAAGATCGAGCTTGGAGAAAATCTTGCCCTTAGACAAATGAGCTAACATTTCCTTCATGAGCAGAAGAGGGTACTTGTTGAAAATTGAGATGGAATTTAACCCTCAATAGTTTGTACAGAGTCGAAGCGTGCCATCTTTCTTTTCCCGGAATAGCACAGGGGCCCCAACTGGGGAATTTGCAGGTTCAATAAACCCCCTTGACAGATTTTTGTCAATAAAGTCCCATAATGCCTCAAGCTCCTTCTGAGTCATTGGATAAATTTTTGGCTTGGACAATTGACCATTGGGAACCAACTCTATTGCACAGTCAGTTTTTCGATGCGGGGGGGTAGCTGATCTGCTTCCATTTCCCCAAAAATGTCTGCAAAGTCTTGGTATCGATCGGGCAAGCCTTCTAAATGTGCCAAGTTAGGGCGCGGCGTGGCGGCCACAGCCCTTCCAACCCCCGCACATGCAGCTCTCTTCGCTGTAGGAACTGGGTAAAACCCATCTTTAAAAGTCACAGTTCTGTGTTCCCAGTTTATATATGGGCTTCGATAGGTCAACCAGGGGATCCCCAGGATTACCAAGGGATTGCCAACAGGTGCTACAACGAATTTCAAAGTCTCACGGTGGCTGCCCATTTGCATTGCAACAGTTCCAGTGAAATGGGTTGCCGCCCCCTCCCCCTGCCGTTGAACCATCCAACTGTGTGAAGATCAAAGGCTGCTGGAGGGGGAAGCTAGGCAGGTCCAAAGCAGCAACCAGATCAGGGTGAATTAAACACCTGGAACACCCAGAGTCAACCAAAGCCCATACCTCTGTAGTTTTTGTGCGGGAGCCCAATTTCACTTTTACTGCTAAAGTGGGACAGTCAGAACTCACCATAGCATCCTCGTGCCCATCCTCCTCCACCTGCCCGCAGGCGCTCTTCATGGCAGGTGGTCGCCGTTTCCTGCCGGCTCCTTAGAGTCGTCTTCAGCCTCTCCCGAGAAGTAGAATACTTCCTCAGCATCAGCTGCGCCCTTGGCTCCTGTCATCTGGTGCAAGGGGGGGCGATTTGGCCGGTGGCTTGCCCGCTTGATCTCCAGCCTTGGCTGTTGGGCAATCAGCTGCTTGATGCCCTTCCTTTCCGCATCGGAGACACTGGCCCCTCGCGTAGCGCCGATCTCTCTCCTCATCCCAGGCTCTATAGCTTGGCTGGGCAGCAGTCGCAGCACTTCAGGGACCCCTCATGGTGGCTGGTGGTTTTTCAGGTCTTTTGGTTTGCATGAAGGTATGCTGAGTGTGCTCAGCCTTGCCTGCCAGACAGATCCATTCGTACAATGACTCTGGGTCATCCCTACACAACGCCCACCATAGGACATCCTGGTTGAGTCCCTCTTTAAACCGTTCTATTAAGGTTGATTGAGACCAGTCAGGAATTTTCCCAGCTAGAGCCTTAAACTCCAGGGCGTAATCAGCTACAGACAGTTGGCCCTGGGTAAGATCCTTCAGCGCCTTCTTAGCTCTTGCCTTGGCCAGAGGATCCTCAAAATGCAGCTTTAACACCCACATGAAGTCCTCAAAATAATCAAGTGCAGGGGAGTCAGCCTCACTTAATTGAACATATCAGTCAGCCACTCGACCCTTCAACTTGGTGGCAATGGCAGTTATCTTAGCCTCTTCGGAAGGGAAGTATGCTCCAAACTGCCTCATGTAACTTTTAGCATTAGTTAAAAAGAAAGATAACTTGGTTGGATCCCCATCAAACTTGACAGAAAAGTCTCTCACCCCCACTCCTGTTGGAGCAGAATCGGCAGCTGCTTGAGTGCTTGGGCCCCAGGTTACAGTAGCTCTCCCTCTTCAGGGTGGGGACACTGGTGGTTGAGCCCTGCGAGGTGGAGATTCATCCCGGAGCCGTCTCCGGCCCCGCTCCGCCGGTGGTCCGGATGGGAGAATGGGGGATGGTTGCGTGAAGCTGGGATCTCCTCCACGCCTCCCCTGCCCCCACAATGACAGAGACAGGTTTCTTAGCATGTACTCCATTGATTCTATTTTGGCCTCCATCACTCTTAGCCTTTCAGGGGTTTGAGATTCCTCCCTCCCTTGCGTGTTAGGCTGTCTCTCTGTTGATACCGTGGTAGATTCTACGTCTGGGGTCAGCGGGAACTGATACTTCCAGGACGCCTGGGACGTCCCTGGCTGGGGTTTTCCCACTTCATCCCAGGTGATCAACTCTGCAGGCGATTCGCTGGGTGCCGGTTGCTCTGGTTCTCCCCCATCGTCAGATTCCTCTACCTCAGGACTGGAACTCGATTCGTCCTGGAAATCGGAAGGTTCTGGGGTGAGGCTCAGTTCTCCACCCTTGACCGTCGACTCAGGCATCACGCTAGCCATCTCAATTCCCCCGGTCGTGAGCTGGGACTCGGCCATCGTTAACTATTTTCCCTCACAAAAAACTAATCTTGGTAGGAACTAACGGTACAACTTTGGTGATTCTCAGCTTTATGTAATGGTTGCCTATTCCAAAACACTATCAGACTCATGAACAGGAATTCAAAGATATCTGATTTATTAAAGAATAGTACGCAGGATCACAGAGAAAGCTGAGAATGATAAAAGCACGCCAGATGCAAACTAAAAACCCTCGGTGTAAATGAGATCCTTCCCCCCATAGAATCTTCCCAAGTTCACAATCCTAGGTGCTCCTAACGGTTTCTGATGGTCTGCAGGAAAAGTCCTTGAACAGAGAACATAACCCAAACACATTCCATTGTAATGAACACAGATACAGAGCTTGGTACAAGGTTTCACAGCAGCTCCCTCCCAAACAGAAACACACGTCAGCACCATGGCATGTGAAACATTATGATGTGTACTGTACATTGAAACAGTGAACATGACATTAAGTGGCTCCACAATTTTCAGCCAACTTAGCAGAAAGGGAGGAGACAGGGACAAATGTGAAATGACATTAATCTCATTTTTCTTCCATAATACATTCTAACCAGAGGAACAAAATAATACAAATCTGAGTGCAAAACATTGTAAACTTACTGTATACTTCCTTTCCAAATCTTCTTGATTTCTGTCCCACCATATCCTAGTAGTTCTGTTATTCCTTTATAATAGGATATTTTAACTGTGAGACCCAAGCAATATATAGAACAAGCCTGTAATTTATGTCTAAATCAACAATCTTTGCAATCTACAAAGAGATCAGTCCAAATAGTTCAGAAACACTACTTCATTCAACTTAAACAGTAGATCATATTGAATAGTTGCAAAAGAAGATAGGCATGGATGCAGCCTTTTACTTTCCCTCAGTTTCCTTCTCCCTCAATTTGTTCCCTTTTGGGACAAGTCCCTTTCTTGCACCTCAGTGCCATGTAATATAACTCACCAGTCAAGAGGGCTCAATCATATATTTATTGTGTTTTTTCTAGTAAAAATTGAATAGATTTTTTCCTAGAATATCACAGGAAAAATAGCAAGTGTGAAAACTGGTTTGTGAATTATCCACAAAATGCAGTTGCTATAGCACACTGCCAACTGAAGATATTGATTTACTGTGATGCTTTTATTCAAATATATTGATTATTATGACAACAGGTCATTCAGAGAAAGATGAAAGAACTCAAATGATTCCAATAGCTTGGACACATGAAACAATGGCAAATTTTTAAAAAGTAATGAGTACCTACAATGATAAAAGTAGTAGCATACAAGTAAATATATTATCCCAACTATCAACACAAACACATCATACATTAAAAGGATGATGATGTGTCATCAAGTAGTTTTTGATTCCTGGTGACCACATAGATATTCTCCATGATGATCTATCCCTAACCTGTCTTTCAGTCTTCTAATGGTATTGCCACTATAACTGAGTCCATCCACCATGCTGCTGGTCATTGTCTTCTTCTCTTTCCTTCCACCTTTCCCAGCATTGGAGCCTTCTCAAGGATGCTAGGTCTTTGCATAATGTGTCTGAAGTAGGATAATTTGAGCCTGGTCGTTTGTGCCTTGAGTGAGAACTCTGGATTGGTTTGTTTGATGATCCATTTGTTTGCTTTCTTGGCTGTCCACAGTATTCTCAGAAGTTTGAATATTTTATTTGTATTTTTAATTTATTTTCTATCCCACCTTTATTATTTTTGTAAATAACTCAAGGCGGCAAACATACCAAATACTCCTTCCTCCTCCTATTTTTCCCACAACAACAACCCTGTGAGATGAGTTGGGCTGAGAGAGAGTGACTGGCCCAAGATCACCCAGCCTTGTGTAATAATAATAATTAAGTAATTAAGTAATAAATAATAAGTAATAAGAGTATTGCTGATTGGTTTACAATCCTGTAAACTTATATCTCAGTGTTTAATCAGAAGTAAGCACATTTTATTTCTTATTCCCTAGTATATATGTACAGGATGGTAGACTCATGATCTTTATTCTGGTCAACTTCTCTTCAGAGTGTTACTTAAATATAATCTTTAATCCTGAATCTATTAGATAGGATCTTTTTGCAGTAAACAAAACAAAACAACGGATTCTATCATTGGTTCACATACCATACTAAATGAAATGTGGATTGTTTGATTTTGGCTTACTGCAATGATCATGCAAACCATGGCTTAATATGACGGGTGAGTCAGATATGTTTCTGTATCTACCTCTTCAGTGATAAAAAAAAACAACCAAGATGGCAACCGGGAGCAGACGCCGTCGGTCGCTGCTCTGAGGGGAAACTCCTGGGTCTCACCTCTTCCCCCCGAGTCTCATTGTTGGCCAGGGCTTGGAGGGGGACTTCTAGGATCCCCGGCCCTCATATCTTATGGGTTGGGGCTGGATGGAGCCCCCTGTCCCATGCAGAGCAATGTGGAGTGACGGGTTGGGGTGAGCCCTAGCAGCGCAGCGAGCCCCAGAGGCTTGGCAGCAAGGTTTGGCAGCAAAGCACATTGGTGGCGCATTGACCCTGGGGGGGACTCGAGTGGCATGGGGAGCATTGGTGGAGCGACCCCCAGGGATGCTGGATGGTGGGCCTGTGGCGGCCTGGAGGCGTGGTGGAGCAGCCTGGCAGCTCAGCAGACCGGCGGAGTTGCGGACCGGCTGACTGGCCTCGGTGGACCGGCCTGGTGGGGCGGTTTAGTGGCACAGCGGACAGATGGCTCAGCAGCACGATGGCCCAACCCTGGAGGGCCAGTTTGGTGGAGTGGTTTGGCAGCGCAGCAGGCCAGCGGCAAGACAGTCCTGTGGACTCACCTTGGAGGACCAGCCGGACAAAGCAGGGGTGCAGCTCCTCAGCGGACCAGCAGTGCAGCGAGCCAGCAGAACGGACTGTCAGGGCTGGCCTGGTAGAGTGGGTCAATGACCAGCGAGATGGCAAACCGACAGACCAACCAGGAAGACCCCAAGATAGACCCAGGAGCACAGGCCTTGGCATAACAGACCTCGGGGACTTGGAGTGGGCTTGGCACGGAGATCTTGGCCATCCCCTTCCTACCTGCCTAGAAGAGGTGGAGAGCTGTGGGGGCCCCTCCAATGTGAATGAGGACCTACTCCTAGGGTGAGAGACGGGGGGAGTCTGGTAGTGTCTGATGGTATGGGAGCGCACTCACCTCCTGAGTGAGAGGTAGGAGGTGAGGGGGGAGTGAATGAGATGCCCCTGGCTGACCAGTGAGAGAGGCCAAACAGGGAGCATTGTCATTGAAGAGTGAATGGGTGGGTGATGACTGGGCCTGGATGGCGCCGAGAGCGTGAGCTGGTGTGCCGGAGGGCCTGCCATTGCCCTGTGGATAATTGTGTTTGTGTGGGAGTGTGTGAGTGGATGGAGGGACCTCTATTCCAAGCTGGAGACTCCGAAAGTGCAGGAGTGGGGCTAAGGGGAGTCTCCGGGGGATGCAGGGCGGGTCATATTATTGAGATGGTGACGGGCAGGGGACGCTATGGCGGGAACCAGAGGGCGGGCCATCTACAGGGAAGATGCCCCCGGTGTTTGTTATTGGTGGTGTGTTCCGGCCCTCTGTGCTCAGACCCAGGCCCTGGTCAGCAGATCCAAAGGGGCCCTGGTCTCCGGCTGCTGCTACTCAATGCCAGGTCTGTTAACAACAAAGCCCCCCTCATATGTGACTTGATCACTGAGGAGGGGGCAGACCTGGCATGTATTACTGAAACCTGGCTGGGCCCTGAATGGGGGTGCCCCTTTCAGAAATGTGCCCAGCCGGGTTTACGGCGTGGCACCAGCTGAGACACCAGGGCAGGGGATGAGAGGTGGCAGTTATCATCCAGGAATCTCTTGTGGCCTTCAGGGGCCCCGCTCCACAAGTGGCTGGTTGTGAGACCCTGTTTTTCAAGTTGGGTGCCCAAGAGCAGTTGGGAGTGTTGCTGCTGTACCAGCCACCCTGCTGTGTGGCAACCGCCCTGCCTGAGCTGCTGGAGGCCGTCTCAGGGTTGGCAGTGGAGTCCCCCAGACTTATGGTTCTGGGGGACTTCAACCTGCCGTCCCTTGGATGTGCCTTGGATGCATCTCGGGAGTTCATGACTACCATGGCAGCCATAGGCCTGACTCAGATATTTCGAGACCCGACTCGAGACAGTGGCCTCAGCCCGAACTTAGTTTTCTTGTTGGAGCAGTGGCAATGTGACCTGAGGGGAGAGTTACAGCTATCCTCATTGTCATGGTCAGATCACTCCCTGGTGGCCCTGAGATTCTCTTATGCCACCACTCCCTGCAGGGAGGTGGGACCCATTCGTTTGGTCCGCCCCCAGTGACTGATGGACCCGGTAGGGTTTCAGAGGGAGCTGGGGGTTATACCCAGGGATCTGCTGCACGGTCCAGCGGAGGCCCTGGCCATCACCTGGAATAGGGAGGCGACTGGGGCCTTGGACAGGATTGCACCTGTGCGACCTCTCTTGCATCATCCCCAATGCTCCCCGTGGTTTACGGAGGAACTGAGGATTTTGAAGAGGACTAAGAGACATCTAGAGTGCTGCTGGAGGAAGACAAAGACTGAATCTGACCAAACACTGGTTAGAGCTGCCATTAGGCCTACCTGGTGACGATAAGAGCGGCAAAGCGCCAATACTTCTCCGCCCTTATTACATCTGCAGAATGCTGCTCAACAGCCCTGTTTAAAATGACTCAATCCCTTTTGGGGAAGGTGGGCACAGTGACCCTCCTACATAGCCATGCAGAGTTGTTTTCAGAGCATCTGCAAGACAAAATCGCTCGGATCCACTCTACGTTAGACTTCAAGCGTGACACATGGTCTGTGGAGATACCAAGGGAGTGTACTTACCATGTTATCTGGGAACAGTTTGATCCTGTTGGACCTGAGGAAGTGGACAGGATCCTCCGGACAGTAATGCCACCATTGTCATCTAGACCCATGTCCCTCCTGGATGGTGAAGGCAGCTCAGGAGGTGATATGTGGCTGGGTCCAGGCAATGGTCAATTCATCCTTGAGGGAGGGGGTGTTTCCAACTGCCTTTAAGTTGGTGCTGGTACAACCCCTCCTCAAGAAACCATTGCTGGACCCTACTGTACTGGATAATTTTTGTCCAGTCTCCCACCTCCCCTTTTTGGGGAAGGTGGTTGAGAAAGTGGTGGCATTACAGCTCCAGAGGGTTCTGGAGGAAACGGATTATCTAGACCCCTTTCAGACAGGTTTCAGGCCCAGATATGGGATGGAAATGGCATTGGTCACACTTATGGATGATCTTTGGTGGGAGCGGGATGGGGGTAGTGCATCCATCCTTGCTCTTCTTGACCTCTCAATGGCTTTCGATACCATCAACCATGATATCCTTTTGGGTCAGCTCAGGGAGTTGGGGGTGGGCAGCATGGTTCTGCGCTGGTTCACCTCCTTCCTCCAGGGCCGGTCCCAATTGGTGGTGATAGGGAGGGAGAGATCCAACCCTCGACCCCTCCTATGTGGGGTGCCGCAGGGTTTGGTTCTCTCACCTCTCCTATTTAACATCTACATGAAACCGCTGGGTTAGATCATCTGTCACCATGGGATGAGTTATCATCAGTATGTTGACGATACTCAATTATATATCTCCATCCCGGGTGAAGTAAGTGATGCTGTGACCACCCTCTCTGAGTGTCTGGGGACTGTGAGGGTCTGGATGGGGAACAACAGGCTTCGGCTGAACCCTGGTAAGACAGAGTGGCTGTGGGTTAAGGGCTCTGCCGTATCCGGGACTTTCTCAACTTTGGTCCTGGATGGGGTTGCACTGCCCCAGACAGACCCGATGCATAACTTGGGGGGTCCCCGTGGACTCACGGCTCCTGCTCGAAGAGCAGGTGGCAGCTGTGGCCAGAAGGGCCTTTGAACAGCTTTGTGTCGTGCACCAGTTACGCCCTTTCCTGGATCGGGAGGCCCTTCAGTCACTCATGCCCTTGTTATCTTCCATATAGACTATTGCAATGTGCTCTACATGGGGCTATCCTTGAAGAGTATCCAGAAGCTTCAGCTGGTCCAGAATGTGGCCGCGCGGGCTATTTTTGGTGCCCCTAGAAGGGCGCATATAACACCATTGATTTGCGAGCTGCACTGGATACCAGTTTGCTTCTGGATCCAATTCAAGGTGTTGGTTATCACCTTTAAAGCCCTACATGGCATGGGACCGGGTTACCTGAGGGACCTCCTCTTCCCCGCATCATCAGCCCATCCCACCCGGCCATGCAGAGAGGGCATGCTGCAGACTATATCTGCAAGAGAAGTCCATCTGGCAGGGTCCAGGAGGCGGGCCTTCTCTGCAGTGTCGCCCGCCCTTTGGAACATCTTGCCCCCGGAGGTGAGATTAGCCCCATCGCTCCTAGCCTTCTAGAGGGAATTGAAGACCTGGCTCTGCCATTGGGCTTGGGGCAGGGAGGAGAATAATCATACTTGGGGTGGGCTAGTGCCTTGAAGTGCCCCTCCTATGCAAGGATTGAATGAGACCATAGCCATTGGGATTTTAGTATATTTGGTAGTTTTTAAAATTGTTTTAGTCTATATTTTATATTGGAATTTTATTATATAGTTATTGTTTTATATTGTAAACCGCCGAGAGTCCCTCTGTTCGGAGGAGATGGGTGGTGACAAATTTGATACATAAATAAATATATAAATAGGTTTTGATATGGCAAATAATTCAAGTTTTCTAAACATTATAATAAATTATTACTTTAACATTGTGGCCACATTCCAATTTGAAAAAGGTACTTTTTAAGTAAAAATTTGCAATGCTTATTAAGGTGTTTGTTAGTTCCATTTAAGCTATACATGAACAATAACAATTCTATTGACATGTGCAATTTTGGTTCCGTTATGATTTTGCTTATTATGTAGACCTGATTCTGTTGATATCTCATACTAGATTAGTGTAACCATTTAAATAATTCATATTTTAAATATACAGTTTTTTGAATATGCTTTTTCAGTAACATGAGAGAAGCTGGTGGAAACATTTAAGTCTTATCTGCTATGTTTATTAGCCAAATAAACATTAGTACTACAAAGCATGTGGAGTTTTCAATTTATAATAATTTTTAGAAATCTCAGCAATCAATATAATGAGTGAGAAAGTAAAAGATGAATCTGGTAAGGTGGCAACAAGCAGTTCCCAGGTTAGACAGCATTATTTTGTACACATAGTTCAACTGCCTCCCAAGGACCTCAAGAGAATGGCCACATATCCATTGCCTTGGAAAGGGGTGATAAAAAGCCTGGCGTTGATAGCATAAAGTTATGTAAAGGCTTCAACTTCTTTGTACTGAAAGAGGGCATTCATCTGTTGTGTATGAAGTTGCATTATTGTCTACTGTAAAGATTCTAAAGTAGTCAACACGTGACAGAGTTTTTTGCCAAGTCAAGCCAATTGCTGAATAAAAAGGTAAAGGTTTCTCCTGCACAGTTGTGTCTGACTCTAGGGGGCGGTGTTCATCTCTGTTTCTTAGCCGAAGAGCTGTCCGAAGATGCTTCCGTGGCCATGTGGCTGGCATGACAGGCATGGAATGCTGTCACCATCCCACCAAAGTGGTACCTATTTATCTACTCGCATTTCCATGCTTTCGAATTGCTAGGCTGGCAAGAGCTGGGGTGGGTGCGGGAGCTCACTCCGTCATGTGGGGCTAGGATCTCGAACCACCAAACTTGCAACCTTCCAATCAACAAGCCTGGCGTCTTAACCACTGAGGCATCACATAGTCAACATGTGACAGAGTTTTTTGCCAAGTCAAGCCAATTGCTGAATACTGAGCTGAAAGTCTGGAGAGCTGAAATTTACTGCCATGTCAATGTATGAAACCTGGTGGTAGAGAAGAGTTTTAGTGTAGATGTAAAAGATAAGAAATTATTTTGTAGCATTGGTGACTTATATGGCAAGAAAAGAGATTGCTTGTGATAAAAGTTTTGGAGGACTCTGACCAAAAACATTTGTATGATTCATACTCGGTGCAGCCTCCTAATGGGAAAAAGGGTGTAATCTGTAAGTGTTTGAAACAGCTGACATTTACAGATTGCACTGAATTTTCATTGCCAAGATAGGGTGTAAGCTATGTAAAAATGTACAGGCAGATTATCAGTGGAAACACTACAGAATAAAACAACAGAGGTGGATTTCATCCATTGAGTGTTGTGCATGTGTGTTCTCACATATACACTGAAAATTTGGTGAAATGCAAATTCAAGTTAATGCTACCACTCCTTGGCTTAACTGAGATATCTTTAATTCCATCTCATCCAGTGGAATACTGCCAATAATATTCTGCTTTCACATCTAAATAAGAACATAGCTTCCAAATGAAGTGATTATTATTCTATGTTCCCCTATGACTAACAAGCCTGTACATACTTTGAAAATATGAAAAAAAAATACTGACCAACTAGATTAGTGTTGGTGAGAAATGGTGGAGTAGCCAAGAGTAGCAATTATAATGGCCTTTTTTGAGCATCTAGTTGCTTTAATGCCAGTCTCAGTATGTGTAATGGCAAGGCCATTGCTAAGGTTGTACCCATTGGACATAAAACTGTATTAAACATCATCCAGATACTGTTGCTTACTTTTTGAGGCACTACACCACTTTTTGTGTTGACTAAACTGCAATGGATGCTGAATTTCAATCAGTAGGAAAAGCCTACATTGGCTTTTACTTGGACAGAAATTCAGTGACCATAATCTGATTAGCAACAGATGCCCACAAACTGAGGTCAAGACACATTATGAAGAAATGTCAGAAAAACCTCCCTGAGTATCACTTGCAGTCTTGCAATATTTAATTACATCACAGTAAAATTCACTAAACCTCGCCAGATTTGTCAGAATCCTGCAAGATTTCACTTAACTAATATAAGGCACTTCCTACATGGCCAAGCCTTAGTCTGTGGGAAGCTGTTTTCAGGCTGTGCACTCCTGCAGGTAATTTTCCCAGGCCATGGAATGGATACCAAATGGTAAAAATTTGCATCTCTGCTCCTGTGGAAAGGAAAAACATTTCTTCCAGCATGGACAAGCTATCATTGGAAAGGGTGAATGCTTTAGCTTTTACATGTCAGAGTGATTTGTTCTCAATTGCAGGTATCTAATCCTACCTCTATTTTAAACCAAAGTAAAACTGCATTTTTAACCAAAAGCAGAATTATGCCACATATATTTATTGAAGTGAGAGCCAGTTTGGTGTAGTGGTTAAGACCCCAAGCTAGAACCCAGGAGACTGTGAGTTCTAGTCCCCCCTTAGGCACAGAGCTAGTTAATAGCATTCATATTTTATTGGTGGCTAGAAGTCACTGCAGCTGGTTGGGAGGAGAACAGGACCAGAACTCACAGTAGGAAGACTAATTCCAAGAAGTAACTTCAAAACCATGACTACAAAACAAAACAAAAAAATTTTGGATCCATATTCTTCTGAAGAGCTTTCAGCAACAAGCAACTGTAAGTAAGCCAAGACAAATAGCTTCAAGCTTATATCTGAAATAAAATAGGTTGCTTCTAGGTACTAATTGATCTCTAGTACTGGGAGAGGACAATTCACCTCCCTGTTTTAGCCTCCATCTAAATTCCCTCCAGAGAGCTCCCAACCCTCTGGAGCAGATTTGGAGTGCTCATAGAGGGCTGAAGAGAGAAAGTGAAGAAAGTCCATTTGTGTAATGCTGGATTTCACCCATGAATAAAAATCCTTTAAACTTATATGTTCTATTAGCAGCAACCCACTGCACAAGAAAAGCAAATGTGGGAAGAAGCAGAGGCTCTTAGGATCTACTAATATACAGCCCAGGACTGCATTCCAGCTGTCATGAAAAAAAAAGGAACATCTAGAAAACATAGCATACTTTAGATGACTTAAGAGCCTCAGCCTCCAGTTTAAATGTTAAAGGGAAAAACCAGACTTTTGTGAGGGAAGTCATCTGTTGCATTGCCAGTTGTTCTGATTTCAGAATTTCTACTCACTGTGCTTACATATCATGCAATTGTTTTCTGCTGCCTCTCAGAATCTTCATTTGTGTAAAATGTAAACATTGCATTGATATATGGGGATGAAAGTCTTTGAAATGCATCTATGTTAACATCAAGGATCCTTGAAAACAGCATCACTCACCCAAATAATAGACTTAGGTTTTTGGTGTTAAGTATTTGACGTATGACTATATAGTGCCATTCTGTTAGTAATTAAAGGTAAAGAAAGACACTAACTTGAAAATTTTGTGCTTTCTGACTACTATTCTAGATTTCTTTGTTTGGGAAAAATGACAGTATTCTGCTTCTCTGTCCTGGCCAACACTTCTTTTTTATCTTTTCCATTCTTGTTTTTGATCTATTTTTACAGCAGATGTTTATGCATGGAGGAGGTTTTTTCCGCCCTTAACTATCCAATCCAGACTATCACTGAGAGTAGATACGATTTTTTTTCCTGCTGAAGTCTGTAAGACTATCAATAGAGGAGTTTCTTCTCTCCCCTTTAATGCCAGTAGTTGATATCAAGATTGAAAATTTACCTGGGAAATGTTTTCACCCCTGAAGGCTGCATGTAATTCTGGATAATGGGTTGATAACTACACATGTATAGTCATGTTTATGCATGCATTCATGTACACATACACCCACTTGGGTGTATTAGTACATGAATTTGGGACACTCATATACAAAGAAAGCCTATACACACAAAGCATTTCATACAACACTATGATTGCATTGTGATTGTGGGGGAGGGGAAGTTGAAGTATTTTCCATTCAGCAGCCTTGATGCAAATGAGATTGCTACAGAGGAAATATGAAGGCCCTGTCCCCAGTTGCCAGTGTCGTCTGACCTAACACTCCTGCAGACATCCTAATTTTCTGAGGTGCTCTGTCCTGGCATGATCAGGACAGATCTGTGAAAAAGTATTCTTAATTGGTTGCACCATCTTTAGTTGCAATAGCTACCACTACATTCTTCCTGTACAAGTAGGCCTCACTTACTGACTGCCTTGTGCAGTGACTGTTTGAAGTTACAATGGTGCTTTGCGACCAATCCTCATATTTACAACAGTTGCAGTGTCCCACAGTCATGTAATTGCCATTTGTGTGCTTCACAACTAGAACACATTTACTGTCATGGGGGGCTTGGAGTCCAAGTCAGAGGATGAGGAAGAGCAGCCGGGCCTGAGGACAGCTTCGGAGGGCATGCAGGCAGCGATGGGGGTGACAGACGAAGGTCGGTCTGGGCAGGCAGAGGAGGCAGGGCTAGCCAATGGGCAGCAGGGTCAGGCGTCGCTGCTCAGCGGGGATGAGGACGCGGGGTTGCCACCCCCTCCCAGGCTGAGAGCAAGGAGAGCAGAAAGGAGAGAGGAACAGCAAAGGCTGGAGGGGCTACAAGTGAGACAGCAGGCCCGCCCTCCTAAATAAGCTCCGCCCGGTTCTGCCTTTATAAAAAGGGAGCCGCAAGCCCAGAACAGTTGTTGGAGGCAACTGTCTGCTTACTGGATGCCATGTGCCTTGGCTCTTGATCGGAAACCTTGTGACTTGACTCTGGACCCTTGGACTCGCTTGAGTAACCTTGTTTGCATGCAAAACTCATTTAAGGCAAGCTCTCAGGGCTTTGGGCTTGTTTCTGTAGAGGGTGTGCATTTACCCCACAAGTTACCTCAGTAAAGTTTGCTGCCTGTTTATTTACCTCACAAGTTATCTCAGTAAAGTTTGCAACTGCCTCCCTGGTGTTCTGTGTGTGATTTGGTCTGAGCAGGACATTTACGACCATTGCAGCATCCCTCAGTTACGTGATCATCATTTGTGTGCTTTGCATCTGGCATGCATTTTTGCTTGTGACAAGCAGAGTTAATACTGTACAGTATGGATGGTGGAATAAAATTGTAAGTGGCAGTCACATTTTTTCACTTAGTGACTGCATCACTTCACTTAATGACTGAAGGGGAAGTAAGGTCGTAAGCCCAGTCGTGGTCCCATGATTTTCTGCTTAGCGACTGCATCATTTAGTGACTGTGTTGCAGGTCCCAATTGTGGTTACTAAGTGAGGATACCTGTAATCAGTGATCAAGCAATCATACTGCTATATAAGAGTTTTGGCCTGTTCTCTTTGATGAATTGTTCTACTGAGTAACATTTGAGGATTTTTTTTAAGTAAGTCTCATTTCAGGTCCAACATTTCTACGGGACTTAGGTCTGAACTTTGACTTGGCCATTCCAAAATACTGAGTTTGTTCTTCATGTGTTTGCTTGTAAAATGGGCAAATGAAGAGAGGTGCAAAGATCAGGACACTCACAGTGTGCCATATCAACTGTATATACCTCACAGGATGCAAGCTGCTGACTCTCGGTATAGAAGATCTGACTTTCCCAGCACGGTCTCCTCCACACGTGTTAGGTTACTCTTATCCACAGCCAATCAGGTTTTAGCTTGAAAGTGAGTTACCTACTGTACATAAAAATGACAGTATGTGGTGGTGATGTGGATAAGCTTTTACAATTAGAGTAACAGAATCATCAAGCTGGAAGGGTCTAATGAGTCCAACCATATGCTCACTGCAGGAATCCAAAAGAAAACATCCCGGATGGATTGCTGTTTATCCTCGGCTGAAATGCACGCAATGAATGAAAGCTCACTGCCTCTCTGGGTAATTAATTCGATTGCCAAAATGTTTTCCTAACATAAAGTAGAAGTTTTCATACCTTAACTTAAATCCTTTATTCTGTGTCCTGCCGTCTGGAATGAGAGAGAAAGACTCATGATTTTTCATGTGATATCATTTTAGGTATCTGGAGAAAGGTATCACATCCCCACATAGTTGTCTTTTCTCAAGGCTAAAGATGCTCAGCTCCTTCCATTTTATGTCATTAGGCTTAGTTTCTAGCCCCTTAATCATTTCCATTGCCCTTCCCTGAACCTTTTCCAATTATCTCCAAATCCATCTTAAAGTGTGGTACTGTTAGCCTTATGAGGTAGTCTAGACAAGAAGCACAACTAGGAGTACTAGCTCTATCTTTATTGTAAGCCTACATTAACAAAATCTTGTAAGTCTGAAAGTGCCCCTCATGTCTTCACTTTTACTCTCACAAAACTAGGGATGGTCCCTTCTGAGACGTTTCACCACCCCTCCTCCTTCAGACTCAAATCTCGTTTATCAGACCCTTGTCTAGACTGCAGCTCTTTCTCCTGTCTTCCAAGGTCATTCCCACATACCATTACAGGTACCCATAACTAGACATAGTACTTGAGTTAGCAATCTGATGAAAGCAGGACAGATTTGGAAATTGTAGTTCGGTTATTGTTGCTATATTCTGTTAAAATAACTGCACTGGTCTTTTTTCAGATATATCACACTGCTAGCTTATAGAGTTTGCAATTAACTAATATCCCACAAAATATGATTACTGAGCAAAAGTCCTCCATCCTATACATATGTATTTGGTTGCTTCCTAAGTGAAAAACTTTGCCTTTGTCTCTGATAAATTCATTTTTGTTACTTGCAGCCCATTTCCCCAAACTATCAAGACAATTTTGAATTTTATATCTGTGTTTTAGGTTACTAGCTATCTCAACTTTGTATAATCTGAAAATTTAATAAGCATTCTCTCTATCTTGTCATCTAAATCATTAATTAAAAAAAAAGAGGAGAGGTCCCAAGACTGATCTTTCTAGCATATAACTTGAGACATCTCTCCCATCTGATGAGGAATCACTGATGAGCACTGTTTGAGTATGATTTTTGAGCCAGTTATGTATTCACTTAACTGTTATGCCATCCAGCCCACACTTAATTAGCTGGCTAATCAGCTTGTCTTGGGATAGTTTGTCAAATGCTTTGCTGAAGTCAAGTTGTATTATGTTTACCCCATTCTCACAATCTGCTAAGAAAGTTATCTGGTGAAAAAAATGAGGTAAAAATAGTCTTGCAAGATTTGTTCTTAACAAATTCATGCTGAGTTCTGGTAATTACTGCATTTTTTTCAGTGTTCTTACAGATTGATTTTTTAAATGAATTCTTAGACTCTTCCCCCCTAAAATGATGTCAGGCTCGTGAGCCTGTAAATTGCTGAGTCTTTCTTTTCCTCCTTTTTGAAATTAGGGGCAACATTTATTCTCTTCCAGTTATTTGGCACTTACCAGTTCTTCAGGATTTCTTAATGATAATACTTAACAGTCAGGCCATGAGTAGTTCTTTCAGTACCTAAAAATGCAATTCTTTTGGTCCTGGATATTGAAACTCATTCAGAGTAAATAGGTAAATCACTGCTCTGAATTTATTAAAATCTGCTTTTATAAAGCCCAAGTTTTAGTTTTCCTTAAAAACCAAGAATTCCAGCATTACATGGTTATTTCCCTCCTATGTTCCTGCTACTTCTTCTTCCTTGGCTAAGACTTCTGTATACATTACATTAGTACATTATCAAATCAAAGATAGCTGATCCTTTTGTGTTTTCCTTTGGTCACTGGTGAACACTATTAGCAAGATAAGTCAAGAATTTTTTGGAAGGGACATACCTAGAAGAGTTTGTCTCCTGAGAGATCCTGAAATAATTAATCTAAGTAATTATTCTTCATCAGTGTGAGATCTGCATTGAAAGATCTGAAACTTGCTTTTAGAAGGTATTATGTACATCTCCTTGGTTGAGAGGGCAGAAATTATTTTTGAAGTGAGAGTTGTAATCCTATGGACACTTTCCTGCAAGTAAGACTGGGATTTTTTTCAGAATAAGCATGTAGAGATTTGCACAGTCCATCAGAATTAGCAATTTAATAACTTTTAATTACAGGGTCTGGAGATAATCTGACATCTCCTTTTGGCTTGGATCCTAAATTGACATGTATGTATTTTCAGTCACAAGATACTCCTGGTGATGGAATGAAGGTGATTCTCCAGTCCCATCACACACCCCTGCAAAATCATTCCCTTCTCTTTCTCTAGTTTTCTGAGTATCCATAAGTCTATTTTCTAGAACAATCTGGGAGTATAGTGAAAATAAACCTGTTAAATTTTTTGTCCTATCTTCTCAGCAGGAGACTCTAGTGTTTTAGTTTCTTCTATGAATGGAGTGAGTATTCATACTTATTTCTGATTTCTTGGAAATATCAGAAGTTTTTACACTGAATCAGTTAATTTAATCCATATAATACAGTTTCCTTCGTGTCTCTGGGTAAGTTTTAGTCCGATCCTATGCATCTTTTATGTGCGGGTATTTTTTAGTCTGGCATCTTTACCACAGAGGTTTCATATCCTGCTGGGCTGCCTGCAATGGTTTTGCAATGATTCCATCTTTCCTGAGCAGGCAGATTCGTTTGAATGGAGGATGACAGGTACAGAGTGCTTGGCACTGTTATATAGCCTGCCACAGGGCTCAGCCATCTCCCCCATACTGCTCAACATCTACATGAAGCCACTGGAAGAAATCATCCACTGTCGGGGGTATGGTATCATCAGTTTGCTGATGATACACAGTTGTACATCTCCATACCTTGCTCAGCAGAAGATGCAGTGGAAATCTTTACATTGAGTTTGGGGGCTGTGAGGATCTCTTTGGAGAGAAAGAAGCTGAGGCTTAATCCTGACAAGAGAGAATGGCTGCTGATTTGGAAGACAAATGATTCCAGGACATTTCCATCTTTGGCTCTGGATGGGCTGCACTTTTCCCAAAGAAGCAGGTCTGCAATGCGGGAATTTTCTTGGAGCCATGGCTCCTATCAGAAGAGCATGTGAAAGCCATGGTGGGAGAACCTTTGCCCAGGTTTGTCTGGTGTGTCAATGGCTACTTCTTTTAGAATGAGAGACACTAATGATGCTCATTCATGCCCTTATCATTTTACACCTGGACTACATGGTCTGCCCCTTAAAAAAACTTCCAGAAGCTACAGTTGGTACAAAATACAACTGCCCACCTGATAACACTACAGTCCTGCAAGACCTCTGTTGCTGAACGGCATTGTTTGTGGGCTTGCTTCTAAGTAGAGTTCAGATATGTGGCTTGGGACCTATATACAGTATATGGCCTAGGATGTGTCTATCTTTGAGGCCATCTATTCTAAGCAAAATTTACTGCCCAATACCATCTAGCATAGGGAACGTATTGTGTGTCCCCATCATCAGGAACCGAACTGTACTTTCCTTTCTCCCATCTGTGCCTAATGGGCTAAGGGTCACTCATTTTTCAGCAGGAGAAGCAGCTGACACCTGTATATTGTTATTTTAATGGACCCCTGCTCTCTGTCCTCTTGCTTCTGCTGACCTTGTCTGACGTAGTTTCTGAAGAAAAGGGTATTGGATTGAATGGAATTGTGGCCTGCTAGTGTTCCTCTGCAAACATCTGAAAGCAGAATATGTTTGTTTTGAGTATCTTATACAAATGCTAGAGTGTTCAGTTGAACTGTAATGAATAACACAATTAGTTTATCCAACATTTGTCTCCTTTGGTACACAGTTATTCATTGTCAAGCAATAAATCCTTTAACTGGAACAGTACACCAAAACTTATCGCTCACAAGAAGTTTAGTTATAAGCTGACTAAATGTCAGCTAGGAGAGTAATTGGCTAGCACTGAAAGAGAAATTCTATTTTGTAGAGCAATGTCTCAAAACCAGTGATAATTTTATATTTTATAATTTTCATAATTGATCTGTCTTCCAAGCTTAATTTGGAAAGGTTATAATTAAATGAATCAAAATGTGGAGCACTATTAACACATAATGTCAGAGCCAGTGGTTATTGACATATATAGTGAAACAGGAATTCAAGGCTTCTGTTAAAAAATCATGTAATTAAAAATAAACAGGGAAACAAAAATTTTTCTATAATATTATTCCTTCTCTAATTATCATGTTCAAAATAATGCTATATTAGTGACACCTTGCCGACACTTTATGCTCCATGTAGATAAAGAGCATTTGTTCGTCTGTCAGATGTACACTGAACTTATTTCTGATATCAAATTTAGTCCATATGCTCATAGAATAAAAAGGAGTAATAAACTCAGCATTCCAGGAATCCCAATCACACACAGAGTTATCTAAAGCAATTACAGTACATGCACTACGTATGTGTCTGGGGGGAGGGGAAAGGGAAAAGTAGGAAGATTATGGTACATGTTTATCTTCATATTTAAGCTATGCTTGGTATATTAATAATAACAAAATACAAGCAGATCAACCCAAACAACCTGGCGTCACATCCCAAATACCCTCCAGAAGAGCTCTTCCAGAAGGTAGCCAAGGTAGGAGCTAATCTGATCTCAAAGGGGAGGCCATTCCAGAGGGTTGGCACTGCTACTGAAAAACAATTCCACTGGGTGTCAGCCCCTTGACCTCCAGGAATTCAGCTACTTATCCTGACATGTTTGCTGTGGTTGGGCTGGTTCTAGTGGGAAGAGATGGCCCTGTATGTAACCCGGAGCCAAGCCATAAAGCATATGTATGAGTAGCATTTGAATATGAGATTTTGCATATCAAAGAAGACTTCTTTGCTTTAAAACCAGCAGCCATTTCCCCAGGGGTGTTGAAAGAACCCAAATAATGGCAGATTTAATGATGCAAGGAGAAGGCCAGAAAAGAGGTACAGCACTTATTCCCTGCTTGCCATTTTTTTCCAGCAGCCCAACCTTCTCCTGCTATTCCCCCATGTTTAACAATTCTTTGGAAAGTATAGAAGCAGCTTTGTTGCATATTCTTTTTCTGGACAAAATTAATTTGCATTTTCATGATTTGGAAATGCACAGAGTAATTATATTTGTTCACAAAGTCATTATTGTGATTTCCGCCAAATTGAATTATCATGGCTAAATTAAATTTTACATGGAATAAAGACATTCAACACTTTCAGAATAATTTTCTCTATTGCCATCAGACAGAGTCTTTGTTATTCACAAAATATAGTACATGATGAATTAATATGAAGAAAAAATGTGTAGACTTCTGTCTACACATACGTTACATCTGAAAAGTTTCTTGTTTAGAGATCAGAAAAGAAATACTTCCCACTGTAAGTCATGTAAACTTCCTTAGAGCTGAACTCAGCCAAGACTTGCCGTGTGTACCCAGAGACTTCAGATGATATTTTACAATACTGCATATTATTATAGGCTGTGGGGTACCCATAGAGAAGAAGCTGTGTGAAAACCTGATCATGAACACAAATTCTAACAGAGTGCAAAGCAAACTAGGATAGATTGGTGGTATATTAACATGCAACTTCTTGTATCCCTAACCATTTTTTTTCAGAACTGTTTCTGCATGGTCGTGCTTGAATAAGGACACGTTATGAGAATGCAGGGGTTTTAAAATGGTTATATTGGATAAAATTCTGAAATGTCACAATTTTAATCAACACAATTACCCCTCCCTCAGAGAAACTTAACAAACTGAGATATTGAGGCACCAGATGAGTTAAACAAGCTATTGCTTATCAAACCTTGCCATTCCAGTAATCCATAAATTTCCCAGGCTGGCCCTAGTCTTTTACCTGTCTGATGTAAACAGCAGAATGAAACAGAAGTGAACTGGGCTGACTGCTGAATTTTACTGCAGTATTGACACAAAAGGCTAAGTTGTGGAGTACAAAACAAGGTTTGTGGAGCAGTTTCTGCTGCACTCCCAGAAGGGAGTGTCAGAGGCAGTTGCCTTACTCTGCCCAATGGTAGGGTAGAGCAAAAACAACATTTTACAGCCTTAATGCTTGGTAGGGGTGTTTCAGCCTTTACTGGAGTTATAACAAAGAGGTACATACTACCTGAACTTCAGACTCAAATTATAATCCAATTTCAAATATTCTCTGGAAAGAAAAGCTCAAAGTTCAATCCACAGAGTACCAATGGCAAACAAGTAAATTTCACTCATTCCGTGGGGTAAATGCGTTTAGATTACCGCCTGCATACGGATGTTTCTCATCAACACCCTGAATAAAAGCTTTTAGTCAGAACTGAAAAAACGCTGACTCTACAGCAGTTCTGGCTCATTAAAAATTGGATTATCTCAAGCACGCACCAATTGCCAGTCTCCTCAGAAGGGACGGAAGATTCATGCGACATCCACCCATCATCCATAGGCCGAGATGTACCCCGAAGTAGCCCAGATTTCCCCATCCATTCTCCTCTTCGGTCAAGTTTACTTACCCACCTGGCACTGAAGCAGAAATCGCTGAGATTAAACGTGTCTTGGGGGACGCAGAATGTTTCCAGGAGCTCCGTCGGGCTGAAGAGAGGGTCAGGCAAAGCGGCTGCCGGGCGCCAAGTCAAGGGGGAGGCACGCGTCGGTCCTGCTCAGGCGGTCTCTTAGATGCGGACGGAGACCGAGAACCCCGCCGCTCTCAGCGAGGCACTTTCCCCGCTCCCGCCCCCGAGGCTCGGCTGCTGTGTCTGGAGGCTTCTGTTTAGCTACCAGGCGAGGCTCACCGCAGTCCGCCCGGAGGTGCGCTAGCTGGCAGCCGGGCTGCGCGCCTGGCACTGCAACTGCTTCCAGGGAGGAAAAGTTTTCTTCGAAGCGCAGAAGTGTCTCGGAGGCTCACTTCTGAGGCTGACCCGGCACTGAGACAAGCCCAAATGCCTTCAATTAAACAATCCTTGGTTTTGCTTGAGGAGGGAGAGCTGTTGAGTTTCCAACTAGCAAGCTGCTCTCCCGAAGTGAGAAAGTGGCGCGTTTGGACACTGGCGGCAGGGGCTGCGGCTCCAGAGCTGCCCACGCGCTCCGAGGAGGAGCAGTTCTTCCATTTCTGACCACCTTCGGCGTTGATTAACCCTGTCTTTTTCCTCGGGCCACCCGCAACACCCCCGCTTCTCCTGAATGAGCTCATCATCCCTTTCCTACCAGCCCTCCCTTTTCTGACCAACCGATCTCGGCCCTCAAGCAAAATTCGTTCGTGCAGTCGCCTCCCCCACTCCCCCAGCACGCTCAGGTATTTTCAGTCTCCTCTCTAACACTTTCCAGAAGGCCAGACAATCTCTACACTTTGGCGGTCTGATTTAATTTTTCAACCGTAGCCAACATCTGATGGAGATTGACGAGTCAAGGAATGTGCTCTCGCGCATGTGTGCTTGTGTTTGCCTTTTTGAGGAAAAGAAGGAAACATGTTGCTCTTTGGTCACTATTTGAGAGAAAGAAGGACGGGGGGAAACCCTAGAGCTCTGAAGCTAGATCTTGAAAGTAACTTTTCCCCCACGGGTCCTGTAGAAGGCTTGCCCCATGGTTTAGTATTGCTGGGACAACTAATGCATGCCACACCTTGGAAATCATCAGAAAGCTCAGCCAAAACTGCTTCTGTGTCATCTTATAATTTGATGGTAAAAGGAAAAGATTGCTGCACAGGTCTTCAGATAGAATGCCAACATGCACTGTGTTCAGTCATAGAATTTTAAATACAATATTTTCCTCGTAACTGTGAAGGCTTTGGCAGTAGAAGGTGCCCAGTAATGTTAACTGTTACAATGCATCTTTAAGCACAGCTCTTTCCCTTCTGAATGAGCAGGTTATGTCCCTTCAACATTCTGGCTTCAGTTCACATATGCCAGTTTTCACATACTGTATAGCCATAATGTATGCTTCCTCGATCTCCTGCCTCTATTTAGGGCCATGAACTTACTTATAATACACACTGTATTGCGATGGGCAAATAATCTAAAATTCTCAAAGAAAATTTGGCTGCTGTCCTGCTATATTTTGAGTTTAAGGATAAGCTGAAGAAGAATGAATAGAACCTCTTATAAAAGTAATTGGCTCAATTTGGTTAGACATTTCTCTATCATTTATGCAAATCAATTCCTAAATTAATTATATCACAAGGAAAGGCTTCTCAAATGTTCTGGTGCCATGATCTCCTAGTGTAATAAATGAATTTGTGTGACATCCCCATATATAATGACATTGGTAATAAGAACATGTCTATTGGCCATTAGTAGCTGCTAGAAGAATTCAGTTTTTTCCTCCTACCTGCAGCTTTTTGCACTGGAGAATGCTGGATGCAACTTGATAAGGGAGAAGAATTTTGAAAGGAACATATATTTTATATATTTAACAAGACTCACATTTTCATTTCTTCTTTGAATGAAAACATCTCTAGGTTTGTTACTAAGTCAATATGATGTGTTTCCAAACGATGTGTTAGTTTTCTTGGCTTCATATTCTCAGCAGACAGCTTGTTCAGACAAATAATACACTGAGGTCATTTTTCTCCAGTATGTGGAGAAGTGTTAGTGAAGCCAAAACATATGTAACTTTCATCAAACTTACAAGATTTACGCTTACTTTTATTAGCAAGATTGTTCATCTTCAGCTATTCATTTACCACCCAACAAAAACGTTTTTAGTTTTAAAGATTAGAAAACTAAAATAACTTCACTAGCTTAATTAATACTGATTGCTTCACTTCTACATGCACTCCAAATATTACTGATATAATGGATGAAGAGAAAGACATCCATCAAAAGAAAAAGATGAAAAAGAAACATGGGGCCTGGATGCCATATTATAAAATCTCAGTCTTGACATGTTTTAAGGAAAAGTTCTTATTCAGTAAATATGAACGCCCCAGTGTTCATTTTCCATCCTGAATAAAATCCCCAGGGAGAATATCAACTAGGCTGTGCCTTTCCTTCTCATGAGTGGTGTCACAAGTGGTGTGAACCGCCTTTCTCCTGCCTTTTCCAAGAGTCACTCTGTAGATGCTGAGCAACTTGCTTGCCCCCTTTCAATAACAATAACAACAACAACAACAACAATAATGTATTAAATTTATATGCCACCCGACTCCCAATGACTCTTCTGGCCTCCCAGAAATTTGTGAAAATTTGCTCCCAACCCCCAGGAAGTCACAGCCTGCCCTGTGGAACAGCATACCGCCTCCCCCACCCCAAGATTTGGATGGCCCCAACGCTGCTGGCCTTTCATAAGCTGCTGAAGACCTGATTCCTCCTCTGGGCATTGGGCAAGGCTTTTAAGTGAGCCCATCTTGGTGTTCCTGGTTATCTGTTTTTTGAATCACCCAGAGTGTGATGTGTTGCTTTTAAATGGTCTTTGTTTATTTTTAATTGAATATTAGCCAACTGGAGCTGTGTGTTGAGTGGGCGGCCATATACCTTTAAACAAACAAACAAACAAACAGTTTAAGAAATTCTATCATAAGATATAAGCAGTAACAGGAAAAATTATACTGAAAAAGTTTTTAGCCTTTGCAACCATATGCTATTTAATTGTACACTGTCATGATTCTGTAATAAAAACTGAGTGCATCAAGAAATAAAGTTTTTTAGCTGATACTTTGTGGTTGGCTTGAAACACTTTTGAAAATAATTCTGGAGAAAAGTAGAAAAGCCTGGGTGGCTCCATCTTTATAGTAAACCTTATTTTCCTTCTATGTAACCTTCATAAACTATGGCACACACCATTCAAAACTGAATGGGTTGTGGCGGATTGTTATCATTGATGGATTGATTGATTAAACATGCCTGTGACCTTGTAATTGTTGCTCAGTTACCCTGGGCTGACTGCATATTTTACAATTCTTGCAGACTTACTGAAGTTTTCCTAGAAGTTTCAGTAGAGCAAGGAACAAAAATATCTACTCCTGACTCTGTTGCCTTTGTTTAATCAGTGGAAAAAAACGGTAGTTACCACCAATAGTTTTATCATCTGTTAAAAGCAATAATGAGATAAAAGGAAATATTAAAGGAAATATTAATTAATATAATAAAAAGTTCAGATTGCTTTAGGAAATTTTTGTTCTACCAGCACAAATTGCATTTAATCTATGCATTGGAATGGAATGCATTCATTTTTTGATTTATAAAAATATTCCTTCATGTTTAAACAGATGTCTCTAAGCATTTGGAAGTAAAATTTTCCTACCATGTTGAAGATTCTAACATTTAAATTGATTTAACATTTAAATAACTAAAAATTCCATTTACTTTTGTTTGTAAGGAGAGAATTTATGAACTGATGGAAACCATGACTAAAAGGGGCATAAATATGTATAAAGAAGTTGTTTCCTTGACCCAGAAAGCATCAAAATTGCGGCTGATTATACTGTCAACTATTCAGGATAGGAAGAGTATTGACGCCTTTGAACTTCTGTGTTGGAGAAGACTCCTGAGAATAGTGTGGACAGCCAAGAAAACAAACCAATGGATCATCGAACAAATCAACCCAGAGTTCTCACTTGAGGCACAAACGTCCAGGCTCAAATTATCCTACTTTGGGCACATTATGTGAAGACCTAGCTCTCTGGAGAAGGCTCTAATGCTGGGAAAGGTGGAAGGAAAGAGAAGAGGACAACCAGCAGCAAGGTGGATGGACTCAGTTACAATG
Source organism: Candoia aspera (assembly GCF_035149785.1). NCBI lineage: Eukaryota > Metazoa > Chordata > Lepidosauria > Squamata > Candoiidae > Candoia > Candoia aspera. Next base: position 54,230,265 of record NC_086154.1, read on the forward strand.
ACGATAAGTGCATCATTGGGAGACTTGAAAGAACAGGTTAGGGATAGATCGTCATGGGGAAAATCTATATGTAGTCACTAGGAGTTGAAAATAACTTGATGGCACATAATCAGTCAGTCAATCAATGCTGTGTATAATCCAACTGTATCTGTCATCTTGACTTAGTGCTGTGCCATTGCTAGTAATGAATATTGCCTTAAGACTAGGTAATATAGTTACTATATGATTTATGATGTAGATCATTTAGTTGGACCACATGGAAAATCCTTATCCTTGCTTGAGTGTCTATGGACTTCATCTTTAACATTTGAATGACAAGTAGAAATTCAACAGGCACAATGCTTTTTCATAGAAAGGCACAACAATAGAGAACACCTATATCTATTGATGTGCTGATGTACAGTCTTTGTCCGGAACAAAGTAGTCAGCATCATAATTGCCAGAGCTATTGTTACCATTAGAGACTAAGATAAAATTTCCCTCAAGTTGAACTTGACTCCTGGTTACTCCTTGTTTTCCTTTTGTTTATTATTGCCTTCTTCCAAGATATTTTTTCAACATATTAATTTAATCTACAGCTCTATGATTTCCTGGAGGCTTCCTATCCAATACCAATCAGGTCCAGCCTTCCTTAGCTTTCTAAAGATTAGCACAATACCCATCATTCCTTCTTCTTAGCATAATACAAGAAAATGAGAATTCCCATAGGGAAGCACCTCTTCATAGGTTTGCTACGTTTATGCAGGAAATAGTTCCTAGGGTTCTATTATTATATAGTATTCTGTCTTTTTCCATTCAAGGAAATAATCAGGATTTCTGTTCCCACCTACAATGAGCCAATATGTGTAGACTGTTATAACTTTTTAAAATAAAGAACTTAAAATAATTGTCATGAGTAAGGATGGCGAGCAGGGGGCTCCCATCCAGGCTGTAAAGTGCATGTGTAGTACTGAGGAATTAGGTATCCATTCAAAGAGACACAGATCGGGTCCGCCTTAGCCTTTGGGGTTTATATGTCTGGGTTTTTCCCACGCTTCTTCAGTTTGTTAGGATTTTCTGTTATGTAGCAGTAATAAAACACTAGAGACCTATTCCTTGTCTCAGCATGGTTCCTGGCTGTTAGGACATCAATCCTAACAAGCTCCTACTCCCATCAAAAGAGGGAGGAACAAAGAATTTAAAGGGGAGACATTTGGAAATGTCTTCAGAAAACCAAGAAATTCGGCTCGCCATCCAACAATTGGCAGCAGCCCTGCAACAACACCAACAACAGGTAGATCTACAGGTCAACACATTACAAGCTGCCATGCTACAGCAGTTACAACAACCAGCTCCGATTAACCCACAACCGGCGCCAGCAGCAGCAGCAGCAGCTCCGCCAGTAGTCTTGAGATCCCAGGGCAGTCTACCAGAGAAGTTTGGAGGAGAAGCAGGACAGTTGAGAACCTTTCTCACACAGTGCACAATGTTTTTCGACTGCAGACCAGCAGAGTTTCCCATAGACAGAACCAGAGTCACCTTCATCCTAAGTCTGCTAAAGGGACCAGCAGCCAAATGGGCTATTCCCATGGTGGAGAACAACGACCCGATTCTCAATGACTACCAGAACTTTTTGGCAGGGTTCCGAGCACACTTTGACGACCTGATCAGAGAGGTCACTGCCAGCCAGGAAATTCGGAAGCTCAAGCAAGGTAACAAGAGGGTGGGAATCTACATTGCTGATTTCAAGTTGTTAGCAGGAGATCTGGACTGGAATGAGAGTGCATTAAAAGACCAATTCAAACAGGGGCTGGATGAAGAAATTAAGAATGAATTAGTGCGCCAGGGAACACCAGCTAACCTAGAAGCCTTATATCAGTTGTCTGTGGTCATAGATGCCAGGCTAGAAGAGCTCAGACAGATGCAGCTGGGGAGAAACAGGGCCCTCAGAGCGCTTCCAGGATTTCCAGCTCTCTCCGTAGCATCTACTCACTCAGGACCAGAGGAGCCGATGCAGATTGGGGCGAGCAGGAGGCTTACTTCCGAGGCTGAGAGGCAGAGAAGGAGAGAGAGAGCCCTCTGTTTTTATTGCAGAGCCCAGGGGCACATGGTGAGAGCTTGCCCAGCGAGAGGCCAAGCAACTTCAGTAAGACCCCCAGGGCAAGCAGCTGAAACAAGAGCCATCTCCACCTCTGCTTCCGACCAGGGAAACTCCGTCGGTCTCCCTCCACAGAGCTCAGCAGGGAGACCATCAATCAATTAAGGAGCGCTCATTCCGAGGATTCCAGGCAATCCTTTTACTACTTACCAGTAATAATGCACATCAACCCAGAGCACCAGGTCAAGCTAGAGGCCCTCGTGGATTCCGGAGCTTCAACCAATTTTATTGATGTGCAGACCATACAAGACTTCAACATCCCGACCATAGAATTGCCATGTCCCATAGAAGTGGAGACCATTGACGGCCAGCCCCTCAAGGCAGGGCCGATTAGAAGGTTCACAGAACCGGTGCAACTGACAATGGGAGACCACACTGAGTGGATCCAGCTTTATGTTACTGCATCGCTTAATGTGCCTGTAATCCTGGGCACACCTTGGCTGAGGATCCACAACCCATTGCTGAACTGGACTACGGGAGCAATCTCCTTCCCAGCTAAGGAATGCCAGCACCACAAGATTCAAGCCGCTGTCCTTTCTCCAGCAACCAACGCAGTCACGGAAGCAGGGGGGGTCCAGTTGCCAGCCAAGTATGCAGATTTCGCAGACGTTTTCAGCGAACAAGAGGCCACAGCACTACCCCCCCATAGGGACGGTGATTGCACCATTGAGTTGATACCAGGAGCCAGGATTCCAGCAAGGAAACAATATCCCATGTCTCCCAAGGAACTAGCCACCTTAAAGGATTACTTGGACTCTAATCTCCAAAAGGGGTTCATCCGACCATCTACTTCCCCAGCATCTGCTCCTACCTTCTTCGTACCAAAGAAGCCTGACCCATTGGCACTGGCAAACCAGGAGACACCCATGAGAGTGGTCCACGATTTCAGTTTTTTAAATAAACTCACAAAAAAAGAAACTTATCCCCTCCCGCTAATATCTGATCTGCTGGATCGCTTACAGAAAGCACGCATTTTTACCAGGTTGGATCTCAGGAATGCATACAATCTGATCCGGATGAAAGAGGGGCACGAATATCTGACTGCCTTTGACACCAGGTTTGGTAAATTTGAGTACCTTGTTTTGCCCTTTGGCTTGTCTAATGCAGGAGCCATATTTTCCCGATTTATGAATCAAATTTTCTCTGATTTACTAGATAAGTATCTGGTCATTTAACTAGATGACATATTAATTTTCTCTGAGGATGCTACAACTCATGTAACCTGTCATGAGTAAGGATGGCGAGCAGGGGGCTCCCTTCCAGACTGTTAAGCGCATGCGTAGCACTGAGGAATTGGTGAGCCATTCCAAGAGGCACAGATTGGGACCGCCTTAACCTGCGGGGTTTATATGGCTGGGTTTTCCCACGCTTGTTCAGTTTGTTAGGATTACTGTTATGTATTAGCAAATAAACATTAGAGAACAGTTCCCTGTCTCAGAGTGTTTCCTGGGAGTCAGGACATAACCCATGTACGTAATGTCTTACAAAGACTGAGAGAGAACAAGCTATTTGCCAAGCTAGAGAAGTGTGCCTTTGATTTAACTGAATTACATTTCCTGGGCTATAAGGTATCAACAGAAGGCATATCCATGGATCCTTCTAAGGTCCAGGCAATTCTCTCTTGGCCACCTCCCCGAAATGTTAAAGAAGTACAAAGATATCTAGGATTTTGCAATTTCTACAGGCGGTTCATTAAAAACTTTAGTGACAGGGCTAGACGCCTCACACAGCTTTTGAAGAAAGGATCAAAATTCATTTGGGGGGAGAGAGAGCAAGCAGTCTTCCAAGAATTTAAGCAACGCTTTGCATCCCAGCCGCTGTTAAGACACCCTGATCCCACGAAGCAATTCATAATGCATTCAGATGCTTCCAATATTGCCATTGGGGCAGTGTTATTGCAATATACAAACAAAACCGAGAATACATTGCTTCCGTGTGCCTTTTTTTCACGCATGCTCTCACCAGCAGAGAGAAACTATGATGTTTTTAACAAGGAGTTGCTGGCAATTAAAGCAGCATTCCAAGAGTGGAGGCGCTGGCTAGAAGGTGCAACCTTTCCTGTGAAAGTTTGCACCGATCACAAGAATTTACAGCTTCTACAAAACACCAGATCCCTCACCCCACGCCAGATCAGATGGAGCCAGTTTTTCTCCCATTTCAATTTTGTTATTTATGTTCCCAGGGCGCAAAACTGCTTGGCAGATGCCCTGTCTCGATCCATTCAGGCAACCCCCGCCACTCACCAGAAGGTACAGGCTACTATAATACAACCTCACAACTTTGATCAGTCTATGAGGGGGAACCAAATGGAGATTTTAGCAGCAGGCAGCCAAGCAGAGGACCTATTTGCAAGAGCCAGAGCTCAGCAGCAACAGGACCCGTATGCCAGGGCCAGGATGGATGACCTCCAGAGGGGCCCACAAGACACTGCCCCCCCATTCAATGTGGAGGCAGGAATCCTCTGGCATAGTGGGCAATTATATATTCCCCCTTCATTGAGGGAAGAAGTACTGAGACTTTGCCATGACCATCAAACGGCAGGCCACGGAGGTGTTTTCAAAACTCTCCATAGAGCTCTGAGAGACTACTGGTGGCCTAAGATGACTGCAGACACAAAGGGTTACGTTGCTTCTTGTCACACCTGCAGACGAGCCAAGCCTCTCCCAGGGAAGCCCACAGGACTCTTGCAACCCCTACCCACCCCCAGTAGGCCTTGGGATACAATCTCCATGGATTTCATCACTGATTTACCCCCGGTCCAGGGGCTGACTTCCATACTAGTGGTGGTGGACCTTTTCACAAAAATGGCGCATTTTATTCCTTGCAAGGGCCTCCCATCTGCACAAGCCACAGCACAGTTGTTTATGGACCATGTTTTTAGGTGTAGAGGCATGGTGAATCACTTGGTGAGTGACAGAGGCCCACAGTTCACTTCCAGGTTCTGGAGGGCCCTTTTCTAGTCATTAGGGGTCCAGATCCACCTGTCATCATCGCATCATCCTGCTAGTAACGGGCAAGCCGAGAAAATTAACCAATGGTTACAGCAGTATCTCAGGTGTTACACCACTTATCAGCAAGACAATTGGCCAGCCCTACTCCCCATGGCAGAATTTACTTATAACAACTCTGTGCAATCCTCGACCAAGATGTCCCCTTTCCAGGCACTCCTCGGGTGTTGCCCACCTCCTCCCAGCAGGGAGCTGTTCCAGCCGCGGCTGATTTTCTTAAAGAGCAACAAGCTGCACAGGAGTTGTTAAAGGAGCAGCTGAACAGGGAAAAGAGTGCTTACAAGAGAGCTGCAGATGCTCACAGACAAGAGGGGCCAGCGATTGCAGTAGGAGACAAAGTGTGGCTCTCTACCAAGTTTTTGACCTCTACCAGGCCCTCCAAGAAGTTGGACTCTAAGTTTGTGGGCCCTTTCACTGTGGTACAGCAGATAAATCCAGTGGCTTATCGCTTAAAGCTGCCAGCATCCATGAAAATCCATCCAGTCTTTCACAGAGCCTTGCTAGCCAAGGACCCTCCCTCAAGTGCCTTACGATCGCAACTGCCCCCCCCACCTCCAGTAATTGTGGAGGGGGAGGAGGAATACGAAGTTGAGGACATTCTGGACTCTAGGAGGAGGGGAAGGGGCATCCAATATTTAATACACTGGAAAGGGTACCCTGAGGAAGAGCGCACGTGGGAGAATGCCAGAGATGTACATGCTCCAGCACTGGTTCATCGATTCCATCAGCTTTTCCCTCACAAACCCAAGCCTCACACTCTACCAGAGATTCCTCACTTGGATGAGCAGGCAGAGGAATTCGTAAGTTTGCACCTTCCACCCCCGCCTGAAGCCTTGACTCCAGTTACAGAGGAGGGGGGGGCACAGCCCTCCACCTCAGGTGTGCATTTCCCAGGGGGGAGGGGGGACGACTCTTCTAATTATCTAGCTATTTTCCAGCAGCGGCCACCTGGGCCAGAAGCGTTATCAGACCTGGAGAGCAGCACTGATTCGTCCTTGGAGGAGTTTTCCTTTGAAGACTTTCCATCGTTGCCCAGTTCCCATGGGAGCTTAGAAGGAGACGTCGACTCTTATCAAGCCTTTGGAAGGGAGGGGGCTGAAATGGAATGTGAATCTGGAGGGGAGGGTGATGTCATGAGTACTGATGGCAAGCAGGGGGCTCCCATCCAGGCTGTAAAGCGCATGCGTAGCACTGAGGAATTGGTCAGCCATTCAAAGAGACACAGATCGGGCCCGCCTTAGCCTTTGGGGTTTATATGTCTGGGTTTTTCCCACGCTTCTTCAGTTTGTTAGGATTTTCTGTTATGTAGCAGTAATAAAACACTAGAGACCTACTCCTTGTCTCAGCGTGGTTCCTGGCTGTTAGGACAATAGTAAAGCAAACAAAGCACTTACAGATCATCATTATATCAATTATTTTATCAGAGAGATTTATTTCTGGAACAAGGATAATCTTTATTTATTTATTTATTAATTATTCAAATTTCTATCACCACCCATCTCCCCCCGAAAAGGAGGGATTAATGTAATTAATCTAAGAATAATTAGAAAAAAAATATTTTGTGACAACCCTTTAGCAAAATTCAGTTCATGAGCCAACTTCTTAATAAAAGCTATTTTCCATACTCCCCCAGTCTGATCTACTGAAAGACCCAAAGTAATTTTTCAGGGTTAATCTAGATGTTTCTGGCATATATTTGGTTAGATATATTTGTATTCATCCTAAAATCTAGAAAGTAGGATTACAGCCTGATCGGTTACCTCATCATTTATTATATTGTTATATATGGGAGTAATGTTGAACTCCAAAATCTTGAGTGATTGGCCAATGTACCCATATATCGAAGGATTCCATTCTTCACAATCTTTCCAACAAAGTAGAGACAAAAATGTTTTCATTTAGTGTAGTTTTGCAGACATAAAATGCCTTCTTACACAGAATTTAGCTATTGCTTTAATCTCTGGCACTGTGATTCAGTCTAACCCTTAATAAAAGTTAATAAAATCCATACTGTAGCTCATTTTAAATATTCTCTTGACATGGGATATTTTATTTTTTATAACCAACCTGGAAGAGGTTATATCTATACTAATTTGTGATAAATTTCATATATCGTTGAGATTAAATAAGTTGAGAAACAAAACGTAAAAAGTTTAAAGCAGTAAACTTAATGAACAGTTAAAAGCTTGGTGAATGATGCATCTTTATAAACGTTCCAACTGCTGAGAGAACAGAGGCAGGTACAACTTTTGTGAAAGAATGCAGCACCGTCCGGGAGTGCTGCAGGAGAAGGTTGTCTCCTGCATGCTAAATAGACAAACTTCTTCAACAGTGGAGTGTCTTCAGACAAACCTCTCCTCCACATCTTATCATCCAGAGAGATTTGTAATGGGAATGGCGCATTACCAGACAGTGAAGTCCTATGCCATTTAGGGGCTTTAAAGATCAATAGCAAGACCTTTAAGTGTGCTTTCTGTAGTAAGAGACTGGCAATCTGTGCAGATTTTTCCAGATAGGCATTATCTTCTCCCTGTGCCAGTTACCATCGTATCTGCTCCATTTTGCATGTCATTTGCACTTCTGGACACTTTTCAACACTAGACTCATATACAGTTAATAACATCTGCTGGGCGTAGTTTTGAGCAGAAACTGGGGAAAACAAGATTTGACCTAGGACTTGTTTCCAATAAACCACATTCCAAATAAACAGCATCAGTTCTGTTCCTAATCCTATGGCTTATTCAGCATTGACTAAAAGCCCAGGATTCCTGCGATTCATGAAAATAATTTTTTTTAGTTTGGTTTTTCTTAGGAAAGCTTTTTTTTTACATGTGTGTTTATATTCTTATCAGTTTATCGTTATTTTTCATCCACTCTTTCCTGTGTTTTCTTTTAGTTTTTTAAGCTTTAAGCTTAGTATCTTTCTTCATAAAGGAATCTCTGACTATAGCTTTAAAGATGTCCAATTATCTGACTTATATAAAAGTGTCCTATATAATACAGTGGCCAATAGAGAAAGATTACCTTTATCATATTACATAATGTTTTCCTTAACAGTTGGTTAATTCAGTAAAGTGGGATTTGTTCCCCATGTGAAAGTATGCATACAGTTTTGATTAAGTTTTTAAGGCAAAAGGATGTAGTTGTGGGATGAGTTCCCATGTTCCCAGATTAAGACATTTGCTCAGAGACCATCATAAAGTCCGTTCTGAAGAGAATCATATTTATGTGAAAATATATAATGTACTGATTTAGGATTCAGATATCACCACATATCTCCCATTGCATATTCGTCTACTGTACTGTTAATACCTCTGGGCTGGTATTCAGTTTCATGAGGAAATCCCTGTCCATTTTGGAGATGACAGCAGCATTAAATCTCCACTCTCATTGTCACATCCCTGTCTTAAAAGCCCATTGTTCTTAGACTTTTGACTTTGGTTTTATTTTTTTTGTTATCCTGCATAAGTATCTAATGTGAAGTTCTTGTTCACTAGTGTTTCATTTCAAACAAAAGAGTTCTTCGTAGGATTTTAAACAACACTGCCATCTAAGGTCTGATGAGGTTCAGCAATTACCACTGCTACAGCTGTTGCACAAGTTATCCCTGCAGCATTATATTTTTCATGAAATTTTGATCTTAAAATGCACTGGTAATGAAGATCTTGCATGAGTTTCAAAAGTAGGGAAACAATTTAAGTCAGTAAAAGTTCCTATTGTTAAAAAGTATTTATTTATTTAATTTATTTTCTATCCCACTTTTATTATTATTTTTATAAATAACTCAAGGTGGCTAACATACCAAATACTCCTTCCTCCTCCTATTTTCCCCACAACAACAACCCTGTGAGGTGAGTTGGGCTGAGGGAGAGTGACCAGCCCAAGGTCACCCAGCCGGCTTTCATGCCTAAGAGGGACTAGAACTCTCCGTCTCCTGGTTTCTAGCCCGGAGCCTTAACCACTAGACCAAACTATTTCCTTCACATTTTTTATAATTACTGTATATTCCCCAAACCTGGATCTCTCAATTTTTATATCAAATATTGTAGTATGTTCTGACTGGATCCAGTCTTCTCATTTCTTGTCCAGACAGAAAATAATCAGCTAACAATTTCATTTCCTATGTATTCCAGCTAGAATGACTAAACTGAGATAAGTCCAAAGCACCTGAAGCTATCAGGTTTCAAGACAGGTGGATCTGAAGTGATTGCCGCCATTTTTTCCTCTACTCGAGGAAGGGAAAATTTCTTCCAAAATGAGACCATGCATGCCCATGACACATGGGCTTTCTAGAGCAACTGCTGTTGGGCAATGCCATCTTGGGTGGTTGCTAAAGAAAGGCTCCAGTGGTTTATGCCTGAATATAGCACAGCTTATATAATTAAAAGTGTCAAACCAGTAAAGGCTTGGGAACCAATGCCCTGCCATTTTCGTGGATTTTTAGAGTTATTTCCAGGTTAGGTATCTTTCTCTAACTCTAGAATGTAATTTGTCCTGTAAAACAGATACCAATCTCTTTTGCTGAAAGATTATGCCACACGTTGCACAGAAATCAAGTCTCTCTCATTCTGTCTCTCTCTCCCATATATTTTCTGTTATGTGGTGCAGTGGTCAAGGCATTAAACTAGGTTTGATGGCACTCTCAGCCAAGCAAACTCAATGAATGACTTTAGATCAGTCACTCCCTCCTGTCCAAATCTACTGGTAGGTTTATGGGAATAACATGAGAATAAGACCCTCCCCCCCCAAGCCACCTTGAGTTTTCTGAAGGAAACACAGGATATACAGTAGATCTGATTAATTACACCGTATTTCTGACCCAAGATCCTTGACAGTCCAAGTATAGTGTTCACTGATGAAAGGGACCCAGAAGCTCCAGGATGGCCTTAGAGCCCCTCAATCTGGTCTGCAACAATTTCCTGACTGTGATGCCCACATCCTAATCTTTGAATCTGCTGGATGTTCTAATATATATCTTTTGGATAAGAAAAATGTTTTCACTGTTTTTCACAGCTGTGCAGTATTTCAAAGTTTCCTGTATTCTTGGATCATAAAAGGCTACGGTAAACTGATTAGAAGTGGGTCCTGGAAAAATAATGTACCCCTTAAAATTAATTAAATGTTGAACATGTTTTAGCTCTTCAAACAAACAATAACTTTGTTTATTGAGTGTATCAGAAGTATGGAAAATAACTAAAATTTGCAACTGAGATTAGATTACTACTGTATGATCATTCATGTTATGATTTGGAAATGCTCATTCTGTAGCACTAAAAAGATCTTTCCCTTAGTTCTCTGCAAGCAGAAACTGATTGATTGACTAATTAAATAAATTATCCTGTATATTCACAGAGGATAGGGTTATTTCCAGAAATGATGATCTAAACTAAACATGCAAAAATAAAATACAATGGCACAGTAAAGTTCCAAATAATTAACCAAACTAAAACTATAAAGCAGCTAATAGGTCAACCACTAAAATGTTGGTTTGAATAAAAGGATTTTAACAGCTCTAGAAATATCGTGGCAGTGTTATTATTAATAATACATGTTTTTGTGCAAAGGACCTTTTGCCTTTTAAATTTGGTTACTTTATTAATAGCAAATTAGTACCAGGTCTACAAGACACTTGGCCTCTCTAGCGTGTTTCCCTTTTTCTGAATATTCCTTCCCACTCAATTTCTTTTATCCATAGACCTTAAGCTTAAACCTCCTAGTGGGACAAGAACAGGTCTTCTGTATACTCCGCTTAGTAAACAATCTCTGTGGAGAATTTTTAGCAATTCAAAGGATAGTTAAAAGGTCACCCCTTATTCTTAAACTCTGAAGAATTTAGAAGGAAGAAAAAAAAAATGCTTCTTCTTTAGCACCAGCCAAATTTGCTATTCATCACTGTAATGATCCTTCCTCCCATGAATCTATAAGAAAAAAAGGCAAGTATTTTTGTTTCCTCTTTTTCATTTCTAGATAAAAGCTAAAAGGTTCTCATCTTCTGCACTTGAAAACAAAAAAAAAAGAAAAAGAAATCTGCTGTTGAGAGTCAAAGTGAACAGAGAGGTCTCCAGGGATTTGTCTGAACCGAGCAAAATGGAAAATCTGCTTCCGTCCAAAATGAAGCTACTTTCATGATGAACAGCTTCCATGTATTTTGCAGCTTTGAATCTATTTCAGAAGCCAGCAGGGCATCTGGAACAAACAGCATGAGGATAGGAGAATTATGCACAACAACAAATCAAGAAAGAAGGAGATGTCCAGATTTGCCTAGATGCTGGCAAATTGATTACAAGGCTATTGTGTGTGAAAGATTATACAATATTTGACTGTGTTCATCATTCAACTAAAGAATATGCCGTTTGATAATGAAAACAATACCAGACAATAAGCAATCTTTCTGCATAGTGAAAAATAAACAATTGTTCCTAGATTTTCTGCCTCTGTAACAGAATGAGAATAGTCTGACAACCAAAGAGAATGGGAATAGTTCTAATGAAACACTGTCCTAACCCTAAAAGGATGAGACTTAAGTGTGTGTGTCTGTGTGTGTGCGCACATGTGCATGCTTGTGTTTATTCCTTGCCTTGTGGTATTCTGAATATTGAAACATACAGCCTAACTTCCCATCTTCTCCCCCCACCCCTTTGCCCCCTGTTTTTTCTGTTTAAGTCTGACAAAACTGAAGTGAAATACATGGAAAGCTGACATCATAAGTTTCTATGTATAAAAGAATCACGATGTTTGGCTGCAACCCTAACACTCTTTTACTATGAAATAAACACCCCTGAATTCATGTTTGTAGCCTGTCCCTAAACAAATTTATTAGCCTAGAAATAAAATAAAATAGACAATTGCACCAACTGATCTCTCATTAATGTTGGATTTAAGAATATCCTTATCTGAGTCTTCTCTTAAAATGGTGTCAAATGAATTACTGAATTTCTCTCATTGTAAAAGTTAAAAGCAACTCTCGGAGAAAAGCTCCACATGAATTGGAGAACAGATCGGACTGTAGTTCAGGGGGAGAGGATGGTGAATCTCTTTAGTCATTTCTTTCTCATCTAAATTGTCCTACTGAATGTGCTAATTTATTGTACAAAAAAAAAGTGCATATACTGGACAGGGGAGGCATAGAGTACATGTATGATGCATATTTTAAAAGCCTAAAGAGAAAGCTTATTGGATGTTCTATGGCTAAGAGTCTAGCTGAGTAGTTAAGACTGAATACTAACTTACCATAGGAGAAGATATACATGTGGAGCATCTTGAGTGATGTCATCAAAGTCAACAATCAAAACCCATGCGGTGTCGCCAAGTTATGAACTCTTCCGAATATGAAGTGTTATCTAATCCCATAAGGAAAGGTTGCTTGCCAGTCCTAAAATTAATGATTAACATAAACCCACTTGATAGTATTGACCTTGGTAACCCTAGGCTTTGACTATACTGAAAACCTATATTTTTCAAGTAAACCCTATTTTGAGGGGTTTTAAAATAAAGCCCAGTAAAATTTTATTTTTCTTGAGTTTTAAGATCAGAACTTCACATGCAGGAAAAAAAAAATCTTTTAAAGCTGCTTTTTGCTTTTTCTGAATGTTAAAGAAATGTATTCTTGCGCAGTTTAATTGGAAACACCCATACAGACACCCACACACACACTCCTTAAATGAAGGAAAAGGTACTTTTAAAGCTACAGCCTTTCTTTTATTGCCTTTTCTGAAAGTTTACTTATTTTTATTTACTATTAAATTTCTTTTCTGCCCATCTTGCATATGATGACTCTGGGCGGCTTGCAAATAATAAAAATAGCATTTCAGGTTAGTTCTAAATTTAATTTAAGTTATTCAGTTTAGGCACCACCCAACTCCAACCTGATTCGGGCAGTGTATAAAAAAACCAAACAATGTGCAGAGTACAAAGAGTACACTGTAATAACGGAGGAAGAAGAAAGGAAAAAAGAACTGGAACAGATGGCCAGTCCAGTGAGTAGCTCCCACACCCGCCAACACACTTGATGGGCCCCAGCCACCCTAACCCAAGGCCTGGGAGAGCATGCAGGTCTTCAAGGCCTTCTGAAGTGCCCATAGGGGGGCAGCCATAGACATCGGGAGCACCCCATTCCAGAGGCAAATAGGACAGGGAAGACCTGCTTCCTGGGTCCTGATTGATCACCCTGTTTAACTGAAGGGACCCAGAGCGCACTGGCATTGTCGGCTCGTATTGGCCAGGAAGGCCCCAAAGGAGAAAACCTGACCTGAGCAGGAGCTTGGCCTAGTAAAATGGCTTCAGCTTGCTAAAAAACACTGATGTGGTGCAAAAAAGCACAAATAGAGGAAACAGCTCGTGCAGCTGGATTAAGCAGAAGATGTATCTTCAGGAACAGCTGCAAGAATAGAGAAGTTGACCCCTGAAATTGCAAATGCTTGCTGAATTAAGGCTATTCATAAAAAGAGGAATTTGGGTTTCCAGGAAGGGGGGTTGAGTTGTTCTGGGGTGCTGCTCTGGCTCATGTAAACAGGATCACTAACTAAGCTTTTGCCCTCTTCCTCATTAGTGGGCAGAACCTTGAATTCTCCCCTTGTGCAGTTAAAATAAACTTTACTCAAAGCAGAGAACATGGTTTCCACTCACTAAAAAGGATAAGGGACTTGTTTTTTCCCCTTCAACATCACAAGAGATAGGTGGTCACTCAGATAACTAGGCCTGTGCCATGGGAAACCCAACATCTTAATTGTGTTTTATTTTGTGCCATTTTAGAAATTGTGTGGACTCAAGACATTAGCATGACACAGATTTTGAAAGTCTGTATCATAAAAATCCATAATTGTTGTTTGATGTGCTGTCTATATAACCAAGAAGAACAGGTTGATGACTGCACAGAAACAGAGTTTATTAAAAGCTTTTGTTGTAGATTTTCCAGAGCTGGCACCCATTTTTCACACAAGCTGAATTATATTTCACACAAGACACTTTTGTGGAAATAGCAACCTTCCTATGTTGCACTGAGGAGGACACTCATCCACTTTTAGCAGTATCAACTACAGGGGCCAAATTGCCTGTTAGTCTGAAGAGGCTGATATAGTGAAGTATTACTCTTGTCAACTACAAGAAGAGTTAACATTCTCACACTGAACTCTGTAATGAAATATATTTACATGTAAAGCATAATTGATTTTATTTCCTTTGCTAACCCTATTTAACCATTTCAGACTGTAGCACAGACATGTAATGTAATTGATGGAGGCAGGATATTTTCCAAATCAGTCAATCTGGGTCTCATTGGTTTTGCAAAAGTGCTAAGAATTTAGGTTCCATAAGATTAGTTTGCGATGTCAATATGAATTATAAAGGCAGGAACAGATGTGTTCAACTTTTAATATGAGGTTTTGTAAGAGTCTGACACCTCTATTACCAATAATAGTCCAACTCATGCACAAATGAATTATGCAGATTTCAGATTTATTGAGAATGTGTACAGACCAAGAGAAAAAGCTGCGATTGAAGATTCCTGCCTAAACTACCTAATTAAAAGCAAGCAGTCACCCCACTCCCCTCCTCTATCTGTTCTTCCCACTGATTCCAACGGCCATGCATGCCGAGTCCAGGTGCCTTCGGTTGGTACGACCTTGACTTTGTCCAATTGGTCCAAACAACATACTTCAACACTCCTTGATGCTTCCCCTCCCCACTGGTTCTTGACACACATTGACTCATCATGGCAGATGAACATGGTCAAACGATTCGTCAGTCCTTTGATCCTGGATTCTGACAGGTTTTCTCATCATGCAGATGCATATATCATTTCACAGTTCAGAAGAACTTTTTTGAGAATGGTCACAACTTAGGTTTTGTTTTGTTTTTAGAAGTAGTCCATTTAGAGGGAAAATAGTATTTGTGAATTTTCTCTTGTTTCCTTTAACAGGATGAAATATTGTATGCACAATGCCTGAAAACCTATGGAGGTAATCCATTTGCACAGAAATAAATATCAGTAGAATTTCAGGTCCCTTTCAAGCATGCCTGCAGCAATTCTGATCTCTGTTGTGATACTTTTTCTTTTAGTTTGGTTGAATGACCAAATCTTCCTAGGATTGCCAGGCTTCTGCATCCAATGCAGCAGATGGAAAATTAGAAGGAAAAACTATCTGCTGTGTTTTATCTAATGAAACTGCTTTAAAGAACCAGGTATATAAAAGTATTGTGATGATTTTCCTGAAATTCTGCTTGTTTCTGTTGTTTTATCCAGAGGCACCCTGCAAAAAAGCAAAAATGCAAGGCAAAGGGTTTCCTGGAAGTTCCTCAGACAGTGAAAGCTGCACAGGGGAGTTGGTGAATACTTAGACTTTGGTGAGGCGTACCTAGAAAGGATACAAGCTTGAAGTATTACTGTAGTACAGTATTAGGAATTACGATGCAATGCATTATTACCAAGCCTATAGGCTAGTAAACATTGGCCGTATCCACTCATTCATGCATATCTCAGAAGGATTCATAATATGATACAGAATCTTTTGAATGTTTCCATACATTGGACCAAATGTTTTTGTATAACTCAGGGTGGATGTGGATGGGCTGAATCACCCTCTCTTCTCTGTTAGGAGGCATGGGGTGATTTAAATACTGATGAGTTCCTGAGCCCTGCTGAAAGCATATTACTGTATACTTTAGAACAGCGTTTCTCAACCTCAGCAACTTTAAGCTGTGTGGACTTCAACTCCCAGAATTCCCCAGCCAGTGTTCTGGGAGTTGAAGTCCACACAGCTTAAAGGTACTGAGGTTGAGAAACACTGTTATATAACAATGTGGATGTGTTGTGGGGAGGTGATTTACGGTTAGTGGTCACCACTGTAAGAATAGAAAGGGGATGGTCTTATGAAGTTAAGCACTGTGCTGTTAAGTGTTTCAGTCCTACAGGGGAAAAGGTGACATCTGGTCAATTTCAACATGGAGGGTGAAGTTCTATTTTGCAGGTTATCTGCTGTATTTGTTAGACTGTGGGCCACTGTCAGTGGTAGGCCTCAACAAGAAAAACTGTTGTTTACAATTACTGCTATGGGATTAAAAACATCAAGGGCTTCCTAGGTGTGTGCTATTTCTGTAAATTCTGTCATACCTCTTACTACCATAAATTTACCGTTACCAATACTACTGTTCATGTCTGAAGCAAAGCTAAAGATATTTTTGTTTGGCTTCTTTTTTGCTGCTTATTAATGGATTCTAAATATATTTGCTTTGTATGTATTTTCCAAGCAGTTTAGCAAACTGTGTCAGCTTCTACAAAACAGGAGTGGAACTGTACTTCCACCTGGCATATCACTGTTATTAAGCTACCCTTGTCTCCTGTTAGCATTACTTTATCAAATAGAGTGTTTCCTAACTACATCAAATTTACAGTTATGAGATTAAGCACATCTGGTGCCATACTAAGTACTGGTTAAAGAAATAGGTACAGGAAAAATTGTATCAGAGTAAACTATATTTGAATGGCTGCCCAGCCCAAGAGGAGTTTGAGATATAAGTACTGTAAAAGACTATCAGGAAAGATGAAGTTGCCCATCAACTGTTAGTACAGTACTAACTTAGACAAAGACTGGCCAGAGCAGCAGATCTTTTGGTTTTGGCAATTATTTTTACATCAGCCTCAATGCATAAATAACATTTTTTTTAGCTGTTAGGGTTGTGTGTTTTGTTTTATTTCCTAACCCCCAGACTTGGATTTGGTGCAGTTCACAACTTTCTGAATGTGGGTGGAGTGAGGTAGTCAGATGATATAACACCCACACTGCAGAAAGTAGACCATTCACTGGTGGATGTTAAGGTGTTTTTTTTTTAGATTTTAAAGTCTTAGTTTGTTTTCAAGTTATTTGAAGATTTATCTACAGAATCCTTCATACATGACTATCTTGAGGGCTGTTAAATTGACCCTTAAGGAGCGGGTCCTTTTCTGCAGTGGCTCCATTCCTTTGGAACAGGTTGTTTATTTATTTTATCAAACATCTAGGTCACCTCACTGCAGTTTAGGCAGCTCATAAATTATTAGGATTAAAAAAAGAAAAAAAGAGGCAATAATAGCAAACAATTGATTTATTATCTACATTATCTACATTATCTACATTTGGGGAAACAACATGACCTCTAATAAAACAATACAAAATTAACATCAGAGCACAAATCACCCTGTCCTGGAGCCTGCTGAAAAAGTCCTTTTTTTCTTTCTTCACAAACCGCCCTGTCATATAGGCTGCTGAATTTTTTTTTTCATTCTTCACTTTTTTTCTGAAAGCACGTCACAGTCAGGGCCATACAGTCTTCATGGGGAATGCTGTTACAGATGGCAGTTGTGGCTGCAGAATAGATCCACCTCCAAGCTCCTGTAAGATGGCACTACTTTCCTGATGGGACCTGGAGCAAGCCAACACTCCCAGATTTTATTGGGCAGACAGAAACCAGTGAAGAGAGCCAGTCCCATAGCTATCCAGGCCCTAAGCCAGCACCTTAAATTGCACCCAAAATCCATCTGGGATCTGACAGGCCTGGATGGTTACAAGCTTTTAGGAAAACTTTATAGACTTGCTGTCTGCAGTTCCTTGCATGTTATTTGTTGGGTAGCATTGAAGAACAGCTGTCACTGACTCAGCTCCAAAATCAGTCTGTGATTTCAGTGTTATGAGATTAAGTCCCAAAGGACGCTTCCATACTAGTGTTTTGTACCACTTTGGTATCAGCTTTAAACGTTGTCAGCAGTGTGTTTCTTCACTGGCAGAAATTCTTCCCTCACCCTTAGTTCAAGCCAGATAATCTCTTCTTCCTGCTCCCCCTTCTCCAATATTCAGTATTCTACCATTGGAGCTTGTCTTTTCCTATATGCATTGTTTAGAGGTTTTTCCTCCCTCCCACCATAGAAACATATGCATTCTCTGCATTTCAAGTTTGGCCACTAGACAAGTTTGGTCTAGTGGTTAAGGCTTCAGGCTAGAAACCAGGAGACCTTGAGTTCTAGTCCCACCTTAGGCACGAAAGCCGGCTGGGTGACTTTGGGCCAGTCACTCTCTCTCAGCCCAACCCACCTCACAGGGTGGTTGTTGTGGGGAAAATCGGAGGAGGAAGGAGTATTAGGTATGTTTGCTGCCTTGAGTTATTTATAAAAATAATAAAGGCAGGATAGAAAATAAATTAAATTATAAATGAAAATGAAAATGACTGCAATTTGGTTTCAAGCTGTTTGGTAACAGATTATGGGGAAGATGTGGCTATGCCAGTGGTATACATTTAAATTAAGTTCTAAATTTAAATTCTTGTTTCTCTAATTTTATTTATTTAAATTTATTGGCCACCCAATTCCAGTGGACTGTCATGCAAGTAGCAGGGAACAAATATAGGGAAATAAGAGTGACTTTGAAAGCCAAGCAAATGCATGAATCAAACAATATGTTGAAAAACCCAAGGGATGGGGTGGATCTCCATAGACCAACTTTCCACTATTTGGTGTTCTCCATGTGTAGTGGGACTGCAATTCTTGGATTTCTCAGCCAGCAGGGGCTTTGACTCTTGTCATAAATTGTTTAGTCCTCTTAGTGTTTCATAGAGCAAAGTTAAGCGAAAATGATGTCTTGCGACCTACTACAAATGCAGTGCCAGGAAGCCACAAGACATTTCTGCAAACAAAACTTTAATTGCTTTGGAGACACCTTTATCTCTCTTTTGTGAGGTCTGGTTTGATTCTTGTTAATAAAGTAAAGAAAATGGAAAGGTGCTCTTTTAATGGAAGTTATTATTCTAATAACATTCATGCTGAAGCATAAGTGAAGCAACAGATTTTTTAAAAACCTTATGTGGAAAACATCTTCATTAACTGGGGGAATAGTATAACTTCACAGAGGGAGTATTCAAATGCTTTGGGGGGAGGGGGTCAAGGAAATACAACAGTTCCCAGTTCTGTTACAGTTCTGGTTTTTGTTCCATGTTCCATCTTGAAATCAAACATAGATCTGAAGTTGTGATTACAGAATTTGATGCAGTGATTCCAGAATTATCATTGGAAATGGTAATGCTGATTTTCATTCCTCCTTTGGTTTGAGTTTTGCTGTAGGGAATTGTTAAATAAAAGAGAAAGCTTAGTAGAGACTAAACACGTCTGATTTAGTTGTCATTTAAAAAAAAATGCAACACAAAATTGTGTGAATTTGATAAGCACCAGCAAACATCCAAGTGTCCAAACTAGATGGATCTTGACTCTGGACATTGTAAGTCAGGGATGTACAATCTGTGGCTTCAGGGCTGGTACCCTTCTGAAAGCCCTTGGTGAGGGTCCTTGAACCAGCTATTCCATTGTAATTGTTAGCATGAGGAAGGAAGGAGGTCACATGGAGAATAATCTTACTATTGTGATTGCATTTGATTTAATTTTAATTTCATTTACTGCACTTTCTGTCTTAATTCTGCCCAGCTCTTCAAGAGTTGCCTCTAGTATGCCTCTCAAAGGCCAATTATAATCCTCAGCCCTAAAAGGTTGCAAAGCATGGGCTGGGAGAACAAAACGAAGCAGGACATAGACTAATAGAATTTTGCCAAGACAACTCACTCTGCATAACAAACACTCTCTTCCAACAACCTAAGAGATGGCTTTATACATGGACTTCCCCAGATGGACAACACCGAAATCAGATTGACTACATCCTTTGCAGCCAAAGGTGGCAGACATCTATACAGTCGGTAAAAACAAGACCTGGAGCTGACTGTCGTTCAGATCACGAACTTCTTCTTGCACAATTTAGGATCAGACTAAAGAGATTAGGGAAGACCCACAGATCAGCTAGATATGAGCTCACTAATATCCCTAAGGAATATGCAGTGGAGGTGAAGAATCGATTTAAGGGACTGGACTTAGTAGATAGGGTCCCGGAAGAACTATGGACAGAAGTTCGCAACATTGTTCAGGAGGCGGCAACAAAATACATCCCAAAGAAAGAGAAAACCAAGAAGGCAAAGTGGCTGTCTGCTGAGACACTAGAAGTAGCCCAAGAAAGAAGGAAAGCAAAAGGCAATGGCGATAGGGCGAGATATGCCCAATTAAATGCAAAATTCTAGAGGTTAGCCAGAAGAGATAAGGAATTATTTTTAAACAAGCAATGTGCGGAATTGGAAGAAGACAATAGAATAGGAAGGTCAAGAGACCTCTTCCAGAAAATTAGAAACATCAGTGTAATGATTGCCTATTCCAATAAAAGGAGTCTCATCAGTAATTACTAGAGAAAACTAATTTATTGAATGAATAGTATGCAAAGTACGAAGAAAGCTGAGAATGAGCAAAAGCACGCCAAATGCAAACTTAAAAAGCCTTGCTCCCGTTGCGAACCCTCCCCTCAGGCTAGCATAGCAACCACCCACCCCAGATGCTAGCAACCGTTAGAATCGGCCTGAGAAAGTAACCTTGAACAGCAGAGATAACCCAAACATACATTCCAGAAGATCACAAGTCAGCACAAAGGAAATTTACCAGCGTGGCCAGGCAGGCACGCAACTGCAGATATGACATGTGAAACGTTACGAGGAACCATAAACATCGGAACGGGAACATGACAATCAGAGGTAAATTCCAGGCAAAAATGGGAATGATCAAAAACAAAGATGGCAAGGACCAAACAGAAGAAGAAGAGATCAAGAAAAGGTGGCAAGAATATACAGAAGACCTGTATAGGAAGGATAACAATATTGGGGATAGCTTTGACGGTGTGGTCAGTGAGCTAGAGCCAGACATCCTGAAGAGTGAGGTTGAATGGGCCTTAAGAAGCATTGCTAATAAGAAGGCAGCAGGAGATGATGGCATCCCAGCAGAACTGTTCAAAATCTTGCGAGATGATGCTGTCAAGGTAATGCATGCTATATGCCAGCAAATTTGGAAAACACAAGAATGGCCATCAGATTGGAAAAAATCAACTTATATCCCCATACCAAAAAAGGGAAACACTAAAGAATGTTCAAACTATCGAACAGTGGCACTCATTTCACATGCCAGTAAAGTAATGCTCAAGATCCTGCAAGGTAGACTTCAGCAATTCATGGAGCGAGAATTGCCAGATGCACAAGCTGGGTTTAGTAAAGGCAGAGGAACTAGGGACCAAATTGCCAATATCCGCCGGATAATGGAAAAAGCCAGGGAGTTTCAGAAAAACATCTATTTCTGTTTTATTGACTATTCTAAAGCCTTTGACTGTGTGGACCATAACAAATTGTGGCAAGTTCTTAGAGGTATGGGGATACCAAGTCATCTTGTCTGCCTCCTGAAGAATCTGTATAACGACCAAGTAGCAACAGTAAGAACAGACCACGGAACAACGGACTGGTTTAAGATTGGGAAAGGAGTATGGCAGGGCTGTATACTCTCACCCTACCTATTCAGCTTGTACGCAGAACACATCATGCAACAAGCTGGGCTTGAGGAATCCAAGGCTGGAGTTAAAATTGCTGGAAGAAACATTAACAATCTCAGATATGCAGATGATACCACTTTGATGGCTGAAAGCGAAGAGGAACTGAGGAGCCTTATGATGAAGGTGAAAGAAGAAAGTGCAAAAGCTGGCTTGCAGCTAAACCTCAAAAAAACCAAGATGATGGCAACCAGCTTGATTGATAACTGGCAAATAGAGGGAGAAAACGTAGAAGCAGTGAAAGACTTTGTATTTCTAGGTGCGAAGATTACTGCGGATGCTGACTGCAGGCAGGAAATCAGAAGACGCTTAATCCTTGGGAGAAGAGCAATGACAAATCTCGATAAAATAGTTAAGAGCAGAGACATCACACTGACAACAAAGGCCCGCATAGTTAAAGCAATGGTGTTCCCTGTAGTAACATATGGCTGCGAGAGCTGGGCCATAAGGAAGGCTGAGAGAAGGAAGATAGATGCTTTGGAACTGTGGTGTTGGAGGAAAATTCTGAGAGTGCCTTGGACTGCAAGAAGATTAAATCAGTCCATACTCCAGGAAATCAAGCCAGACTGCTCACTTGAGGGAATGATATTAAAGGCAAAACTGAAATACTTTGGCCACATAATGAGAAGACAGGACACCCTGGAGAAGATGCTGATGCTAAGGAGAGTGGAGGGCAAAAGGAAGAGGGGCCGACCAAGGGCAAGATGGATGGATGATATTCTAGAGGTGATGGACTCATCCCTGGGGGAGCTGGGGGTGTTGACGACCGAGAGGAAGCTCTGGCGTGGGCTGGTCCATGAAGTCACGAAGAGTCGGAAGCGACTAAACGAATAAACAACAACAATGAACAACACTTTTGAAATCAGCCT
Organism: Candoia aspera; assembly: GCF_035149785.1. NCBI lineage: Eukaryota > Metazoa > Chordata > Lepidosauria > Squamata > Candoiidae > Candoia > Candoia aspera. Next base: position 54,252,700 of record NC_086154.1, read on the forward strand.
AGAACTGAATATATAACCAATGAAAGTACAGTAATACATTGAATTTCCAAAAGATCTCCTGTTAGGTACCAATTAGACTAGACCACCTTTGCATCAACAAAATTTCTATATGAACTAATTATAGGATCAAAGGGCCCTTTAAGGCTTCTTCAGGGACAGTTTCTCAAGGCAGATGGAAAATCGTACTTCTTTGAATAAAACATTTGCTTCTTTAAAGGCCTGCTCTGAAAAGATAGAGAAGGAGAGGATAATCAGATAACAAAGGCCATGAGCCAATAAATCAGTTCTACAAGGACACTAGAGCCAAAGAGTGATTCAAGCTTGTCCATGGGCCTGAAGCCAAGAGAAACTTTATTAAATATTAAGAGAGACTAAGGCAAAGGTCAATTCATTTAAGAAAACAGTTTGCTGTCATGGGTTCCAAATGTGATGGTATAAGACTGTCTTGAATGAATGTTGTTTCCCCCAACTGTCTTGGCCTTTGATAATATTGTATCTTCTAAAATTCCCAGCAGATGACACTTCCCATGCTCAGCTGGTGCTTATCATGGGTTGAATTCTCAAGAAGGCTATTTTTTCCATGGTGACTAGCCTATAATTTACTATTCTTCCATGATTCAATTCTCTGTTCCTCTACTTGGCAGTGTCTGCTTAGAGCCTAGCACCGTAGATCCGAAGAAGATGCAGAGAGTAGTTTTGCTTCAGCTTCAGCTTCCACTTCCCAACCCAGGTTCTGGGTCAAAATAGATAACACAACCTCCTCATTCTCATCCCCTGGTCAGAGTTGTGTGAATAATTAGTAGCTTCACCTTGTATTAAGCAGGATTGTTTCCTTCCAATACGTTTATTTTCTGTCAAAATATAAAGATGTGGTTAGGTACCAATATTCATCTTTAATAATTATGTAAGAGAAGAGAAAGAGAGCTTTACCTTTGAGTAGATATTTGAACTGTGAGATTTTTTAATGTTTGATTTGACTGCAGTATATGAATGCAGGGGGAAACAAAAACTATGGGATTTCTGTTCCCCTGCCCCATATCTATTTTCCTGGGTGTTTCATTTTTCTGTTTTTCCTGCCAGAATTGTAAAGTTGTAAATGCGCTGAGGTAAGCATTATGGGAAAATAATGACATTGGAGTAGGTGTCCCTCACTCTCAGTTTATTCAACGTACCAAACTTGGTTACTGATTTGATCAATTTTCTGGGTTTGCCCAACATACTGAATCATAATCTAATCAAGGAGACTTGGTTTATACAATGTGAAGCCAACAAAAATTAACCATAATTAAAAGCAAAGCTTAGTATATATGAATGCAGCCACTAGGTATGCTACAGAACTGGTTATATGTGTTGTGTGAACCCAGTTACCTAGCTTTTTGTCAAGAGGCAGGAGTAAAACAGAAGGGAAAAACTGCTAAGTGCTGGGTTTCAGAGCGAGCTGGGGGCTGTTCCTGCTGGTCTGCTGCATGGCCCATCTGGGGCCCTGGTGGTCACATGGAATAAGAGGGCTGCTGAGGCTTTGGATTGGATTGTGCCCATGCAACCTCTTCCCTCTAGTGGATCCCGTCACTCCCAGTGGATCACAGAGGAATTGAGGGAGATGAAATGAAAGATGTCTAGCATGTTGCTGGTGCTTCACGGGGGACCCAGCTTTTTGTCAAGCACTTGACCAAACACATGTTAGAGCCACTATTAAGGCCTACCTCATGGAGGTAAAGGAGGCAAAGCGACAATACTTTTCCACCCTTATTGTGTCCACAGGTAGCCATCACGAGGCCTTGTTTCAGGTGACACTTGCCCTCTTGGGTAGAGAGGGCTCAGAGACCCTCCTACAGGTCTGTGTGGAAGAACTTGCTCAGCATCTGTCAGACAAAGTTGCTTGAATTAGTTCTCAGTTGGATGCTGGCTTTTTTGCAGGTCCTAGGGAGATGCCCAGGGGAAGAGTCTTGCCCTGTTATCTGGAAAGAGTTTGAACCTGTTGGGCCTGAGGAAGTAGACAAGGTTCTTATGACTGTGAGCTCAGCCACCTGTCTCTGGATCCACGACTGTCCTGGCTAACTAAAGCTGCCAGGGAGGTGTCATGAAGGTGGGCTTTAGTGGTGGTGAATTCTTCCCTGAGTGAGGGGGTGTTTCCTCTACCCCTTAAGGAGGCAGTGGTCCTCCCCCTCCTCAGGAAACCATTGCTAGATCCCACTATACTGGACAATTTTCGTCCAGTATCTAACCTCCCCTTTTTGGGAAAGGTAATTAAAAAGGAGGTCAGGCAGTAGCTTCAGAGGTCTCTGGATGAAGCAGATTATCTGGACCCCTTTCAGTCAGGATTCAGGCCTGGATATGGGATGGAAACAGCATTGGTCGCACTTTTGATGATCTCTGGCAGGAGCAGGATGGAGGTTGTGGGTCCATTCTCACTCTGCTTGGCCTCTCAGTGGCCTCCAATACCACTGACCATGGTATCCTTCTGGATCGATTCTGGAGATTGAGGGTGGGTGGCACTGTATTTTGCTGCTTCTCCTTTTTTCAGTGTTGTTTCCAGTCAGTAGTGATTGGAGAGATCCCACCCTCGGTCCTTACTCTGTGGGGTTCGGTGCTCTCCTCTCTCCTATTTAACATGAAGCCTTGGGTGAGATCATCCATTGCCATGGAGTGAGGTATCATCAGTATGCCAATGATACCCAATTGTATCTTTCTGTCCCTGGTGACTTAAGCAATGCTGTTGATGTTCTATCCAGTGCCTGGAGGCTGTGGGGGCCTGGATGGGCAACAGCAAGCTTCAGCTGGACCATGGCAAAACTGAGTGGTTCTGGGTTTTGGGGCCCTCGGGCTCAAGGACTATGCCATCTTTGGTATTGGGTGGGGTTGCACTGCCCAAAACAGACCCACTGCGCAACTTGGGGGTCCTCCTAGACTCACAACTCCTGCTCAAAGAGCAGGTGGTAGTCGTGGCTAGGAGGGCTTTTGCACAGCTTTGTGTTGTGAGCCAGTTGCACCTGTTTCTGGACTGGGAGGCTCTGCTCACAGTCACTCATGCTCCAGTCACCTCCTGAATGGACTACTGTAGTGCGCTTTACATGGGGCTGCCCTTAAAGAGTATCTGGAATCTTCAGCTGGTGCAAATTGCAGTGGCAAGGGCAGTTATATGTGCCCCTAGAATGATACATATTATATGTCTGCTCTGCGAGCTGCATTGGTTGCCAGTTTGCTTCTGGATCCAATTAATCTGGTGGGACTCAGGAGGTGAGCCTTTTCTGCCATGGCAGCCTCCCCATGGAACATCGTTCTCCCTCCTCCCAAGGTGAGATTGACCCCATCCTTGACATCCTTCCAGAGGTCCTGGGGATCTCAAGGCAATAGTGAATTGATGAGATGGCTGCATTGTTTTTAACATCAATTCTCTCCACTATCTTGTTATAATAATATTGCTGATGCTTTTTAATTGTAGGGTTTTTTCTTAACATTTGGATTTTATGATTGTTTTTGTTGTAAGCTGCCTAAAGTCACTTTATTGTGAGATGAGTGGCTATATAAATGTGAATCAATCAATCAAGAAAGAGGACAACTATGCTTAACAGCTGGGAGACTTGAGTGGACCAACACCTTGAATTAGAATTAATTAATTACCACCTACACCTTGAATTATAAATTTAGTATATACTCCAGCTCTTTCTGCTGACCATGTAATGGGTCTCCATCAACATATGAAAAATACTTTCTTCACTTATGACTGCAAATCACTCTAGATACATGCAGTAGATTAATTACATTGTAAAATAGAACAGTATAAGAACGTAACTAAAATCAGTGAGCTTAGAACATAATTGTTTGTTTTAATGAATAGATTCTTAAAGAGGGATATTTCAGCAATCACTTTTGGACAGCAGATTCTCAATTTTCATCAGACCTAAAGGTCATATAAGAATGAGAAAAATAAGAAATGGTGGTTGCATTTTTCATGCTGACTTATGGTAGTTAAGCAATGACTGCATTTAACACAGGTATTCATTTCTTGTATTTAAATAGTTTCATGGGGCAGATTCACCAGGCAACATATAATAATTTTAAATTAAACTGATAATAGAAGAAAAAAATCAAATTAAATCTAAAACATTACAAGCTAACAAGCTAAAAATGCTACTGGAATATAGCCAAGACCATGTGCATTGATTCAGAGTCACAGGAACAATCTTGTTGATTTCATTATAATTATTGAATAATACCTCTCAACTTTATGGGAAGGCTATGGGAATATGATCTGTGTGCTGGGTGCTAAATGTGGATAGATAATTTATACTGTCCCCTGATCTCCCTTCTTCTTCATTAAATTGGATGAGGACAGAACCCTTCAAATAGATTATGCTTTCAGACACAGCAACAATCTCTAATAGATTGTCAGAGAACTGTCACCCCTAAACTAAGACACATAGCCCCCCTCTACCCCAAGTTTATAATTTTCAACTGTGCAAAAACTAGTTCCTGGAAGTATGTCAGCTCTTTCCTTACAAGAAGACACAGATTGCCTGACCACATCCAGACCTCCCTTTCTAGTAAATATCTTTATTACTTTACACAAAGAATAAAACAGAAAAAGCATGATGTAGCTGCAGTTATTGCTGAATTATTGATTTAATTTAGCCATCTGGAGTGACTTGCATGGCTCTTTATTTTCAGTATGTCTCCCTACTGTTTTTCATCAATACAGATGGGCAAAGGACTTTGATGAGTCAAACAAGCTGCTTTAAGCATTATAAAAGAGATTATATAACAGTCATAATCTGCGTATCAGTCTTTATCTAGTCAAAATGATGACATCAGTGCTGGAGAAGGAAGTATAGGCATCTTAAGAAAATGTTAGAATACTCTGAGGGTTGAACATGCTCACTTGCCATGGTGACCATTGGTGAATAATAAATACACAGCTAAATGATACATAAGTTAGCAATCACAGACTGGCTTATCTTTCCCAAGAGGCCATCTCTGTTTGACTATGCAATGGGAGATGCATTTGGTCCCTGCAGTCACCTTGTTTAATGCTGGGAAAGGTGGATGGGAAGAGAAGAAGAAGATGACTTACAGCAAGGTGGGTGGATGCGGTAACAGCAGCAATGGGTGCACGCTTGGAAATTCTGAAGGGTCAGGTTGGGGACTGATCATCCTGGAGAAATTCTTCTTATATGGTTGATAAGAGTTGACACTGACTTTGTGGCACATAATCATATTTAACTAAAATGTGTAAAGCTATCTTTCTCTTGCCAGGTCTTCATTATTTAATTTTAGGAATTATTTTAAAGTACATTGAAAACTTTAAATTATTGCTGGTCACCTTGAGGAATGATTTGAGCTGAAAGTTGGGTTGTAAAATGAATGAAGAGCTAACTAACTGACTAACCAACTAACTAACTAACTGGAACAGGCATTAATAAGTCAGATGATTATCAGGCTGAGAAAATAATGACATGGTGGAGAAGGTACACATCCACCCTTCCCCCCCCCCCCTCTAATGTACTTGCCATCAGGGGTTGAGTATTAGAAAATGCTTTGGATAATTTCCAGTTTTAGTTTTGCATCCAACACATCCCAGTCAACCCTGTATCCATATCTGAGCAAGCACACGTACTGTATCTTTTGTTCAGCTAGCAAAAATGGCTTGTTTTTTATTAAACATCAGCAAAACATGAAAACCGGTTAACAGGAAAATGTGACAAAAGGCAAGGGAGAGAAAGAAAAAGAGAAAGAGAAAGCAGAGGGGGGCGGACCTCAGAGGAAGAGGTAGAAGGACAGAGAACATTACGAACTCAGATGTGGAAAATAATATTCTGGATAATTAGCATGGACTATCCCAAAAGGAGTGGCCTTTGGTTATTCCAGCTGTGGCCTTTTCATGTGCATAATAAAAGAAGTATAGAGATCTCTCCCTATTCTGCAACAATTTGGTGGGCAGGAATCATGTATCCAACAATAAGTCCAGTCCTATAAACAACCAATTCAAAAGGTCTTTTCAGGGGAAAGAGTAGGAGAACTGGATACCCTTATGGGGAGGAGGCATTGCTTCTGTTATGATCTATGTGGCAGAGGAGACTTCATGGTATTGTCAGATTAAGGTTCCCAGCGGCCAAATAAATACCTGAACTTTGCATATATTTTCAGGGCACAAACTAAGGAGCAGCGCAGTAAGTCTTCAACTGGGTTGAATTAGGTTTACTTAGTGCCACGGTTACTTTGAGTCACCTCTCCCATTCCGTGGCTTTTGCACTGAGAAGATTCGCTGATCACTGAGCTTTGCGGGGGGCTGTCTCAGTGCAAACTTGACAGCAACTGGGAAAGAAAAGGAGTCAGAGGGGGCCTGGAGGCAATGGCACTGAGACACCTCCCTGACATTTGAAATTCTCCCTTGTGTAGTAGAAATAGTATTTACACAGCTGTCCCATGTACTTAAATCTGTGTATCAAAATCTTCATCATGCGTGCAAAACACGTTTCTTTATTTAAGTTAAAACATTTATATCGCCGCCCATCTTGTATCAAACACTGGGCGGCTCACAACCAACTCTGTCATGACCCCACCCCCGCTTCCTACTCATTATTGCCCTGTTCCATTTTGCGACAGTGTTTTCTGAACTTGGGTGAGAAAGGCCACAGAATCCGTCCAGATCTCATATACTGTACCTCTGTCGATACGGCGGTGTCTGTCTACATGCAGTTCTCTATAAATGAGACAGGTTGCAACAAATGGTATTAGGAAGACATACTGCTGGCTAGTCCTTTCATAACTCATATTGTGGCTTGCTTGACTTCTACTGCTGATTCTCTGCCATTAGGAGTAAACTTTACTTTTCCCATATGGGCTCTTGTATTAATAAAAGAGCCAGTCTGTCTCATTCCTTTCTGCCTTTAGAACGAGCAATCTGTCCTTCCTATGCATAAGAAAAGCCTTTTACTACAGATGAAGTTACCCTGGAAAGAACAGTTTGGTTTATCCCAAAAGCTAAGGGTGATTATTACACGAATAGTTAATCAATTGATACACACCAGAAGTAATGATGGAATTAAAGAAATAATACTGTACAGCATAATGTCTTCTGTATTCTTTAATTATCTCACATCTTCCCCCGCTCCCACACAAAAAAGTTCTGTTCTGCTGAATCATCGTGGTGGTGGTGGTGGGTGTTCCTGGGAGGGAGGAAAAAAGAAAGTTTGGAGTGTATGCCAAGAGAATATAATCCTGATAGCATCGCCCAAGGCCTGAATGTCATCCCAATTTTGAAGAAGGCTATAAATAATGTTGTTGTTGTTGAATATTGGTGTTGGAGAAGGTTCCTGAGAATACCGTGGATATCCAAGAAAACAAACAAATGGATCACTGAACAAATCAACCCAGAGTTCTCCCTCAAGGCACAAATGACCAGGTCAAATTACCATACTCTGGACACATTTTGTGAAGATCTGGCTCTCTGGAGAAGTCTATAATGCTGGGAAAAATGGAAGGTAAGAGAAGAAGACAACCAGCAGCAGGGCAGATGGACTCATTTACAGGGGTGATGGGTGTACACCGTTGGAAGATCTGAAGGACCAGGTTGGGGACAGATTGTCCTGGAGAAAGTCTATCTATGTGTTTGCTAAGAGTCAATATCAGCTTAATGTCACATAATAAACCCATCCATCAGTTTCAGATCTTGGAACCCCAGAGTGGCAGACTCCTCTCACTTTATGCTTTTAAGTTTAATTTATACATACATATTTTTAAGCAGAGGTACTATATGTAGTAATGTCACCCTGAGTTACAGTATATTGAATGTGGATGTAGAGAATGGAGAACGACCAGGCTGTGGAATCTTTAAAAGGACTGTTGTTCATTTTGTTGGAATTATCAGGGGTCAACTCAGCATTGTCTCATAAGCATAAGGGGGTCTTTCTAGTAAACACATCTCTATTGTGCTTGTGGGATGTCACATGGGTCACCTAATTTCCACTTCCTCCTCCTTTCTGGGTTTGGTGATTAACAATCTTCATTACCTCTTGGGCACACCTGCAAGCAGGAGGTGGTGCCGAATGCAGCTCTCATCCTCTCATCTCGCTTGCACGCAGACTTTCTATTTCCATAGAAAGTGTCTACAAAGAACCAGGGATGAATAAGTGCTTTCTACTATGAAGCTACTTGTATCCAGATCTACTGAATAATGTAAGCTACATTTTTTCATCTAACTACTGTGTGAAGACTGAATTATTTTCTGAATGTAATTAAGCTTAATGTGCAAGTTTTGGTTCACGCTTCTACTTTGTAAGATTGTTGTTAGCTGCTTGGAGTTCTTTTATTAACCTTTAAAAACTCCATCACATTTGCCTCCTGAACACTTCGGGCTGAATTAGGAAAGATAGAGATGTAACATGTGAATTGTTTCTCACATCAAAATTCCCTGAAAATATTTTCCTATTTAACTATATAATTCATATTGTGGGGATTGAATACTATTTTGTTTACTACTGTACTCAGTGGTGTTGGACTAATAACCTACGAAACATGCAAGCTCCATTGCTGGCCATTTGGCAGATCTGCTGTATTCAGAGTTTTATATATAAACTTTCCTTCATTTTCCAGATAATGATGTGCTATTTTCTGGGCCCTTTTCTAGATTCCACGTCAGTTAGGACACACTTAAAACATTCCCTCCTCCCAATGAAATAAATAGTTTCATGGTATTGAATTTTAAATAAAATCAGCCATAGATATTCTTTAATGCAGGGAAATCAAGCTAAATACAAGTTTAATCTATGTTGCAAAGGAGGTTAACCAGCTTTCTCCTTTTGTTTATGAATACACAGTATTTCTACTGGATCAATTATAACTTTTTGTAAGGAAGGAATGTGTGAAACAAGCACAGAGGATGACTCATTTTATAGTTTTCAGTAAACCAAACATGTATAATCTTATTTATGATGAATCAGCAACTATTTCTGATCTCTGGGGACTTGTTTAAGAATAGCTTGCCAAGAAATAGCTTGCCCAGAAGAAATAAAAGAGATTATTTGAGTAGCCTATTTTCTATATTTGGGGAAAGTAATTGCTGAATTTGTTGTGCTTCCACACTTTAAATGATCTCATGTCTTCCTCCCACCCCCTCCTGTAGGATTATTGTCAGTAAAAACATTTCAGCCACCCATACGATTTGATAAGGATCAAATGGAGTGGCTATCAAAGAAAGTAATGACTTTCTAGATGAATAGGATACTTGAGATTATGGCAAATCATGTGTGCTTGTACATTGAAAAGGAAGTGACTGGATCATGACTTTCAAAAATAAAAATGTCTAATTTACATGATCATTGGGGTTTCATTAAGCTTAAGTTTTACATTAAATGCTTTTTTCAGATATAACACTGGAAGAATTTGATTTGCATGTCAGCAAATAAACCATAGGCATCTGCTGAGAAAATGGATCACCAACTTTTTGGTGTCAGGGGGCACGCTTTGAATGTTGAGAACATGTTATGGGATTCCCATAAAATGATTGCCATGGAGGATGTCAATAATAATCAATTACAAATATATTAGAAGGTAAAGAAAGTCTTCACCTTCATTTATTCATCATTTTGTTTTCTAAGAACATCCTTTCTCAAAGGCATTGTTAGAAATACAGATTACGATTAAGGCTGTTGCTTCGCAGCGTGATATTTACCCATTCATTTTTTAAATTAAAAAAGGCAGGGAGGATGATATATGCCAGGGAGCATGTTAGTTATGTAGTATCCTGGGGTTTAGAATATATAAACAAAAACTGTTGGCCACAATTGAAGATGTTCTGCTTCTGCTTCTGGAATCCTGTTGGCTGAGCTACATTTAAAGTCTAATTTTGCACAGTATGACTTGAGTTGAAATCAGTGCTCAAAGACTGCATTTACTATCAGTATATAGACTTATGAGGAGTTCAAACTATTTTTGGTTGTTTTAGGAAACATATCAATATTGTAAAAGAAAGACAATGGGACAAGGAGCATCATTCAAAAGCAAGAAGAGACTGCCCAGAGAAGCCATGTGTTCTGAGGGACTGTGCACTCACTTGTGGAGGATGAAAGGTAATCTCATTAATAGTTATAGTTTCCTGGGGTGTGTCCTAAAAGCTGCTGATTGCGCGGTATAGATGATTATTTATGTATTTATTTTTATCCCGCCTTTATTATTTTTATAAATAACTCAAGGTGGCAAACATACCTAATACTCCTTCCTCCTCCTGTTTTCCCCACAACAACAACCCTGTGAGATGAGTTGGGCTGAGAGAGAGTGACTGGCCCAAGGTCACCCAGTCTTAGGCTTTCATGCCTAAGGCAGGACTAGAACTCTCAGTCTCCTGGTTTCTAGCCCAGCACCTTAACCACTAGACCAAACTGGCTTTCTAAGTGCCTACTCTCTGCTGAGTAAGCAGAGACTGTAAAAGGAATATAAGCAGGAAGATTCTAGAAAGGAAGTTCACTGAGCAAGGGAGAAGAGTTGGTCAGTAGACTTAAGTGGAATAGTTAAAATATCTGTTTAACTAGAGAGTGTGTATTTGGCTAATCAGGGAACCTTAGAAGAAATAAGAATAAAAGTCTTATGAAACAAAAGTGAAAATAAATGGACAGGTGTCTCTAACTGTTTTCTGCAACAAGTATGACTTATTAGTGTTCCTCTCCCAAAATTAATTTGGCATACATTTAGAGTAGATCTAAACCTAATGACAGAGGATGAATATTGATCAAATCAAACAGATGCAACAACAGGTGGTGAAAGAGGAAGCAAGTTTCCATTGGACAAGAGTGACAACCAGTAGCAAGAAATGCAGAAGGTATTGTCGAATTAGAAGCTGCTTTCAGGCATTCACACACACATACAGTCTCTGAGGCTTCAAGGGAAGAAAAAAGACACAGTGGAAAATGAAACTACATGGTGAATCCCAGCGGGGATTCATCTGCACCCTGCAAGAAGACAAAGAGAAAGGTCCTAGTGCTTGGTGACTCCTTGCTACAGTATAAGGAACCAGTATTGACTAGACCCACTGACTTGTGAAATGTGTTGTCTGCCAAGAGCAAAGATCATAGATATGACAGAACATCTTCCAAGGCTTGTCACTACTTTGGACAATTATCCCTTTCTGCTAATCTTTGTGTCATGGATGATGCTGTAAAGAATACCAACAACCGTATCACCTGTCAGCCCTTCTAGGTAGGTCAGGTCAAGAAACAGGCATGGCAGGGATTACTCTTATTGTAGTAAAGTTTGTTGTTTATTTGTTTAGTCGCTTCCGACTCTTTGTGACTTCATGGACCAGCCCACGCCAGAGCTTCCTGTCGGTCGTCAACACCCCCAGCTCCCCCAGGGATGAGTCCATCACCTCTAGAATATCATCCATCCATCTTGCCCTTGGTCGGCCTCTCTTCCTTTTGCCTTCCACTCTCCCTAGCATCAGCATCTTCTTGTAGTAAAGTACAATAACAGAATCTTGAAAGCCTGTTCAAGTTTCTCTCTGTCCTAGCTTACACTAAACAAAACCAAAAGGAGGAATATTTTCAGTTTCCTTCTCACACTTCCACTTACCTCAGGACTGTGTGATCCTTTTTCAAAGCCCCCCCCCCTTAATGGCTTGCTCCTTTGTCTCCCAGCCCCCCCGCTCAAATGGCTCTCCCATATCTTCTCCAAGGTCAGCTCTACATTCTTTTACATCGTCATGGATTTTGAAACTCTGGAAAAGGAACTCAAGTACCTACAGTCTCAGGTGGCTTTCTTATCCTCCCTATCATTCCACAGAACAGGACTGAAAAGGAAAAAAACAATACTGCTATTGAGTGGCTGCATAGACAAATATTGTCAGTGGGAGAAATTTGATTTCAAAGACCCTATTGTCAGTTGTCTAGGTGATGGGCTGCTAGCATGAAATGGATTGCATCTCCCAAGGGACTGGTAAAATGAATTTCTCTAAAGCATGATAATCTTGCCTTAATTTGTAAAGTTAGTTACAGGAAAATTAAAGCTGAAGATAAACTGAGAGGTGAAGGATGCTAAGAAGAAGACCATCTTCAGATATGTTTACATAAAATAAAACAAAGATGTAATAATACTGATCAACTGGTGAAGTTGACAAAATGATAAGAGAAAAGGCCGAGCCACTTCATTCCTATTTTGGCTCAAAAAGGTATGTGTTCCATCAGGCAACTTTGAGGAGCAATATGAAGGGGCAAAATTGAAGAATAAACCTGTATGGCCAGGGGACTTGCTTATTACAGGTGAATGAAGTTGCTCATGGTGTTTGAGAAATCCTGGAGAAATTGTGAAGTGCCAGATGACTGGATGAGGACAGAAGTTGTCTCTGTCTTCATAAAGGAGAAAAGGAAACTGTAGGCCAGTTAGTCTGAGAGCAACACCTGAGAGTATTCTAGAGAAGATCATAAAGAGATTGATCTGTAAGAGATTGACCTTGAAAACAGTGCAGTAATTATTAAAAGTCATCATGGATTTGTAATGAACAAGCCTTTATCTTATTTTCTGATTAATTTGTTTAGTAGACTGTAAGAATCTATTACTATGGAGACATATCTTGATTTCAGCAAATCATTTGACAAAATACTTGACAACATTCTCATTTGGGATCTAGATGGCATGAGAGTTAAGTGGGTACACAGCAGTTCCAAAAATTGTACACTTATCATTGATTTCTTGTCAAACTGGAGTGAGGCACTGAGTGATGCTACAGGTTCAGCTCTGGGTCCTGTGGTCTCTACCATTTTTATTAATGACTTGTATGAAAAGGTGGAGGGAATGTTTATCACATTTTCAGATGAGAAAAATTGGGTGGGATAGCTAACAACATAGAATATAGAAATAACATCCAAAATTATTCCATAGGTTTGAGGAATGAGTTGAAAATAACAAAATGAAGTTACAAATTTAGGGGAAAAAATCAAGAGCATGGTATAGGATGTGGGTTACCTGGCTTGGTAACAATATTTGTAAAACAGATATTTGATTAGTATGGCTTGCAAATCCTTCAACTAGAGAAGAGTCCCCTTTTCAGGAGAGATGGGCAGTGATAGAAATGTGAAAAATAAATAAATAAATAAATAAATAAATAGAAACACACAGACATGCATATGAATGACTTCTTTTTGAATTGTTAAAGCAGCTGCTTCTTTTTCCCAGTTTGTGCAGCTCAGCTGTTTCAAAAACAGCTGCTCCTGTATATGCACAGCCACTTTGCTCTTTGTTTTCTCAGCAATTTTCAGAGCAGCTGCCTAACTCTGGAAGTTGCGGCTGCTTTAACAGTTCAGAAATAAGCCCTTTGTATGTACTCCCATGCATTCAGAAGCATTGCTTTTGAAGGGACTGCACAGCCCTTTTGAATAGCAGTTAATTACAAACAAAATAATTGGTAAGCAGTGAGATGTGGCTGCAAAAGAGAAAAAAGCTAAATGCCATATTAGGCTTAATCAATAGGTGTATAGTTTCAGAATCACAAGATGAAATAAAAGTGGGTCCACATTATTCAGAACTGGTCTGATCCTATCTTAAATACTCTGTCAAGTTTTGTGCAGCATACTAAAAATTCAGAAAAATGGGGAGACGTGGAGAGAAAGGTTGTGAGCATGATCAGAGAACAGGAAGCTAAGTCATATGAAGAGAGAGTGAAGGAATCAGGAATGTGTAGCCTTGAGGGAAGGGAAGGGAAGGGTGGGATATGATCATATTCGTTAAATAACTGAAATGATGAATGTCAAAACCTTGTTTCTATCATTGCAGAGTCCAGGACATGACATACTGGAGTTAAGTTATAGGAAGGCATGCAGTTTCAACTGGAATATTACTAAATATTTCAATTGGAATATTACTAAGTGCAGAACATCTATTGGAGATGCTTTAATTTGGATTTTTGCACCAAGCGGAAGCTTGGGTTGATGGCCTAAATGGCAGCTCCTTCAAGCTACAGGATTCTGTTCAATTAGCATCTCAGGGGAAAATAAAAGCAGGATATAAACCTAATAATAAATAAATGAGATTTAAATAAGCAAATAATGATAAGCAAATAATGCTCATCAATAATAAAACTTGGACAATTTAGAAAATATTAATAATAGTGATTATACAAGATATAGAGAGCCAGTTTGGTGTAGTGGTTAAGGCACCAGGCTAGAAACTGGGAGACCATGAGTTCTAGTCCCATTTTATGTAGAAAGCCAGCTGGGTGACCTTGGGTCAGCCACACTCTCTCAGCCCTAGGAAGGAGGCAATGGCAAACCACTTTTGAAAAATCCTGCCAAGAAAACTGCAGGGACTTGTCCAGGCAGTCTCTGAGAATTGGACATGATTGAACATATACCTCATATCTGTAATTTTAAACTTTATGGGTATTCGACTAAAGCGCTTCTGGAAAAAGAAACATTGTGGAAAGCTATTCAAATGTTTTCTATACTTTCCATCTGCCCTCTCATCTCTTGGCTGGCCTTCAGTCCAATCCTATTCGCCAATCTGATTTAAGCAATTTCTTTTCTCTTGCATTGGGAGTTAAATCTGTCATTTTTAAACAATCAGGATGCAATCCAGGCCAATTCTTCATCCTGCTGAGAGGCAGTTCTGGTAAGAATTATTTATAAAGAACATCTAGGAATTAAAAAAAAAGAGAAGGAGAAAGAAATGTTGGTGTGTTCCAACATTTCTTTTGTTAATGTTGAACTGTATTCATTCTCCAGCAGTTAACTATTTCTTCAAGAGGCAGAGTAATAAGATGAGGAAGTAACTACTTATCTCAGAAATGAGAAAGAGCTATGAACACCTTTACCAATGCTAATTATGCAGCCGCACAAGAAGTTACCCTCTTTCCTAATAAGTTTGTCATGAATAATGATTTTGCCCAAACTATTAACATAAGCCTACAGAATTTTTTTCTCCCTTTCAACTGAACTTGTTCTCTCTTGCTGGGCTCAGATGCTGATCTTCATGCTAAGTGTCTCTGGACACTCTGTGGGCTCTCATCCCACTGGAAAACTCATTTGTGTGCTAGGACTTCAAAATGAGAGGGGAAAAACACTATAAGGGAAAAAAAAGCACAGAACAAGTGGCAACAGCTTTCAAAGGAAGTAGAACAGCTCTGCTATTAACTGGGAGTCAGTAGTTCAATAAAGTGTAGAACTAAATGAATATACTTGTCAGTTGAGTGCAGATAACACACAAAAAAAGGTCATATTGCCCTTTTTTTGGTAATATCGTCTATTGTTCAAATGATCGAGTCATTTTTATCCCCAAGATGGTGGCATATGAGTATCTCCTTTATATGCTGCATGATGGGTTTTTTTGTTGCAAGCACATTTGATCATGCTAGGTATGATCACTTCCCTTTGATCCTAAGGTAAGTACCAAGTTCCTAGAAAAAAGCCCACTCTCCTCTCAGCTCCACAACAAAAGGGCCTGCATGGAACAGAGGGTCTTTCAGAAGGGCCAAAGACCTGCTGGGTCTCTTGAATTCCGTTCCTGTCCTCCAGCTTCACTCTCAAATTTGCCTAGCTAAGTCTCCCTTGCAGCCATTAACATATTAGCGGAGGATTATCCTTATTCTTCAGGCCCCTCTAACAAGATAACCCTCAGACTGCCACAGCTTCTCTCATTCCCAAGCTCTGGTTTGACACTGATTGCATCAGAGCGAAAAAGGTCCTGCTTGTGGTCATTCATGTCTTCCATGCTAACAGTTCCCAGGTATATTCTGTTCTCTTGGAGCAAAAGAAGAGCCACAAAGCCCATCACAAAGGAAGAAAGAAATTTTGTTATTCAGAATAAGACCTGCATATGAAAATGGGAGAAATATCACATTTTCACTAATTGTTTAATAGTACCTGAGAAAGCAAAATACTGTTTTTTCCTGTGCTTCCAACCGAGCATGTAGCTGGTTTCATCATTAGGAAAACTGCCATAAGTCACTCATTGTCATCTCTGCTATACAGTTAATGCTATTTTATTATTTTGTTGAACTGTTTATCATATGTGCATATATGCTGCCCATCTCACAGAAACATGTTATCATGTCCCACAAGCATCATAGCTTCCCATTTTGTTCTCTTGCTTCATAGTCAATACTGACATGCCTCTGACACAATCTCTTTACAGTAATGTATATCCTAAATAGACTCCTTTGAACTAAACTCTACTCTGGGTGGCTAGATGGATATGTGTCTGTAATTTATTTGGCAGAGTTATAAGTAATTACCATTGTCTTCTGGGATTTTTTTTCCAACTTCCCAATCTAGCCTCTAGCCCTGGGATTTCCAGGTTGTCTCGCATCCAAGCACTAACCAGGTCCAGCTTTTTTGAAATTGGTCAAGATTGGCTAAATGCTGCTAACCTTCAATGGCCATCTATATTTTATTCATTTGTATCCCTCCAGTCATATGAAGACTGGCCACTAATCTCTATTTCTTTAATGTGGGAAGGAGTCCTTTCAATGAAGTGACTTCTTAAAAATTTGTGCTTTTTCAGCATGAAAGAAACTCCATCAACAATTTATGATTACTTAAGAATGTTACACTTGCATAATCATGCAAGTGAGTGGGGGAGAGGTGGAAATTTAAATCATGTTACCATGTGATTAGTAAAGATAAAGGACAGTGCAAAGCATGTTTTAAATATATTTTTAAATTTTGTTCTGTTTACAAAATCAAAACTACTGGTGAAAAATGACTTGCTAAAAAGACAACATTTCAGTGTTGAAAGCCTGCTTTTGTTTTTCTTGTTGAATGCCAGAAATCTTGTGCATTAAAGACTTCACATTACTTTGGATTTAAAAATTAAAGATTTACCAACGTTTATAAAGCAAGCAACCTAATAGCCATTAGATGTTGATTAATGTAATAGGGCTACCCTATTCACTTATTAGCTAAAAACTTGGCCTTCCTTTATAAGGGAATAATGAGCCATGCAGCATCTGCTAAGTAGTGAACGATGAAGGTTTTTATGCTGCAAATGGATCTATTAAGCTCTGCCTTCCAAGAAGGGTCAGGAAGAACTAAATAAAGATGCAAAGACTTGCTGACACACTAAATTTTGTTATCACAAAGAATCTACTCCTGAATTTTAAACTTTTCATCTTCCTAGGAGTTTGTCAACCAAGAGTTCTCACTCAAGGTACAAATGACCAGGCTCAGATTATCCTACTTCGGACACATTATGTAAAGACCCAGCTCTCTGGAGAAGGCTCTAATGCTGAGAAGGGTGAAAGGAAAGAGGAGAAGAGGACAACCAGCAAGAAGGTGGATGGACTCAGTTACAGTGGCGATGGGGGCACTGATGTAAGAGCTGAAGGTTAGGGACAGATCATCATGGAGGAAATTATGTGGTTGGTAAGAGTTGACAACAACTTGATGGCACATAATCACTCAATTAAAAACATAATTTATGAATGGTATTCCATGACATTGATTATGATCCAAACATTGATGGTAAAGTGCAACAATTCTCTAAAAGGGCAGTTATGAAATAATCTGCTCTTAAAGTCTCTTAAAATGCAGTGCAGTACATCAGTTAGTCAATATGAACCAGCCACAGAAAGTTCTTGGATTTACAACTCTAATCATACAAAACCTCCCTGTATTGAAAGATTATTAATTTAGAGCCAGATAGTTTCTTGCCTCCCCTTTTGATATTAATATTATTAATTCCATCTTTTTTCAAAAGTTCAAGGCATGCATGGAGGAAGAGCAGTCTCCCCTAATTTTATCCTGGCAACAACAACCCTGTTAGATCGACTGGGCTGAAATAAAGTGATTGGCCCTAAGTCATGTAGTGAGCTCCATAACTGAGAGGCACCTGGGTCTCCCAGTTCCAAGCCTAACACCTAAACCTGTTGGGCTTTGGGACCACATTATGTTAAAAAAAAGGAAAGGAAATAAATACAATATTTATGTGTGATCCTTTACTGAAGATACACTGGTTGAGGAGTCTGCAGTATCTGAGGGCAGCCCTGCCATACTGGCAGAATTTAAGACATACTACTAGGTGCAAAAGATGCTGTAGATCACTCTGTTGGTGATGCTATAGTGCTGGTATAGATATTTTGGAAAAAGTACGAAAATGCTGCCTTCATTTTAGTTCATAAAGAGAACAGGATTCAACCCTATAAAGTCAGTGATTTTAATGCCAAGTCTTTGAGCAGAGGTAGGAAGATCTTAGGAAGCACAATCTAGAAACATGGCTTAGTGTGTATGTAAACCCATTTCTCCTCTGTGAAACAGCCAACTGAATGGGGAAGAAACAAAGGACAAGAGACTGAAAACTGGATGTAGGGAAGGGGGAAAGAAAATTTATCAAGGCAGCTGGAAATATTAGCACAATTCTGGTCAGACTGATTTATTATGGTAATTGGAAATGAGTAAATATGAAGTCCTCCAAGATGCAAAGGAAAAAGGAGGATTGGGATTGCCTGGCTTAAAATTGTATTTTGGAGCCTGCTGTTTGGTTTGGATGAAAGAGTGAGTGCTGCTGAGAAATAAAAGAATTTTAAAATTAGAAGCGCACAATCTGAGGTTTGGATGGCATGGTTTTCTATGGTATGATAAAGTTAAGGTTAATGTAGATTTCGAAGATCACTATGTTAGAAGTGCCATATTGAGACTATGGAATAGATATAGACCCAGACTGTGCCCAAAAGTGCCTTTACGGGTCTCAGCACAAGAAGCATTTTATAGGAAAGAAACAGCAGGTAAAGAGAGAGATGGTTAACCTATCGAGAGGTGTTAGAACAGGAGCATGGAGAATATAAGATGAAACCAAGAGAACAACTGGCTGTCGAGGGATTTAGTTTTCAATGGTTTTCGTACAAACAGTTCAGAGAAAGATTTAAGGTAGATAATAGGATATTTGGAATTGAGCAACAGAGGACAGAATGTGAAGTTGAATTATGTACAAATGATGAACATGTAATTGCCAAAATGTATAAACTCTTGCTGAAATTCAGAACGGAGGATGAACAAGTGAAAGACGGTATGATAAAATGGGCTAAGGTTTTGGACATAACATATTGTTGGAACAGTGGGAAAACACGTAGTTGAAAGGATTGAAATTCACATTATGTTATAATCTAAAAGAGAATTTTTATAAAATTATGTACCAGGAAGGATAATCTCTGCTCCATAGAATGCCTTTTTTTTATTATGAAAAAATCAGCAACTGATATCTTTAAAAGACAATTGATCAATAAACCAAAAATATTGTTAATTATACCCTGGGGAAGGGCTGGAGGGTCTGCATGGGAGGTTCTGCATGTTACCCATCCCTGCATGGTCTTCTTACTCATTCTCTCAATTTCACACCTTTTCTGTTCTGCCCAGTCTCACACTTCCCTTCCCAGCCTCATAGTCCCTGCCGCCCTATATCCATAGTTTCCTTTCTCATAATCATGTATTTTTTAATGAGACGCTTACCTTTCATTCAGTTTTCCTTCAGTGCTGAAATTTGTTTCTCCACTGAGAGCTCAGTAGAAGGAGTGATGCTTTTTGGGGGGTGGGGGTGGGGGGGTGGTTTGCACTATTCTTTATTCCAACCTAACAGACAATAAAAAGCAATTAAGAGGCATTGAAGATGTTGCTCCTTAGTAGTGTATATGGCTTGTGTCCTGTCATGTTCACTGATTCAATGTAGTTTATACATCGTAACGTTTCACATGCCATGGTGCTGACGCGTGTTTCTGTTTGGGAGGGAGCTGCTGTGAGACCTTGTACCAAGCTCTGTATGTGAAATCAGTACAATGGAATGTGTTTGGGTTATCTTCTCTGCTCAAGGACTTTTCCTGCAGACCATCAGAAACCGCTAGGATCACCTGGGATTGTGGACTTGGGAAGATTCTGCCATGTTCACTGTTTCAATGTGCCTGGTACATCGTAACACTTCACATGCCATTTGCTAATCACGTATTTGATTTGTAACACTTCATGTGTCAGTTATTTGATTTGTAACACTTCATGTGTCAGTTGTTAATTGCGTGTTTGATTTGCAGGGAAGGGAGGCTGCCATAGCCCGGACTGTTATCTCTTGGTTGAGGGAATGGAATGTGTTTGGGTTTTCTCAAATGCTCAAGGTTGTTTTCCTGGGACTGGTGAAGACAGTTACTGGCACCTGGGAGGTGGGTGGTGGTTAGAATGGCTGGGTGGGGGGAGGTCTTACGTTTTGAGCCGAGGGTTCTTAATTTGTATTTGGCGCGCTTTTGCTCATTCTCAGCTTTCTCTGTACTTGCATACTAATCCTTCAATAAACCAGATTTCATAGAGTCCACTTGTGAGTCTGGCTTTGTTAGGTTAGGCAACCATTACATAAAGCTGAGAATCTTAAACCCTTACTGCTAACCTCTATCCAGAGCAATCTGTGAGGAACTAGAGTTAGCAATGACTGAGCCCACTCCGTACTCGGGGGAGAGCAAGTACTCAGATGCTGGGGAGCCGGATTCCACGGCTAAAAGAGGTGGGAGAGAACCCCCTCTGGAATCGGAGGATCTGTCAGGGGTGTCGAGTCCCAGTCCTGCGATCCAAAAGGCTGTGAAGTCCAAGGTGGTGAAGAAGGCAGACGAGGCGCCGACCGAGCAGGTGATGTGGGATGAGGAGCAGGGACCTCTACCAGGGACGTTGAGGACGTCTTGGAAGCTGAGGTACCCGCTGTCCCCGAATGTGACTGTGGCCGGTGAGAGAGGGTCGGAGGACTCTGCAACCCCTGTGAGAGCACAAGGGTGGGACACCAGGTTGCAATCCCTA
Organism: Candoia aspera; assembly: GCF_035149785.1. NCBI lineage: Eukaryota > Metazoa > Chordata > Lepidosauria > Squamata > Candoiidae > Candoia > Candoia aspera. The sequence goes on from NC_086154.1 coordinate 54,273,441, forward strand.
GAGGCAATGGTGCTGAAAATATCGTTGGCTTTGTGGGGCCCAGTCGGGGAGAGAAGGGAGCACCATTCCTGCCAGTCGTCCCCCTCTCCTCCCTCCTCCCCGGGGGTGAGGATGAAAGGTCGGAGGAGACATCGGGCAGGTTCACCATCTAGCAGCCCCAGATGATCATCCCCATCGCCCCCACGGCATTCGGACGACCGAGGAAGGAGAATGGAAAGGGGGGAGAAGAGACATCCCAAAGTCAGGATTTTGGACTCCCCCCCCAGACGAAAAATCGATGGGTGCCAAGCGAAAGACTGGGCAGAAGGAGAGGAAGAAGAGCTCGCTGGGCGCTAGATACAGGGAGTTTACGGTCAAGTTTGATGGGGACCCCACGAAGTTGTCATTTTTCCTGACAAATGCGAAGAGTTATATGGAGGAGTTTGGGGCGCTGTTTCCTTCGGAGAGGGCTAAGGTAAATGCGGTGGCCACCAAACTAGAAGGCAGGGCAGCTGATTGGTTTGTGCAATTGACTGAAATGGAGGCCCTAGAATTGACCGAATTCGAGGACTTCTTGTGGGCGCTCAAGTTACATTTTGCTGACCCGTTGGCAAAGGAAAAAGCTAAAGTGGCCCTCAGGGAGTTGATCCAGGGATCAAGGTCAGTGGCAGACTACGCCTTAGAGTTCCAAGCTTTAGCTGCCAAGGTGGATGATTGGTTGCAGATGACCCTGATAGAAATGTTCAAGGATGGTCTGCGACCCGAATTGTTGAGGTGGTCTTTGGGGAGGGCAGACCCAACCACTCTATATGATTGGATACAGCTAGCAGGGAATGTGGAGCAGGCCCACGCGAAGTTTGTGCAAAGCAAGAGGGGTCCCAAGCAAATGGCCATGATGAGAGCTACCAAACCCCTGGGCACCGCAGCCAGAGCAGGAAGAACGGCGTGGCAGGAGGAAAGGGAAAGCCGCTACGTGAAAGGGCAGTGCCTCCGATGTGGGAAGGAGGACCATCGAGTGGCGGCATGCCCGAAAGGGAGACCTGAGGAGCGCCAGGGGAGATTGTCGGGGAAGTTGCCCACCTTCCCCAGAAAGATGAAGGCGGCTGTAGCTGAGGGCGAAGAAGAAGGAGTCCCATATTTTGGAGAGGAGGGGGAGCCCGAATTGCTCCAGCCGGCGGGAAACACCAGCCACCTGCTCTAAAGGGCGCCGCTGGGCAGGCGGAAGAGGGAGGGCACAACTACCCCTCAGTGAGTGGAGACTTTCCTACGTTGGCAGTGAAAGTTAAGCTGAGCTCCCGCACCCGAACTGTTGAAGCATGGGCGTTGGTCGATTCGGGGTGTTCCCACTGCTTGATGCATCCGGACATGGTGGATGCGTTGGAGTTACCCACGTTCTCCCTAAAACACCCTATGATTTTTACCCAGCTGGATGGTTCTACGGCGGGGGGGAAGCCAGTCACCCATTTTACAGATTTGGTGGTGTTGCAGATGGGTAGCCACAGGGAAGGGCTGCCATTTATCGTGGCGCCTGTGGGAGGGCCGTTGGTCATTCTGGGGATGCCCTGGTTGGTCCAGCAAAACCCACACATAAACTGGGTGCACTGAACTTTGACATTTGGGGATGGGTTCTACCAAATCCCTATAGAAGAAGTCGCCCCACAGGCTGCGGTGGGGAGGGTGGCGGCGGCGACCCCGCATCTCGCGGCCGCCCCCCTGGAGGGCCTGCCGGAACAGTACCAGAGTTTTGCAGATGTGTTTGGAGAAAAGGAGGCGGATCAACTTCCCCCTCACCAGAGAATTGACTGTGCGATTGAATTGGTCCCTAATGCGCAGCTGCCCAAACCTAAAATCTATGCCATGACGCAGAAGGAGCTGGCAACGTTACGTGAGTTTGTGGACAAAAATCTAGCTAGGGGTTTATTGAGCCAGCTAATTCGCCGGTGGGTGCTCCAGTCTTGTTCCGAGCCAAGAAGGATGGGATTTTGAGACTGTGCATGGATTACCGTGGGCTCAATGCAGTATCGGTCCTAAATAAATACCCGTTGCCCCTCCTAAAAGACATGCTAGAACATCTGTCTAAAGGGAAAATATTCTCTAAGCTGGACTTGAGGGAGGCATACTTCCGTATCCATATACGGGAAGGAGATGAATGGAAGACTGCTTTCAATTGCCCGCTGGGCTTCTTCCAGTACAAGGTGTTGCCGTTTGGGTTGGCAGGGGCACCTGGGGTGTTTATGCAGCTAATTAATGCGGTATTACATGATCATTTGTTTAAGGGGGTTTTGGTGTATTTAGATGATGTGCTAATTTACACTGAAACGATGGAAGAGCATGAGCGTTTGGTGAAACAGGTGCTGAGCAAACTATGAAAGGCAGAGTTGTATGCCAAGCTCTCTAAATGTGAATTTCACAAAACACAACTGGACTATTTGGGGTACAGAATCTCGGATGCTGGGGTGGAAATGGACCCTGCCAAGGTGCAAGCCATTTGGGACTGGGAGCATCCGCGCACGCGCAGGCAGCTCCAAAGATTCCTGGGGTTTTGCAACTATTATCGCCCGTTCATCCAGGGGTTCGCTGAGATTGCATTGCCTCTAACTGATTTACTGAAAACCAAGGGGCGGGGCAATACCCGCAGGGTGAAAAACCTGGGGGCTGTGCTCAATTGGACGCCTCAATGCCAGGCGGCGTTTGACAAACTTAAGGGGTTGTTCACTGCTGAGCCTATTCTGCAACATCCTGATCACGATAAACCCTTTGTGTTTCAGGTGGATGCTTCGGATTTTTCCATTGGGGCTCTCTTGATGCAAGCCGATGCTGCCGGTTGCCTCAAGCCTTGTGCGTACTTATCCTGAAAGTTTTCTGAAACAGAAAGACAGTGGCATGTCTGGGAAAAAGAGGCTTTTGCTGTGAAAGCGGCTTTAGACACTTGGTGCCACCTTTTAGAGGGGGCTAAGTGTCCATTTGAAGTGTGGACTGACCATAAGAATTTGGAAGCCCTTATCACGCCTCGTAGACTCAGCCCTAAGCAAGTTCGTTGGGCTCAATTCTTTAGCCGTTTTGATTTCCAGTTAAAGTTCATCCCAGGGAAGAAAAACTTCCTAGCCGATGCGCTTTCACGCTTGCCTCAGGATTCAGCCCGGGCACCTGAAGTCGTGGGGACGCTTTGGACAGAACCCCAATTGGGGATGCAAGCTGTCACACGCAGTCAGACTCGTGGGGGGGGGGGGGCTCAGCGTCAGTTTCACCGGCTGCTAGAGTGCCGGCTGTTCCTTCTCAATTGCAACAAAAGTTTCTCTCTGAGCTGAAATCTGACACCTGGCTGCAAGCAAATAGGGACAAGGTTTCTTTTGACAAAGGCTTCGCTTGGAGGCAAAATCGCCTCTATGTGCCTGACACTCTGCGGAAGGAAATCTTAAGGGGGTCTCATGATGATAAGCTGGCGGGTCATTTTGGATTTGTAAAGACTCTACACCTGGTCCGCAGGCAGTTTTGGTGGCCCTCCTTAAGACGTGATGTCAAGGATTATGTGGCTTCTTGTCCAATTTGTGCCATGTCAAAACGGAAGGGGGGTAAACCTCAGGGCTTACTGCAACCTGTCGCCAGTCCCTGCCACCCTTGGGAGGAGGTCTCCATGGATTTTATCGTTGATTTGCCTCCCAGCCAAAGAAAAACTGTGATTTGGGTGGTGAAAGATTATTTCTCTAAGCAAGCCCATTTCATTTCATGTGCCTCCATTCCGTCTGCACAACAATTAGCCCGCCTTTTCCTAATCCACATCTACAGGATCCACGGGAGCCCCTCCTGTTTGATCACAGATCGCGGGACACAGTTTACCTCCCGCTTCTGGAGGGCATTTTTAAAACTTGTTGGCACTAAACAAGCCTTATCCACGGCATGGCATCCTGAGACTGACAGAGCCACGGAGGCTCTTAATGCCACCCTTGAGCAGTTTCTTCACTCATTTGTAAACTATAAACAAGACAATTGGGTAGATCTCCTCCCCTTCGCTGAAGTGGCATACAACAACTCTGTTCATCAGAGCACTGGACACACACCTTTCAGTACTGTATTCGGGAGGGACTTTGTGCCCATTCCTGACCTTCCTCAACCCACCGTCCCACCTTCCTCTCCTTCGGATTGGGCTGCGCACTTGGCAGATTCCTGGCCCGTGATCCAGGAAGCGTTGGCTGATGCCCGCTCGACTTATAAGCTCCATGCTGATAAAAAACGTGCACCTCAGCCCCCTTTTAAGGTGGGGGATAAAGTGTACCTGTCGACCAAGTACATCAAATCTTCTCAACCTTCTAAGAAGTTGGCACCTAAATTTGTTGGCCCCTTTCCTGTTGTCGCTGTTGTGAATCCTGTCACATTTAAGTTAGACCTGCCTCACAATCTTCACCGTTTACACCGTTTTTCATTGCAGCTTGCTCAAGCCCGTTACCCACTCCAATCGCTGGAACCCTCAGCCCGCTCCTCCCACACCAATCATGATTGATGGCCAGCAGCACTTCGAAGTGAAAGAGGTCCTGGATTCTTGCCGACTTCGTGGCACACTACAGTACCTCATTCGATGGAAGCATTTTCCCCACCCTGAGTGGGTGGCTGCATGTGATGTGCGTTCTCCCCTTTTACTTGCACAATTTCATTCTGCTTATCCTATGAAACCTGCACCATAGTGTTCTTTGGGGGGGGCGGTATGTCATGTTCACTGTTTCAATGTGCCTGGTACATCGTAACACTTCACATGTCATTTGCTAATCACGTATTTGATTTGTAACACTTCACGTGTCAGTTATTTGATTTGTAACACTGTAACCATTACAGATTCTATGGGGGGAGGGATTTCATTTGCACTGAGGGTTTTTAGTTTGAATTTGGCACGCTTTCATCATTTTCAGCTTTCTTTGTGATTCTGCATGCTGTTCTTTAATAAATCAGATATCTTTGAATTCCTGCTCATGAGTCTGATGGTGTTTTAGAATAGGCAACCATTACATAAAGCTGAGAATCCCCAAAGTTGTACCATTAGCTCCTACCAAGATCAGTTTCTTGCGAGGGAAAATAGTTAACGATGGCTGAGTCGAAATCCACGACCGGGGGACTTGAGGAGATGGCTAGCTTGATGCCCGAGTCAACGGTCAAGAGCGGAGAACTGAACCTCACCACAGAACCTTCAGAATCCCGAGACCTGTCAAGGGATGAATTGAATTCCAATTTTGATTCAGAGGAATCTGACAATGGGGAAGAGCCAAAGCAACCGGCACCCAGCAAATTGCTCACAGAGTTGATCACCTTGGATGAAGTGGGGGACCCCCAACCAGGGATGTCGGGGATGTCCTGGAAGTATCAGCTCCCACTGACACCAGACAAAGAATCTACTATGGTGTCAACTGAGAGGAAACCGGGCACGCGAAGGAGAGGGGACTCTCGAAGCCCTGAGAGACTAAGAGTGGTAGAAGCCAAAATAGAATCGATGGAGTACATGTTGAAAAACCTGTCTTTGTCACTAGAGGGGCAGGGGAGACGCGGAGGAGATCCCAGCTTCCCGCAGCCATCCCCCATCCTCCCATCTAGACTGCTGGTGGAACGGGGCCGGAGACGGCTCCAGGACGAATCTCCACCCCGCAGAGCCTGGCCATCAGTATCCCCACCCCATAAAGGGAAAGCTACTGTAACCTGGGGCCAAACCACTCAAGCACCTGCTAGTTCCACTCCAACCAGAGGTGGAGTGAGAGACTTTTCTGTCAAATTTGATGGGGATCCAACAAAGTTATCTTTCTTTTTAACTAATGCTAAGAGTTATATGAGAGAGTTTGGGGCATGCTTCCCTTCCGAAGAGTCTAAAATAACTGCCATTGCCACCAAGTTGAAGGGTCGAGCAGCTGACTGGTATGTTCAATTAAGTGATGCTGACTCCCCTGCACTTGATTATTTCGATGATTTCATCTGGGTGTTAAAGCTGCATTTTGAAGATCCTCTGGCCAAAGCAAGAGCTAAGAAGGCGCTGAAGGATCTTACCCAGAGCCAAATGTCAGTAGCTGATTACACCCTAGAGTTTAAGGCTCTAGCTGGGAAAATCCCTGACTGGTCTCAGTCAACTCTAATAGAGCATTTTAAAAGGGGACTCAACTGAGACGTCCTGCGTTGGGCATTGTGTAGAGACGACCCCGAGTCATTGTACAACTGGATCTGTCTGGCGGGAAAGGCTGAGCATGCTCAGCATACCTTCATGCAAACTAGAAAATCTGAAAAACCACCTGCCACCATGAGAGGACCCCAAAGTGCTGCGACTGCTGCCCGGCCAAGCTATAGAGCCTGGGATGAGGAGAGAGATCGGTGCTACGCGTGGGGTCAGTGTCTCCAATGAGGAAAGGAGGGACATCGAGCAGATGATTGTCCAAAAGCCAAGGCCAGAGATTGAGCAGGGAAGCTGCCGGCCAAATCGCGCCCCCCCCTTCGTGGTGAATGACAGCGGCCAAAGGAACAGCCAATGCTGAAGAATTAATCTACTTCTCGGGAGAGGCTGAAGACAACTTTAAGGAGCCAGTGGGAAACGCCAGCCACCTGCCATGAAGGGCGCCAGCAGGCAGGTGGAAGAGGATGGGTGCGAAGATCCTATGGTGAGTGCTGACTGTCCCACTTTAGCAGTAAAAGTGAAATTGGGCTCCCGCACAAGATCTACCGAGGTATGGGCTTTAGCTGACTCTGGGTGTTCCAGGTGTTTAATTCACCCTGATCTTGTTGCTGCTTTGAAACTGCCAAGTTTCCCCCTCCAGCATCCTTTGATCTTCACACAATTGGATGGTTCAGCAGCGGGGGGGGGGGGCGGTGGCAACCCATTTCACTGGAACTGTGGCAATGCAAATGGGCAGCCACCATGAGTCTTTGAAATTCGTTGTAGCACCTGTGGGCAATCCCTTGTTAATCCTGGGGATCTCATGGCTGACCTATCAAAGCCCCTATATAAATTGGGAGCACAGAACTGTGACTTTTAAAGATGGATTTTACCAAGCTCCTACAGCGGAGATAGTTGCACGTGCGGGGGTCGGAAGGGCAGCGATCGCCATGCCGTGCCCTGACTTGCCACATTTAGAAGGCTTGCCTGCTCAATACCAAGAATTTGCAGACGTATTTGGGGAAATGGAAGCAGATCAGTTACTCCCCCACTGGAAAACTGACTGTGCAATAGAGTTGGTCCCCACTGCTCAATTGCCCAAGCCAAAAATTTATCCGATGACTCAGAAGGAGCTTGAGGCATTACGGGACTTCATTGACAAAAATCTGTCAAGGGGGTTTATTGAACCTGCTAATTCCCCAGTTGGGGCTCCTGTGTTGTTCCAGGAAAAGAAAGATGGCACGCTTCAGCTCTGTACAGACTATCGAGGGTTAAATTCGGTCTCAATTGTCAACAAGTACCCTCTTCCCCTCATGAAGGACATGTTAGCTCATTTGTCAAAGGGCAAGATTTTCTCCAAGCTCGATCTTCGTGAAGCCTACTTTTGCATTCGCATAAAAGCTGGAGATGAGTGGAAAACTGCTTTTAATTGCCCACTAGGATCATTTCAGTACAAAGTCCTCCCTTTTGGGTTGGCAGGAGCGCCCAGAGTCTTCATGCAATTGATTAATGAAGTATTACATGATCATTTGTTTAAAGGGGTCCTGGTTTATTTAGATGATGTTCTCATTTACACTGAAACCGAGGAGGAACACGAACGCCTTCTCAGACAGGTGTTACGCAAACTTAGAGATGCCAAACTCTATGCCAAACTTTCCAAATGTGAGTTTCACAAAACCCAACTTGACTATCTGGGCTATAGAGTGTCTGACTGGGGTATAGAAATGGACCCTGCAAAAATTCAGGTGATTCTGAGTTGGGAACATCCCTGCACCCAGAGGCAATTACCAAGTTTTCTAGGTTTCAGTAATCTCTATTGGCAATTTATTCAGGGGTTCGCTGAGATTGCTTTGCCCCTCACTGATTTACTCCGTACCAAGGGCTTGGGGGAGACACACAAAGTAAAAAACCCTGGGGCAGTGTTGAATTGGACGCCTGAATGCCAGGCAGCATTTGAGAAATTAAAAACCCTTTTCACTGCTGAGCCTATTCTACAGCATCCTGATCCTGAACACCCCTTTGTGGTCCAAGTTGATGCTTCTGACTCCTCTATTGGGGCTATTTTGTTACAAAGGGATTCAGAAAATCACCTAAAACCCTGCGCTTATCTATCCAGGAAATTTTCTGAAACAGAATGCCGTTGGGATGTTTGGGAAAAGGAGGCGTTTGCTGTAAAGGCAGCTTTAGAAACCTGGTGCCATCTCCTTGAAAGTGCTAAATGCCCTTTCGAGGTTTGGACCGATCACAGGAATTTGGAAGCCCTCTGCACCCCACGACGTCTCAGCCTTAAACAGATTCGCTGGGCTCAGTTTTTCAGTTGCTTTAACTTCCAGTTAAAATTCATTCCAGGAAAGAAAAACTTTCTGGCCAATGCTTTGTCACGTTTACCTCAGGACCTTGATCAGGTGGCAGATGTGGTTGGAACTGTTCTCACAGAACCACAACTGGGCTTGGTTGCTGTCACTTGGAGCCAGACCCGTGCACAGGCACCCCCGCCCCCAGCACAGTCTGGGAAGTGGAAAGTGCAAGTTCCTTGTCAGTTACAGAAGGACTTTCTCCAGGCACTGAAATCTGATACTTGGTTGCTAGCTAATAGAGACAATGTTTCTTTTGAAAACGGTCTTGCTTGGGTGGAACACCACCTTTATGTGCCTGAAACTTTAAAAGCTGATGTTTTGCAATGTTCCCATGATGATACAATTGCTGGACACTTTGGTTTTGTAAAAACCTTGCATTTGGTTCGCTGTCAATTTTGGTGGCCAACCTTAAGATGTGATGTAAAAGACTATGTTGCTTCCTGTCCTGTCTGTGCCATGTCCAAACAAAAAGGGGGAAAACCACAGGGGCTTCTACAGCCAGTGGCCAGCTCATCCCGCCCCTGGGATGAAATTTCTATGGATTTCATTGTGGACCAACCTCCCAGTCAGAAGAAAACTGTCATTTGGGTTGTAAAGGATTTTTTCTCTAAGCAAGCTCATTTCATTCTATGTGCATCCATCCCTTCAGCCCCACAATTGGTGCGCCATTTCTCCACCACATCTACTGCCTCCATGGTAGCCCCTCCCGCTTAATTTCTGACCGCGGCACACAGTTTACTTCACAATTTTGGAAATCATTTTTAAAATTGATTGGCACTAAACAGGCACTGCCCACATCGTCCCATCCACAGACTGACGGTTCTACTGAGATTTTAAATGAACAGTTGAACAGTTGAACTCTTGAACAGTTCCTTAGAGCATACTTTAACTACCATCAGGATGATTGGGTGGAGTTGTTACTTTTGCTGAAGTTGCTTATAACAATGCTGTGCATCAAAGTACTGGACAAACCCCTTTTCGCGTGGTTTCTGGTCACGACTTTGTTCCCGTCCCTGAACTGCCACAGCCCCCTTCCCAAACATGTTCTGCATCTGACTGGGCTGTTAAACTGTCTGATTCCTGGCCAGTAATTCAACAAGCTTTGGCTGATGCCCAGGCCGCTTAAGTCTCAAGCTGATAAGCATCGTTCTTTACAACACGACTTCAAAGTTGGGGATCAGGTGTATCTATCTACTAAATTTATCAAATCGCCTCAACCCTCTAAAAAACTTGCTCCCAAATTCATTGGTCCTTTTCCTGTTGTTCATATTGTCAATCCAGTTACTGTTAAATTGGACCTACATCACAATTTGAAGCGCTTGCACCCTGTTTTCCATTGCAGCTTGCTTAAGCCTGTGCACCACTCGCTGCGTTGGCACCCTCAACCTCCTCCTCCTGCTCCAGTTATGATTGACGGCCAACAACACTTTGAAGTCAAGGAGGTCGTTGATTCTCGCAAGCTTCGAGGCACCCTGCAGTATCTGGTCCGATGGAAACACTTTCCTCATCCTGAGTGGGTGTCTGCCCGCCACATTAATGCCCCTGATTTAGTTTGCCATTTCCACCTTGCTTATCCTTTGAAGCCTGCTGCTTAATGTATTCTTCATTTTGGGGGGGCAGTATGTCATGTTCACTGATTCAATGTAGTTTATACATTGTAACGTTTCACATGCCATGGCGCTGACGCGCATTTCTGTTTAGGAGGGAGCTGCTGTGAAACCTTGCACCAAGCTCTGTATCTGTGTTCATTACAATGGAATGTGTTTGGGTTATGTGCTCTGTTCAAAGACTTTTCCCGCAGACCATCAGAAACCGTTAGAGCACCTGGGATTGTGAACTTGGGAAGATTCTACGGGGGGAGGGATTTCACTTGCACCGAGGGTTTTTAGTTTGAATTTGGCACGCTTTCATCATTTTCAGCTTTCTTTGTGATTCTGCATGCTGTTCTTTAATAAATCAGATATCTTTGAATTCCTACTCATGAGTCTGATGGTGTTTTAGAATAGGCAACCATTACATGTCCTGGGCCCTGGATGAACCCTGTAAGGATTTGTGGCTTGCCCTCCAGTGCTATAGGCAGACCCTTTTCTGCTGGAGATGTCTTTTGTTCTGAACTTCTTACAGCATCTCCAAATGGTGATGCAGAGCTGACTGCAGGCTTTCAGGTGAGATCTTGCTGGATGGAGGAATATATTTATGCTTATCCCTCTGCTTGAAGCAGCACAAATTTCCAGATGTTCAGCACTTATCCAGATTGAGTTTCTTTCAAAAGGAAGACTCATGTTCATAATATTTGAGATTCTTATAATTGAAAATAGGTTGACACACAGAGATTAAAGATGCTCAAACCATAAAACCCATACAGCTGGCACCTCAAATTACTTCCATTGCCTTAAACTCTGTTCAGCCCTCTCCTTGCATTTGCTTGATTCTTATTTCCCAAGTCATAAAAATACAAACTGAAAATACTGTTAAACAGCATCTGGCTCTCCATGGGTGTGTTGGGCTTTTGGCAAATGCCCAACCCAGCCACCCTCTGGGTCCAGTGCTGATCCAAGTAATGGGTCTTATCCCGTAGATTTTAGAGAGATTTAATAGACTATGTATATATCTGAGTGGCATTCATTTCATATATGCTTGTGCTCCTCTTCTTTCTTCAGGATATTTTGTACTCATATGAGCAATTTATGATAATACTTTTATGAATCCATTAATTTGACCACCAAAGTATTCATTCTTACAATAGATTTGTCTAATAATTACCAGATGCTATTTTTTTCAGAGTAATATGGCCTCTCAGTTATTACAGTACAATGCAAGATGCTATATAAAATAAGAGAAACCAACTGACTATAACAAAGGAGGGCTTTATATAAATATAAAAAGAGTGTTAAGTAAATGCATTCGCTGAGGTCTGTCAGTGATTAATCCTTTCTCTAAACAAAACTAATGCTGAAAGAGAAAAAGAAATGCTTATTTCACTATATTAAATGTATAAAAAAGATTTATTGTTGGAATAAGCTAACAGAAGTAAGGAACTCTGATATTCATTTCGGCCAAGTCCTGCTGGGAATAAGAATTATTTGATAAATATATATTTTAGTTGTGTGCTTGATATTCTGGTAAATATGATTATGCAAAAATATTCAAGCAAAGCAACACTTTAAAATAGGTAAAGCATTCGGTAAAATAGGTAAACTATTAGGTAAAGTAATCAAAGGAAAAAATGCACAGCTTACTGATTCTAGGCAATATGGCTCAATTCACTCATTTATTGGGGTTGTGCCAATTCTTGTGGGGTGGAAAAGCTGCTAGTGTCAGTGTCCACAACTTCCCTTTGTGGGCACTGGAAGAAGGAAATGGTAATAGTGTAGAGTAATTTTAATGGGGGCTTGTCTGTTTGTTTAATCAATGCCATCATCAAAGTAAACAAATAAATGCATGATGTTGACATCACCTAATAAGAAGACAGGGCATCTGGAGAAGATGATGATGCTAGAGAAAGTGGAAGGCAAAAGGAAGAGGGGCCGACCAAGGGCAAGATGGATGGATGATATTCTAGAGGTGATGGACTCATCCTTAGGGGAGCTGGGGGTGTTGGCGGACGACAGGAAGCTCTGGCGTGGGCTAGTCTATGAAGTCACAAAGAGTCAGAAGCGACTAAATGAATAAACAGCAAAGCTGACATCACCAGGTCATGACCCTAACCAGATATGAGGTGGTTACTTCCAATCCATGTGATGCTGGTGTCATGACTTGGTGATGGTTTGTTTGTTTACTTTGATGACATCACTGATTAAATGAACAGATAAGCCTCCATTAAAATTAGCATTTACTATTACTTCTGAGGAATATGGATTGAAAGAGTGGCCACCCTTAGGAGCAGAGCAGCCTTCAGAACTGGATGCTTTCCAGAAGTGTGGGGGCAGACATTTCTAGTTACCATATTTGGAGGACACCAAACTACAAAAGGGCCTGACTCAAGTTTTTGGGGATTAATTTCTAAATAGGCAAAAGAAACACTCTCTTCCAAAAACATGAGTACCATGGTGAGACTGTCATTACCTGGATTGCTTATGCTTTCTCTAAAAGGTTTGCTGTTTCAGTAGGAAAAACTGGGTATCTTAAAGCATGTACCTAATCAATCAAATGTCTAAAACAGCGATTCAACGTATTTATGAATTCCAATATATTCCTCCTCATTTTGCACAGAGTTGGGATTTTAAAATATTATGGTTAAAAGCTGATGCTGGCATCTATGAAATGTTCTCTCACTCTGTCTATGACTCAGTCTACATGTTTCAGGTCAAAGTCACTACAATATGATTTTCCATGACAAGGTCCTCTGAACGTTTAGCTTTTGCTCCCTTTGACTGTTGGATGACAGGAGGCAGGCGTCAATAGTTAAGGTGAACTTTCCTCACTGTATTTTTCATTTAAGTCCACCACCAGAGAATCTTTTTGACCTTCCTTTTTCATAAGTTAGTTCATGTAGTAGAATATTTTAAATTGATCTATCTTTAATACAATAAAGCAAACTAGTTAGATTTTTGTTGACATTGTATATAAGTTCAAGTGATGGTTTCTTTGGATGAGATGTTTGTCGTTTGAAATTCCTTCCCTAAACACTAAAGACAGAACAAGAATTGCTTAATGAAAGAAGGAATCTACCATTGTGAATATATTTTTGTTTTATTTATTTAATTTATATGGCTGCCCATCTCATATGCATGACTCCGGGTGTTAAAAACAGTTAAAAACAGAATAAAAATGATGTATCTTTGGTACTTAACTCCTGATAAGTTGTCAAAAATGTTTAATGGTGTAACGAATGTTTGCTGGAAATGTCTGCAGGGTAAAGGAACCTTTTATCATCTTTGGTGGACCTGTGAAAAGGCTAAAAAAAATTGGGATCAGATATGTATTACTATTCAAAAGTTTCTTAAAGTGAATATACAAAAAAACCACAGAACTGTTTTTATTGGGTTTGATAGAGAAGGATCTGGAGAAACAACATGGAACTTTGCTTTTATATATGATTATTGCAGCAAGATTATTATATGCACAATGATGGAAAGATCCACAAATACCTACAGTGGAAGAATGGATTATTAAATTAATGGACTTGGCTCAAATGGTGAAATTAACAGCCTTGATAAGAGAAAATACTGTTTCTGGATTTGTCTCTATTTGGCAACCTTTTTTAGACTACTTGCTTGTGTTGGAAAAAAAATGAAGTTTTGATTGTGGGTTGTAATGATTAGATGGGTTGTTTTGATAGAAATAATGTTAATATGGTTGAATTAATGATAAGAGATTACATTTTTAATTGTATATATATCTGTATTGGAGAAAGTCAGAAGTCACTTTCTGTTTCCGTTCTCTACTTTCACTTCTATAGTTTTTCCCCCTTTTTTCTTTAGTTCTATTTTCTATTTTTACTGTACTCTCTATTTTGTATTTTAATTATACTTTGAAATATAATAAAATTCTTATAAAAAAAACAGAATAAAAACAGTAAAAAACAACAAACTGAATTAAAAACAACAGAAACAACATAAATAACATATTAACCAAGAACATTCATTTAACACAACCAAGACCAAGAAAGGGGCTTAGCTGTAGAATCAGGGCTCAGGCTTGAAGGCAAAACCAGGTTTTCAGTGCCTGGGAAAGAGCCAGCACAGTTGGGGCAAGTCTCATCTCAGGGGGAAGATACTCCAGAGGGCTGGTGCCATGGCAGAAAAGGCCCTCCTTCTGGTTTCTGCCAGATGGCGCTCTCTTGTGGACAGGACCTCTCCTGCTGAATCTCACAGGACAGGTAGACACTGCTGGGGAGAGACAGTCTTGTAAGCTGCAAATAACTGGAAAAATAAAAAGCAAGCTTTAAAAAAAAGGAGGGACGCTGAGAAAAATGACAGAATTGAAATACTTACACAGAAGCAAGATGGCTGTGTTATCTTTGAGCTGTGGTTAGTACTCCCACACTTTTAAGTTTTTTGGGTAATTGTTTTAATTGCTTTTAATTTTATTTATACAATTTTTTTTGGCTAAACTTGTAAGCTGCCCAGAGTCTCATAAGTGAGATGCACAGCTACATAAATTGAAATGGTTTGTTTGTTTATTATTTATTATACTTATATGCCACCTGACTCCCAGAAACTCTGGATGGTCTACAAATTGTTTTAAAAAGCATTAAAACAAGAAAACAACGCAAAAAAGAACAAAGATGGCAGAGATAACAAACCCAGATGGGAAGAAAGAAGAAGAAGAAAAGGAGGCTTCAGTCACCCTTGCCAAAGGCCTGGGCGAAGAGCCGGGTCTTCAGGGCCCTTCGAAATACCAGTAGGGTGGGGGCCATTTGAATCTCAGAGGGAACCTCATTCTGGGGGGCAGGTGCTGTTCCACAGAAGACACCCTTCCAGGGTCCTTGTAGAAGGCCTTATTTAATTGAAGGAACCCAGAGCATGCCAACCCTGCCAGATCGGATTGGCCACAACAAAGAAGGAGCATTTTATCATATGTGGTGATCAGAGATTCAAAAAGACTCAAAAGTACTAGAAACATTTAAAAAAATCGAATTAAAACCACAAATATTTTTATTAGATAAGATCCCAGAGAATATAAATAAAAAGTATCATAATTTATTAGAACGTATGTTGACAAGGCCAAGAATCAATCTGGCACAACACTGGAAAAGAGAAATCTTGCCGTCAGTACAGGATTGGGAGACTAAAACGAATATATATGTGGCAATGGAAAAACTGACTGTGTATATTCCCAGCAGAAACCTAACCAAATTCAAGCAGGAATGTTTCCCTTATATCAACATATCACACAGCAAGGTAAGCTAAGACACTTAGAATATAGTTTTTGAAGAAAAAGAAAAACAGTTAAGAAAAATAATAAAATGATCCAAACGGAAATGAGTAATAAGTATAAAAATATTCAAGTAGCAATGAGCAGCTGGGAAAATAATGGGACGGGGGGGGGGGGGGGGAGAAAGAGAGGGGTGCTATCACAGTAGAGATTTTTTTTTTCAACAAGAAATAATATTTCAGAAATGACTTCATTACATTTATATAGAAAAGGCCTGAGTAAATGGTTATGTTGCTGAAGATGCAATGAAATTAATTCTTTATTTAAATATATGTTTGCACAGTGTCCAACAATTGTTCCATTTGGGAAAGAAATTATTATATGCATTAACTCAATTTTGAGATTCAGGATTTTCAGTTGTTCACATTCTTTTGAAGTATACTCCTATCACATGGGAGTTGACATCTAAACAAAGAAAGTAGATTTTCTGAAGCTTACTTACAACTAAAAGATGTATTTATTTCTCACATTTCTGCACTGCCTATCTTGCAAGCAGTTTATAATTCAGTTATAATTATAAAACCAACTCTGGGCGGTTTATAATTCAGTTAAAATAAAAGGAGATTAAAA
Source organism: Candoia aspera (assembly GCF_035149785.1). Lineage (NCBI taxonomy): Eukaryota > Metazoa > Chordata > Lepidosauria > Squamata > Candoiidae > Candoia > Candoia aspera. The sequence continues at coordinate 54,289,344 of NC_086154.1, forward strand.
TCATAAAAACAAGTACATCATAAATATATAAATATAAAATACAGAAAATATTTAAAATTGATATAAATATAAATTCCTTGGGCCACATCCTGGTGCCAACCACTCCCATGATTGACTATTGCATAGCACTGGAAAGACAAACATATGGTTCCAAATATATAGTGAGAATTGATGTCACCAGCAAAAGGGGGGACTCTGGGCGGTTTACAATAAAATTCACCTCAAAACCTGACATCATAAAATCACCAATACTAAAATAATAAAAATATAAATATAAAATCCAAGTGGGAGATTTCCATTCCATCGGGAGAACTCTACATCACCAGCCACCCCCAGGAAGAGCTATTGCCCTTCCCATCCCAGGCGAGGCGGCAAAACCAGGTCTTCAAGCCCCTCCGGAAGGTCGGGAGTGAAGGGGCCTGCCTCATCTCGGCGGGTAGAATGTTCCACAGGGCAGGCGCCACTGCAGAGAAGGCCCGCCTCCTGGACCCCGCCAGATGAAATTGTCTTACGGGGTCTGCAACATGCCCTCTCTGCATGATCAGGTGGGGCGGGTCGATGTTATAGGGATGAGACGTTCCCTCAGGTAGCCCGGCCCCATGCCACGTAGGGCTTTAAAGGTGGTAACAAACACCTTGAATTGGACCCGGAAGCAAACTGGAACCCAATGCAGCTCACGCAGTAGAGGTGTTATGTGTGCTGATCTTGGAGCACTCATCACTGTTTGTGCAGCCGCATTTTGGACCAACTGAAGCTTCCGGATACTCTTCAAGGGTAGCCCCATGTAGAGCGCATTGCAGTAGTCTATATGGGAGATGACCAGGGCATGAATGACTGTCCGGAGGGCATCTTGATCCAGGAAAGGGGGTAACTGGCGCACAACCTGAAGTTGTGCAAAGGCCCTCCTAGCCACGACTGCCACCTGCTCTTCGAGCAGGAGTTGTGAGTCCAGGAGGACCCCCAAGTTACGCATGGGTTCTGAATGGGGCAGTGTATCCCCATCCAGAACTAAAGATGACAACTTCCCGGATACCGAGGAGCCATCAATCCACAGCCACTCCATCTTACCAGGGTTCAGCTGAAGCCTGTTGCTCCCCATCCAGGCCCCCACAGCCCCCAGGCACTAAGAAAGGGAACTGACCACATCACTTACTTCACCCAGGATGGAGATATATATCTGAGTATCATCAGCATACTGATGGTACCTCATCCCGTGGTGACGGATGATCTCACCCAGCGGTTTCATGTAGATGTTAAATAGGAGAGGTGAGAGAACTGAACCCTGCGGCATCCTGCAAAGCAGGGGTCGAGGGTCAGATCTCTCATCTCCTATCTCCACCGACTGGGACCGGCCCTGGAGGAAGGAGGTGAACAAGTGCAGAACCACGCCGCCCACGCCCAACTCCCTGAGTCATCCCAGAAGAATACCATGGTCGATGGTATCGAAAGCCGCCGAGAGATCAAGGAGAGCGAGGATAGATGCACTGTCTCCATCCCGCTCCCACCAGAGATCATCCATAAGCGCGACCAATGCAGTCTCTGTCCCATATCCCGGCCTGAAACCTGACTGAAAGGGGTCTAGATAATCCATTTCATCCAGAATCCTCTGAAGTTGTAACACCACCACTTTCTCAACCACCTTCCCCAAAAAGGGGAGGTGGGAGACTGGACAAAAATTGTCCAGGATAGTAGGGTCCAGCGATCGCTTTTTGAGGAGGGGGTGTACCAGTGCCTCTTTAAAGGCAACTGGAACCACTCCCTCCCTCAAAGATGCATTAACCATTGCATGGACCCAACCACATGTCACCACCCGGGCTGCTTTCACAAGCCAGGAAGGGCATGGGTCTAGATGACACGTGGTGGCATTTACAATCTGGAGGATCCTGTTCACTTCCTCAGGCCCAACAGGATCAAACTGTTCCCAGATAACCGGGTAAGTACGTTCCCTCAGCATCTCCCCAGACTCTGCCCCACGCTTAGAGTCCAACTTGGACCGAATCTGAGCGATTTTACCCTGCAGATGCTCAGCAAATTTCTCCGCATGGCCCTGTAGGTGGGAGACAAAGCCCCCCCTACCTAATAATGATTGTGTAATTTTAAACAGGGCCATTGGGCAGCATTCTGCAGATGCAATAAGAGCGGAGAAATATTGACATTTCGCCACTCTTACCACCACAAGGTAGGCCTTAATAGCAGCTCTAGCTTGTGTTCGGTCAGATTCAGTCTTTGTCTTCCTCCAGCAGCACTCTAGGCATCTCTTCACCCTCTTCAAAACCTGCAGTTCTGTAAACCACAGGGAGTGCCGGGTTTGAGTGGGCAAGAGAGGCCGCACAGGTGCGATCCTGTCCAAGGCCCCGGCCGCTTCTCTATTCCAGGTTGCGGCCAGGACCTCCGCTGGACCGTGCAGTAGATCCCCGGGTATAACCCCCAGCTCCTTCTGAAACCTCACTGGGTCCATCAGTTGTTGGGGGTAGACCAATTGAATGGGTCCTGCCTCCCTGCGGAGGGGGGCAGTACAAGAGAATCTCAGGGCCACCAGGGCATGGCCTGACCATGACAATGGGGACAGATCTACCTCTCCCCTCAGATCACATTGCCACTGCTCCGACAAGAAAACCAAGTCTGGAGTGAGGCCACTGTCTCGAGTTGGGTCCTGAATGATCTGAGACAGGCCCATGGCTGCCATGGTAGCCATGAACTCCTTAGCCACACCCGAGGCACACCCCAGGGAAGGTAGGTTGAACTCCCCCAAGACCATAAGCCTGGGGACCTCCATCGCCAACCCTGAGACGGTCTCAAGCAGCTCAGGCAGGGAGGTTGCCATGCAGCAGGGAGGCTGGTACAGCAGCAACACTCCCAACTGTTCTCGGGTGCCCAACTTGAGAAACAGGGTTTCACAACTGGCCACCTGTGGAGCAGCGCCCCTGAAGGCTACTAGAGATTCTTGGATGACAACTGCCACCCCACCTCCCCTGCCCCGGTATTGCGGCTGGCGCTACACCTGAAACCCGGCCGGGCACATTTCTGAAAGGGCTACCCCCCCTTCCTGACCCAGCCAGGTCTTGGTGATACACGCCAGGTCTGCCCCCTCCTCTGTGATCAAGTCACTTATAAGGGGGGGCTTCGTTGTTGACTGACCTGGCGTTCAGAAGCAGTAGCCGGAGACCAGGGCCCTCAGAGATCTGCTGACCAGGACCTGGGTATGAACCTGGAGGGCCGGAACACCAGGAGCGTCTTCCCCAGAAATGGCCTGCCCTCCAGTTCCCGTCATAACATCCCTGGCCCATCACCACCTCGATAGTGAAACCCGCCCTATAACCCCCAGAGTCACCAGGCCCAGTTGCCTCCAATCCTGAACCACCGGCCACCCTGGGATAACGCAAGGGTCCCTTCCCCCATGCACATATCCTGCCACCCTCAGTCAATCTCAGGTGGAGGCAGGCCCTCCAGCGCACCAGCTCCTGCTCTCGGCACTGTTGGAGCCTACCCCCCCATCCACTCACTCTCTGTGTCCACCCTACCACCACTCTCACTGGTCACGGGGGGCACCCCACCCATTCCTACCCACCTCCTGTCGCTCACTCAGGGGTGGGTACTCTTACACACCCCATTCAACCTTGGGCTCCCTCCGTGTCTCTCACCCCTGGAGGTAAGCCCACATGCACTCTGAAGGGCCCACCAAACCACTCTGCAGCTTCTAAGAAAGTGGGCATTCCCTCAGACCCCCGGACACAGACCCCGAGAACCCCGACAATCCTCAGTCCACTGATGTCTATGAGGGTTCCACCAGAGTCCTGCCAGAATTCACAAGGTCCACCAATGGGCCCGCAGTCTTCTGGTCCACATCATGGGACTCCACCTCCAAGGTCTCCAGTATTCTGCCACCATGTGGAGGCCATCCAGATCTGCCAGGGTCTCTCGGGTCTGGCAGGGTCCGCCGCGTTCCTCCGCTCCGCCGCGCTCTGCTGCTCCACGGGGGGGGGGGCTCCCGCTGCCTCCAATGCCGGCTGCAGGCGTCAAGGCCAGAGAACAGCTGCCCCAAAGGTCTGCCGCATTCTGCAGCCGCCCCAAAGCTCCACCGTGTTCCTCCGCTCCGCCGCGCTCTTATGGCTTCCATTCATTGAAATGTTTATTGTACAACTTTGTATGTGTATCTACCGTATGCCTGTGAATATATGCTCTGTATATTTTTGTTTCTTTTTTTAGCTTTCTGTCTTGTGCCTTCTTTTATAATTTTGTGTCTTCTTTTTCTTTTTCTTTGTTTTTGTTTTGTATTAGCTAATAAAAGAATGGGAAATTCTTTCATAAGCTAGCTCTTGGAGAAAAGACAATGAATCATGCTAATGCTTTATTCAGAGGTGATGTATAACATATAAGTTTGTGGAAGGAATATAAATTGTTTACATGTAAGCTTGGGCAGTCTATTCATTTCTTTCTGTTGGGGAAAAATATTTTGAAATATGGCTAGTTGCTACAAATGTTGGTACATTTCCTAAAGAATCAACTCTTAAAATCCACATGTTATGCTCTATGCATTCAGGACAATCCGGAGAGGGATGTTGTTAGAGAGCTTTTGGGGGTTCTGTTAGTGTCTATTCTTTATTCTAAAGATCTTTAATTATACTCCTTGATCTTCCAGATTGTAAATAATAGCCTTCCTTTTATCATGCCATAAAATTATATGATGAGAAATAATTATTAGATAATATAGTGCACAATAGTTAGATTGTTTGCTCTGCTTGAGGAATATTTGTTGTAATCTTGCTACCTGGAAAAAAGACTGTTGGTTGTACAAAACAGGCCATTGGTACATTTCTTTTACTGCTAGAGAATGATGATAATAATAGTGATAACAATACTAATAATTGTTATTAATCCTTCTATGTAAAAGGAACTTTAACCCTTCTCAATTCTGTCATTGCAGGAGGGTATAGAACAGCTTGTCACAGAAAGACCACACTCTGATTTGCTTAAGTAAATAGAGAGTTGGATCACTCTTTTCACTTGAAACCAGTGTTTCAATCAATCAATCAATCAATCCAATTTGTATAAAGTAACATTTAAATACTTGGAACCTGTGCAAAAAATGGCCTAAAGAGGCCCATCTGAATGCTTTACTCAAAGGAACAGAGATTAGTTGTCTTTGGATGTTCACATCAGCTATGCAAAATTTTCAACATGATTTGTAATAAACTTTTAATCTCATAAAATAAAATAAACATTTGTCAGATTGACCTGGGCCATGTAATAAGAACAGAAAAACAAAGCTGCTTCAGATATTATTATAAAAGAAACAATGTAATAATGCATGAAGAATGGATTCCATGGTGCTGGAGCCCCAGGGCAGGTTCAGCAAGCTGTAGGGACATTATGTTTCTCAAATAAAACTACTGAGGATAAGATGTTAGCTCTGAAGAAGACTTTGGAATATAGCTAGTTGCCATCTAGGATGTTTCTTTGGTTCTCTAACACACACTACTCTGGGGATCAGACTCGTTTTATTTTCCCTGACAACTTCAATGTCTAAAAGCCTTTCTCTGATGATTTTCTTCATTGAGTAAATGATTAAACACAGAGAAAAACCTCAAAGAGGCCACATAATAAGAGTTTCCCCCCAAGTGCTTGAGACCACGAAGTCATCAGACAGGAGAAGAGGAATCTAATGTCATTTCAGGGTGGGGAAATAATGGCATTTAATAGTTAAATACTAACACCCATGAGCCTCATGAGGTGCAGAGTGGTAGGCGGCAGTATTGCAACTGAAACTCTCCCCACGACCCAAGTTTGATCCCAGTGGAAACTGGAGTCTCCGGCAGCCGGCTCAGGTCGACTCAGCCTTCCATCCTTCCCAGGTCGGTAAAATGAGCTCCCAGCTTGCTGGGGAAGGTGACGACTGGGGAAGGCAATGGCAAACCACCCGGCTGTAGTCTGGCAAGAAAACACTGTGAAAGTGGTGTCCCCCCAAAGGGTCAGACATGACTCAGTGCTTGCACAGGGGACCTTTCACCTTTCATTTCACTAACACCCATGCTCATAGCTTAGCGTTCAAATGCCCAAACTCTTATCTCAGAGCTGCATTGGATATTTATTTATGGGCTGAAAACTCTCTTATAAAATTTACCTACACTATTTCCATTGACTTGCAGTTGGACAAAGGCCCATCTATGAACGACAGAGCAATGGAGCTAAAGTTCTACAACAAATAGTTTCAGAGCTTCTGGAATATATTCTGGGCATTTTGTGCAGAAGAATTTTTAAGTCACTGAAGACCTTCTTTGAGCCGGTAGGACCACAAAGTCCAAGGTTCATGACCCCAAATCCTGAAATACAACATCAAAGACATTTAAAATGCCTCACTTGTTCAGTCTATTGCATCTCTGTTATACAACTCAGCTTTCTTTGTTTTTTGGCAAAGCTATTGCTTTACTCTTCTGAAAATTGATTTTGACTTGCCCTACATCCAACTCTTAAGGGCTTTATAGAACCCTTAAAATAATAGCTGCATCATTAGGACAGAGAATAGAAAAACTAACACATCTAGCAAATTTGATATTAGATATTAAACACTGACTTTCCATGGAAACCACAACTTGCTTTGCAGAAAAACCAGGATATATCTACAGTACCATCTACAATACTGTCAATTTATAATTGACAGTAATGCTTTTAGTTCAAGCATTAAGAGTCCCCAGATATGCTCAAACATGTCAACCATGTTACTTTTGATTTTTTTTTCATGAGTATATAGGGCAAACTGGGGATTCCTGGATTTCTTACATATGTCGCAATGGTTAGTCACGGGATCTGTTTTCTCCACAACAGTTGAGCACTTTATCACTAGAGAGACCAAAGGAGAACATGAGGATATAAGGCCTATGGAATAGGCAGAACTTATGTATGTCACTGTCGCTCTTAAAAGGTTTAAATTAAAAAAGGGTTCAACGTAGCTTTTAAATGGAGCACTGTGGACCACATTCTGAAAGTACAGCAAGAAATGGAAAATAGAACAAAATCTAGATTTGATTTGATACATAAATAAAAGCAAATGAATTAAATGCAGTTAACTGCCATATGAGAGCCAGTTTGGTGTAGTGGTTAAGGCATCAGGCTAGAAACCTGGAGATGGTGAGTTCCAGTCCCACCTTAGGCACGAACTTGGGCCAGTCACTCTCTCTCAGCCCTAGGAAGGCAGTCGCCAGGAGTCAAGACTGACTCGAAGACAATAAATAAATGTTGTATATTAAAAAAAAATCACCCTTTCTTATTATATAACAATTTTCATTAGTCTAGTGTGTTTTTATTGTCCATCTTCCCAAGACATATAAAAAGGGTATAGACATTAGGAGCATAATTGATGCTAAGATTATGCTGAAATATCTATGCCCAAATTAAATGTATACATTTTATGCTGTCATGATTGGCTACATATAATACAAATCAAGTCAGGAGAAATGTGAAACATTTAATCTAAAAGAAATAACAAAAACTAAAGGGAACCAGAATATTTAAATGAGGCCTATCAGAGAGGGATTATGTTACAGATTTGTAAGGCGCCTAGAAATATTATGCTTGAATCCAGGCAGACTGACAAGGATAATGTAGCAACAATGTACAGGCTAGCTAGATCTTCAACATTCATTGTGAAATGATCTGGGGCTACAATGTTCTCTTCTTTTTGCTTTATTTGCAAAAGGACAGTGGAACCTCTGTCTCTCCAGGGGTGTCAGAGCAAGCAACATTTACAAGATGCCATCTTGCCCATTTTGACCTTCCTTCGAGGAAGCCCCTGTGTATATATTTTATTTCAATAATCTTGTTGGATAAATCATCCTTATCTACCAATTGTTTCTTTCATTGTGCAAAATAGAAGAGGGATCATTTGGTGTCCTATTTTCTATTTCTGTTCTGCTACATCAAAGAGTTAAAGCTTAGATAACCAAAAGCCACTACCTTTGTGTAACGATTGCCTAAACCCAAATACTCAGTCTCACAAGCTCGGGCTTAAAGATAACTGATTTATTAAAGGAATAGTATGCAAATACAGAGAAAGCTGAGAATGAGCAAAAGCGCGCCAAATACAAACTTAAAAGCCTTGCTTGTGAGCAGGTCCCGCCCCGTCGCCCGTCAGGACGCTCCCCCTCCCAGGTGCTAGAAGCCGTTAGACGCGCCTGGGAAAGTAACCTTGAACAGGAGCGCAAACCCAAACATGCATTCCAAGCCCTCAAAACAATGGAGGGCGAAGGAATGGAAAAACCCCGGGTGAGGGAACACGGAAGAAAAAAAGACATGTGAAACGTTACAATGTTAACCAAACATTAGAATGAGAACATGACATATTGCCCCCCCAAAAGAAACTAGGGAGCCGGTTTGTCAGGATAGGCAGAGTGAAATTGGGTTACGAGACGAGGAGAATGCACGTCTGGAGCAGCAACCCATTCAGGATGAGGCAAATGTTTCCAGCGGACGAGGTACTGTAAAGCGGAGCGCTGGCGTCTGGAGTCGAGGATAGATGTCACCTCGAAGTGTTGCTGGTTGTCAATCATGAGGGGAGGTGGAGGCATGGGTTGTGGATGCCAACGGTCCGACGAGAGGTAGGGTTTGAGTAAACTACAATGGAAAACAGGATGTAAACGTTTAAGGTTGTGAGGCAAATCAAGTTTAAACGTAACAGGGTTGAGTTGAGCAACAATTGGAAAAGGACCGACAAATTTAGGACCAAGTTTTTTAGAGGGTTGTGGGGACTTGATAAACTTAGTTGATAAGTAGACTTTATCCCCGACCGCAAAGGATGGTTCCGGGGAACGCTTTGCATCGGCATGGCGTTTATAGGTAGCCTGGGCATGGCGGAGAGCGAGTAGAATATTAGACCATGAGTCTTTGAGAGAGTCTGCCCAGTCAGCAAGGGTGGCTGGTAGTGGTTGAGGATGAGGAAGTTCAGGAATCGGAACAAATTCACGTCCAAAAACTGTTTTAAAGGGAACTTGACCAGTGGTTTGATGAATGGCATTGTTGTAAGCGACCTCAGCAAATGGGAGTAAATCGACCCAGTTGTCTTGTTGGTAGTTAACAAAAGCTCTGAGGTATTGTTCCAATGTAGAATTAACCGCTTCTGTAGATCCGTCCGTTTCCGGATGCCAGGCGGTGGAAAGCGACTGTTTTGTACCCAAAAGTTTCAAAAATGCCCGCCAGAATTGTGACGTAAATTGTGTGCCTCTGTCACTCACCAAACGGGCGGGGATACCGTGGAGGCGGTACACGTGGATGAGGAAGAGGCGTGCCAGCTGTTGTGCGGTGGGGATAGAAGCGCATGGGATAAAGTGGGCTTGTTTGGAGAAAAAGTCTTTGACGACCCAAATGACAGTTTTGCGTTGACTAGGGGGTAGATCAACGATAAAGTCCATGGAGATATCCTGCCAAGGAACAGATGGAGTGGCAACGGGTTGAAGGAAACCTTGGGGTTTGCCTGGTTTGCGCTTTATCGCCGCACATACAGGGCACGCAGTGACATATTCCTTCAAGTCTTTGAGTAAAGTTGGCCACCAAAATTGGCGGCGAACGAGGTGCAAAGTTTTTACGTAGCCAAAATGTCCAGCTAGCTTGTCATCGTGGCAGCGCTGGAGTATGGTTTTTCGCATTGCCTCGGGTACATAGAGACGATCGTTGCGCCAGGCAAGATCATCGTTGAAAGTTAAAATGTGTCTATTGGTTTGCAACCAAGTATCTGTTTTAAGGTGGGAAAGCAACTGTTGTTGCAAATCGGAGGGAATTGACAAGGGAGGCGGGTGGCTGGAAGGCAGAGCGGCTGGAGGCGGAGTTGATTGCGCTCGGGTCTGGCTGCGAGTCACTGCTGCCAAACTTAATTGTTTGTCGGTCCAGACGGTGCCTTGGACCGTTGGCCCTGGGCCAGCATCTTGGGGTCTGCGCGAGAGTGCATCAGCTAAAAAGTTTTTCTTGCCTGGTATAAATTTAAGAGTGAAGTCAAAGCGGCTGAAAAACTCAGCCCAGCGCAGCTGTTTGGGACTGAGTTTCCGACTGGTGCTTAGAGCTTCCAGGTTTTTATGGTCAGTCCAGACTTCAAAAGGGTTTGAAGTGCCTTCCAATAGGTGTCGCCATGTCTCTAAAGCCGTTTTTACAGCAAAAGCCTCTTTTTCCCAAACATGCCATCTTCTCTCTGTTTCCGTGAATTTGCGAGAGAGGTAGGCACAGGGTTTTAAAGCGCCAGATTGGTCAGATTGTAATAGAATTGCTCCTATGGAAAAATCAGAAGCATCGACTTGTACAACGAAGGGTTTAGAGGGGTTTGGATGCTGTAAAATTGGTTCTGTGGTGAAGATTTGTTTGAGCGCTTCGAACGCTTGCTGACAGGCTGGAGTCCATTTAAGGAGCGCGCCTGGGTTCTTTGAACGTCGCGTATCCCCCTGTCCTTTAGTTTTTAACAGTTCAGTAAGGGGGAGGGCGATTTCTGCAAAATTTTGGGCGAATGCCCGATAGAAATTAGAGAATCCAAGGAAACTTTGTAATTGTCTCCTGGTACGGGGAGGTTCCCATGCCACGATAGCTTCTACTTTTGCAGGGTCCATTTCAATGCCCTGAGCTGAAATCCGGTACCCTAGGTAATCAATTTGCGACTGATGAAACGCACATTTTGATAGTTTTGCGTACAACTCTGCTTTTTTCAATTTAGCCAGTACCTGACGCACCAAGTGGATATGTTCTGACATGGTTTCAGTATAAATCAATACATCATCCAAATATACCAGTACCCCCTTAAATAGGTGGTCATGCAAGACCTCATTGATTAGTTGCATAAAAACCCCAGGTGCCCCAGATAAACCGAATGGTAAGACTTTATATTGGAAAGCCCCAAGAGGACAGTTGAACGCTGTTTTCCACTCATCCCCTTCCCTGATGCGAATGCGAAAGTAAGCTTCTCTCAAATCCAGTTTTGAGAAAATTTTGCCTCTGGCCAGATGTGATAACATATCTTTGATCAGGGGCAAAGGATATTTATTTAATATTGAGACCGCATTGAGCCCGCGGAAATCGGTACAAAGCCTTAATGACCCATCCTTTTTTGGCCTGAATAGGACAGGAGCTCCTACCGGGGAATTTGCCGGCTCAATGAAACCCCTAGCCAGATTTTTGTCGATGAACTCCCTTAGCGTGGTAAGCTCTTTGGGAGACATGGGGTATATTTTTGGGTGAGGCAATTTTACATTTGGTAAAAACTCAATGGCACAGTCCGTTTTTCGGTGGGGTGGCAAGCGATCCGCTTCCTTTTCCCCAAATACTTCAGCAAAATCTTGGTACTGATTGGGTAGTCCCTCAAGAGGTTGGAGTGTTTGCACAGTGGTATACGCCACCCCTCCACCCTCCATGTCCTCCAGTAAGTCCTTTTCGGGTACTTTGTAAAATCCATCTGCAAACGTCACGGTTCTATGCAGCCAGTTGATAAAAGGGTTTTGTTGCACAAACCAAGGCATCCCCAAGATTACCAGAGGACCTCCCACTGGAGCTACCACAAATGGCAGCTTTTCCTGATGGGAGCCCATCTGCAAGGCGACCAGTCCCGTGGAAAGATTGACTGCTTTCCCTCCCGCCATAGTTCCATCCAATTGGGTGAAAATCATGGGTCTTGGCAAAGGGAACGTGGGCAGTTCCAGAGCCGCTACGACATCAGGGTGCATTAGGGAACGGGAGCAACCCGAGTCTAGCATGGCCCACACTTCCACCGTTTTGGTTTTTGAGCTCAGTTTAACTTTAACAGTCAGTGTGGGGAAGTTTCCACTCACCGAATCATGGTTACGCCCGGTTTCTTCCACCTGCCCTAGGGCGCCCTTCAGGGCAGGTGGTAGGCTTTTCCCGCCGGCTGCTCGAATTGCAACTCTTCCTCCTCTTCTCCGAAGGGAAGGTCTGGGGGGTCCAGTTCCGCGAGGGCTGCCTTCAGTTTTCGCGGAGGAGCAGGAGCAGGCGTCTTTACCGTGGGTTTCGTCTGTCGTTCTTCTGGACGGCGTCTCGGGCACGACGTGGCTCGATGCCCTTCTTTCCCACATCGGAGGCACTGACCCTTGGAGAACCGTTGCTCCCTCTCTTCTTCCCAGGTTTTCGGTTTGGGGCGGCTGGCAAGTCCAGATGTGCGCGCTCCTCTAGCGAGACGTGTTTGTCTAAGCTCTTTGGTATGGGCATAGGTTCGTAGGGCATTTTCTGCGCTTCCCGCCAACTGAATCCACCCATATAGCGTTTTAGGATCATCTCTGCCCAGAGCCCATTGAAGGATTTCGGGTTCAAGCCCCTGCTTGAACAATTCGATGATTGTTGGCTCAGACCAGTCTTCCACTTTTCCTGCCAAAGCTTTAAACTCCAACGCATATTTGGCAACTGAGAGGGACCCTTGGTAGAGTTTCCGTAGGTCATTTTTGGCCGTTTCTTGAGCTAGGGGGTCTTCGAAATGCTCTTTAAGTGCCCACAAAAAGTCATCGAAGTCCTCTAACTCAGTTGCCTCAGCTTGGCATAGTTGCACATACCAATCCGCTGCCCTTCCTCTCAGCTTGTTGGCAATGAAATTGACCTTGCCATGTTCAGACCGAAAGTTTCGACCCCAATCTTCTATATAATGCTTGGCATTAGTAATAAAGAAGGAGAGCGTTGTGGGATCCCCATCGAACTTCACTCCAAATGGTGGGAAGGTTCTTGCCGGCTCAGCTGGCTGTGGCGGTGCCGCGAATGTCAGCGTGCGCCGAGCCCCCATGGGTGGTCGATCCCTAGGAGGTCTTGCCTCTCGCTCCCCCCCTTGACGGGCTGATCGAGTCTTGCTTCTCCCCCGGGTCGACATGGTACTGTGCCTGGGGTACTGTGACGGCTCTTCTTCCCAATCCTCCGGGGTGGGCTCTGCCTCTCTGGGTAGATCCTCTCTGGGTAGATCCTTGAGGATCGTCACTATTAAATCCATTTTATCTTCTAATGCCCTCATACGGGCCGGAGTGACCGGCTCCTCCGGGGGTTGGTTGGTTACCACCACCCTCGGTGACAAGGGGACTTCGTGCTCCCAGGACAATTGTGGAGACCCCCTCCCCGGTGCTCTTTCCATAACAGTTCTATGTTCACTCCTGAGACTCTCCTGCATGGATATCAGCAGCTCGTCCAATTGGATATCTCGCAACTCCCGACGTGCTGCTCTTTGCGCTCTCGAGGTTAGCGCTGGCCGGCTTTTGGCCGCCTCCCGCTCCTCTTCGCTTCCCTCACTTGCGCGAAGTTGAGGTTCTGTCATCGCTAGCGTACCCTCTTATCCAATGATTGGATGGGGCTAGCGGAAAATGGATAAAATGATTCTCAGCTTTATGTAACGATTGCCTAAACCCAAATACTCAGTCTCACAAGCTCGGGCTTAAAGATAACTGATTTATTAAAGGAATAGTATGCAAATACAGAGAAAGCTGAGAATGAGCAAAAGCGCGCCAAATACAAACTTAAAAGCCTTGCTTGTGAGCAGGTCCCGCCCCGTCGCCCGTCAGGACGCTCCCCCTCCCAGGTGCTAGAAGCCGTTAGACGCGCCTGGGAAAGTAACCTTGAACAGGAGCGCAAACCCAAACATGCATTCCAAGCCCTCAAAACAATGGAGGGCGAAGGAATGGAAAAACCCCGGGTGAGGGAACACGGAAGAAAAAAAGACATGTGAAACGTTACAATGTTAACCAAACATTAGAATGAGAACATGACACTTTGGGACTGTCCATGCTAATTAACCACAATATTGTTTTCAGTGGTTTAATGCCTTTTGATAGAAATAGATTTATAGATCATGCAAATTCTTGCCTGTTCATGTTTCTGTCTACCTGCTTTTACCTAACTTTTTGTCCCATTCATCATCAAGCTATATTTTTGCTATCTGAACTGAGTGGCGTATGTGCTTGCACTAATCTGGATATAGTATATAGATTGTTTGGGGGGGGGGATCCAGCAAATGTACCACTTTTTAATTCTAGTAATCTAGCCAACATAAGGCCATACATTTCTACTCTGTGCTAATGAATTCAAGACAACCTCAAAAAGACCAAATTCAGGTTCATCAGAAAAACTTTGGTTGTATAGCAGTAATTTTAATTCAGCTTCTGAGCCGTCACATTAAAAAACCTTAGACCAAGGAAATGGAAAATACACCATGTTCTCAAACTGATTTTGAGAAGTCTGACACCAATCCCGATCAAAAACTCTTCTGGATGTATTTGCAAAAAGTTATCAGAAATAGCAGCTGCTTATAAGAATGGCGCTTGAGGCCTGTTTCTTCCCTCTGAGTAAAATAGCTGTTTGGAGCCAAGAAAAATCACAGGAAGATATATTTATATAATTGCCATCAAGTGGCAATTTTTTCCAGGAAATTTGGAACTGGGCATACTGTTTTTTTTGGGTGAAGTTTCAAGATGAAGACAAAGAAATATTTATTTATTTATTTTCTATCCCGCCTTTATTATTTTTATAAATAACTCAAGGCGGTGAACATACCTAATACTCCTTTCTCCCCCTATTTTCCTTACAACAGCAGCCCTGTGAGGTGGTTTGGGCTGAGAGGGAGTGACTGGCCCAAGCTCAATCAGCTGGCTTTCATGCCTAAGGCGGCACTAGAACTCTCTGTCTCCTGGTTTCTAGCCTGGAGCCTTAACCACTAGGCCAAACTGGCTCTCAAAGACAAAGACAAAGAAATAAAGCCAGCTATTGTTCTTCCTTAACTTAGAAAGATATTTCTAATTTGATCCCACTGTGCAAGGAGTTATCAACATTTGGGTTTTCCAGATGTTTTGTTGATTGTCAACAGCAATCAGATTTCTTTTTCTTTTACTGTGCCAAGAAAATACTGAGAAGTATCTTTGTTATTTCTCAGAAATTCAACACAAGTCAAAGCTGAAATATTTTCCTTCAGTCCTTTGTTACAGAGTACTCAAAGTTTAACAACCCCCAAAATTTCAAGTCTCTCTAAATATAATCCAATCTAGCAAGCCACCAATCTGTGACAAATACACTGGTTTGATCACCCCATGGCTTCTCATTGTAGAAGTGAGGCCTTTTGTTTTGCGGCAATCAGGATTCTAGGCTATTTCAGTATTAAGTGAATATAATGGGGGTCTCTCCTTTTAAAAAATTCTCTTATGTATCCCATATACATGATGAACACAGGATTTGTGCTCTGCTTCAGTACATGCTTACTTCTAAAATATGTTAGAATTTGCCTTCTGCTGCATAGGCAAGTTCTGAGGAGGCAAAACTCATTGTCTCACTAATATGTTTACAATTAAAAGATATGAAGGAATAATGTCTACTTTATTTGCTGACAGCTGTAAACTGTATTGTAGCATCAGTTTTGTCTAATCACTAGATACTTGGAAAATGGAATCACAAGGGTTGGGCAATTCGTGTGGATTTTCCCCACATCTACACTCTTGTCAGTTTGGGGCTCAGGTACTTAATTAGAGGCACTCTCTACAAGCAATTCATCCCACTCTATGGCCGATCTGTTTAGGGAAACAGGATGAGATTAGTGTAGACTTCATCTAAGGAGGTTGTGAACTGCAACTATATTGCATAATTTGCAAATTAGTTAGCCTCCATGTCATGAAAGAAAATCATGTTATTTCTGGCTCCTCATTATTCTGTTTGAGGTTCTGAGAAGTCTGCATTTCGATGTTTGTTTTTCTGCAGAATGGAATTGCTAAACTGTATAGTGGTATGCTCTAACACATCAGTTATCTTCTTAAACACAGAGTCTTTTCCCACAAACATATCTCGGCACCTTCTGCTGGGTCTCTGTGATGCTGCCTTCATCTCATTCCCAGTCCATGAGTGAGCCAGCTTAAGTTGTCCTTAGTTGTACTGATACCACTGTTGGGATTTCCTCCTTAGCCCATAGCATTCAACAACAGTGTAGGTGTGTGAGATCTGCTACATTTCGCCACCCTCTATGTGGGAAGCAAAGTGAGGTCACCCAGTAATGGGTGATAACTCAAGGATGGGTCTATAGTAAGGATGAACCAATAGCATTTTAACTCAGTGGGGAAAAGCTCACAGAAAATTCCTTCTAAAGGTACTGGGGAATATACTGCTGAACGTTTGTATATAAAAGTTTGATCAAGTTAAGGTCACTAAAAAAAATTGTCATTGAGGATATTTTTGCTTTATGAACTCTTCTGAGGAATAGTTCTTATTACAGTTGTAACAGCTACTTCAGAGATGAAGTGGAATATGTGCTGAATCACAACTTCTATGTGGTCCATTATTTTACTTCACACAAAGAAATGTGTGAAAAACAAGTTCCCTCACCTTTTGCTTGTTACTTAGTGCAAAGTTATCGAAGAGAAAATAACCTCCATTCACAAACTCTATTATTATTCTCACCAATTTCTCAGAGATATATTTGAAAAGATGTTGTGATCCCATATACACTTACTAGGATGTAAGTTCTTGTGAAGTCAATGGATTTACTTCCTAGTAAAGTGGTTAGGATTATAATGGAAAGAGCTTAGTGTTGCTTCCTGTCTTTTTTTTTTTAAACATGAAACATTTTATTCTATTGTAGAGAATAAAATTTAAGCACAAATAGTATCAGGTATAAGAAACTACATTTATATTTAAAGTCTTTTTTGCTGGCAAAATATTTTTTCAGATAAATGGCAATGCAACCACATGAAGACAATTAAGAATATTATCATTACTACTATTATTTATTAGACTCTTATACTGCTGTACTGATTATGGCAGTCTATATTTATGTGTATTTTCAAGTTAGGAATAAGTGGCCAAGTATTAATACCCAAGAGGCAGCCCTATTATTGTATGCCACTCAGAGTCAGTTCTGACTGCAGGGAACTATAAGTCAGATAGATAGATAGATAGATAGATAGATAGATAGATAGATAGATAGATAGATAGATAGATAGATAGATAGATAGATGATAGAAGATGGATGGATAGAAGATAGATAGAAGATAGATGATAGAAGATAGATAGATGATAGATGGATAGATGATACACAGATAGATCTGCTATAACAAAAAGCAGCACTGAGACTACCTTATTTAGCTAGTATCAGAAAACAGGTTGGTTTGCTTGTCATAAACCTATTGCTTGGGTTGTTCTGCATTTCATCCTCACCTTTTTATCTGTCTTCTTGTACCAACCCTCACTTGCCCTATTCATGTTAATGGCTGTTACTGCAAATTTCACAGCCACTTAAATCCTTAACTCTTCTACAGGTTGGCCAAACCTGGGTGCCACTTGATCTGGAAAGATCCCAGAATTCCTTGTAGGGACAGATGTTCTGGGAATTCTCCATTAGAAGAATTCTAATTCTTAAGCATCATGGCTATTAGAACAGCTGAAAACACAGTCCTTTTCAAACCTTTTCATTCCTACAATCTACCTACCATTACTTGGCCCTCCTATGATACAGAAGGAGCCTCAAGCAGACAAGATCACATGGAAGAATTAAGAACTGAATGGCTTGAAAAAGAACTTTATGTGGGCTCAATACACAAAATCTGATGGAGAAGCCATGAATTTGGGACCAGTTGTTAGATTCATAAGTGATAAGCTTTACCTCTGACTGCTCAAGGACCTCAGGGGTATTCCCTTGGCTTCTTAATCTTAAAGAAATAGAGATAGAAAGGCAAGGTTGAGGTCTTCACATGCTTAGAACTCCGTCACTGCACCTGTTAAAAAGGTTAGTTCATATGAATATAAACGAGAAAGTGTATTAGTACTTTGACCTAAGCAATGGTGAAAAGTAAATTAGTTTGTCTTAGCTAATCAAATAAATATGAATGATTATGAATATGAATCAGGAGGGAGGAGGATTGCTCTGCAAAATATATTCATTTGTTATTATTTAAATGTCTCATGATTTTCTACTGTTAGTCATTCTACTGTGATTCAGGATGGAGATTTTTTCCTTGTCGATTCATGCATTAAGGACCTTTCTTTTGTTTACAACTTGGAATGAACATGGCGTTGACATTTCCGGAATGAATTGTATATATCAGGTGAACTGCTGCAAAGCAACAGTGACATCATGTGGTGGCACAGATTATTAAGATGGTATCATAATATGCCTTGATTTAAAGCTATGGGGATCTTCTTTCAAATCTTTTCAAGTATAATACCCAACAGCTCTAGCCAGCATTGACAATTTTCAGGAATGATGTAATTGGAATCCAAAACATTTTGAGAGCATCACATTGGGGAAAGCAAAGATGTCTATTTAATGCAAATGACTGAATTATATACCATTCAAATTGTTTGATTAGTGCAGCCTTCCCAATATCAGTTGTTAATTCTTAAAGATGTAATCTCAACAGGAGTGTACTCACCAATCAGCTCTTGCCTGTGGATAGTCATCCAAATGTAAAGTTGTTGGGCTGTACAGTGGTGATTGGATATTTTTGAAATTTGTGAAAATGAATACCCAGAAGTGTTTGTCAGACCAAGGTAAATATAAAAACTCTGAATAGAGGTCCTGGCAATTACATCTGCAGGGAGGGGTAAAAGATGGGGGGGCTGGCATCACAATCCAAGCCTTGCCCCCTTTGTACATGTGTGCAATGTTGATAGAGACACTAAAGGGCTTGGATCATGACGCTATGCCTGCCATCTTTAGATTTTTCCCTCCCATCACCTCTGCCCTGAATTCTGGGTCCTGGTAACTATATGGACAGGACCCTATCATTTTCTTGGCAAACAGTACAAAAATGGTTTGCCATTACTGACTTCTGGTATTTTTTTTTTCAACTTCCCAGTCTAGCCTACAAACCCTGAATTTCCTGGTGGTTTCCTATCCAAGTTCAAACCAGGTCTGACCTGCTTAGCTTTTTCAAGATCAGCCTATGTCAGCTAGTGACTAAACACAAAACTCTACTTCGTCTGAACAAAGTAAACCACAGTGTTGTGTTTCTAAGGTATACATTTTAGCTGACATTGCTGGAAAAGAATACAAAGTGTTTATCCCTCCCCCAAATGTTGAAACATTACAGGCAGTGTTTAATTAGTTTCTGGAATCTGGATAGAGCAGATCTGACTTGATTATTTAGCTTTTTTCCAATCAGTTTCCAGACCTTGCTGTGGTATAACAACAGCCTTGATCACTCAGGTGGAAAACTTAACCCCAGGGAATGAGCAGAGAAGTGCAATTTTGTTTGTTCTGCAGTTATTAGCTGCTTTCAGGATCACCAGCCATGATTTCCCTTCAGATCATTTACCTATGCTTTGCTTAGGATGCGTAGTGTTACAGTGGTGTTTGTGTTTCCTGTGTCAAAAAGTGATGCTCCTTTTCTATCTCATGGCATAGAATCAGAGAACTGTAGAGTTGAAAGGATGATCTAGTCCAGCGTTTCTCAAGCTCAGCAACTTTAAGATGGTGGACTTTGACTCACAGAATTCTGGGAGTTGGTCCACACATCTTAAAGTTGCTGAGGTTGAGAAACACTGATCTAGCCGAATTCTCATAGGTTATAGGCCTATGGAAGGCTGCAAGGTTTCATCTTGTCCCACATGCTTTTCAACACATCTCCAGTACATAAAGCTGCTTAGAATAGTCAGCCATCCTTTAGGGCTTACGTTCATCATTATGTGGATGATAACTTGGTTCTACCTTTAGTTCAGTTATGCTAGGGAGGCTGTAGAATTCCTAAACTAGTTTTTCTGGACTTTGGGACATAGGTGAGAATGAAAAGCTGAGAATTAATGTAGGTAAGTTGGAGATATTATGTATAGGGAAGCCAATTTTACTCGGTGAAAACTAACAACTGGTCTTAAATGAGATTGCACAAAACACCATTTGTGTAATGTGAAAGTCTTTCTGACTTTTGTACCAGATTTGTTCAGGTGGCCAGGAGTGGTTTTATTATTATTATTATTATTATTATTATTATTATTATTATTATTATTATCTGTAATGTTAGATGCCAGTTCAACTCATAAAATGCATTCTGCATCAAGTTGCTTTTGAAGATAATCTGGAAACTTCAGCTAGCCCAAAATGTATAGTATATACTCATGTATAAGACCATCTGCAGATAAACTGACCCACAAAATGTTTAAATTTCACAACTGGTATTTTGATTAAAAATGTGAGTCATCTTATCAGTGGATGGGCTTATACATGAGTATATACAAGATATATGGCTACTTTTTAAAAGTTTTACCATATATACTCGCGGAATAGCCCATGCACAGATAAGCAGAACCCAATTTTGGGGGGTGTATTTTGGCACCTAAAAGTCTTGGCTTATCCATGTGTATATATGGTATCTGCATTTAGAACATTTAACACCCTTTGGTCTGGTGATGACCTGAAGTCAGTAGAAGTTTAAGTTTTATCATATAAAATCAAATTACATGAAGGACTACCTTCATCTGAATTGATCTGCCCTAACAGAAGTTAAAATTGCTTGTCTGGTTGAGAAGTATTATGTTAATCAGGCTCTTTCACTTCAAATTTTTAGGAAAGTGCTGAAGATTTATTTGTCTCTTCAGTTCCTCTAAATCACCTTGGACTGCTCTTGTTTTTAGCTGTAATGGTATTTTACGTCTCATACTGTTGGAGCTGAGTATCTATATTAATTGCTGGTTTCTGAGGAAGTTATCAGTGTTTACTGTTCTCCTGCTGTCTGATTTATTTTATGAGATTATATAAACTACCTTGGGAGAGCTATTCCTCATAAAAGCAGTCCAGATCCAATCTCTCTCTCTCATGTTCACATTTTAGTTTAACAATCAAATAAAGTTAGTTATTGGGCAGGGATTCCCAAAACATGAATGAATGGCACTCTGCACAGCTCAGAGGCCCTTTCCTTGATGTTATATTTTATATTGGGAACAAAATAAGCTCAAGCGTGATCAGAGAAAATTGTGAGTTTTCCATAAAACATATTTTTGAGAATGTTGATGTCTTAATGAGCAGCAAAATCTTTCATTAAAATACACAAAAACAAACAAACAAACAAAAATACACCAATAAAACAGCACTTGAGCTTCAAGCATTAGATACATACCTAGAAACTGCAAGAACAGATCCCAGGAATTTTGTTGCAATGTCTCTATTATGTTTTTCTCTGTATAAATTGGACACTATACACAATTTGAGCAAAGGGTTTGGTCTCAAAAAGTTTGAAGGTTATTTCAGAAGACTTGTCTGGAACACTGTTGGAGGAAAACAAAAATCTGACTGAACACACATAAGAGCCCGTATTAGAGATTACATTGTGGCAGTAAGACTGACCAGTGGCCCTCTTGTGGTTATTGTGTTCTTTGTTGGCAGAGACAAACCACAAGACCATCAGGTGGGCTGCTGTGAAGAATATTCTAGGTACTTAGCAAATATAGCTGCTTGGATTTGCTTGGAATTAGAATCTGATTGGTGGGTCCAGATGAAGTAATGGAGGCATAGTCTGACCTGGCTATATGGGAGGAGTAAAATCCTGTGACTCCTGAGGAAGTGGGCAGGATCCTTGGCACTGTCAGACCAACCACTTGTTTATTAGAACACTGTCCCTCCTGTCATGAGAAGGCTTTTGGGAGATGGCACATGGTTGGGTCCATATGGTGATGTCTGCCTCTCTGAGGGATGGGGTAGTCTACCTGCCTCAAAGGAGACAGTGGTGTGCCTCTTCCTCAAAAGGCCATCGCTGGACGCAACTTCACCTGGACAATTTTTGTCCAGTTTCCAACTTTACTTTTGTGGGTAAGATTGGATGAAAAGAAATAATCTGGATCCTTTTTAGTTGGGTTTCAAGTTGGGACATAATACTGCGATAGCATTGGTGACATTTGCTGATGACCTTTGGTGGGGCTGGGGTGGGAGTGGCCCTCCTAGATCTCTTGGTAGTTTTTGGTATCATCAATCTTGGCATCCTTCTGCATTGCCTGCAGGGCATGGGGATGGGGAAACCATGGCGCTTTGGTAATTCTCCTCCTTTCTCTGCAGCCAGTACTAGTCAGTGTTGATAGGAGGGAAAAGGTCGAGCCCAAAACCCCTGGTGTGTGGAATATCTCAGGGCTTGATGCTCCTACCCACTTCAGTTTTTTTCATTTATAAAGGCCCACATGGCATAGGGCCTAGCTGATTGACCAACCATCTATCTCCTATAGTGTCTGCCTATCCTATTCACTCCAACAGGGTTGTCCTGGGTCCCATAAATTAAGGGGTGCCATCTGGTGAGACCCAGAAAAACTATCAGGGCAAAATTATCAAGGCAAAATCATTCCATCATCTAATCATATCTCTGGCATACAACTGGAAATCAGCAGTGAGTTCCTTGCTTCAGCTTTCAGAGCTCCTGATTCACAGTTACTTTTCTGTCTGAATCATCAAATGCAACTCTAAAGTTTTGCATTATATTTTAATAGTTGTGTAGGAGTGCATTGTTGCTTTCAGTGAACGGAACCACCCATCTGACTGTTCAGCAGGCTAAGAATGAAGGCTACCTTGGTCTGATCTGTAGACATTTCTGCTGAATTTTTTACACCTGAATTGTGAAAGTTGGGAACTGATCTTATGTCCCCCTGTGTCATGACCCAGTAGAAAGGAAAGCAGAACAGAAGTTCTATTTAGGTTATTTGCAAGCAATAGAGTAAACATCCCGATTAGTGATAGTTGGCTACAGCCTATATAAGAGGCTTGGCTACCTTTGTTCTCTTTGCTGGAAACAACGTCTAGCTCAGGTGCAATCCCTATGTAGGCATTTCACTCTTGAACCTTAGACCCTTGGACTGGCCGCCAACCTTGACCCAGCTCTTGAATCCGAGACCAACTTTAGATTTCATAGGCAAGCCTTTGCTTTGTTTGACATTCCTGAATACATTGCTAATTCTGTTACCTGAAAATAAAACTGATAATCTTCCAAGAAACTGTGTATGTGTGCGAGGCTGAAACCTGAAGCAGGACACCCTGAACTTCTCCAGTAGATTTCCAGGAGAAATGGGCGACACTTGCTGTGAAGCAACTCCCAACTTGTACCAAATGATGCGCTAGCTGTATCATGGCTTTTTGCAGGTTCTTTATAGGTGTATTTATCTGCTATTGATGCTGCAGTAATGCCTCAGCCATTGGTTCTGCAGTTAGTAAAGTCCTTCTATTACCATATTATAGATCTGGAAGGCATGGTCCATATCTACCTGATGAGGCAGTAGGGAAGCTTTCAAGATTGATGACAACCTTTTGAGGTAAGCAAGGTCAGGAAACAGGACTCACTTGAAATCTTGGAATATACTTTAATGCAATTAGGGTGTGGTAATGAAATCTTGAAAACCTGTTAAAGTCACTCTTTAACTTATACCTACCACAATCAAGGCAGAATAGTTTTGAGTTTCTTTCTCAATTTCCTACTTTTCCAGAAAGCAAATATATTTTTTATAATTTATAACTTCTCTGAGTCAACCCAACATTCCATCACACCTACTTAATATTTCTTTCCGCGCATGGGAGCACATTCTCTCATAACACCTCCTGCTGAATTCAAAAAGGCCAACAATTGTATCACTAAAAATTGGCAGTTTGGATACCAAATTTCAGCAGTATCCTCTAGACATGTTTTGGGGGAAACAGAAAGTGGCAGTAAAGAGTTGCTTGCAACACATATTGCTTGCCTCTATATTACACCAAATTATTTTAGGAATCCTCAAAGGAAATGTATTATTTCTGTGTCAGTCTCATACTGCATCAATTAACATATTCAACAGGTACCACATTTATCTCTATAGCTGTTAGAGAAACTACTCTTTAAAATTTGCCCAGTATCAGAGGAGGATAAAAACATTTTCCATTTGCCTTTTAGCTATTGCTTGAGTTTTTGATTTCCTATCTTTTTGATATCTTTGTTGTTACCCATCAGTTTTTAAGTAGGAAGGTTGTACTGATATATCCTTTCCTTTTTTCCTTTTTGTGTTCTCTAGGACAGTAATTATGAAAAGCACAAGGGAACCTGCCTAAAAAGGCTTGGGAAGAATGAGGTCACTACTGAGATTGAAAATGATGCTGTGGCATCATCATTCATTTCATCTCTCTCTCAATATGCCCCCATTTAGCTACCTCTGCATCTGGGCAACATGTGGTTGACATCACCAACACAGTAGCTGACTGAGGGAATGTACTGGAGTTTCCAGGGATAATGTAAGTATGCTTGTTATTATGCAAGGACTCTCTCTGTTAACTGCTTGCATGGCTTTATTAATTCCGAGAGATATTAGAAATGAGGCAAAGGAGCCACTGAAGAAGAAATTCCTGGCCTCTGAGGTGGAAATAAACTTTTTCAGCAAAAGTGAGCTGGGCCAGTGATTTGCCCCAGTGAGTCTGTCTGAGCCAATATTTCAGGGATCAGATTCTCTTTCAGGTTGCTAGAGAGCAGGGTTGTCCAAAGTGGTCAATATCGATGGGACTATTCTTCCTCCTCCTCCTCTTAGTAAAAGTAATATTTATTAACTTATTTTCATATAACAAATGTTTGGGGGTTGATGAACAATCTGAAACTTCATGAAGGGGTTGATGAGCTAAAGAGTTTGGGGACCCCTGCTATAGAGGGACATCCAAGTTCTAGTTGAAGGACATTCAGGGTGCTGCAGGAGACTTGCAATAAGATTCTGATAAAATTGGGTTTAATACTCTCCGTTTATGAGAGATTAGGATCAGCACAAAAGTGAGCTTTTGCACCATTAATAGCCACAGTGCAACTAGCAAATCTAATGATTTTGCTGGGGCCTTTTAAACTTGAGCTGTCACTTCTCCGATTGGCTTGGAAGTGGAAGACGAAAATAGATGCCTAAATATTTAAACAATTTTACTTGCTCTCAATTTCTCCATTTTCCATAATGGAAAATGGCACTGATTTGCTTTGCATATAGATGAAAAAGTGGCTTCTATGGCTTGTATTTTTACAGGACAAGCCGAAGTCCACAGTATGTTAATCTGGCTAAAAGTAAAGGTAAAGGTTCCCATTTAGTCATGTCTGACACTAGGGGGCAGTGCTCATCTCTGTTTCATAGCCGAAGAACCAAGAAAGACACTTCCGCTGTCATGTGGCCAGCATGACAGGCATGGAACGCTGTTACCTTCCTGCTGAAGTGGTACCTATTTATCTACTCATATTTGCATGCTTTTGAATTACTAGGTTGGCAAGAGCTGGGGCGAGCATGGGAGCCATGTGGTGCTCAGGACTCAAAGCACCGAACTTGCAACCTTCTGGTTGACAAGCCTGGCATTTTAACCACTGAGCCACCATGCCCCCTTAATCTGGCTAAAGGTGGGTTTAAGGTTCATATCAAGCCAAATCATGTTAAGGCTGCCATTTATGTATTAGGAGTATTTTAAAGCAGCAACTCCCAATACTTTGGCTTAGCTCAGCCATCCTCACCATCTTGAGACATCACAGTTCTTTGAAGCAACTGTTCCCCAGTGGGTTGTTTCTGATGGGAAGGGTGATGGCTAAATGAAATTCCAGCAGATTCTGCTTCAGGAAGCCAGGTGCTCTGACCCACTCATCCCAGAAGCTATTAGAAGCAGTGGCAGGTTTTGCTCAAAGATGAATGTTCCTTTTGGGAAAGATGCAGGCCAAACAAAGCTCTGGGCTACTTCAGTTTCCAGATGTTCCTGATGCTTGGTGCAACAGTTACAGTGAGGAAGTAGCAGGGATATGTTGACCAGCATACATCTAAAGACTGCCCATCAATCTTTAACTGGATTTGTAAATCCATGGAAGTCCATATCCACTACCTTTCTGACCATAGAAAGCTTTTAAAAAACACTTCTAACATCCACAGTTTTAACTTGGAGACTCAAAGAACTTTTCAATTTCTCTAGTTAATCATTGTTATGGTCTAAATTCTGAAATTGGATAAACTGGCTGGGTCCATGGCAATTGTTCCAAAAGATCTGGATATAAATGCAAGAGCTTTGCATTTGAATTCAGAAGTTTTTAAAGAATTTTCCATTCTTCCTGCTCATTTAGCTGTGATGTATGGTAAATCTTCAGGAAGATATTGTGCTAATATATGCAATTCTATGTTTTGAATGTAAGATATTGGAGAAGATTAATCTTCTTAACATTGTTTATGTATACAGATACAGGCAAAGCAAAATTAAGGTCTCTGCTATTTATCCATTTTGGTTGCTCTAGAGATTTGCCATGTGATGGCACTCTTTACTCAGGGAATAAAAACCATGTTGTTTAATTGAATACAAATTATGCTCTCTGAAGAGGTATGACCTTTCCTCTAAGCATTTGATGTTTCGGTGATTGTACTAAAAATAGCTGTACTGTGGTTATTTTGCTTATTTATCCATGTTAAAAAATTGTTTTGAGGTTTATTATTCATAGTGGGCACCAAAGGTCATTGGTACTGCAAAATGATTTGCATTCGTATACCTAAAAGAACAGTCCCTTGGACTGCAAGGAGGTCAAATCAGTCAATCCTACAGGAAATCAACACTGACTGCTCATCGGAAGGACAGATACTGAAGCTGAAGCTCAAATACTTTGGCCACCTAATGCGAAGAGAGGACTCACTGGAAAAGACCCTGATGCTGGGAAAGACTGAAGGCAAAAGGAGAAGGGGATGGCAGAGGATGAGATAGTTAGATAGCGTCACCGATGCAATGAACATGAATTTGAGTAAACTCCAGGAGACAGTGGAGGACAGGAAGGCCTGGTGTGCTGTGGTCCATGGGGTCACGAAGAGTCGGACACGACTTAACGACTGAACAACAACCACCACAACCTAAAAGAAGCTGGCCATGTCTTGCTGAGTTCAGAATGGTTAACAACAATTGCAATCAGCTTTGAAAAATCCTTTTTTTGCTATTTAAGTGCACATGCATCCTGTTGTAATCCAAAACAGTTTGTTAGAAATGTGAGCTACAGTATGTCTGGATTTTTAATGATGACCTAATTTAATAGAGAGGCATAGTCTGTCAGATCAGAGAGTGTTCCTTTATATGATCTAATCAGTAAATATCATATGGGGTTTACAGAATCCCACAAAATAAATTGGAATCAGATGTCACATACCTACTTCAGGATTATTTCATATGATGGCTGTTATGATGTGGATTCATCCTTCTTCCTAGATGCCAAATCAATCATCAGAAGGGAATAAAGAAGAACGGACATCCTGAACTACAATCTGTGCTTATTCTATTGAAACAAACTTAAGAGAAAGTAGAAACATTTCTTGAGTTTTATATAAAATTCCTACTTGTGTGTGTGTGTGGGATATTATGTATTCATTATTCATCTAGCGAAATTGTTGTTTTTAAGCCCTACACTATATGATCCTATTTAGAACATTTAACATTTTCTCTAGCTTTAGCAATCTCTTTAAACAACATCCCACTGTTCCATTTGACCATGAGCAGATACATCTTTTTTTTTCCTTCCTAGCATTTTTCCCACAAGTGCAAGGTCCGCTTTTTTTGTATCAGCTGAATGTTGATACTAAACAGTTAATTTGATCGGTGTGCATATTATAACCCTTAGGTAAATATTTATATCATGATGGTTTCCAAATAAGCATTCAGCATTATAGAATCATGACCTTCATGTAATGAAAAGACTGAATATTTTTCAGTGCTATCCATTTAGGAAGAATACAGATGCATTTGCATTGACACACTTTTTAAATTACACGAGTCAAGAGGAGAGAATCTGAGTATTGTGTGCGCCCACATGGGAAATATTTTATGGCTCTGCTCTGAATCATTGGGATACCTATAGCTTCTCTGGTACCTTTCTATGCCCAAGATTATAGGTGATTGGTCAATCACATAGAAAGGAATATAGTTTAATGCAGAATCAGTAAAGGGTTGCGATATTTACTGTATATAGTAAACAGTTCAAACAATATGCTAGGTCATACTGTTGTGATAAGTCCCTGCAAAGAAAGTTTTAGTTTTTTCCATGTTTCAGGATTTTTTAAAAAGTTATTTCCATAATTTTTGTATTCTTATTGCATGCTGTCAGATAAACTCCCAAAATTTCATTGAACTTTTTTGGTATCTCACAACCATACTCTTTTTTTTCACAAAGTCTCCTTCTCTGGGATTAAATATCAGCTGTTTTATAGCCCTCAGGAATTGTATAATGGTTAGTACTACATCATCTGCATAGCATTTCAACTTGCATACCTGTCCTTGAATTTTACTCCCGAATATTTGTTTGTCTCTTTGAAACTTGTCCACCAAAACTTCTAAAGCAATTACAAATTATAAGGGAGAAAGTGGGCACCCTTCACTGGTCCTTATGTTTCTTGGAAAACTTGTGGAGAATGTTTCATTCACTGTACAGCAATCTTTGCTCTCCACCCAAGTTTTAAATTTTTCTCCTGGATTCATTTTGTTTAAGACTGCTAATAAGAAAGGCCACTATAAGTTGTCAAAAGCTTTTTCTGCATATAAAAATACTACTGCCACCTTATTTTTTAAACAGATTATACATTCTAATGCATTTGCTATAAATCTACTTTTGTTCTTCATTTTCCTCTTGGGGATGTAACCTGTTTGATCTGTAAACTTCCTCAAACGTAGGGGTTTTTTTTGTTTTGTTTTCTGTTTTGTTTTTAGCAAAGAACTTATAATTGGTGTTCAGTAAAGAAATTGGTCTATATGACAGAGGTTTCTCCAGATCATTCCCTGCTTTATAGATCAGTCATGTGCTTTTTCCCATGTCTTTGGGAATAGGGATAGGCCTTGAGGGACAGGAAGAAGGGCTGCTACCAAGGCAACAGTCAGATATAAGGAGCCCCAGTCCAGGGCAAGGAGGTAATGTGAGTAAATATCTCAGACAAGCACTTCCCTAGTTCACACAAAGATAAAGGGAGGGAGGGAAGAAGTGCATTCAGAGTTGCAGGTTTCTGTTCTATAGCTTTACAATAAAAGTAGAACTGACATGAGACAGTTTGGTGTAGTGGTTAAGGCACCAGGCTAGAAACTGGGAGATTGTGAGTTCTAGTCCTGCCTTAGGTACAAAGCCATCTGGATGACCTTGGGACAGTCACTCTCTCTCAGCCCTAGGAAGGAGGCCATGGCAAACTACTTCCAAAATCTTGCCAAGAAAATGGCAGGGACTTGTCCAGGCAATTGCCAGGAGTCCACACTGGCTCAAAGGCACCAAAAAAAAAAAAAAAGTACTGACCTACTTGGCATTGGTTTCCTTGTCTGATTTACCTTGAAGGGCTGACAGTCTTTGGTATTATTTTTGTCTCCTTGATTTCATTACCAGTCCTTACCAATGGTTCCAACAGTTTTTGTTATGAGTACATGTGGTGAGCAGGAGGGGGCCCCTATCCAGGGGGGGAAATGGGTGTGTAGTTTAGAGGCTTTGAAATGTCCTTCAAAGAAACCCAGAGCAGACCCGGCTTGAGTTTTGGGGTTTGTCTGTCTGAGTTTCCCACACTCCTTCAGTGTGGTAGGATTAGTGGTTAATAAACACTAGAGACAATCTCCTCATCTCAGCGTGGTTTTTTGCTTAAGTCAGGACAGTTTTTCTTCTAACCTTTTATAGTATTGGGCTATCAGCCTATCTAGGCTTGGTGCCTTGTCAATTTTTTTAATTGGTTCTTTAATCTCTTGAATATTTATGGGTTTGATTAGTGTTTGTCTATGTTTTGTTAATTTTTTTTAATAGTGAGCCACCATTATATTCCAAGTGCAATTCTTTGTCAATATTGTTCTAGAAATATAAGTATTAAAAAATTCTGCAAGTTCTTCACATATATAACAATTTGTTCCCTTACTTTACTGCTGTTATTGTCTTCTCTTTTCTAATTTAATAGGGCAATTTTTTTCCTGATCTTTTTGCTTTCTCAGAATGATACTACTCATTTGCCTTCTCAAAATGATTTTATCTTTCTTTGGAGTTAGGGTTCAAGGTCAAGTATAGTAAGAAAGATTTTATCACATATGCCAATATGGTGCATCCATACTCAAGCAACAGATTAAAGACACAGCAAGAACTGGTTAATGGAGGTAGGAATTTACCATGGCTAATGTATTTACAAATTACAAAAGTGATTTCAAGAAAGAAGGAAAGACTTTGAGAAAGATGACAGTATTTGAAACACTTATTAAAAAAAACACAAAATCCCCTATTATACATATATATTTACCTGGCAGGGTAGATACCATATCATATATAATCGTTATGGAAATGTGACATGGAGAGAACAAAAAGAAATTTGTATGATACAGTGGATGCAACATTCAAAGATATAACCACAATACAAACAATGGGAAGAGCTATAGGAAAAGAATCGGTAAAATTTACTCCAAGTTATAATTTGGTATAACATCGGTATAAAATCTTTTACAGATGGTGTATAGATCTGTCAGTAATTATCAACACAAACAAACCATATAACAATAAATGTTGGAAATGCTATTTGTAATTTCTGTTTGTAAGCTGTCCAGAGTCACTTTTATAGTGAGATGGGTGATGTAGACATTCAAATTAATAATAATAATAATAATAATAATAATAATAATAATAGCAAAATTGACAGTATGCATCCAAAATAGATGTCTATCCAAAATTAAGCAAGAATGGCTCCCATATAAATTATACATTACCCAGCAAGGCAAAATAGGCATATAAAATATGCTTTTAGGAAGAAAGTTATGAGACCAATCAAAAATAATAGATGAAAGGCTTTAAAGCAATAATCTTTAATGCTTAATGTAAAGTATATTTACCTTACATTTATATAGGTTGTGGTCAGTGGTTGTGGAAATAAATAGAAGGGAAGGAGATCATGTGTTTCTAGAAAGTTTTCCCATGCTTTTATTTATGCTTTCTGCTTAATGTAGCCTTTTCCCCTTTGTATTTCATTATTCTAACAATAAAAATACCTTAAGAGGAAAAAAACATGCTAGGTCATGGTTACATTCACATATCGTATTATGTCGTTCTATCTAATACTATATTTAAGTGTAGTATGCTTAAGTGCTTAGATGTTTGTTAATGAGGAAATAATCAAGTCAGAGAAGGAAGGAACCAGCCTTTAAGCTATAGTTTCATCATTGTGTTACACATGGTTACAAGCACAGTGGATTATGTGCATCAAGCCCCATCATTACAGTCTGTAATGTATTCAAGTGTAGCCATGGCAAAAGAATGAATATGCATCTAAAACATGATTGGACTGATTTGATTGTTTATGAAAGATCGAGAAAGTGACTGAAGGGTAAAAGGATAATGAGAGGTTCTGGATGTGGGACAGAATACATTCAGTACTATCAACTCTTGGAAAAAAATAGGCAGGACAAAAACAAAGAAGTAGAACTACTACTGGAAAATAAAGTATGAATCTTGTATTAAAAAGTATTAGGAAAAACAAAATATATTACGCTCCCAACAAAATGAATTAAAAGTAGGTGGACATAAAGAAAGGGGATATGAAAGGAGACTAGAATGGAGTGAAAAGGATTTGATTACAAATACTGCAGAAATATGCGAGTTTAGGCTAATGGGAAATGTGAAAGTAAAAGAGGCAATGTGGAGAGAAGAAAGGTATAATGGAATGACTCCTACAGAAATGAGAATGTGAGAAACATGATGTTGTGTGTGGAGAGAAAAAGTGTTGAAAAGAATGTAGTCAAAGAGAGAAAGGAACAGTTAAGATTAAAAGAGGCAGAGATTGCAAAATGCTATTGATGTAAATACAAGTACTCTCGTTTAGTGACCATTTGCAGTTATGACCATGGTGAAAAAGTAACTTTGTGACTAATCCTCATATTTATGACCTCTGCAGGTCTGTAAAGCAAAGGAAAGCTGAAGTTCATAAGCACAGTCACAGTTTCACTTAGTGACCGCTTCACTTAATGACCGAGTTGTTGTTTATTCGTTTAGTCGCTTCTGACTCTTCGTGACTTCATGGACCAGCCCATGCCAGAGCTTCCTGTCAGTCATCACCACCCCCAGCTCCCCCAAGGGCAAGTCCATCACCTCTAGAAAATCATCCATCCATCTTGCCTTTGGTCAGCCCCTCTTCCTTTTGCCCTCCACTCTCCCTAGCATCAGCATCTTCTCCAGGGTGTCCTGTCTTCTCATTATGTGGCCAAAGTACTTCAGTTTTGCCTTTAATATCATTCCCTCAAGTGAGCAGTCTGGCTTGATTTCCTGGAGGATGGACTGGTTTGATCTTCTGGCAGTCCAAGGCACTCTCAGAA
Source organism: Candoia aspera (assembly GCF_035149785.1). NCBI lineage: Eukaryota > Metazoa > Chordata > Lepidosauria > Squamata > Candoiidae > Candoia > Candoia aspera. The sequence continues at coordinate 54,321,535 of NC_086154.1, forward strand.
TTTTCCTCCAACACCACAGTTCCAAAGCATCTATCTTCCTTCTCTCAGCCTTCCTTATGGTCCAGCTCTCGCAGCCATATGTTATTACGGGGAACGCCATAGCTTTAACTATGCGGACCTTTGTTGTCAGTGTGATGTCTCTACTTTTAACTATTTTATCGAGATTTGTCATTGCTCTTCTCCCAAGGATTAAGTGTCTTCTGATTTCCTGACTGCAGTCAGCATCTGCAGTAATCTTCGCACCTAGAAATACAAAGTCTTTCACTGCCTCTACATTTTCTCCCTCTATTTGCCAGTTCTCAATCAAGCTGGTTGCCATCATCTTGGTTTTTTTGAGGTTTAGCTGCAAGCCAGCTTTTGCACTTTCTTCTTTCACCTTCATCATAAGGCTCCTCAGTTGCTCTTCACTTTCAGCCATCAAAGTGGTATCATCTGCATATCTGAGATTGTTAATGTTTCTTCCAGCGATTTTAACTCCAGCCTTGGATTCCTCAAGCCCAGCATGTTGCATGATGTATTCTGCATACAAATTGAATAGGTAGGGTGAGAGTATACAGGCCTGCCGTACTCCTTTCCCAATCTTAAACCAGTCCATTGTTCCATGGTCTGTTCTTACTGTTGCTACTTGGTCGTTATACAGATTCTTCAGGAGGCAGACAAGATGACTTGGTATCCCCATACCACTAAGAACTTGCCACAATTTGTTATGGTCCACACAGTCAAAGGCTTTAGAATAGTCAATAAAACAGAAAGAGATGTTTTTCTGAAACTCCCTGGCTTTTTCCATTATCCAGCAGATATTGGCAATTTGGTCCCTAGTTCCTCTGCCTTTTCTAAACCCAGCTTGTACATCTGGCAATTCTCGCTCCATGAATTGCTGAAGTCTACCTTGCAGGATCTTGAACATTACCTTACTGGAGTGTGAAATAAGTGCCACTGTTTGATAATTTGAACATTCTTTAGTGTTTCCCTTTTTTGGTATGGGGATATAAGTTGATTTTTTCCAATCTGATGGCCATTCTTTTTTTCCCAAATTTGCTGGCATATAGCATGCATTACCTTGACAGCGCCATCGCACAAGATTTTGAATAGTTCAGCTTGGATACTGTTGTCTCCTGCTGCCTTGTTATTAGCAATCCCTCTTAAGGCCCATTCAACCTCATTCTTCAGGATGTTTAGCTCTAGCTCACTGACCACACCATCAAAGCTATCCCCAATATTGTTATCCTTCCTATTACAGGTCTTCCGTATCTCTTCTTCTTCTGTTCGGTCCTTGCCATCTTTGTTTTTGATCATTCCCATTTTTGCCTGGAATTTACCTCTGATGTTTCTAATTTTCTGGAAGAGATCTCTTGTCCTTATTCTATTGTCTTCTTCCACTTCCGCACATTGCTTGTTTAAAAATAATTCCTTATCTCTTCTGGTTAACCTCTGGAATTTTGCATTTAATTGGGCATATCTCCCCCTATCACTGTTGCCTTTTGCTTTCCTTCTTTCTTGGGCTACTTTTAGTGTCTCAGCAGACAGCCATTTTGCCTTCTTGGTTTTCTCTTTCTTTGGGATGTATTTTGTTGCCACCTCCTGGCCAATGTTGTGAACTTCTGTCCATAGTTCTTCCGGGACCCTATCTACTAAGTCCAGTCCCTTAAATCGATTCTTCACCTCCACTGCATATTCCTTAGGAATATTAGTGAGCTCATATCTAGCTGATCTGTGGGTCTTCCCTAATCTCTTTAGTCTGATCCTAAATTGTGCAAGAAGAAGTTTGTGATCAGCTCCAGGTCTTGTTTTTACCGACCGTATAGATGTCCGCCACCTTTGGCTGCAAAGGATGTAGTCAATTTGATTTTGGTGTTGTCCATCTGGTGAAGTCCATGTATAAAGCCATCTCTTCGGTTGTTGGAAGAGAGTGTTTGTTATGCAGAGTGAGTTGTCTTGGCAAAATTCTATCAGCCTATGTCCTGCTTTGTTTTGTTCTCCCAGGCCATACTTACCTGTAATTCCAGGTGTCATCTGACTGCCCACCTTAGCATTCCAGTCTCCTGTGATGAGAACAACATCTCTTTTAGGCATGTTGTCCAGTAGGTGCTGCAGATCCTCATAGAACTGATCTACTTCAGCTTCTTCAGCATCTGTGGTTGGGGCATATATTTGGATCACTGTGATCTTAGATGGCTTCCCCTGAATTCAAATTGAGATCATTCTATCGTTTTTTGGATTGTATCCAAGCACTGTGTTAGCCACTTTACTATTAATTATGAAGGCTACTCCATTTCTTCTGTGGTCCTCTTGTCCACAGTAGTAGATCTGGTGGTCATTTGATGTGAAGTGGCCCATTCCAGTCCATTTCAGTTCACTGACGCCCAGAATGTCTATCTTTAATCTTGACATCTCACCAATAACCACATCCAATTTGCCCTGGCTCATAGATCTTACATTCCAGGTTCCAGTGGTGTGTTGATCCTTAGAAGATCGGATTCGCCGTTCACCACCAGCACCATCGGCCGCTAGCCGTCCTTTCGGCTTTGAGCTAGCTGCGTCATCATGTCTGGGGCTAGTTGACCTCATCCTCTGTTCCTCCCCAGTAGCATTTTGACCATCTTTTGACCTGGGGGTCTCATCTTCCGATGGTATACTGACATATGACCCAGTTGCCAGTCCCAATTGTAGTCACTGAACAAGGACTACCTGTAAAGGATTATTCTGGGAGTTAGTGAAGTGAGCTAAGCAAGGGGCCTCCAGCAGAGTAAGTGAAATGAAAAAAATGCTATAAATGTTAGTGTCCAAAGAAAAAAAACATGCTAAGGAGGAAGTCATGAGTGGTGTGAAAACATTGAAAAAGGGTAGAAATTTGGTTGTGTTCTTTTTATATGTATTGTCTTTTTTATTTGTAAGCCACCCAGGGTCCTCAAGGAGTCTGGTGGCCTCAAAATTGAATAAATAAATGTTAAAATATAGATGTGATTTGCTTCTGGAGTGTCTGCGCTGCTTGTTTTCATGTCTGTGAAGGCTACATTTCTTTCTGATGATGAAGAATGCTGTTACTGTTTCCCTAAACAAAGAGGAAGTAGCGAGTGTCAGGAATGCATATTTGTTGGCAGAAGCTAAAACGTCTACATATGAGAATGGGCTTCTACCCCCTTTGTTACATGGAAGGTAGAGTTGGTTAAGTCAAGAGAAGCATAATAAAGTTGAACTTGGTTTCTTACCAAACTACATAATGTGTGCATACGTACCCATCACATATTTTAGGGTACACAGTGATTTCCAAAACACAGAAGAAAGTAAATAATAAGCCAAAGGTATTAGAGGCATAAGGACTATAGCTAAATGGGTATATGCCAGTATCATTCAGGGCACCTCCCCATATCTTTCTATCCTTGCAAATCATCTTTGCCTCCATCACATCCATACACCAATTCATATCCTGCCTTTTGGTCTTTAAATTTCTCATTGCTCTCTTTTTTGGGATTTTGGCAACTCCCTCTAACCTTCAGCCTTCCCTTCAGCCCATTCTCTCTAGTGATTGTAGCAGCATACACAATTGATTAATAAATAAATATTTTGTGATTCAAACCTCATTCATCCTTCCTACTTGATTAAATAGTTCCATGTACTTCTTTCATTCTGGTCACTTTTGCATTCAATCCACCTTCATTCCACACCCATTCATTCTTGATCCTGTCTCTTCATTTATGACATACACTTCCAACGTAACCTAAGTCTAACTGCATTCAACTTTATTATGCTTCTCTTGACTTAACCAACTCTACCTTCCAGGTATGTATGTATGAATGCATGTATATATTTAATGAATATCTTTAGCCTTCAGTTACATAACAACCAGAGAAATGCAGATAATAGTATCAGAAAGAAGTATTTCATTTCAGTCAGTATTTCATAACAATTTTCTAAGAACTTTTGTTTCTTTTGTCTCAAAAACCATTGCCCCCAGTGCAGCAAAGAACCTGAGCCATAATCCTTTATTTATTTTTCAGCCTATGCTGAGATTGCTATAATAGTTACTCATATGCAGGGATAGCCACAGGGGTATGTGGGTAAAGAAGTCAAGATGGCAGCCATGACCATGCGATCAGATCCCTGTCTCTTTTTAAAGTGTGTCTTGTTTGCAACTGCATTAAATTTATTAGATTCACCTTCACATTCAGGATAAATCTTAACTTATTTCTGTCTCGTATCAGAAGAAACTGAATTTTCCTAAGTTTACATTTTTTAAAAATGAATCAAAGTGAATATTCACCCAAGTCCAATAGCTTCCCAGCATACAGTGAAGGTCGTTCTGTCTCCTGTCATTTAGCTGATAAGTATCAAGAGCTTGTGATTTTCCAATACATATGGTCCAAAGCTTTCAAAATCCCATCCTGGATAGATTCATTTAAATTAAATTTGACTTTGTCTATTTTCATTTCAGTTATTAAAAATGATATTGTAAATTAGTGAAGTTGTTATTGATTAAAAATAATAACCAAAATTCTTGCCCATCTTCTTTTTCTTTTTCTAGAAAGTGATTGCCAGGGCTTTAGAATGTAAAGAAGAACAGTTACACTTTCACCATGAATTTCTCTTCTTTTTTCAATTTTGGGGCTCACTGTTGCAGTAGAAATAAATAAGATTCTCCATATAAGTTTTATTATATTTTGTGATTATGTTCCATCAAGTTGGTTTAAACTTTTAACAATCACATAGGTAGACCTTCTGCAGGAGGATCTGTCTCCAGCCTGGCTCTTCAGGTCTTCCAAGGGGGTATTCCATGCACCTTGATGCTGGCCATTCTCCTTTCTTCTTTCCTTCCACCTTTTCCAGCATTATAGACTTCTCAAGGGAGCTAGGTCTTTGCATAATGTATCTAAACATTGATAATTTGAGCCCAGTCATTTGTGCCTCAAGTGAGAACAGTAAAGAAACAATAAGAATAAACAATATGAATAATAGATTGATTTGTTCTATAATCCATTTGTTTTCTTGGCTATCCGTAGTATTCTCAGGAGTCTTCTCCAACATTCAAGTTCAAAAGTGTCGATACTTTTTCTATCCTGCTTCTTCAAAGTTCAACTTTTGCTTCCATGGAGTGTCACAGGAAATACTATGGCTTGCACTATTCTGATCTTTCTACGTATAGGCACATCACAGCATCTGAATCTTTTCCAAGGCTTGCATTGCTACCCTACCTTGTGCTAGTCTGCAGCATATTACTGCTTGCTCTTTTATTGCTGATGGTCAATCCTAAAAGGTAGAAGCTATCTGCCATTTCCAAATCTTCATTGTCAGTTCTAAGGCAGGCTGCTGGATCTATTGTCATTAGTTTGGTCTTCTTCATATTTGATCTTAGTCTCATTTTTTCACTCTGCTCCTTGACTTTGATTACTAGAGCTTGCAGACCATTTGCATTTTCAGCTATCAGAAAAGTGTCGTCAGCATAGTGCAGGTTATTGATGTTTCTCTCTCCAATCTAAAAACCATGCTCATCTTTTTCCAATTCAGCTTCCCTCAATAATTTGCCAGATTACATCAATTCCTTTTAATATGTGAATCTGTAAAGATATCAGCCAATACATGCAACAATGATCAACATTTCAGTTTATACCTGGCTATTCTATTACTGTTCTTGGCAAAACATCTTCAAATGATGGGTCTCAATTCTTTTTGAATGTGTTTAAAAATTACAGGAATCTCGGGTAAACAGCAATATGCATATTTAACCATAATTCTTTATTGCTTATACATTGTACTATACTGTGAACATTTTAAATTCATATTTGTAAGCTGCCATGCTTCTGATTTGAGTTGGTAGCATACATTCAATAATTAGAATAAAGGATAAGAATAATAGATCTTAATTATCTATATTTAGTAAAAGTGATCTATTGAAGGATCCCATTTATCTCTGTTAAGTTCTCTTTGATCTGATGTTTATTTTCTGCCTTTTTGTTCCTTTATTTGAGATACAGCAAATAGTCACCCAGCATCATTGTCCTGATATTATTTAAGCTTGTATGTCTCTTCAGTAATATTCATCTCTGAGCAGCTTATGCTCCCAAGGTCACAACAATAAACATAATAAATAACATAACTGCATTGTGTGTGTGTGTGTGTCAGAAGCACCTACCAAGGTGCTTCTGTATTGAAAGGATTTGCTGGTGATGCCACTGTTGCCTGGGGGATGCCTGAGTGGGCTCCTTTCATGTCCCTGTTATTTTCCCACCAAAGTGGTACCTATTCTTCTACTTGCATTTGCATGCTTTCAAACTGCTAGGTTAGCAGGAGCTGGGACAAGTTGGCGGGAGCTCACTCTGTCACGCGGCTTGTACTCTTGGGTTTCGAACTGCCAAGCTGCTGACCTTAATGGTCCTCTGACTCAGCATCTTAATCTCTGAGCCACTGCGGCCCCCGGTAGTACCAACAAATAACAGAATTATCAAAACCAGCCATCTCATACATAGCAGACCCACTGCAGGTGAAATCTCAAACCATATCAGCCTCTAGAGATTGTTGCGGCTTTCCTCAATCCTCACAGGGCTGGGGCCAATCTGATCTTAGGGCCAGTGCTGCTCCAAAGCAGAGAATAGCAATAGAGAAGACCTGCCCTGGTGGCCCCTAGCAGTACCATTCCCTAGGTGTAGGGACCTGGAGGAAGTCTTCCTTCCTGAGCCCTGCTTTCCAGATCTTATATTTCCAACCATCGTATGATGCCCATATATAATTGTTCATCCAAAACAGATATGCAGCAAGTACTGCCTGTATAAACTGTAGTTAAGTATATATTAGATCACTCAGACTTCGTATGCTTTCAGGATCAAACTAGAAAGCTGTGCTTCTACCCTGTCTTAATTCTTGGTTCTTTTTTCAAATCAGGCTCAGCTATAAATCCTCTGAATGCTGATTTGATCTGAATGGATAGCGTTTCCTTTCCAGTCATGTTATATACTCAGCCTTGCTTGAACAATATTGTTTCAGAAGCAGTATTTCAAATGCTGGGGGAGTCTATTGGCTTCTGTGTGAAATTCTTCCCGTTGGGTGGAGAATGATAGGAATCAAATCAGAAAATAAATGATCAAGACTGGCACTATGTTCAGTTGTGTAGTAGAGGAAGAATAAAGGACAATTATACACAGCATGGGTATGTGGAATAAAGAAGAAATTTAGAGCTGAGTCAGGCTGGAAAGCTAAATAAAAGGGAAGACTCTATTTGCTCCAAATAGAGACAAATGAAGAAGCTGGACCCAACCTTCCTGCACAATCTTTGCCCAGTCGCCAACCTCCATTTCCTGGGGAAGATTGCTGAGAAGATGGTTGGGTTGTGGCTGCAGAGGCCCCTGAAAGAAAGGGATTATCTGTACTCTCTTAAATCAGATTTCAGGCCTGGATGCAGTAGGAGATAGCATTGCTTGCTGTTGTGGATGACCTGTGGCAGAGTTGGGGTAGGGTGGTTAATCCTGACCCATCTTGATCTCTCAGTGGCTTTCAATACTGACAGTCATGGTTTCCTTCTACACTGGCTATGGGAAATAGGAGTGTGGGGCTTGATGTTATGGTGGTTCTCATCCTTTTGCTATGTCCAGTTCCACATATCCTACATATCCAATTCCCTGCTGAAGATGTTTGTTTTGCAGCCAACTTTCTGCAAAGAATTTAAAGGTACCTGTTTCTCTTTCCAGCATGAAGGGAATAAAATTTCAAAAGCCCAGGTCATGCTGAAGTGAAACTCAGACTAATGGGGAAGATTGATTTGGGATAAAATTGTATTCACTGCCATGATAATCACATTACAGTAAATGATGTATTATTTTGCATACAAAGCTGAACTGAAGGCAGTTGTTTTTATTTGTTTTTAAAATGACATTTTAAAAAATCTCATCATACAGATACTGTTTCTTTGTCCTGTAATTTATTATTTGCATCACCGTTGCTTAGAAAGAAACATGCTTTGAGTCACTTAGATTCCTGCCTTATCTGATAGAATTCATACTGTAATTACTTACTTCATCTTCTGAAACGATCCAAGCAGGCCTATAATTCCTTTCTATTAAACATTGAGTGATTCTGTTTTTCCCAACATCCTCTGCCTTGCATGTTGTAGTATGAAGGAAATCTTGGGCCAATACTCATAGAAATCTGAATCAGAATTTGATGCAATCTTTATCCATCTGACACAAAAATGGTAGGATCATATGATATTTAACTCTCTCTACTGGACAAGTATGCCAGTTGTGGTGAGATGACTCTTCCCTGTTTCTTCTTGCTTCCATCTTGTCAACTGAGCAAGTCTGTACAACCCATCCTTGACTTAATTTGAACTGAGATTTGAGATTTAAAGAGGCATCATTCAGCTCAAGAGTGATTCTGAATACAAAAGCCAACTGACTCAATACAAGCCACTTTGAGATTCAGGACTTGATCTGAAATAAGATTTATCTAGAGGCTCTAATGTGGCAACAGATGAAACTTGTGCTTACTTCATTTTTCAGAAAAATAGGCTGAAAATAGCACTGATCCCTGGAGAATACTGACCCTGCCAATTTGCACTTGATATTTTTGAGGATTGCACCACAATAGTTTTTGAATTTTTCCCTCCGACCTCTTTTAAGACAGTCATAGCAGGGATGAGGAAAAGACACAGAGCAGCCTACAAATAATTCAGAAACGAGCCTAAGGTGTGCTGATCAGATCAGCGCAGATAGTCTCCTGTTTAGCACTTAAACCATCCATTTGCTATTGTGGAGAGCTAGGCTTGATATGTTGTGGAAGAATAACTACTGAGCATACCCTTACTGGGACGGGAGATGTTTTTCTGCCTCTAATCATTGGGTTTCCATATAACATTTAAAGGAAGGTTTCATCTAAGAGCTTGTTCTGAACTGATCAGCCCTGAGTACATAATCAGTGTTGGCTTCTCAGTCATACTCCTGATCCTGTGTTGGCAAAACCAGCAGAAAGGTGTAACATTCCATTAACACAAAAGAGAGGAAAGGAGGGCTTATTGGTGGCCATATTAAGGACACTGAGAAAGTGGATGAAGCCAAAAGAATATTCGCCTTCACTGCCTCAAAGACCTCTGATAGTCCCACCATACTACTCACCCCCCTCCCCATTCAGTCTCCCTATTACCACAGAAAAGCCGTCCAATCTGTGAAGATTGGTACAACCCTAGCAGTGTTCTTTTAAAACATCCAGTTGCATAAATACAATCTGAGTTTGGTTTGTGGTGACCATGCTATGATATGTTATGCCCTCAGTTATCTGTTGTATTTTCTGTCAATGACATCATAGATTAGGCACGATCTTTAAGATTTCTTCCCCACAGGGCCATCCGTGTTTCATAAACAAGCTTCCATTCATTAGATGACCTGTTGTTCAGATTTATTTTAGTCTGTTTATTAACCGAGAGCCAGTTTGGTGTAATGGTTAAGGTTCTGGCCTAGAAACCAGGAGACTATGAATTCTAGGCCTGCCTTAGGCATGAAGGCTCTCAGCCCAACCCACCTCACAAGGTTGTTGTTTTGGGGAAAATAAGAGGCAGGAGTATCAGTTTTGTTTGCTGCCTTGAGTTATATATAAAAAAGGTGGAATAAAAATCTAATAATAATCAAAACTATTATTCCAAGCATATGATTTTGCAGCCTGGGAGCATCTTAAAGTGTCAGCACTAGTGAAATTGGCAATATTGGCATAATCTTTTTCACCGAGTCAACAGGGAGCCAAAGACACAGGAACCACAAAAATGCCATTACATCTTATTTCTACTTCATTGTTTTGTTTTTCTTTCTTCACAGAAGCTGTTTATGATTAAAGTCTCCAGGTTTTGCTGTAGCATTTCCCATCTCTGTTCAGGGAAGGAAGAGATAGTAGCAGCAGCCATTAACTGCTGGTGACATTATTTATTTCAGAATCAATTTATTTACATAATTGCAGCATGGATGAATAATTATTCATTTTAGCATTATGTTCTAAGAGTTGTTAGAACCTCAGGCATCCTAGGAATGCACACATTAGCTGTGGAAACTTTATGCTTCCCAGTCTCTAACCCTGTTAATCGACAGCCACTGTATGAAATATGCTAGTCTTACCTGCATAAAAATAAAAATTACTTTATTACATAATTAATAAGTAACATTAAGCTAGACTATTTGCTGTGTTAACAGAAATGTAAGGCACAGTACAATTATATGTCCAAGAACCATAATGCATATATAAAATGTAAAAACTGACTATTTGGAACCTGTCATATGTAACTGGCAATATTAATTATGTCCTTCAAAGATATTGATCCTTTGCTGCTGCTGCTGTTTTTTAAATAGGGGGAGGGTTTCAGCAATGTTTTTCTCATAGAATATTTATTCCATAAGCATTCCCATGAACATGCATTCATGGTCCAGAGGTTACTCCATAGGAAGTTATCTAAGGGGCAACTCATCGAACAATCTTCCCCAAAGCAACTAATACTCAGTGCTCATTAGTCTGACATAAAAATGTATTGGCAGCATTATTTTGCTATCAATCAGTGTCATGGCTGGGGTATATGAGGTTTATGGCAGCTGCAGGAACAGCTGTAACCTAGGCCTATTTTCTTTGCAACCAATCCCTCGTATTTCTGGAATCTATTAGTGGAATATTTAGGGCTTAAAAACTGGATAGTAGTAACAGAGCACTGAATATTCTAAATGACATTCACTCATTAAGTATCACTTTCTACAATAATGTCTAATTTTTGAGAGTTCACTTGGCAAAATTAAAAATGGAACAAGTACTGCAGCCTAGCAAACTGCAAGTGGAGTTTTCCTATTTAACACTCACAAAGGAACGGAAAGCTCTCAACAGATGTATCTAATTGCTTCTTGAATTCTGTATGATTTTGTTACTTCCAAATACTTTGGCATCATACTTTATTGTGGTGAGCAAGAGGCGAGCAAGATGCGGCCAGAATTCCCAGTGATATCCAAGCAAGGTCAAGGTGTGGTTGGGAAGCATCAACTATTGAAGAAGGGCTCTTGCTTATTTATTACAGTTTTCTGCCCAGTTCCTGGAATCTAGTTGAGAAACACCATTAGTTTTCCCCTTCTGTTGAACCAAAACTATTTATCATTTCTTTATTTGATTTAGTTTATTTGAGATCACCTTACCGAATATTTGATGGTAAGCGGAAAGTAGCAGATCCAGGAAAAGGCAATAGAGGGAATTAAGGGAAATTTAGCAGATTTCTTGTCCAAAATAGTGTAGGAGACGTGGCATCTGTTTCAAAGAAGGCATGGAGGTATAGCTAAAGACTTAATCCTGAATTCCAGAATATTTACGTCAAAAAACAAAAATGCCAGAGGAGTTGAATGTCTTATGTATAATGCTTCCTCTCTGGAATAAGATCACTGAAGAAACAGTAGCTGGTGAATAGACTTTTTTTCTTCTCTATTTCCAAGTCTTTCCTTTTGGCTGAAGCAGTAATAGTATAAGAAATGATTTGCTACAGCTGAAGCACAACCTTTTCCTTGATATGATGCACTCTTTCCCAAATTCCCATACTGTATTCAGCCAAGGTATAACTTCATAGCTTCTATTCTGCCTTCATACACCACACTAACCCAAATGTAATTTGTTGGGGTTTGGCATAATATGGTATAAAACTAATAACCTAAACCTAACCGTGATTTGCACACAATTATGTGCAAACTGGGCCACCATGGGTTGTTTATTATTAAAATAATTAAGATTTAACTCAATATATGAATCCAGCCTATAGTTTAAAAAGGCCAAGAAGTTGAGCGAGTTGTTGCAGGGAGTTTGTTTCCTTCCAATTCTGAAAAAGGAGAATCAAGATATTCAACATCTATTAGATAATTTGGGTAAGTTTAACTTATCTAAATATCTGCTAATTTTTTCTGTTGTTGGGTTATAGAAGTATATAGATTTTTTTAAAAAAACAGCAATTTTTAAATCAATATACTTAGTATCTGGCCTTTGGATCTTTTATTGCTCTTATATATCTTTTTAATTTTACTTTTTAAAGCTAATTTGCCAATAGCCTTGAATTTTTATTATCAAATTCATAGCATTTTTGTTTTAAAGAGTTGTGTTCATTTTTTTTCACTTTCTAAAGTATCTAACTTTTTCCTTTTTCTTTCCAACTATCTGTATGTATTGACTGATCCTGTATTATTATATTTTGCCCATGCATTCTTAATCTTTATACATAATGCAGTTGTCGCCTATATAGTCCGTCTGTCTTTAAAATCATACTTGTTTGGCTTACGCATTTGCCTCTTATAACAGCTTTCATAACACCCCATCTTGTTAAAGATGTTTGGTCTGCAGCATTTTCTGTGTTTGTTCTTAAAAAAAGTTAGAGAACACACTGAAGCTTGACATTTCCAATTCCCCGCCCACCGCCGTTTGTTGTAGCTGCTCTTTGGTTTATGGGTCTGTGCCAGGGGTACCAGTAGTATTTTTTCTTCATCAGTGTTGAGAGGCAGTCTGCATATATATGCTGAGGTTCTGCTTTCCTTGTTATTTATTTCACTATTATTCTTTGTTATATTTATTTATAATAATTATTCATTATTATTCTTTATTCTCGGTTGTAGCCTTAATAAATTCTAATTTAGAAAAGGCAGTCATTAGCAGTCATTTGGGAAATATTTATTAGACAGCAAGCATCTATTTAATGCACTTAATGGGAGGTACCTAAAAGGATATACTGGATTTTGCCTATCATAGTGCTTCACGGAATTCATGCGGGTCTTAAAGCTAGAGGAGCCTTCTCACATATTATACATATTGGTTCCAGTTTCAATCAATCAACAACTGTATTCAGACTAAACTAAACTGTTAAGGGACTATTAAATATTTTCACATAGATTTCTATTTTTGTCTAATCAATTCGTGCTAATACAATGAAATTCAGGTTCCCTGGAATTAAATATTACAGTTTAATGATCTGATTCTCTCATCATCTCTTTGTTTTACAGTTGATTCTCACTATTTGTGGATTCCATATTTGTGAATTTGCCTACTCACTAAAATTTATTTGTAAATGCAAAATTAATACTTGCAGCATTTTCATGGTCATTTGTGGACATGAAGAGCAGTGAAAAATTTAAGTCGCCTGATGTGCATGTTCCCAGCTAAGGTTTCAGTATTTGCTAATTCACTGTTCATGGCAACTTTATGGAACATAACTACCACAGATATTGAAAATTGACTGTAATGCAACTTTATTTCATCAGCAATGCATGATGCTTGCTTCACATATTGCCACCTTTTTTCAGAGAAATATTGTTATTGAAAAATGTGTCATCTTAAATTTAAGTTATCATTGAGGGTTCACATGATTAAAAGTACTCCAAAAATACTCCTCACACAGACAACTAGCACATCATGGAAAAGGCTGGGTTACCCTTCTTCATTCGTCCTAATTTTCTATGTACAAAAGGAATTCACACATTCAGTCATGGGAATCCTATGTAGGACAGACAGGCAGAAGACTAGCAGAGCACATCCACGAATGCCAACTGGCAGTCAGAAGACATGATGAAAACCCCTTAATCTCACAACACATGGATAGACTCAACCATACTTTCAACTGGGAAACTGTGAGCATCTTAAACCAAGCCAAATCCAAAAACGCTAGAGAATTCCTGGAAGTTTGGCACTCAGACAAAGCACCCATCAACAGACACATCGAAGAAAATAACATTTACATACCATTAAAAAGAGACAATAGAAAAGCCAAAAGACCAGAACACCTCCTTGCCAGCAATCAACACCCAGATATGCAAAGATGAACACCAGGATTAATACCAGATGAACAATCAAACAGTACACAATACCCTAATCAAGGAACTATTAACTCAGTCAATCAACCAAGCAGCAAACAACAGCCCAATCAAGGAACTCCCGAGGAGAGAACAACACCTCCACCAACACAAGCTGGACAAAGTACAGTATATAAACAGACAGCAAGGCCCACTCCCCTTTCACACTGAAGATGTTGCCTAGTCTGGCAATGAAACGTCTGCAAGAAAACAACTAGGCTCAGAGATCACCAAGGACTCCACAGTTCAACCCTGAGCTACAAATATTCACTTCGACTGATATATAACTCTATCAATGATTGCCAGAATAGATAAAACATATAACTAATGTTGGAAATGCCACAACAAATTAACATCAGATGTGGTGGTAATATTAAACCCCCCCACAAAACTACTGGAAAGAAATACATAACAATATTCAAAAAATCCCAAAAATAAAATTTGAACTTCAACCACAGATATTTTTATTAAGTATAATCCCAGAAAACATAAATGAAAAATACCACAATTTAGCAAGATATATGTTGACAGTAGCAAAAATAAATCTTGCACAACATTGGAAAAGAGAAAACTTGCCAATGATATTAGATTGGGAGACCAACATTGAAGAATATACTGCAATGGCAAAATTGACAGTATATATTCATAATAGAAATTCAACCAAATTCAAGAAGGAATGGCTCCCTTATATACAATGCATTGCACAGCAAGGCAAATTTAAGACATTTGAAATATGGTTTCTAGGACTTAAATAGTAGCCAGCAACAATCTTTAACATTCAGTGTAGATTGGTGTGCCATCATGGCACTGTTGAGTCTTAGTGATCATAGATTTTCTCCATGATGATCTGTCTTTAACCTGGACCTTCAGGTCTTCCAACAATGCACCCATTGCCACTGCAACTGAATCCATCCACCTTGCTGCTGGTCATCCTCTTCTTCTCTTTCCTTCCACCTTTCCCAGAGTTAGAGTCTTCTCTAGAGAGCTAGGTCTTCACATATTATGTCCAAAGTAGGATAATTTGGTAAGGGACGCGGTGGCGCTGCGGGTTAAACCGCTGAGCTGCCGATCGGAAGGTCGGCGGTTCGAAACCGCGCGGCGGGGTGAGCTCCCGTTGCTCGTCCCGGCTCCTGCACACCAAGCAGTTCGAAAACATGCAAATGTGAGTAGATTAATTGGTACCGCTTCGGCGGGAAGGTAACGGCGTTCCGTGAGTCATGCCGGCCACATGACCACGGACGGGTCCTTAGGGACAACGCCGGCTCCAAGGCTTAGAAACGGAGATGAGCACCGCCCCCTAGAGTCGGACACGACTGGACTTTACGTCAAGGGAAACCTTTACCTTTACCTTAGGATAATTTGAGCTTGGTCATTTGTGCCTCAATGAGAACTCGGGGTTGATTTGTTTGATAATCCATTTGTTTGTTGTGTTGGCTGTCCACAGTATCCCCAGGAGTTTTTTCCACCACCAAAAATCAAAAGCATCAATAACCAATAATTCCACTTCTTCAAAGTCCAACTTTCACTTCCATAAAGTATCACAGAGAATACCATTGCCTGTTCTGTTCTGACTTTTGTAGGTATAGACACATCATGGCATCTGAATATCTTTTCTAAGACCTTCATGACTACTCTACCAAGTGCCAATTTCTGGTGTATTTCTTGACTGCTTGGTCCTTTACTGCTGATGGTTGATCCTAACAGACAAAAACTATCATTTCAATTGTTACTTTTATTGTTAGTTCTAAGGCTGGTTGTTGACCTGTTGTCATTAGTTTGGTCTGTTTTATATTTAACCTCAGTCCCGTTTTAAACTGCTCCTCGACTATTATTACTAGAGCTTGCAGATCCTTTGCATTTTCAGCCAGCTGTGAAAGCCTATACCTGTATAATGGGATAAATAGTTTCACTTTTGTCTGCTTCCCATTGCTCAGAGTAGAAGCAGTAGAAGTTTGGCCTTCAGTGCAGAACAACAAAATAAAAAGACTTGAGTATAGTAGGGACCAACATAGTGGATTTCTTTAGCACACTGAATTGTCAATTTGAATTTTATAAAATGCCTTGCTTTCCTGAGCAGCTTTTCAGGAATTTGCATATAAAAGTCATACTAAATAGAGTATGTCACATCATATCAGAAACTCTGGCTCTTGACACTTTAAACAAATAACAAATATATATTTGCCTGCAGTCCCCAGTGTTTTGAAAAATTTACTGTTTTAAAGCCATGATAAATGAGGTTCAAATTTACTGTTCTATCAAAGATTAGGATAACATTGCAAGTGGATTTGCATTGAAGTGTATCTTCTAAGATCTGATGCTGTCCAAATAGTTAGGGATTAAAACTTCCAGAACTGAAAGATGGAGTAGTCTTTCATTTTGGCAAAATGTAGTCCCAATACATCTGGAAAGCATTTGGTTTGGGAAGACTGAGATAAGAGATTAGCTTTCTAGGTATCCTCTAAATAACTATTCAGTTTTAGGGCAATGTTTCTCAATCTCAGCAATT
Source organism: Candoia aspera (assembly GCF_035149785.1). Lineage (NCBI taxonomy): Eukaryota > Metazoa > Chordata > Lepidosauria > Squamata > Candoiidae > Candoia > Candoia aspera. Next base: position 54,337,861 of record NC_086154.1, read on the forward strand.
TTAAGATTTGCAGACTTGAACTCCCAGAATTCCCCAGCCAGCATGCTGGTTTAGGGTTTAATCTATAATATATTTAAATACTTAGCCCATGAAACAAAAGAAGACAAAGGCAGAGTAGTAGAGAGTTTATTTTAAGGAAGAAATAAAGCCAACTCCACACTTACAGTTCCAACTGAACTTCATTCACTTGCCTGTCTTTCACTCAGGCTTTATCTCTGTTAGGAATAAGTATAAATTTGTATTCCTAACCCAGTCTTAGTAACAGTGAAAGCTGCACCTGTTGACATTTTGGCTGTAAGGAACTATGAAGTACAAAGGCCTTAGTAAGAAAATGGTAAGACCTTTAAATGAAAGATTCTTATTAGGTCACACTGCAAATATGCTTATCTAAATGAGTGGTGTATTGGGTCCTTTGTCATTATATACCTCTGGCATTGTCTGATAAATGTCATACTTTGAAAAAAGAAGACACCAAAACTTCTATGGTTAACTACATGAAAGTCTGGGAATTTTGTGATGGATGTAAGAACCACTTGATTTACTAATATGCAGTTTAAGGTGACTCCCCCTCCACACACCCACAAATAATTTAAGACAAAACATTTAAAAGACAATTCATTTCCTTTCAGGTAAATACAATAATTGGAGCATTGAGAGGAACAGGAGGCAGTGCTTAATCCTTTCTTCTTGGGCAGTTTCCGAAATCGGTTTTCTCCCACAGTTGAGTGAGTGAGGAATGATGGGACACAGGGGGAAAAATGGCCTGAAGGAAGATTAATGTTTTCTTTCCTCACCATTGTTCAATTCTCATTTTGCATTCTGCACAGGAAAGAAGAAGGAGAAGGAGAAGAAACTCAACTTGACATTAAAGCACTATTTTTTCTGGCAACCAACTCAGGTAGTATTTTCTTTAAGCAGAAGACTGTATCAAGGCGTGCAGATGGTGTGCAGATGGGAATGATCTTGCAACTACAACCAAAGAAGAACTTGTTTTCAGTCTTTCAGCTGAAAGCATTTGGACTTTTGCATTTCCCTTTTTGCTGATTATTTATTGGAGGAAATGAGCCGTAAGAAGAGGCATGAAAGGACGTCCATGCTAATTAGGTGCTTTTGGCTTAGGGTAGATAGAAAAAAGCCAAAATAGTAAGTTTCCTGTCTCTATTCACTCTCTAATCCACTTACCTTTAAAACCAAAACACAAAGACTTTTGATTCTGCTGCCAACATTTATGTACTCCTTGGGACTATGCAGAAGAGAAGAGCTCCCAGGTTGCTTAGAATTCCCTTCAGGAACCCAACTGCTTGCAAAGGCTCCTCTAGTTCTGATGAAATTTATGTATATATTTAAAAGATTTGTATTGCTTCCCATCTTAAACAACTCTGGGCGGCTCATAAATATTTTACTGTGATAACAGAGGGCTCAAAATTAGCAATTACTAATGAAATAATAATAATAATAATAATAATAGAATAGCCTAACCACATTGTTTATTTTGTTTCAAGCAAGCAATTTTCATAATGCCTAGTACAATCATTTTGTTCCTATCCTAATCATATCCCAGTTTATTAAACTTTTTATTAAGATTTTTTAAAATAGCATAATCAATCAATCAAACCAATAATAAACCAATTTAATAATCAAACCAATAATAAACAACTGTCAGTAATATGAGCCAACAAAATTAACATGTTGGGTACTACTAAAGTAAACTATGAAAAAGCAAGCCCAGAGTTTTACTGAACATTATTTCTTCTTGTGAGAAGAAGAGGGCAAAGAAGAAAAATAAACTCTAGCTTTCTAGAAGAATGTAGCTCTGGTTGCTGTCTCTGAACCAGATGAACAAGACAGTTTATCAGTAACTGCTGAGTGTCCTGATAAGAGAGACACTCTTTCCTGTATCTGAATTCTCAATAAAATGGTGGAAACTCTTTCATTCAAGGTCGAGTCACTGAAATGAGCAAAATCTTTTACATGTTAAATTGTGGTAGATAAGAGACATGTCTGCATGAACATACGTTTTTCCCCCAAAGACTGGCTGTGCTCCTTAAAAACAAAAACAACTATCAGATCTCATATGAAACCAAACTGAATGGTTAATCTCCACATTCTTATTACATACTGTACCCCTAGCTGTGTTTAATGTGCCAAACAATGCCTTTATATCACTCAAATGGAAGGAATTGGCATTTCGAAGTGGCTGTGTAGCCTCTTTCAAGTATTGTGCTGAGAACTGGGAAACTTGGGACTTTTGCAGAGAGACCTCATCTGATGTATAATTTTGTGCTCACAAGGTTTTTTGTTTGGTTGTTTGAGCTGATGCATGCTATATGCCAGCAAATTTGGAAAACACAAGAATGGCCATCAGATTGGAAAAAATCAACTTATATCCCCATACCAAAAAAGGGAAACACTAAAGAATGTTCAAACTATCGAACAGTGGCACTCATTTCACATGCCAGTAAGGTAATGCTCAAGATCCTGCAAGGTAGACTTCAGCAATTCATGGAGCGAGATTTGCCAGATGTACAAGCCCAGTTTAGAAAAGGCAGAGGAACTAGGGACCAAATTGCCAATATCCGCTGGATAATGGAAAAAGCCAGGGAGTTTCAGAAAAACATCTATTTCTGTTTTATTGACTATTCTAAAGCCTTTGACTGTGTGGACCATAACAAATTGTGACAAGTTCTTAGTGGTATGGAGATACCAAGTCATCTTGTATGCCTCCTGAAGAATCTGTATAACGACCAAGTAGCAACAGTAAGAACAGACCATGGAACAACAGACTGGTTTAAGATTGGGAAAGGAGTATGGCAGGGCTGTATACACTCACCCTACCTATTCAACTTGTATGCAGAACACATCATGCGACAAGCTGGGCTTGAGGAATCCAAGTCTGGAGTTAAAATCTCTGGAAGAAACATTAACAATCTCAGATATGCAGATGATACCACTTTGATGGCTGAAAGTGAAGAGGAACTGAGGAGCCTTATGATGAAGGTGAAAGAAGAAAGTGCAAAAGCTGGCTTGCAGCTAAACCTCAAAAAAACCAAGATGATGGCAACCAGCTTGATTGAGAACTGGCAAATAGAGGGAGAAAATGTAGAAGCAGTGAAAGACTTTGTATTTCTAGGTGCGAAGATTACTGCAGATGCTGACTGCAGTCAGGAAATCAGAAGATGCTTAGTCCTTGGGAGAAGAGCAATGACAAATCTTGATAAAATAGTTAAGAGCAGAGACATCACATTGACAACAAAGGCCCGCATAGTTAAAGCAATGGTGTTCCCTATAGTAACATATGGCTGCAAGAGCTGGACCATAAGGAAGGCTGAGAGAAGAAAGATCGATGCTTTTGAACTGTGGTGTTGGAGGAAAATTCTGAGAGTGCCTTGGACTGCCAGAAGATCAAACCAGTCCATCCTCCAGGAAATAAAGTCAGACTGCTCACTTGAGGGAATGATATTAAAGGCAAAACTGAAATATTTTGGCCACATAATGAGAAGACAGGACACCCTGGAGAAGATGCTGATGGTAGGGAGAGTGGAGGGCAAAAGGAAGAGGGGCCGACCAAGGGCAAGATGGATGGATGATATTCTAGAGGTGACGGACTTGTCCCTGGGGGAGCTGGGGGTGTTGACGACCGACAGGAAGCTCTGACATGGGCTGGTCCATGAAGTCACGAAGAGTCGGAAGCGACTAAACGAATAAACAACAAAAGAAGATACTATTAAATTATTAGTGCATTAGATCTGGCTAGATATTTTTATTTATTTATTTATCTATTTTTATCCCGCCAGTATTATTTTTTATAAATAAGGCAGTGGACATACCTAATACTCCTTCCTCCTCCTATTTTCCCCACAACAACAACCCTGTGAGGTGAGCTGGGCTGAGAGTGTATGACTGGCCCAAGGTCACCCAGCTGGCTTTCATGCCTAAGGCAGGACTAGAACTCCTGGTCTCATGGTTGCTAACCCAGCACCTTAAAGATCAATCTTTACATATTAACAGCAGCAGAATTGTAGTGCTGGATCACATTAATGATACAACCAGCTCTGCATGTCAATGGTGGTCAATCCAAAGCCTCTGAGAAGCCAAATACTAGGATGACAGATATCTTGCTTGGTTTTGCCATCTAATGTGTATTGCCTGAAATTTTGGTTATAGAAGTCTATCAATAGCCAGAGATAACAGCCATTGGCAGACCTCTTTCATGAAATGGCTTCCTATATCTTAAAGCAGCCTAACCTTGAAATGGCACAAAGAGAAAGAACAGCAGCACTCCAATCCTTTAAGGCAGTGTTTTCAACCTTAGCAACCTGAACATGTATGGACTTCAACTCCTAGAATTCTGGGAATTGAAGTCCACACATCTTCGAGTGGCCAAGGTTGAGAAACAATGCTTTAAGGTCTAAAGCAAAATCCAAACAATGCAGAATGTAGGAGAGGGAGCCAACTTCCTTGAATAGCCTTTTTTAATGCAATAACTAGACATCTTAAATGTTCTTTCCTTCTCCAGAGCTAGATGTCTTATGTTTAAAAGGTCAGCCAACATACATATGGAGTTGCTTTACAAGAAGATAATATCCAAATGTCTGAGAATTAGTGTATATGGTTGTAGGCTTTGTTATTTATCTGTTGGTTGGTTGGTTGGTTTATTTAATAAAAACTGTATGGCTACCAGTCTCATATACGTGACTCTGGGTGGCCTATAATTAAAACAGAATAAAAACACAAGCAATAATGAAAAACATAAAATAACACGGCATAAAAAAGCAGCCAAGAATAATTGTGACACCTCACGATCAATATAACTAAGAAGTGGGCTCACTCACACTATCAGGGCCCAAGGCTTGATGGCAAGGCCAAGTTTTTAATGCCATGTGAAACATCAGCAGGGTTTCAGCAAGTCTGATCTCAGATGGGATGATGTTCCAAAGAGTGGGCACCATGAAAGAAAAGGCCCTCCTCCTGCATCCCACCAGATGGCGCACTCTTGTGGATGGGGCCCAAAGCATGCCTCTCCTGCTGGAGCTAATGGGATGAGTAGACACCACTGGGGAGAGACAGTTCCATAAGTAACCCAGCCCCAAGCCATGAAGGGCTTTGAAGGTAACCACCAGCACCTTGAACTGTACCTGGAAGCATACTGGGATCTAATGCTCTGGTGGGAGGAGATGGGTGGTGACAAATTTGATAAATAAATAAATAAATATAAATAAATAATGCAGCTCACAGAGCAGAGGTGTCACTTGTGCTGAGCAACCGGCCCCCATAACTGCTCGTGTGGCTGCATTTTGTACCAGCTGAAACTTCTGAATATTCTTCAAGGGCAGCCCCATGTAGAGTGCATTGCATTAATCCAATCAGGTGATTAAGATGTGAGTAACTGTGAATAGGGCCTCCAGATCCATGAATGGGCACAACTGGCACACAACACAAAACTCTGCAAAGGCCCTCCTGGCCACAGCGGCCACCTGCTTTTCAAGCAGGAGCCATGAATCCATCAGGACCCCCAAACTGCACATAGGATCTGTCTGGGGCAGCACAACCCCATCCAGAATAAGAGATAGAAAGTCCCCAGAACGAGTAGGTATTAAAATCCAAAGCCACTCAGTCTTACTAGGGTTGAGTTGAAGCCTCTTGTTCTCCATCCAGATGTCTACAGCCTCCAGACACTGAGGCAGGACTGCCATGGCATCACTCAGCCCAAGGTAGACATATATAACTGTATATTATCTGTATGCTGATGATAAGTAAAGGTAAAGGTTTCCCTTGACATTAAGTCCAGTCATGTCCGAGTCTAGAGGGCGGTGCTCATCTCCGTTTCAAAGCCGAAAAGCCGGCATTTGTCCGTAGACACTTCCGTGGTCATGTGGCCGGCATGACTACACGGAACGCCGTTACCTGCCCGCCGAAGCGGTACTTATTAATCTACTCACATTTGCATGTTTTTGAACCGCTAGGTTGGCAGGAGCTGGGACTAGCAACGGGAGCTCATCCCGTCATGCGGATTCGAACCGCCGACCTTCTGATCGGCAAGCTCAGCAGCTCAGCGGTTTAACCCACAGTGCCACCGCGTCCCTTGTATGCTGATGATACCTCACCCTGAGGTGAGTTAATAATCCCACCAAGTGGCTTCATGTAGATGTACAACAGGAGAGGAGATAGCACCAACCCCTATCCTCCCCTATCAACACTGACTGGAATCAGCCCCAAAGGAAGGAAGATAACCAGCACAATACAGTGCCGCCCACCCCTGGCCACCAAAGCTGGTCCAGTAGTATACCATGATCGATAGTATCAAAAGCCACTGAGAGGTAAGGAGGAGCAAGGGCAGAACACCGCCCCCATCCCACTCATGCCAGACATCATCCAAGAATGTGATCAATGCCATCTCAGTCCCATACCAAGCCTGAATCCTGACTCTGTCCTGCTCTCCTGGATGTAAATTGGCTTTGAAAAGTCTAAGCCACCATGTTAAGTTTAGGCAATTTGTGCCAATCAGACTGGGACATTTGATGGAGATTACATTCTACAAACCCACAACCCTGTGCTGTCTTTTTGGGAAAAAAAAACTGAAACTGCTAAGATAACTAGCATTTGCCAGTTGTCATTCGCCAGCAGAAGCCATACTGATAGATCAGGGGATGTGCCTTCATTTGCTCATTGAAGCCCACGTTAAAATTAAGAAGCAGGCAAGATCTACCTTTGGCAGGCAAAGAGTTAATCCAGGCAAAAGGTTAAGTAAATTCACCTGCTCCAACTGCAAGTCTAGGCAATCAAAACAGATACAAGACTAGAATATAATTGAGCTCATTTAGGGCAATACAGCTTGTTGAATCTACAGCTGATTGCTCACTCCATTTCACTCTCCAGATTAACAGGTGAAGAAAAAAATCTATTCTTGGGAGAACAGCATGCTTTCCCTTTCTAAAACTGACAATATAAAAAATGGAACAGAGGCTGCAACTGTCTTTGTTTCCTCTTTTCCACCTGCAAGTTCACTGTGTGTAGGCAAGTGGTAACTAAAAAAAAATGTTTCTTGCATGCCTTATTTAGATTGCTTCAAAGCCTTACAATATAATAATCTTCCTCTTTCTGAAAGAGTTCAGAGCAATAGTACTGTGCAATGTGTTTCAAAAATGGTCTTAAGAACCAATATTTTACATAATGTTATTGTACAACTTTCTGTAAAATATTGAATAGTTAGACTATGTTGGAGTAGATGAAGTGTGTGTGCTAGCTTGTGTTTTTTAGACTTTTTTTAGTGCTTACTGATGACTAGTAACTTTTGTGTGTGATAGTTATGCTGTGGAAAGCATAATACATAGAAATTAACCATTATTTCTTCAAAAATCCTTCTCTCTGTGTGCTTGGACTCTGACACAATTCTACTGAAAAAGCAGAATTTACATAGCTGCTGGTGGTGGAAGAGAAGGCTGCCATCATTCCTTTTCAGTCAGAATACCTGTTGTTACCAAGTGGGCTAAAATGTTCACTCATTGAGTCCTTTCTTTATATCAGAGAACCTGATTTTGTAATCAAGGCTGTTTCAGTCTAAGAAGAGAAAAGGAAAGGACTGAGAAATCACAGAGGCAGAGTATTGACAAGTTATGTGTATCACTGTAAATACCTGTCAGGCCAGCTACTAACCTTTTGTAAACCAAAACCAGCTAGCCCTGATAGAAATTATTCATTTTGTTATTAACTGTCATTTGGTATCTTAATAAGCAGATAATATATATGACTTTAGTGAACGTTAGTATCACTCAGGAATTTGGGGCCATGGAGTTAAAGTAGGGTTAACTGAATGGACCCTCACACTTTGTTTAAAAAATTCTTCTCAGCTTTGGCTTTGGCCTAGGATGAAAATGTTCCGTGAACACAGATGATTATGAGCAAATTTAGAGTGTGCCTATTCGGTTTCTGGACAAGCACTTTTTAGTGTAAGTCTGTAGTCCAGGATTGAAGCAAAGTATCAGTCCAATAAGATCACGCAGGAGATTAATTCAAGTCCAAAAACCAGCCAACACTTAGGGGACCATGAGAGTGAGGGAAGAAGTGACTTCCGGTGGGAACATGGCCGACTGAACAGCTGTATCCGTGGTCTCCATGGACAGAACTGACAATGCAGCAGTTTTTTGGGCTCGGACAGGCTTTTTCCTGAAGCCTGGAACATTTTCACGGACAAAGAAAATGCTTGGAATTATCCCATCTGCAGTCCAGAATGGCGACTTGCAGCCAGAGAATTGCAAACAGTTCCTATGCCAATCTGGTAAGAGCCGCCGGGAGACCGGGATGTCACCATTTCCAAGCCGCACTGTAGCCTTAAAGAGACACTAAGTTGAGCCACCCCATTTCTAAATCACCCAATATATATATATATTTATGTTATGTACCCTAAGAGAGGCTTTCTACAACAAAGAGAAGAGTTTTCTCTTGGTGCTTATTATTTCTGGGATTAATTTTTATAAAACAAGAATCTTTTAAAGTTTTGGCTTGTTTCCCTTTTAAATACTAAGGAGGAATGAGAATAAATAATCACCTCCCTGCTATTATTTTTGTATTGAAGTTGAAGAATTTAATATTTTCCTACATGTTGAATCTGCTGTTTTGAATCTTCAGCTTTCTGTTGCCACTTTCCCTGGGAGCTGCTTGTTAGCATACTTTCTCTTATGTCAACAACTTTCAGAAATTTTCCATTAACTCATTAACTCCTACTCTTGCTAGTCAAGTACCTAGGGGGCAGCATAACCTACTGCCTGAAACATGGAGGATCTCAAGGAGACTTTCTCAGAATTTCATTGTGAGCGTGAACAGTCCTTTAAACAGATCTTTTCCAACTCCTGTCAAGCTATTTTGCAAGATATTCGGGACACTGTAGAAGATATCAGCTTTAAAATGTGTCATTGGGCTGGAGAAGTTGTGGAAGAAATTGAGGAATTCAACAACAATGATAGAAATGTCTTTACTGATAGATCAGAGTTTCTGCTGATGAAGATCAGATGGTGGAACTGAAGGAATTAAATGGACAGATTGAATTGCAAATTATAAATGGAATTGTCTTTCTGATGGAAAGTTATGGGGGAAAAGAGGCTTTTTTTAATGGGAGGTATTTTTGCTGAGAAGTCGGATTTTTTAAGGGGGCAGTTGGGCTCTTTGAACTTTCTGTGAAAAATGCCTTGTGTTTATTGTGGAGATATGTGAATGTTTTGGTCTATTTCGAAGCGGGGTAAGGTTTTGAGAATGTTTATCTCAATTAATTTTAAGGCTTGTCTGACTTTATACTCTTTTTCAATGATTTGGATTAAGATTATTATTCACAGTCTCCCAAAGAAGAGAGTTTCCTTGAAATGTGTTCGGACTGAGTCTTTGGAATGAAGTGTTTGAGCAATATCGCTTTCTTTTTCATACTGTTAGGGTCATGAAATAATTGAATCTGCACTTGTGATTTATATGAAATCATAAAAATTGATAGTGTTAAAAATCCCAACAGAAGATTATTTATTTAGAAATCTTACATGGTCATCCTACAACAATATCACATATCCATTACAATGCAACAACATCCCATCAATCCACATTTATATTTGCATTTGCTGGACACTTCCATCCTACCCCAATGCCTGGGTGAAGAGACTAATAGGGTGGGGGCCTCTGAATCTCAAGGGAGAGGCTATTCCAAAAGGTCAGGGCAACCACAGAAAAGATGCACCTCTGAGGTCCCATCAGATGGCAACATTTAAGAGAAGGGACCTGGAGCACACCACCCTATCTGAGCCAGTGGGACATACAGATACCCTCAGGGAGAGACAGGACCACCTCTCCCTGAGGGTAGCTATCTGTCCCAGATGAAGGAGTATCTCAATCTCTATTACTCTAATTTAAATAGAGATTATTGAGATACTTCCTCATATCCAGTCATGATGGGCACTTCTACTAAGCAAGAACTCCCAGTCAGCCATCTGGAATAGCAAGAACTCCAGCAGCACTTACCAGATTCTTCTTCCTATAGGAAGAGCCTCCTGTCAGTTAATCCCATATACTGCAATATTATTTTGTATGCATTATGCAGATAGAAAGGTAAAGACACAATCAAGTTGGGTTTGACTCCTGGGGATCACACGGACTCTTGCTGCAGCATTCTTAGCAGCAGTACAGAAGTAGTTTGACATCACTTCCTGGGATATTTTTTGATAACTCAGTCTAGCCCAGTGCTTCTCAACCTTGGCAGCTTTCAGATGTGTGGACTCCAACCCCCAGAATTCCCAGCCAGCCAGCAGTCTAGCTTATAACTTGGTACCCAAATACTAACTAGGGCTGACCTTTTGTGGAAAAAATGTAAACATACGGCATTTGTTTTAATTATTAGTCATTTCCTTATCAACCAGTGCTTGCCAACTACTTTAAATGTATAGTTATACTCAGACAGAACTTTGGTCCATCTAGCTCAGCATTGCCTGCCTATGTTGATTAGTAAAAAATTCCCAGAATTTTAGGCAAAAGTATTTTTTCCCATCACGGTTTACAGTGAATCCCAGCCCTTTTATGTGCAAAGCAGGATAATCAGATAACTGGAAAGCTCTACCAAAACCAGAGCCCAAAACATTTAAATCTTCAGGATAATATTCTCCAGCTGAGTTACTTTGACTGCCAATTTTCACAATCCACATGGCTGTTATTTTAATTACCTTCTCGACTTTAGTATGTGACTTTGTGTTTCAGAGAGAAAGGTAGGATGAGGAACTCTGATCAGAAATACTTAGGGCAAATCATTTTCACATTTATAAAGTGCCTTATGACAGTGTTCCCACAGTAACCTGCAACAGACTAATTTTTTAAAATAAATACATTACTATGTTAATGACACAGTAATTAGGTTTTCACAAAAAAGCAGACAGGGATACATTTTAATTTTTTTGTTTCAATATATAACATTATTTTAATGTTATTTCTACAATCTTTAAGCATTATTTTATTTGTTCACTAGTAACTACAATGTTTGCTACAATATCCCCTGTGTTTAAAGTCATTTTTATGCATTTACAATTACTATAAGCAGTTGAAGTGGTTTTTAAAGTCAGTCTAGACAAAATTGCAAAATAAAGCTTTCCAGTGGATTCTGAATGAAAAATGCATGAGCTAAATGGTGTGTGAGGAAAGGGAATATATCAGGATTTCTTTGACAGAACCCATGTACCCCTGGGAAATATTAAACCTTTGGAGGTTGCTGTATCCGTTATGCAAGATTTCTCAGGTTTTTTAAAAATTCAGTTTTGCACTATCAAGAAAATATGTTTGCAGTTGCCTAATCCACTTATCTCTCAGATTGTTGCATAATACTAAAATAAGATATGAAAGAGGCACCATGACAAAGATATTAATATTAGGCATATCCCTGCTAAAGAAATCCAAGACAGCAGCAAAGAGATGGAGAAAATGCTTTCCTGTCATCTAATGGTAATTTAGATATTTGCAGCCCAGGCTATCGGTCTGTATCAAATAACAAATGGCCACGATCCTTTTCACAGATAGGCTGTTCTCTCTTTCTAGTGGAAAGGGCCTAACGGGTTGCTTCTGAGGGGACTGACACCTGTATGACACAATCTCTTACTTGTGCCACCAAGAGATCAGCTGGTATCACTGGACAAACAGGCAATGCAACCCCAGTAGACCCATCAGTTTCGTCCTACCTGACTTTATTCAGAACCTGCTGAGAAATGTTCCACAGTATTGTGTATGATATTCTACAGACTGCCTCTCCCCGTTTACATCAGCCAGCCCCGTTAGATCTGGCAGAGAAGGCGTGTTGTGGGTATCCTCTGCCAGGGACTTACATTCGGTGGGTCCCAGGTGATGGGCCTTCTCTGCTGCAGCATCCACCACATGGAACATTCTCTCTCTCTCTCCCCCCACAACCCCACAAAATTAGGTTATCTCCATCCCTCTTGATGTTCCAGAAGTCCCTCAAGACCTGGTTATGTCACCAGGCCCGGGGGTCCCAGGGAACTGGAGACATGTCTAGATGGCTCCACTATTGAGGTGGAGATACCCACTCTCTCTTTGCCTGGGGTTGGTGTATTTGTTTTTAATAATATTTAACTTTTCATACTGATTTTTATATTTTTATGATTGTTTTATATATGTTTTATCTGATTGTTATATGCTGCCCAGAGTCACTTTTTGTGAGATAGGTGGCCATATAAATTTGATAGATAGATAGATAGATAGATAGATAGATAGATAGATAGCAAGCAATGTTATCTAAGCATATAAACACTTTGTACTGGATGAAAGAGTACAATGGTCCATTTGTTCTACAGCCACCTATGCTTTTCTTTTCATTACCATCCCTCAGTACAGGCAACCCAGCACTCTTAATAATATTGAAATAGGCTGCAGAATTGTTTGCTTCTCATTCATTATGTCCCATGCAGTGCAACCAGCTAGCCTCCTCTAGGAGAACTTCACGTAACTGAAAAAACTGTTGCCTGCACAAGAGGATTTAGCACCCATTCCATGGAGAGGCTTCATTCCAGGCAGCTGGAATATTATGTAGGTGTATTTTCCTTCTTCTCTAGGAATCAAATGGGTTAAACCCACAGGAGAGGAGTAACTATTCTGACATCCTGCAGAATTAAAAGAAAGCAGAGAAGCCCAGCCTCTTTGCTGAGAGGCCTGATGCTGTGGCTCTCTAATGACAAGTGGCAGCAAAATTTCCATCAAACTGCCTAATCTGGGTTGGATCATATTTTGTCCAGACTTCTTGTTTTCTTCCACTCTCCCCAACTATTTCTGTGTTGCTTTTAAACTGTGAACCAGAAAACACATGCAACCACCAGAGGAAAATAGCCAGTAAAACTTGTAGCAAACTGAATCACATTCCTTTACACCAGGATGCTACATGGTAATACGGATTTTTAAAATGTTCAAAATAGGCGCTATCTATTTTGGCTTGAATCTGTATAACGACCAAGTAGCAACAGTAAGAACAGACCACGGAACAATGGACTGGTTTAAGATTGGGAAAGGAGTACGGCAGGCCTGTATACTCTCACCCTACTTATTCAACTTGTATGCAGAACACATCATGCGACATGCTGGGCTTGAGGAATCCAAGGCTGGGGTTAAAATCGCTGGAAGAAACATTAACAATCTCAGATATGCAGATGATACCACTTTGATGGCTGAAAGCGAAGAGCAACTGAGGAGCCTTATGATGAAGGTGAAAGAAGAAAGTGCAAAAGCTGGCTTGCAGCTAAACCTCAAAAAACCAAGATTATGGCAACCAGCTTGATTGATAACTGGCAAATAGAGGGAGAAAATGTAGAAGCAGTGAAAGACTTTGTATTTCGAGGTGCAAAGATTACTGCAGATGCTGACTGCAGTCAGGAAATCAGAAGACGCTTAATCCTTGGGAGAAGAGCAATGACCAATCTCGATAAAATAGTTAAGAGCAGAGACATCACACTGACAACAAAAGTCCGCATAGTTAAAGCAATGGTGTTTCCCATAGTAACATATGGCTGCAAGAGCTGGACCATAAGGAAGGCTGAGAGAAGGAAGATCGATGCTTTTGAACTGTGGTGTTGGAGGAAAATTCTGAGAGTGCCTTGGACTGCCAGAAGATCAAACCAGTCCATCCTCCAGGAAATCAAGCCAGACTGCTCACTTGAGGGAATGGTATTAAAAGCAAAACTGAAATACTTTGGCCACATAATGAGAAGACAGGACACCCTGGAGAAGATGCTGATGCTGGGGAGAGTGGAGGGCAAAAGGAAGAGGGGCTGACCAAGGGCAAGGTGGATGGATGATATTCTAGAGGTGACGGACTCGTCCCTGGGGGAGCTGGGGGTGTTGACGACCGACAGGAAGCTCTGGCGTGGGCTGGTCCATGAAGTCACGAAGAGTCGGAAGTGACTAAATGAATGAGCAACAATTTTGGCTTGATAACAGAATAGTCCCAGCATAAATCCATGTTCCTATTAAAATAGGAGAGGGGAGTATGTTGGGTGCAAACTAAATTGGAAAGTACCCACTGTCATTTTCCAACACTTGGGATCACTGTCTAAAGGAAATTAATTCTGGATGAAACTCATTTGGAACAGGGTGCATTTGTATGTACTATCAAATCCATCAGCCCCTAACTGAATTTGAATCTTATTTTAGATGACTTAAAGAAACCTAAATGTAAAAAGATGCGCATCCCCAATTTAATTGGAATCTTACTTTTGGTGTCTTTAAAAGAGATCTAAATTTTTAAAATGCATTCATTTTGCATAGAAATGAATAGAGGATAGAATTTTTGCATGCAACTGGACACTGACATCACGTAATGAGGTCTCTTGGGGCAATTTAGGTAGATTGCACTTTGCTGCTGGATATGAAGGCATTTTTAATTAAAACTAATGGACAATACAGTATTGTGAAGCTGCTATAAATTGCTGTGGGTAAAGCTTTCCATGGTTGAAAACTCGTATCTCCCATGAGGGGTAAAAGTTAAGGCTGGTGCTACAGGTATTTTACTTTCAAAACTAAAGCAGCATCTAATGCACTTCATGCTTCTTGTAAATTACCTGTAACTTAACCTGTAGTTCAGTGTGAATCCAGTGTAAGGGTTTCCTTTGCCATTCTTTTCAAGGTATAGCTGTGCTGTCTCTTTCATTAGAAGAACAGGGGGAGTTTTGAAAGTTTCACTCTAAACTACTCTTTTTGTTCCTAGTTTTCTTTCTTTTTCCCCCTCTCCTGCACTGTCTCTGGTGGAGTGCTAGGGACACCAGTCCTATTGAAATCACGGATTTATATTGATGGTTCTTACTTCCTTCCCCATAAACACTTCAAAATAGTTATCTTATGAATTATGAGGTATAGTTTCCAAACATAGAAAAGGTTCTCCCCAGATTTAACAGCAGAAAGCTATCGTTTATTTAGATCAGGTTTATTTATTTAATAAGCCAGGTTTCATATCACACTTATTCATAACCCATGTTTACCCCCTGTAGTAGCTAGGCTTATATATCATTCTAAAACAAAACTATGCTTATCACACTATGTTTTAGTTTGATATAAGACCTGAGTTTACTGGTCTATTCCTCCTTTCTTCATTTTTCTTAGAATAAGAAGAAACAGAGCACAAAATGAGGGAGGGAGAGACATAAATGAGAAATGCCCACCTTTCATTTTGTTTCTTTTCCTCCCTCTTTACTTTCTCTCATGGAGTATCTCTTGTCTGCTGCTTAGCACAACTTCAAGATCTCCTGGTCTACAATGGTCATACCCTCCTCTTCACTGGCCAATTTCAAAAGCCACTGAAAGGTCTAGGAGAACACCTCCACGAAAGCTCTGCCACAGGTCATCCATGACAGTGACCAATGCCATTTCTATCTCATGCCCACTGGCTTGAGTGCAATTAATGTGCTGGTTTTGATCTTTAGAGCCCTACGTAGTTTGGAACTCAGGCAGCTCCAGAACATATTCTTTAACTATTTTTGACTTGTCTGATATCCTGTGAAAATCTGCTAGTGGTTCTCCACTTTCACATGGAAAAATGGATGGAGGCTCACAGGCACTGCTTTTCTGCTTCTGTACCTGCAGAAGGAGAATACCCTTCCCTCAGAAATGTGATCAATTCCCATTTTTCATAAACTGTTGAAAACAGAGTTATTTAGAAGAACCTGTGAGTGATAAGTTATCTTCAGTTTATTCTTTAGTTTATTTTCTGATTTGTTACTCTGGATGTCTTAATGCATTCTATTGTACTTTTTTATTTTTTAACCATTCTTATACCATGGATATTTTAATGTATTTGATAAACTGCAGAAAGTTTTGTTGGAGCAAGTAGAAATTCAATGAAGAAATAAATGAATAATATATATATCGTTTCCTCCAAAATGGGTAATCTTGAGTAATCTATTTTTGTAGAAAGACTAAAACCCACTAGTTTTATAAGCAGTTAGAGTTCTTTTATTATTTAGGTATAAATGTTATAGCCTTCTTTATAATTAAAAATGAAGTGAAATTATTTTAGCACATTCTGCATTGGAACAATAATTGTTCTGCCACATAATCTTTCTTAGTAATAGTCTACCCTCTTTCCAATTTATAAATTCAGTTACATCTGAATCTGGCATATGAACATTCACACAGAATGTGAGATTAATCAGCAAACTTTGGACAGTTTTTTACATCACAGGAGAACTGGAGAATCCATGATGAGATGAAAGAGTGATCTAATTGGCACAACCTATTCAATAACATCACTGCATAATTTTTTATCAATTTCAGTAGAAAAAATTGTGTTTTAAGAATATTTCAACTGATTTGATAAAAGTTATGAACTTAAAAGAAGTGAAATAATGCCAGTATAAATCTTAAGGAAAGTTAGTTCCTGTAATGAAGAAAATATTGACAGTGTCAGTTGATATTCTTGGCACTTGATACTAACTCTTGTTGAACACAAAAATGGAAATATTAAATTAATCTTATATGAACGCAGATAAAAGACATTGAAAAATAATCCTATGCCTTGGTTTGATCACATACATCATATGACTTGCAAACCATGTCCTGCCATATTAAATTATACCTTTAAAGCATTCAGTATATTCCAGTTCTATTTAAGTTTAATGTCCTCAGGCATTTGTACCATTCAGATTATTAGAATGATGATTGGTTTTAACATATACAGTATTTGGCTTTTTCTTCTCCTCTTGCAATTAAAAGTGAATTATGCTCCAAACCTGGACAGATGCTGCCACTAAAGTAACCCTTCTTTGACAGTCAGAAGCTTCACACTCTTACAATTTAGGGATTCAGGGATTCACAGAAACACAAAATCTGGTAGATACTAGTGTTTTTTTTTCTTAACAGTGCTTTAAAATCGACCGTTTCTAGCACTAATGCTAGGCTTTGTACAGATGTTCTCCCCCCCCCCCCCTTAATACATACTTTTGTGTGTGTGGTAAGGGCAAAAAATGGAAGAAGTACAGAAAACCAATATTATATATGGAAATGCTAGCTAGATCCCTTGAAAATCAGTGAAAAAAAATGATTTCCCTGGACACAATTGGCCTAATTTTATCTGTAAGGATGCCTGCTTTGCACAAAATGACTACCCCTCAAAGCATTTCCACATAGACACTTTGCTTCCCTCCCAAACTCTGAGAAGCATTTTCACCGCACTCATGTCATTGTCATCTTCACAACACTCAACGGTTCCCTTGAGCCAACCACCATTCCCTTCACCTGACTAATGGGGTAGCACAGTCTTGAGAATGAGAGGCATACAAATTTAGTGAATCAATTAACAAGACAGTATTCATCCTTAACACTGTCTCACTACATTTGTTTCACACTGAAATAAAACTACCAGCTGTTCAACTTAAAAAGCATGGTGAAATGATGGCTAGATGACCTGGCTGATTGACTTTAGCAGAAGGGGGAAGAACCAAGGAGTCAGGAAGCTCCTCTCTATTTTCAGAACGAACTCCTAATATCAGACTTGTGCTATATAGCACCATAGAAACGAAGAAATAAAGTGTTCATTCCCTCTTCCCCCCCATATGCTGGGGAATTCTGGGAATTGAAGTCTACCCATCTGAAAGCTGTCAAGGTTGAGAAACACTGCTCTGAGGCATGACAAGCAATACAGTGTTGGCAGGATCTCTAAGCAGTGCTCTTCTTGGGTGTAAGAGATGCCTAGTGTTGCAGGTCCTATTTATAGAGATTAAATGGGGGATATGGGGTGTCTCCAGATCAGGTGTTACTGTGCAATTGCCTTTTTTCTTTCATGGGATTTGATACAGATCAGGAATTGTCCCCTTTCAAATACTACCCTGTCTGAAGGAGAAAAAGAGAGAAAAGGGCCAGTGATTTTTGATTGACTAGGACCCATAACTTTGAAGGTACTCCTGGTATATGCCCTTTTTCAGGATGGCAGGGAGGGAAATGGACAAATATGCATGTCTAATAGCAAGAGCTGGGAAGAAAATAAATCTCCCAGATGCTATAGATACCTTTTTATCTCAATTGACCAATGGAAAGCACAGAAGCATATTTAAATATTCATAGCAATGCTGTCTTATTTGATGACTTCTTCTTCAAAACAGTCTTTTTCAGAGCCTGGCCAAAAGCATGCCTAGGTTAAGCAAGAGAAGTATAGACCAAGATTTAGTGTGTTATGAAAGACACAGGGCGCTAAGGAAAAAAATGCTCTATTCTTGTCAGCAAAATTTTGCCCTTGGAGTCTGTGAAGAATGCAGATCATGGGAAGCAAATATGTTTCCTAGCAACTGGACTGAACAGACCTGTTTAGAAAAATGAAGATTGGCAAAAGAGGCATTAAGCTTCTTGGAGCCAAAATTTCCTGGTGCTATATTTTCATCTGACAAAGAAAGATGTCCTAATTTTAAAAATAAAATAAAATAAAGCCCTTTGCAAAACAACATCCTAAACTATACAATGTTGTCATTGTTTAATGAGTAAAAAATTGTATTTCTTGGCTTGGGAACTGCAAAGAAAATCTTCCTTACTTACAATAAAGAAATCATTGAAATTGACAAACATAAAAAACTACCTATTAAACCCTTGTAGAATTCAAGGTGTTAAAACCTGTTTGCAAAAAGCACTCCTCTGTAACAATTAGAAATGTTGGGTAACTGGATGGATTATTACTTGACAGCACAAAAACATGTGTAGCATAAGCAACTGTGCAAATTTATCTATACTTAAAGTATTTTATTTATGTATTCAATTTATATAGCTGCCCATCTCATATATGTGACTCTGAGTGGCTCACAACAGTTAAAAACATCAAAAACCAATAAAAATAAAAATAGAAACAACAGTAAACATAAAACCATATTAAAAACCAAGTTAAAAACCATAAAATATTATCAGTGGCAGAGTTTATTCATAAAAATCAGTGCAACCATCTAGCAGGCTCCATATCGTAACCGGATCCCCAAGTGCGATGGCAAAGCTGTATCTTCAGAGCCTTCCAAAAGGCCAGTAAACAGACAGGCACCATGACAGAAAAGGATGTCTTCCTGGGCCTTATCAGATCACACACCTTAATAGATCAGACCTGTATCATATCTCTTCTGCCAGATCTGATAGGACAGGTAGATGTAACAGGGGAGAGGCAGTCCCTCAGATAAATTCAGTCCCATGCCATATAGGGCTTTCTAGTGGAGTCCTTGGTGCTCTCTGAGCCTTGTTGTTTTCTTGCAGATGTTTATATACCATGGCTTGTCCTGCTTGTGTTGGGGGGAGGTGTTGTTCCATGAACACCAACTAGCAGTCAGAAGACATGATGAAAACTCCTTAATCTCACAATACATGGACAGACTCAACCATACCTTCAACTGGGGAACTGTGAGCATCCTAAACCAAGCCAAATCCAAAAATGCCAGAGAATTCCTGGAAGCTTGGCACTCAGACAAAGCAGCCATCAACAGAGACATAGAGGTGAACAACGTTGACATACCATTCAAAAGAGACAATAAAAAAGCTAGAGTAAAGAAAAAGACCAGAACACCTCCTTGCTAGCAATCAACACCCAGATATGCAAAGATTAACACCAGGATTAACACCAGATGAACAATCAAACATTACAATATACCTTAATCAAAGAACTATTAACTCAGGCAATCAACCAAGCAGCAAACAACAGCTCAATCAAGGAACTCCCAAGGAGAGAACAACACCTCCCCAACACAAGCAGGACAAGCCACGGTATATAAAGAGAGGGCAAGGCCCTCTCCCTGTTCATACTGAAGATGTTGCCTAGTCTGACAATGAAACTTCTGCAAGAAAACAATAAAGCTCAGAGAGCACCAAGGACTCCACAGTTCAACCCTGAGCTACAAATATTCTCTTCAA
This sequence comes from Candoia aspera, assembly GCF_035149785.1. NCBI lineage: Eukaryota > Metazoa > Chordata > Lepidosauria > Squamata > Candoiidae > Candoia > Candoia aspera. The sequence continues at coordinate 54,357,742 of NC_086154.1, forward strand.
TTGGTAGGGCTTTATAGGTCAATACTAGCACTTTGAATTGAAACCAGAAGCATACTGGCAACCAATGCAGCTGCCAGGCATCCATATCAATGTTGACTGGAACTGGTCCTGGAGGAAGGAGGAGAACCAGTACAATTCAGTGCCACCGACCCCCAACCCCCTGGAGCTGATCCAGAAGGATACAATGTAGATAGTATCACCAACAGGTCAAGAAGAACAAGGATGGATGCACTACCCCCATCCTGCTCACACCAGAGGTCATCCACAAGCATGATCAATGTTGTTTCAGTCCCATACCCAGGTCTGAAACCTCACCAAAAGGGATCCAGCATGATAAAGTATGGTATTATCTGAGGCATACTGGTTGAAGGTTGTGACCCTGAGTTTGAGCTGTCAAGTCACTGGTTACAATCAGTAACAATCAGTTGCCACTCTGACAGCAATCCTTGGAAGTCACACCCAGCTTCTTTTATAGAAATGTCTCCAGGAAGTTTATACTAGGCAACCAGAACAACTCCTCTTTTAGTGGATCCTCTGGAAGACTTTATATCTGAATTCAGGAAAATTAGTTGCATAAGGAAATATTTGTGCTGTTCCTTTTCTCTTTCAAACTTCTGTGCAAAATAGGCCTTCTACATTAGGTCTGCAGATTGAGGGGAGTTGTCACTGCGTACAAGTCTTCCTTGTTGCTGCTCTCTCTAATATCATAAGTTCCCTGTATTTGCCAGTGGACTCATGAATGGAAGCCAGCCAAAATAGCTGTCTCTTATGCTAAGCCAAAATCTATGGTTGTCTGTTGAAATATACCAAGTGTATTTACTTTAATCTCTGGAGCACTCAGTTCTGACTAATCCAGCATGATTGCACGTCTATACATCATTCACTGTGTTTTTAACAGAAAAGCAGCATGTATGCTGATCTCTATTTGATTATTCTTCTCTTTTTGCTCTGCTTTGTTTTTCTTCCCCACAACCTCTTCAGTGTTGCTAAATGGATTGTTTTTGTGTCAATACAGTATTCAAAGTGGAATGGCAAAAGATCTAAAGTTTTTCCTCAGCACATGTTCCCAGGCAGGCCCTATGGCACATAAGTGACTTCATATTGTTTTCTTATCCGATATTTGCCTCTTCAAAAATTACTGCTGCAAAACATAAGGATGCAGCAGGGTCAACAATAAATAGGAATAACGGTAGGGTATGTTTTGCAACAAAGACTAAGATAAATGGATATAAATGACCAGGATTTATTTTGATGTTGTTGAGCATTTTTCATCTGTTAGCATAATGCAACTTTTGTGTCATTTTAATTATAAACTTCAAATATGCTCTTGGAACAGCATTAGAGACCAACTGTCAGGCTTGCTTTCCACACCTGCCATGAAGTCGCTGCTACACATATCAGCTGCTAGACGCTGTGCTAGAACGAAAGCAAACACGTGTCAGCTCTTGCAGCTTTGCAGTTAGAGAGGATCATTAATCACATTCCTTCACAAGCTGTTGAAGCCAAGGACAGGCTGATAAGACACCTGGACTCTAATTAAGTCTAAGGAGATGGGAGGGGGAAGATCAGGAGTGAGAATGGGGTTGCTTGGGAGACAAAACAGGGAGGGGAGACTATGTCAGAGGGAATGATTTAATTTGAATGCTTTGGCACCAAAATGTTATTCGGAGCTTTGCAACTGTCCTGTGTAATCGGATTTTAATAAATGAATTCTTTAAGCTTCCTAATGGACTGTCTGGAGAATTTCTCAAGTTAAGATCCTGGTACTGGGGCTGCCACACCAACTCTCCAATTTTTGTAGTTCTGGTAACTGAGTAACCTGTCATCAGATCCATTAAGATACAAAGGTCTGACCTCAAGAAATTGGTATAATGTTAAAATTTAAAGCCCTTGTTTTTCAATTAATAAACTTGGAATTCAAACAATAACCTTTTCAAAATCTAAAAGTTTCTGGTATCAGTAATGGGCCAGATGAAGGAAAACTAATTGATTGTTAATCCAAATAAGAAGGAGGTGCTCCTGGTTAATTAAAAGGGACCTCTATCTGTATCAGATGGATAGGAATTCAACTTGTTCCTGTTTGCCTTTGTTCACCTTAGGCACATACAGTTCTCTCAAGAACAGGAGTATAAATCTAGGTAGATCTGTCCAGGTTGTTCAGTCATCAAATAGGTACACCTGTTTTTTTTTACTGCATCTGTTCCTAAAGATATATGATCAAGCAATATGATCAAGCAGTGATGACATATATCTTCATTACATCTATAATGGTTTTTCTTTAACTCAGTCTTTCTAGGCAAAATTAAAACTACTGATTATCACCTACAAAGCCTTATACAACTTTGCACTAGGTTATTTGAAGCTCACAATCTCTTTTATGAACTTATTTGTACTTTTAGTATCAGGAGGCAGCCCTTCTGTCAGTCTCACAGCCATCAGAGGCATGTTCAGTGGAAATTCAAGTTGGCTACCTTCCTCTGCATTGTTTCCTGCAAATAGACAAAGAGAGTCTTATTTAGAAGTACAATTGACTTATACACTGATTTCTTTGCTGAAATAGGATTTTATTGGTTAGTTTTAAAGTTGGTTTTTGTTGATACGTTTTAATTGTGTGATCTATCTATCTTCCTGTTTTTAATCTTAATTTTTTATTATGCTAGCTGCCTTGATCAAAGATGTGCACGTGCAGTCCTGGGAATTATCTCAGCAGCCGGGTTTTATGATGTTACATGACTTTTCCCCATAATAAATTGTCATTTTACAATATTAACATTTCCTTATTTTTAGCATTATTAGTAATAATTTTTAAATTATAAAAATTATTTTTGCAGCTTGGCTTTGACAGTCTGTCCAGCCAGGCCCTCCCAGCATACTTGAACATGGTCACCTGTACTCTGCTTAAGAGGACAGCTCTCAACAAGAGAAACCTGGCTCCCCCTGGTATACCTAACAGCACAATCCTATATTGTCAATTCAGATATACATTCCACTGAGTTCAAGTGGGCTTATTCTCCCAAATCTGACAAATCCTCCTCCTCTTCTTCCTAAGAATCATACTTGAATAAAATAAGACTCATAGGGCATCAACAGTATATTTTTCACATCAAGCCTCTGAGGTTGGTTGGGCTGAGAGTAACCCAAAGTCATTCAGTGAGCTCCAAAGCTGAGATATGATGAAGCCAGATTACTCTGGTCTATTCTGACAGTTTAACTACCACACTACTTATTCTCATTATTTCAAACCATAATTTGGAAGCACAGAAGAATGATACTGAGAAATTGGAAAAGTGATATTATTCCAAATGTTAAGGAATGGCTTTGGAAAATGTGTGATCTATCTGTTTTGGAAAAAGTATTTTCTACTAATTAAAGAATGAAATAATATGTATTACTATGGCAGAGATTTTGTTATATTTTACACAATATTATTATTGATCATATTATAGTTGTGTATTTATTAGTAAACCAGTGATTATTGATAAGTATGATATATGATAGATCTTTTTCTTTTCTCTTTTTCTTAGTTTGTTGGGAGTTGTTTTTTCTATTTTTTTCTTTTTTTGGTTTTTATTACTTTTTCTTTAAGTTTTAATATTGTTTTGTTAATTAATAATATGTTTATTATGTTTTATTTGTGTATATTTTTAGTGTATTTACAATTACAAAAGTGTATTTACAAAAATTACATTTTTTTCCTGTAATTTGTAAATAAATTTCAGTAAAAATAGTAATTAAAAAACTGTAAGTTGGAAGCAACCCCAAAACTTGGTATTTAGCCAACTTCAATGAAGTTTTCTATCTATCAATCATTAAAACACCACAGGAGTGTGAAGGTAAAGTATAGATATTGGCATTACAAAAAGGGATAATAAAGGTGGAATGTAGGGGAGTTTGTTTTGTTGACAACTAGCTAGGTGTGAGAATTATCCATTGAATAAGAAAGCCTTTGGAAAGCCTTTGATTCTATCTCATTTTTTTCTTACTATTCTAATCAGAAGAAGCAAATGATAAATAATAACAAAGAAAACCAGGGAGAACAAGAAAAAGCCTAAGATTTATGTGGAATACTATAGTTTTGTCAAAGCATTCAATTTAGTTTTACTTCCTCCTTGGGTTGCAAGAAACACTCAGCCATGACTAACTTAACCACAGTTTTCTCAGTTAACCCAATTTTCTGGATTCATAAGACACACTAAAGGTACAGATTTGGTCTGTGCAATGCAATATGGTAAAATATGACTGGCCAGCTGATGGTTCAGTGTGTCATTTGAACACAGTCTGTGGGCTGGAGTAGAGGAGTCTGGTTGCCTTACGGCTATAAGCCTTAGGTGCCAATTCTGGAGGCCTGTCAAAAGAAAAGTGTAATTTTAATATAAGGGGGAAAGTATTAAATATGTGGAGTAGGTACCATTCTGAATGCATTTACAAATTTAGTTTTTGGTCTGGTCCTACTTATCACTTTCTCTAAGTCCACCGACTTTTTGGAATTTGGCTTCCAGTGTGTGGAAAACCAAATATGCCTGTTGGCTAGAAAAAAAAGGGTTATCCTCCTGTGTTAGAGCTGAACAGCAGAAGTTTAGTGGAGCTTGCTGGCTTAGAAAAATCAGCTAGAGCAAATGGAGGAACTGATTTCTGGACAAGAAGAACATGGTGTTCCAACATCTTCCAAAAATCAGCCTCCCTCTATGAAACTACTAAATGAACGCCTGACATTTGAACAAATAGAAATGACAGCTGGTTATCTGGTTGGGGAGTTCAGCCAGCTTTGAAAGACTTTGATGATATTAGTATGATTAGCCTGCAAATGGCAGATTACAAGGAGAAGAAAATACATCCAAAGATTTTGAACAGTCTTTTTTCTTTTTGCACAAAAGTCAGTGGAGTCCTGTTGAAAACTATTGTGTGACAAAACAGTTTCCATTTGGAATTTCTGACCTGTATGAGAGTGTGCTTGACATTTCCATTAGGACTTTGTAACCTGTATCAACCTAATTTTGATGTTTCCCACAGGTTTTGACTATTTATAATAACTGAGAACTGCTGTGAAAAATATCAGTGATTATTCTGTAACCACTTTCAAGATCTCAGCTGAAAGGAGGTTTAAGAATTTTAAAGCCAGTCAATAAATGTAATTGCTTTTGATCTGCAAATGCACTTGGCTGAAGTTGTATCTATGCCCACATTTAAAGAAAAAGGGAGAGCAAAATGTATGTGCCACACCAGCCTTTTTGCCTTGGCAACAAAATGGAGGCATTGAAGCAGCAGAAGGCCAGACCTCCTGCCAGTTTCTATGGAGACAGCCGGGAGCCGCTGGACACTTGTCAGTTCCACTGGTTTGTGTTACAGGCCAGAGAACTCAGAACAAAGACAGGCAGCAGTTAGGTTCCTGTGTTCCCCTGCTGAGTGAACGAAGAGCACGAAGAGAACGAAAAGGCCCAGGTGACTTTTTAGCAGGTCAGAAGGAAAAGTTTGCAGTGTTGGACTATCTGCAGTGCTTCATATGGCTTGAACTGATAGAACCAGGTGGGGGACCAACAAGGGGTGAACCTAGGTTGAAATCCACATCTTTGATGTGCAGTTGTGCTCTTCCATTCTGCTACAATTCAGTGTACAAATGCATCCTTTGAGTCTTAATAAACATACAGTTATGTAAGAACATAGTTTAGAGGGCATTGCATTTTTAATTTTTATTTAAAATTATATTTTTACTTTATGGCAGATCATTTACTGAAGCTGAAATATTGCAGAGTTTGCAATATTTGCTGCATTTACCAAGGCATTTTGTTCCCATGGGTAAGCACTTTTATGTTCAATTGTTGTCCATGAGAGATTTATGGATGATATGAAAGTGTTTCAGTTTGACTAATTTGTGAAGCATAACTGTGTCCTAAATTGCAACATTTGTCTGACCAGAAGGGCAGTTGGAGTGGGAAGTAACAGGAAAGGCCTATCCCAGGGTTTCTCAACCTTAGGAACTTTAAGATATCTGGACTTCAACTCCCAGAATTCCCCAGGCAGCAAGCTTGCTGGCTGGGGAATTCTGGGAATTGAAGTCCACACATCTTACAGTTGCTAAGGTTGAGAAACCCTGGCCTATCCTATCCTCTCCAAAGTTATGGAAAGCAAGAGCTTGTTTACCACTCATCATCCCATCTGCCAGATTTTGGCTAACCTCCCTAAAAGTACTTAATAACTTTTCATAGAGGAATGGTCCATATATAGAAATGGATTCACTACATGACTGAAGGGGTTTTGGCTCCTCACCCAGGAGAGACCATCATTCACCTGGTGCCTTCACTGAATTCCTGCAGCATAATCTTAAATGCACCATTACTGTAAACACAAGGCATTTCCAACTGCACTGTTACCTTAAATACACACTTTTTCAGAAGGAACTGCACTTTATACACCCATAAAAACACTCTTCATGAAGAGAGCAGTCTACTAAATCATTCATTGCTGGTTTGTCCCATGGTGCACCATTTTGATTTTTTATGGTTGATAAAGTGAAACACAATGAAGAAGGAGGTGTATTCTTGGCTGGCTAAACTGACTGGTAGGCCTGGCTTGGACCAAGCAATGGCCTTCTCTCTTTTGGGGCTTGTAGAAATGGGAGTTAGAAATATGAACTTCTGCTGTTGTTTCCTGGGCACTTTGTGAACTAGTCACTGTCATCTGGGGACACCTGCAAGGGAGGGGGGTGTCAAAAAAGTCAAGAAGGAGGCTACAACCATGCAATCAAAGCCATGATGTCATCGACTGATGCATGGTCTCAGCAGTTGTGGTTCTCTCATTCACAATGTTTGTATTAATTAGTTCCTTGCAACCTTGTTTTGCTCAAATTTTTATGGTGTGATCAAGAGAAGGAAGTTGTAGAACAGCTGCTCCCTTCTATTACAGAGCCGTATCTGTTTTACCTATGTACAACATAGACTGAAGAGACAGGGCTAAGAATTGTTCTGTAAATAATTTTGAATATTTCTCTAGTTAAATTACCATATGTTACCTCCATGCCTACATTTCTGATAGGTTAACAGGGTTGGTAAATTGGATGGGGACCCTTATACTTAAGGTTAGGGCTGGTAATTTTGGCAGGTGTTTGGGGTTTGTTTGTTTTTAAGTAGGATTTATCCTACAGTTTCCATATGTCTTTTCCTCACAATGGTGAGAAACTGTTTTCAGCTTCTGGAAATCACAGTCCTGTGCTCATTCCTGTTCTGTCGTGTCCAGCTACTGTAGGAAGAGTTGCATACTGATTTCCTACAGGTAGCGCTGAGAGTCATCTATCTGGAAGACCTCCCTTCTAGCAATTCATCCTCACTGAAGTCTGTAAGTAATGAGCTTTCTGGCTTGTCGGAAAAACTTTTTGCCTTTGTTTTTACTAAAAAGTGTGGAATTGAAGAATACGTAACTATAGATGTTTGGTCAGAGCTGTTCATATCCATTTACTGGAAGAAAATTTAGTTGCTCAGAAACCCAGCATTTGAGCTAAAACCCACTAATGGTGGCATTGAAAAGAAATGTTTCAATAGTTTGTTATCCTTTTGTAAGCTTATGAGTGAAGAAATAGTCCATATAGTCACTGCAAGTGCTGTCACAACAGTACGCTACAAGTCACTTACACTTGCTGTCTGTTACATGCAATCCACCCGCCTAGAGGCCCTGTTTGCCTGCTGAGCGGGAATGCAAGAAAGCCCCATGCAGTTTGCTTAAGGGACAATAAGATACTTGACGATTACGATCTTTGCTTGAGAAACCTTCTAGATAGCCCACCTGATTTCTTAAACATATAGCAGATAATGTTTTTATACCACTGCGAAATGAATACTAAAACTTTTATTTTAGTTGTAGAAGTAACACTAAGGGTCTTATTCAAGACAACTGATAACTCTGAGAAAGGTGAGTTTTGATGTCCAGATGCCCAAGTTCATTGGATAAGCCCATATATTGCCACATTCAGAATGCTATAACCAATTCAGATGATATCATCTCAAAGACACTAGCTAAACAATTATGTGGAGGGAATTTCTATTCTGCATGCCTCCTACCAAGGTCATTATTGGTTCCTAAATATCTCTGCCTTTGCTTGCCTATTTAACGTAAAAGTCCATCTATTTAGCCACAATAGCCTTAATTGCTAAGTCAACTTTCTCCTATAAATGCCATGCCTATTCCTTCATGGCATACATCCTTCTAGAGTTGTGTCTTTTGATTCACAAACTGTATGTCTCCATAAACCACAACATTCTCAGCTATGTTGATAATGGGTATGTTTACAACTCTCCCCAAAGTAGGATGCCAGGTCAAATTGTTAGTGCCTGATTGGCATTCACACTTCTCAAAGTCCAAGTACTCTGATTGTAAATTGTGTTCTTTCTGAACATATGGATATCCTGATTCCTGTGTACCCCCATCTGTACTCCTTGTCATTTACAAAACAATTCATTGTCCACAGTCAAATATGTACATATGCCCATCTTCAATCTATGTAACCCTATATAAGGACTTGGTTGACCAGTCTCTGGCACTCTTCACTCAATAGCAGGACAAAAGTGACACACTGTAACTTACTAACTTTAATTAAACAGTAGCTGGATCATCTCCAATTGGTGTGGTCTTAGCTGAGTTTTCTCATCACAGCTACCTCTCTTTTTTATATGTTGCTCCTCATATCTATGTTCTTTTCCTCTTTTCCTCAATACTTTGAATGATGTTTTTGTTATATCTGTTTCCTTTAAGAGCTCAAGGCAACATACATGGGGCTTTCCTGTCCTTTACATTGTACAAGAAATCTGTATATGTGGTTGGATTGAGGAAGAATGATTGACTAACTCCAGCTACTTCCACTGCCAAGCAGGACTTGAACCAGGGCTGTTTGGTTTCTGTGCACAACTGTAACCATTTGTCAGCCCAACAAGATAGACCAGACTAAGAAACCAAAGCCATATAGGTCAGGACTACTTTACTGTAATAGCAAGAGTAATACAATCTTGCAAGTTCCCCCTCCTTCACTTGATCGTCATGTGAACCAGGGAGGGGCTTGTCTGAGATGTTTTCTCAAGTTATTTTCTTGGCCTGGGCTCAAGCCCCTCTTATCTGACCATTGCCTTGGTAGTGGCTCTTCCTCTTGTCCTTCAAAGCCATTCCTTATGCCCTCTATACCATTTTAAAAAGTAGAACAGAGCATGATTTTTTTTAAAACTAAAACAGGACTTTAGAGATTTATAGTGGAACTATGATTTAGTGGATCTGCCTGATGGGGCATGATAGAGTAGGAGAGAGGTGAGGGGTGGGTTGTTTTCATTTCACATATGCCTGCTGCAAAGGAAATGAGAGACATGCTCTTCGCTTTTGAAAAAAAACAGCCCTTGAATGGAAATAGCTCATTTTCACTACTTTTATTTCAGCTTGTGGATTCATGCTGTTCTAACATTCTGGGCTAAGGATGCCCTGGGAGCTTTGCCACTAACTCTGACTATGCGTTAGGCTGTAAAGCACCCACTCTCCCAGAACACAATTTTTGGTGTTTTGTTTTTGAAAATGCAGCTGGTGCTGGAGTTCTCAAATTTGTTCCAGCTGCAGTGCTCATGTGACATGGCTATTAGCTTGATTGGTAGGCTAAGCAAGATGTTTTAAGGACAGTTTAATGTGATAAATTATTGTGTTGCAGGCTGGGTTTAAAAATACTTCTAAGTGAAATGACTGCTTATAGCGTTCTAGAAAGGGTCAAAGTGTTAAATAACCTGATTTCCAGGCTTTGTTCAAGAAAGTACTTATTCATGACCACTGTTACTTTTGAGCTGCCTCCTCTCAAAAACAGTTCTACCATAATGTTTCAAAGGCAGATTATGATTGAACCTAGCACATAGTTTCTGTACACACAAAGGGATTAGGGAATTTTAAAGGATGCTTACATAGATGAGAAGAAATTCAACAAAAAGAAACTAACTAGATGTTTGGGAGTGATGGGCAGTGTAACACATCTCCAGGCTCCAAGGTTGGGGAATGCTGGCATAGGAGGTGTAATAAAAGGCTTCTAACAGGATGCGCAGAGGCAAAGTAAGTGGGATGAGAGAGGGCTGCTGAATATAAGCAAAGATTAAAGAAAGGAAAAATCAGTGCCCTGTGTACAAAGAGACCCAGAAAACAGGATTCCAGATTCAGTGGCCCCTGGAGAGAGAGAGGGAGGGAGGGAGGGAGAGGATGCTGGTGCTTTTAATGCTCAGAAAAATGGCAGAATGACCCTGAAAGAATTATGCTGTTCTTTATAGGTTCACTGTGCCCTTATACAAAACATAAGGTCAAGCAACTATAGTGTATCCTGTATAAAAAAACAGAACTAACAGATGTGAGAAGAATCCAGGGGCAAAAAGAGTGATTTGAAAAGTTACATGAACAACATCCTGCTGTTCAGCTGAGTGGTAAATGGAGAAGAAAGAATGGCAGCATCAACAATGAGGATAAGGAAGATGAAATCTCACAGTAGTGCTGGGATGAATTTTCTCTGCCTGAAATTTTGGGAACTATGGCCAGTCACAGAACGCTGGCATTCTCCATCCTGCAGTCCATTGTTCATTTGGGGGGATACATTAGGAAGGCCCAGTATGGAAAAGGCTGTGACAGACAATACTGGGATAGATCATACCTGATCACTGTATGGCTTTGAGCAGCATTTGCCCCCACACTTTAGTTCAGTGCTCAGTGAGTACCTGTGCCTCTTCACTCTCACTTGTCTTCTCCCTCCCGACTTAACAATGAACTTTACAACACAACAATTTTACCATGTTTCTGCTACTACAGTACACATGTCCTCATGGATTTCATGACAGTAACAACCAACCACCCTTGATCTAGATCAAATTTCTGAAAACTCCAGTTCCTTACCACTCTTGCAAACCCAGTTTTTTTCTCCTACAACACTCATGCTATTGATGGAACAAGATCATCTCATTATTATTCATTATTCATTCATTCCTCAAAGAATGCTGGAGACTCTGAGGGAGCCATTAAACTCAATGATTAAAAAGTCCGAAGCTTACACGTAACCCATGTAACCTACTCAGTAACTAGGTTTAAAGCCACTATGTTGGAAATAAAAAAATGCTCATTTTCTGAGTAAGGGCATGATGCTCTTGGATCAGGAGAGAATTAACAATGCTCCATTACATCACTAGACCCTTCCCCATTGACAGACAGAGATAGGCATGACTTGGCTATTGCAGTCAAAGTTTGGACAATGCGTTCTGTGCTGCCGGACCTTGGCAGTGAGTTTCTAATAGGGAGGCTTCTTTTTCAGATACTCTTTCTCTAGTTTTTTTTCCATTTTTGGAGGATTAGGTAGGCTAAATGAGGCAGTTGACTGGAGTTTTGGTGTTCCCACAATGCAGTTGAAATGGAATTAATTAAAACCTATGCAAATTTGGGTTTGTTTGGAGGGAAGTTCTATGATTGCCAGAGTGTTTGGGAAGAGGGTCATTCATTAAATCCTACATAACATCTCTAAGTCAGGAGGAAGTAGGCAAGTATGCACATATACTTGGAAAGATAACTACAGGGAGAAATTATGCTTGCGCATAGATCTATGTACATATTTATAAGCATGGGTGGTTTCTACTGCATCATCAAGCATTGTATTTAACCCTAGAGGCTGAATTGCTTGTCCATCCATGGGTTAGAGGAACATGAACCTTAACATAGTGTAATGCAGCTCCTTATGTATCTATGATTTGTTCTGAGATCAGTCAATAGTTGATAAATGGGACTTTCACATTCAGAACATTTCTCAAATTGCCAGAGCAGGGCCATAACCTTTCCAGAAAGGTCACAACAACTGTTTTGAACTCTGAAGAGGCCACTTCAGATTTGAAAGGTTTTGCACCCCACTAGTTAGCAGTACCCATTCTAGTAGCAAGGGAGAAAAGTGATGGTAAAACAATGTCACAGAACATTACCCATTCTAATGTGTTTAGCACTGAATGGGGTTGATGTTCTAACCACATTCCAGGAGGAGGTTTAAAAAAAACCTTATTTAATCCTGCTCTTAAAGACAAACATGTAATGGTCTCAGGTCTGTAAAGCAAAGGAAAGCTGAAGTAAGATCATAAGCACAAGAGTGGTTTCACTTAGCAACTGCTTCACTTAATGACTGAGTTGCTGGTTCTAATTGTGGTCCCTAAACAAGGATTATCTGTAAAGAGGAGATTAATCCTATGGAGGGAAGGCAAAGGCAAATTTAGGTAAGATCATGAACGAGAAAGACATCTCAGTGAAGACAAAAATTTGATTCGTTAAAAGTTGTAGTCTTTCCAGTGATAATGTACAGCTATGAAAGCTGGGCATAAGAAAAGGAGAAAGGAAGATAGATGCTTTCAAATTATAGACATTGTTAGCAAGACTACAGTGGTCTGCAAGAACCATTCAATCAGTCCTTGATCAAACAGATACTTATTGATCCCTTGAATCAATGATCATCGAGCAAAAATATAGAAAGGGAAGACAACTGAAAAGTTGGATCGGTGGAATCAAAGAGGTTACTGGAATGTTTTTGAAGCAGGTACAAGTAATACTAGACAGAGTCAGGTTGGGACTCACTGACACCTTACATCTTTCATAGGGATGGATCCTGTTATTAAGATAAGGATGAAAAGGTTTTGATGCTAAGAAAAATCTGGAAACAATTAATACAATTTTTGTAACCAAATTGTTATCAAGGACACTGAAGGGGACTGGGAAGAAGTTAGGAATTTCTCTTGGTCAATAAAGAGACAAAAGTTGTTTATCAGGTCTGGAAATTACCATAGGAGGAAGGGTAAAATCTCCTCTGCCTTTCTCAATGAAACCTCGTGATAGAGGATAAAATAGGAGGAAATTGAAAACTCCAGCAACGACAGGCTGATGAGTAATTCCTTCAACAATAGCTGAATGGTGGTCATGTCTCATTCAATTACACTGAGGAGATGTCTGGGATGGCCCCACAAATTCAGCCATGAACAATCCATTCTGAGTAAATAAGGCTTCTTGCTTTGTTCTTGATCCTCTGAAATAGCATCCTTGGACTGGCTCCCCACCCCCAAAGACTATGAGGAGACAACAACATCCAGTTTCCCCAATCTGACTTCTGCTGAAGCTCTTTGATAATTTGTTATTAACCTTGCAGCTGCTTAGGAGGTTAGTGTTTCCCTGTCTGCTTTTGTACTTCTTGTGGCAAAATGAGTGGGTTAAAGGATGGGAGCCCCTGTCTCTTTCCATGCTATGCAAATCATTAATGATAACAGGTAATAGGAAGAAAAAAAGTATCACTGAGATACTTCAGTTTACTAAACACAGAACATAGAATCATAGAGTTGGAAAGGACCTTAGAAGTCATTGAGTTCAACCTACTCCTCATTGTAGATCTACTAGAGCATCTTTAGGGAAAGTTGAATACATGGAAAGTGGGAGCAGAGACAAGTATCTGATCCCTATCCCTCCTGTACAAATTTTGACTGAAGGTTTGAAGAAAGTTACTGTGATGTGCAACTGAGAATCAGAAGTAGGCTGCATTTTTATTGTTGTTTTTGTATTGATACTCTTGAGTATTTTGATGGATATTTTCTGGCTTCTAATCTTTCATAGCCTGAACTTTATGGTAGTATTGCTATCAAAATGGGGCTAAATTTTCTCAAGGAAGACAGAGCCATTAGTGAAGTTGGATGGAGGGGAAAAGACTTCTAGAGAAAGATTAGATTGTAGCTCCATCAAATGGTATGTGCATGCAAGCTGTCAGACTAAATAATCATCATCCAGACTTTGACATTTACAACACTGACTTCTCACTGGCAAATAAGGAAGGTACAAAGTTTGACAAATTAAGGACAATATCCACTTTTTCTTTCACCAATGTCAGAATTTTCATCCAAATAAAATCTTGTACTCAGAATTTTATACTCAACAAAAACATGAAATAGATTTCAATCAAATGGGGAATTCTAACATGATTTCTGTGAAATTCTCACTGCTAGAAAGACATGTATTAGATTGCAGAGCACTTCCACATAGCAGCCTTAAGCTGCTCTTTTTCTGTGCTGAAATGACGGCTTAATAAGTTTAGGTACTCCCTTCCCACCAAAACAGATAATACAACAGTTGTACATTCTTCCTGCCTCTTGGTCTGGAAGGGGAAACTGTCAGAAATTTTTTCTATTTCACATGATTAAAAAAAAGTCATCCCTTTCACCAGCCCACAGTGAAGCCCATAAACAAAGTGGCAGTTGCACACCAATCCACTGACGAACCAGTGGGAGATTTTGTTGTATTACAAAATCTGATGTCATGCAGGAGAATGAGTGGTTATGGAAAAGTTCAGATGTGACTTTAATGAGTGAAACGGGCAATTTTCCTAATAAAGTCTGAATTATACTGTTGTTTGAGACAAGGAAAGGATGGTGATACATTAAAGAATTTTGTAAGGCCATTTGAAAATAGAACAGATTTAAGAAAGGTTATGTATGGTTAGAAGGCAGATAATTCTCATTTGCAATTAGTTTTGCTGTCTTATTTTGCTGGATTTTCTTTTGTGTTGAAAGTATGTTGCCATAAGTTATTCATCTGACCTTTGGTATCATTCAGAAGGAAGGGAAACAGATGTTCTGAAGTGAATAGAAAGTTGTCCCATATTGATCCTATAAATATACATCAGGCACTAGGGTGAACATCTTTTATGGAACCAATTTCAATATGACTTGAAAGAATATGGAAGCTTTTAAATAAATCCAGCCCTTTCCCCCGCTATCGGATTAGGAAATCAATCAAGCAATAATTATAGTCAAGATCAAGGTTACATGCTTATGCAAGTAATTTAAATAGATTTGCATAGTTGCTGGCAAACTGCATTTTTCTATATTTACTTCCTTTGTAACATACAGATACACTGAAAGCTTTTGAAACCCACAAGTCTTCTAACCCTTCAATATCAACACAAAGCAGTAGCACCCAAAGCAGAAATCAAGACTTATGTAAAAGAAAGTGTTTTCCAATGTTCCACAGATACAGTTTCACAACCATTAAATTTATTGTATGCTGTCTTCATGAGTTTCTCTGAATCATTACATTTCTGCAGCTTTTGCTAGTAACATTTATATATTTTACAGTTTTGTTTATATTATGCTGCTCTTTCATTTTATAATTAAATGGTTAAATAGTTTCTAGGGGGGAATGATTTCTCCAGCAAAGTGTTTCAGGGACATCAAGAAAATATGCAGTCAAGAATATGTGCAGCTTGTTATTTACATAATATTATCTATTAATTTGAGTCTGAAGAACATTTTCAGAAAATAAAATATAGATCTATAGGGCAGTTTCCACAAAGATGTCTCAAATAAATCCTGGCAAGCACTTTGTGATGCTGAAGGATCATTTCCAAAGTCAACTAAAATACCAATCAAAGCGAATATTTAATATCAACTAAAATATTTCTAATTAAATTAAATTCTGGTTTGAGCAAAATGTACAAGTGAGTATGAGTATATTGTGATAGAAGTAGATCTGGTTGGCCAAAAGATACTCCTAAATTAAATCAGCCCCTATTTTCCAGTAGCATAGTATACAATTCCCACATTTTATACTGTCTTGCTGTATGGTATAATTCTCATGTGGTCCTTTTGCTGCAGCAGTGTAAGAACTATGTGAGCAGATGAAACAATTATTTCAGGAAATACTGGCAATAATTCTACATATAGGCATAACAAATTGAATCTCCTTATTGATATTGGCCAAATGATTTCAGTGAAAAATCTATATATTTTAGGTGTCAAAAGAGACACAGAGTTTAATAAAATAGAATTTTCAGACGGGACAGACTCATCTGTTGGATTGCTTTGGATACAGAACATCAGTCCCCAAAAGGATGTTGACTCTAGGAATATACTTTCACTCTCCTGACTGGTAGAAGTGAAATTCAGTTGGAAAGTGAAATTAAAACACAAACCCACAAAAGAATTAATAGTGAGGGATTTCACTAGGCAAGGTATAAGAGATCAATGCTGTTATGAACTGGTTATAAAAGACAAAACAGAGTTTCAATAGGTGTTTTTTTTTAATGCTGGAGAGATGAGCAAAAGAGCTCCCCAGGATTTGTAGCAGAACTGGACTGTCACTTCGATATCGACATGGAGGAGAAAGTGAGAAAAGAACAGCCAAAATATTAGTGAGTTACAATAGTTTGCCTGATCAGAAAAGCTACAGTACTGGGGGCTTTTGGACATGATAGAAATACATAAAACCATGGAAAATATGGGCAGACAGAAGTTGTTCTCCCTCTCCCACAGTATCAAGCTATCCCTTGAACTAAATGTGGAGAGATTCAGAATTGATAAAAGAAAAAAAAAACTTACACAGCACATAGAAAGTATGGCATTTACTGCATCAGATGTTTGATTGATGTGAACTTCAAGAGGTCTGCAGAAATTTATCACTGGTTTTTAATCTTGATGACTGCATCCTACCTCCTGAATCACCAGAAGGATGCTTTAAACGCCAGCTGGTAGAGATGACAGGAGAAGAAGTCTATTGCTCTCCTGTCCAGGCTTGTCAGCTTCCTGTCAGAGAAGCTGGATTAGATGGACCTTTGCCTATATTCAGGGTTGTTCTTTCTATTCTTAGGTTTCTACCAACTTCAACAGGTAAATCGTAACAGATTGTATGAAAGATTACTATAGGCTAAATTTGGAATAGTGCTATTTTGTTTTAGCTGTTGTAACTTTCTAGACTTTTAAAATAATTATTTTGGTCTTCCTCTGAATATACACGTTAGTGTGCAGTGAACAGTAAAGGCCAAGAAAAAATTCCCAAGCAGAACCCAACACTTCTGCTTCACTCCAGATAGATATTTATTGCTTTGCTCTTGAAAGAAAAACTGAGTCATTGCTTGGGATGATTGGGTACCCCTGTAGGTGGATGAAAGTTTGTTTAACCACCTTCTCCACAAAACGGCCCAAGATGGGGATCTGGAATCCTGCTCATAAAAATCTATAGCCCTGTGTTGCCTAGCAACAGAAAGGGGCATCAGCAGAAGGGAAATAGCTTTTCAGAAAGTTGTAGGCAACACATATTCACCTTGCCAAACCAAACAAATGCTGTGCTGTGCAAAGTATGTTTTGCTGGTGTAAAAAGCAGTGGTTTTTGCTGGTTTCAAAGTGAGAAAAACTAGGATTTCTCAAATTTCATGATATTGCAACCCCTTAAAATGATAAATGAATTAATTTAATTACTTTATATAATTTAAAACTAACAATGTCATTGAGGTTATGGGTTGAGTGATAAATATGCCACCTACTTTTAATAATTAAATGTTATTCTAAGCATAGAGAGGATGGCCTTGAGGGAGATTGGGGAGAACCGTTAGGGAGAGAAGGAAAACATAAGTCTGGGACATGTGAAATGTGCGTGCAGACATCTCAGACAGACACCTCCCTAATTCACATGGTTGAAAAAGAGGAGAAGGGGAGGAGCACATTGAAACTTGCAAGATTTTTAGTCTTCCATGGGTTTTTTTCTTAGTCTGGTCTGCCTCGTAAACATAGAACTCTCTGATCTTACAGGATGGGCAGGAACAATGGGAGAGAGATGACCCCTCAAATTAATGCTTCTTTGGGAAAATACTGTTTAAAAGATGTTATTCTTCTCTTCCACATATTTCATAAATATATGTAAGTGATATTTGAGCAGAGTGAATGGACTCAGGTATATATTGAGGGTGCCATCATGTGGGTTTCTATTTTAGATGAATACACTAGATGACTACATGACTTATTACTGAAGAAGTACCTAAACTATTTGAGGTTAAGTTGCTGGTTCGACTGTTATGCAGTGTTCTGTTAGGATCATATCCCATTTATGTACATCCAGAACAGTGCAATCTAAATATTTCTGTTATGGAGATCACTGGTGAGGAAGGAGGGGGCCTCTTCCAGGGGGAAAAAGGCACGCACGGTGTCGAAAGCCTTGGGCACCTGGCCAAGAGGATCAGACAGGACCCGCCTTAGAGTTTCTGGAGTTTTCCCCTTAGAGTTTGCTAGTTCTGCTCAGTTTTGGCAAGATTCTATTATAGGGTAGAAACAATAAAGACTTGTTGTTTCTTCACCTAATTCCTGACCATTTCTGAGTTTAGTGCTTCAGAATCCCTTTTGTGTCTACAGACTGGGGTTTGTCTGATGATCAGTAATCTCTGGTAAAGCTTAACTTCTGTCCAATGGTTCTGGTTCCTTTAATAATTCCTGGCAAATTAAATTTGGCCTGGAATGGGACCCTTCTTTTTCCCTCTCCTCCTCCTCTCTTTCCCCTGGAGGGTGTCAACTCTTAATGCTATTCATTGTTCTTGATCTTTGTTTTCAACCACTGAGGATTCTCCTGGGAAACTATAGTGCTGTAATTTTCCCTTGCCTCTGGTATTGCTGTTAGTGGTAAGGATGAAAGACATAGGGTGTCTTTCATCCTTACCACTGTATATGCCACTACATTTTTCCAGACTATACACTTTTATTTGTAGTTGCTGCTGCTAAAGCAGCTTCTCCTCTTCCAGAATTATGCTTATTTAGTGCTGGGACTGTTGCAGAATGCTGGGAAAGCCTTTAGCCCAGGAGAGATCAGAAAAGTCACACACCAGGCATTTCTATAAAAATAATTTATTTACAAAAAGCAAAACAAAAGCAAAACATATTTAAAGGACTTAGCTCTCATTGAGAGCTACCTAGCTTGGCTACATATCGGCACAGAGAAAAAGAAGAAGTAAGAAACTAGTCCGGGCAGGTTCCTCCCCCCAGGCGATTTGCATCAAGCACGTGAAAGGAGACAATCAAATACAACCTCTTCACCCGGCCAAAATGATTAGGTACAATAGCAGTCTTAATCATTAGTAGGAAAACCTCAACACTCCCCTTTTTACACTACAGATTAAGATACATAACCAATCTTCTCTGACAACTGTATATGTCTTTCCATTCACATTACTTTACCATTATCTCCCCTTTGGTTTAACAGAAAGTTACCATTCTTCTTCCTGTGTTTTTCCAAACCTAGGTTGTTATAATTCCAAGGCTTTTTAATGTGAAATGGCTTTTCATGCAGGCTTCAAAATCAAGCCTTTGTTTTTCTGTTGATGTGAACAGCAGCAAATCATCAACATAAATGCACAGATACATACAGCCTTGTTTGTCCTTCTTCATATATACACAGGGATCTGCTTTTCCTTTTTCAAAACCAAAATTCTGCAGTTTTTCATCTACTTTTTGGTTCCAGGATCTAGCAGCTTGTTTTAACCCATAGATTGACTTCTGCAGTTCACAGACTAGATTCTCCCCTTTTTCATAGCCAGGGGGTTGCTGCATGTATAATTTGTGATCTAAATCTCCATAGAGAAATGCAGTTTGAATGTCATAGTGGTGAACTGACATTCCTTTCAGTGCATCAACTTTTAACAGTAATCTAATTGATTCACCTTTAGTAACTGGTGCAAAAGTCTTGTCAAAGTCTAAATCTTTCCTTTGAGTGAACCCTTTTGCAACCAACCTTGCTTTATATTTTTGGATTTTGCCATCAGCATCCCTTTTCAGTTTGAAAACCCACCTACAACCCAGACAGCGTTCATTGGGAGGTAGATTTACCAGTTTCCATGTTTTATTTTCTTTCAAGGATGCTAATTCCTGTTGCATGGCAGAATGCCAATTTTGTGCAATCTCAGGTGGTAAAGCATTCACTTGTTCTAAAGACTCAGGTTCTGTGAATATGTGAAAAGCCTTTACTGTTTCAGCCTGAAAACGTGATGGAGGAACGCCTTTATTACTCCTCTGAGATCTGCGAGGTAATACAGGGCTTAAATTCTGACTCCTATCACTTTCCTGAGAAGCATCTGTCTCATCAGACAGCTCTTCAGTTTGCTTTTCTGGTTTAATGTCCTCATCAGGCAAAAGATCACCATCAGCAAGTCCTTGCTGTTCTCTTGTGGTGGTCAGTTCAACTGGAGAGCTAGAATTTAATCTCGCCCAGTTTTGTTCAGCAAAAGAAGCGCTTTTGCTAATTATTAATTTCTCTCCCATTATGAACCTGTAGCTCCTCTGGCTTTGTTCATAGCCAACAAAGATGGCTTTCTTTGTTGTGGGGCCTCCTTTCCTTCTCTGTTGTTTTGGAATATGAACCCATGCAGTGCTACCAAACACTCTAAGATGGTTTACTTTTGGTTTCACACCATAAAACAAATGGAATGGAGTGTCCTGAATCACAGAGTTATACAGTCTGTTTTGTACATAACAAGCAGTAGATATGGCCTCTCCCCAGTACTTAAAAGATAATTGTGAATCTTTAATCATGCATTCCATCGCATTTTGCAAGGTTCTGCCCTTTCTTTCAGCAACACCATTTTGCTGAGGGGTGTAAGGGTTAGAAAGAATTTGTTCTATCCCTTTTTCCACTAGGAACCTTCTGAATTTGTGAGAAAGGTATTCTCCTCCTCTATCACATTGGAGTGCAGATACAGGCCTAGGGAATTGTCCATTTGCCCATGCCACAAAACTTTTAAATTTCTCAAATGCCTCATCTTTATGTTTTAAGATGTAGATAAATGTGTATCTTGAGAAATCATCAATGATGGTCATTGCATACCTTGCTTGTCCAAGACTTGGAGCAAAAGGACCAATAATGTCAGAGTGTACAATTTCCAAAGGTCTAGTTGTAACTCTGTCACTGTGCTTACTCACAGGAGCTTTTAGTGTTTTGCATTCTTTGCAAACTACACAGTCTAAGTATTTATCACAGGGTTTTATCTTTAGGTCAGCACACAGCTGTGGCATTTGTGCTATATACTTGAAATTAGCATGACCAAATCTCCTGTGCATCAGGTGTACACATTGGTCATGATATGGAGTGTTGCCAACTGCAGCCTTGCAGCTTGGCTTCCTTGCATTTTGCACAATGTACAAGGAGTCTTTTAACATACCAGTAGCACACAATTTCCCATTTTTTCGTATCTCACAACCATTTTTCTTAAATGTTATGATATACCCTGTTGCAGCCAATTGTGCCACAGATAAAAGGTTTGATTGTAAATTTGGCACATACAACACACCTTTTACAGTTTCTCCTAAGCAGGATAAATACAAGTCACCTTGTCCCATAATTTTGGTCACAGACCCATCAGCCAAAGATACACTTTGTCTTTCAGTTTTAGACAGTGACACAAAAGAGCTTTTACAATTACATAAATGACAACTGGCCCCAGAATCTAACACCCATACATCAGAATTACCCTTCTCAGCAACCTGTGCAATCTGGGTTGTCTGAAGAGCCTTCTTCTGTGTTGCCCTTGTGTTTTTCTTCTCTGTCTTTCTACTCTTGGGTCTCATGGCACAGTCTCTTTGCAAATGTCCAGCTGAACCACAAGTGAAGCATCGCTGGCTGGCTAGCGCTGTGGCCTCAGGTTCCTTTCCCTTCTTTTCCCTCATTTTCTGGTATTGCAGCTTTCCAGAAGAGATGGGGGGGGATCTTTCCTCTCTCTTCTCCCATTCAGCGAGTAAGCGCTGTGTAACATACGATGGGGTGAGGTCTGCTTCAGGCAAAGCCTCCAGGGTACAGATCAGCGTGTCCCACGTTGCATTTAGTGAGGACAGGAGGATATAGGATTTTGTGAGAGGTGTAAATTCCATTCCTCTCTCCTGCAACTCAACAAACAGCTGCTGAATAAAATGCAGGTGCTCAGGAAGGCTTTCTCCTTCTGCAAGGTAGGCTCTATACAACTTTTTTGTCAGAGCAACTTTACTCCCTGCTGTTGCCTTTACATATAAGTCTCTCAAAGCGTCCCAAAGTTGCTTTGCAGACTGCATGCCTTGCACGTGGACTAGCTGATTGTCCTCAACTCCCAAGATAATGGTGGCTCTAGCCCGCTCATCCTGTCTCAGCCATTCAGCACTGGGAGTTTGGGGGGGTTGCTCACCAATTGGCAGCCAAAGATTCTCTCTGCGAAGATACATCTCCATCTTCAGGGCCCAATTCAAATAGTTGGTCTCTGATAGGTGCTCCAGAGGCATCGCTGAGGGCTGGGAGGTAGCCATGGCTCCTTCCTCCTTTTGCAAGTCACCTCAGCTGGCTTCTTTGTCCTGTAGACCGGCAGTTGCTGGAAAATCTCCAGGTGGCTCCAAAGAAAATCTTCACAGGTCTTTGCTACCTGCCTTTAAATTGTGCATGAGGTGTGGAGCTGATCTCTCTTTTCTCTCTGGGTTTTACTGGGCTGCTCACTAGGCCCATAACCTGTTGCAGAATGCTGGGAAAGCCTTTAGCCCAGGAGAGATCAGAAAAGTCACACACCAGGCATTTCTATAAAAATAATTTATTTACAAAAAGCAAAACAAAAGCAAAACATATTTAAAGGACTTAGCTCTCATTGAGAGCTACCTAGCTTGGCTACATATCGGCACAGAGAAAAAGAGGAAGTAAGAAACTAGTCCGGGCAGGTTCCTCCCCCCAGGCGATTTGCATCAAGCACGTGAAAGGAGACAATCAAATACAACCTCTTCACCCGGCCAAAATGATTAGGTACAATAGCAGTCTTAATCATTAGTAGGAAAACATCAACAGGGACTACTCTCCAGGTCACAACATTTTCCTTGCAGACAAGAAAGAAAGAGAATGAGAGAGAGAGAGAAAGAGAGAGAGAGAGAGAATTTTTTTTTGTCAATTTTACCACCATGTTGTCATTACTATGCTCTGCTTCTTTTGCTGCTAATTGTCCATGGCTGCTTATTAAACAAGCTTATATCATAGCCAATCATATTTCCAATGGTCAGCCTTCATCTACAACTCAGTGGCCATGCCTGTAGCTAAAGTTTGGCCTCATGTGATTATTGTAATGAAGCTTTCTTTCTTTCTTTCTTTCTTTCTTTCTTTCTTTCTTTCTTTCTTTCTTTCTTTCTTTCTTTTTTGTAGTTGTATGTGGAGGGTGGCAACAAATAACAAGGAGTAATTTTGCTCTGTCTCCAGCTACCATGCATAATCTTCTTTTACCTCACCGTTTTATTACGGATTGTATTAGTAACTATGCACTGCTGTTTTGCCTTAGTGTTTGGACTTTTTAGTTTTTGTAGATTTTAAATGGTTGATTACTGACCATGAATAAAGAATGTATATATTCATACATTGGCTGAAATTACATAAGAAAAACAATTAAAGAAAAACAATTAAAGTAAAATAACTCAGCTAATTAGTGGAAAAGCTAACTCACAATAGGCTATTGATGACATTCTATTATCAAAGAACTGCAGGAATTTGAGAGCATGGTAAACTTTGCAAGAAAATATATTCCAAATTTCATATTAAAAATTATATAATGTCAAATTACTGTTGAATAAACAAAGTTCTTGGAATTGGAATTTTCAGCATCACAAATGATTTCTTTTTTTAAAAAAAAATCTTCAATACCACAAAGTCAGTCAAAATAACTAGATCTAGGCTACAAAATTCTGGAAGACCACCTAGAATTTTATGTATAGCTCTGCTGTCTTTTAATAGTCATCCAGATCTGGTAGCCTGAACAACAGCAACAGCAACAACAACAACAACAACAACACACCTCAGCATACTGCACCAGGACACTGAGTATTAGAGGCCAATAGCCTGTGATTTTCTGTGCTAACATAGAGAACCAAAATGTGCAAATTTATTTGTTAATGGTCAGAGATTTGTGGCAGGAATTGATATTGTCCTCTGGTTATTATGAAAAGAAAGTGGTAGCTAGACTTCCTTGCTTACAAAGAATATTATTTTTAATTGCAAAATGACTATTAAATTAAAATGACTATGACGATTTTAATTTCATTGTCAGCCTGAATGTAAGTTAATGGAGAAGTTCTTCTCCTCTCCCCTCCCCCACCCCATCCCAGCACTGACAGATAGGAGGTAAATGAGAAGAAAGAAAAAAATTCCCTTGTAATGAGTTATGTCTTTGCCTATAAGAAATCTAAAATGGTAATATTATGCAAAAGTGCTGACAATATTGCCTAGGTAGGGAAATGTAGCACAATCAGGGAAAGATAAAGGGAAGGATTCAGACTATTCAGTATTAAATAGTACTGGAAAGCAATTATTTCTTTATTTGATTTATATTATATATTTTCTGGTTCTGATGAGTATTCAGAGTGGCTAACAAAATTTAAAAAACAAAAATAGAATGTACCATATATAGTTAAAACATACAACATTTATACTACAATTGATGCTAAGATCTTCCAGTCATTAAAAGCCTGGGGAAAGAGATAAGCCTTTATAGGTTTTCTAAAAAGAGAGAGAGTCAGAACCAAATGCAGCTTCTCCAGCAGAGGATTTGAAAGCCTGGATACAATGCAGAAGAAGAATTTGTCCTACGTGCCAGAAAGATGAGCCTATGATAGCAGTGGCATCCTCAAGATAAAAAGGCTTATCTTGATAATTTTATCAACTGGGCAGGTTTATTTGTTTATTTGTTTGATTTTTATCCTGCCTTTATTATTTTTATAAATAACTCAAGGCGGCGAACATACCTAATACTCCTTCCTCCTACTTTCCCCACAACAACAACCCTGTAAGGTGAGTTGGGCTGAGAGAGAGTGGTGGCCAATCCCATGCCCATGTGGAGTCAAGTCTTGAGGAAATCTGAAAGCTGGCCCAAGGTCACCCAGCTGGCTTTCATGCCCAAGGTGGGACTAGAACTCACAGATTCTTGGTTTCTAGCCCATTGCCTTAACCACTAGGCCAAACTGGCTGTGAGAGGGTGTTTAGGACTTTTTGAAGGGCTTACAGATATGGGGGAGCCTATTTTTTTCCTACAAGTTTGGTAGTGTGGGAATGCAGATTGATAGTCTTGTCATGGACTTACCCGTATCTTACTCAGGACCTGGTTAGGGGAGCCCCTTCTGCTACAAAAGTTGTGAACTAGAAATCAGGGTCAGCTTGAGAACAACTTGAAACTGAAAGGTTTTCAGCTTATTTTCAGGACTTGTGAATCCCCATGTAGTCTCAGCCATTCTGCCTAATTTCTAGAAGAGATCACTAACACTTGGCTGACCACAGCCATCAAATCCAGGGACACCCTTAAAGATCATCTGGATATTCAGATAAGTTGCAAGAGGTAAAACAGAGGCTATGGAGGCTTGAGCATTGCTGGAGACACAGTCACTCCTCTGCTGATCATGATAGATTTATAGCATTTTGCTTGGAATATTGTAGGGCCATTATAGGACAAATAATGTTTTCCTCTCTCCACATACTGACAAAGAACTATCCAGGGGGCCTGTGCAGTCTTATAAATCCAGACAGATATCCAAGCAACGCTATCCATTCATCACTATGAAGTATTTGCCACTTTCTTTGCTGCTAAGATGAGTCAGATTTGAGCTTGCCTCCAGCTTTTATTACAGAATCTGTAAAGAACCACACATTCATCCATGGAAAACTCCAGAACAGGACCTTCTCTGGATTGTTTCAGGCAATTCTCACTGGCAGAACTGGCAGTAGTTCTGAGGCATCTTGCAGGTTAGAGCCTTGTCCATCTTGCCTATTTCAACCCAGCTGGCAGGCCCACTCACGAGGAAGTTGGTGAATGCCTTCTTTAAGGTTTGAACATAGTTAACATGTGGTCCCTGCTCAAGAAACAGAGCCTCTTGATTCTTCTGTTCCCTTGAATTACTGGCCAGTCTCTAATCTTTTAATTTTAGAGAAGTTAACCGAGAAGGTAGTGCTTGGGTAGTTTCTCTCTGGTTCGTTTTGTTTTTTAAATCAATAGCAATCTGGCTTTAGACCTGGATACAGTATGGCACTCTCTCACATCTGTCTGTGTTGAATTTCTGTTAGTGATGGACAAAGGCCATCTGTCTGTCCTGCTGCTGTCAGATCCATAGGCTGATATTTGCTATTCTGGTGAAGAGTTACTGGTGAAGAGACTGAGCTGAATAACCTGGTTTCAGTCCTACCTGGAAGATTGTATTCAGTAATGATGAGCATGTTTTCCTCGATTTCTGTGCCCTGCCTCTGGGGTGTTCCACAAGGTTCCGTCCTCTCACCTTTCATATTTAAAAAACACATGCAGGCATTGGGAGACCTTATTAAATCTTATGAGCTACAGTGTCATATGTATGCTGCTGATGAACAATTTTGTATTTCAGCAGATTCAGATTTGTATGGGGGCTGTATCCATGTTGTCTCATTCCTTCTTGACATTTGCACATGGTATAGGCAGAGGGGAGCATCAGGAGGATATTGGTGTGTCATTCTCAGGAACTCAGTTTAGGATTGGCTGCATGTAGACCAAGTTACAGTAGTCAGGGCAGGATTTAACCAAGGTATGGATAACCATCACCAAGTCCAACTTCAGCAGGTACACCAGGCATAATTGCGCACACATGTTCCTTGCCACTTGTGGGTAAAATAATAGCTAGGGATCAAAGAATACTACTAGATCACAATCTACGGTATTCACTCAGGAAAAGTGTAACTCTATCCAAAACATTTCAGTTCCTAAGTCCACATTACTACACACCAACATTGTTTAATCCATATTTGGATTAAATTTCAGCTTTTTCTGTTTCATCCACCCCAGACTGTACTACGTGATTTTTTTTCTCACCCTGTAGTAAGCCTGAAATAGATTTTCAAATATAAAATGCAGTGGCATAGTGTATAGCTATAATAAAGAGAGTATCACTTCAAAGCATTATTATTCTAATTTTTTATATTTATATTTGTATTTATATTTTTTGTATTTGCATTTATATTTTATGGTTACTGTTTTAATTGATCACTTTTATCGTAAGCCGCCCAGAGTCCCTCTTGTGGGGGGAGAAGGGCGGTGACAAAATTTGAAAAATAAATAGTTAAATAAATAATGCTTCCCAATTATCATAGCATAATATACTGTACCTAGTATTCACATAGCTGGAGTTTCATAGTGGAATTTTCAACTCACAGGACACAAGGTCAGCAGAGATGGGTACCTTTCTTCTGTAAATTTTACTATTTTTTTCTCATATTTGGGCAGAAAGGAGTAACAGATAATGATATTTATGTATGAAAGAGGGCAAAAGATCACAAGCACATTAAAGGAAACATTTCTGATGATCCTTCATTATTTAAAGTTAGAACATGTACTCTTAAGTTCACATGAAGCTTTCTTTTTGAAAACAAATTTGATTGAAATCAACCTTATTTTAGGATTGAAGCACAAATAACTGAATGAATGTTTCATGTAATTGAGAACATGAATTCCTTCAGGGAGATTTAGTCCCACAGGAAATAAATGACCTCCTTTGCATTTTCTTATTCATTTGCTCTCAGGATGTCTTCTGGGTGGAGAGAGATGCTCCTTTAGATAGAAATATCACAATATAAATTAGATTATTCATCTAGGTTTTCTTTTCATGGTTGTTATATCTGAAGTAAAAGGTCTTTCTAGCATTGAAATTTGTTTCACAATACTATAAATAAGCTTTTAAAATCCCCTGCCTAATCAAGGAAGAAAATTAAAGCCATATCATAGAATGTATAATAGAATCTTTATTTTTTCTCTAGCTCTTGGAAAGTTACATAACAACCGTGCTTTAATTAAGACACTATTTGTAGACATTTAAAATGCATTTTAATTTATAAATATTGTACATTTGGTCCATAGAACATTGCAATTTTTTTAAATTATACTGTACTCTATCTCTTTTAAAACAGGTTCTATATATATTTTAGAATGTGTATATATTACATATATTTTTTATATAGAGATAAATTTGCTTGGTGTTTAGAGAATAATTTATTATTGCAAAAGCATATATGGTCATATATTCTTTCTTTTTAAAAGGGTAAATACTACAAAAAGATACAGTTATTCACAGTTTACACACAGTAGTTCTACCACACTATTTTTGTGCTATATATAAGTTTGTGCAGAATTTTGCTAGAGCAAATCTGTCAAACATCTGTTATAAGTGTTATACAATCAAACACTGAATACTTCATTTTTCTTAGAACAACATGGGACCTGATTACATAAACAATAAAGAGAAAGACTGAATTTGTAATGTATGTGAAACATGTAAAATATGACATTTTCTTTTTCTTCTAAACCCTGAAAATCTACAATATTTGGATTTGAGACTTCACCTATAGACATTTAGTTTCCTATAGATTTCTTGATAATTTACAGTTGATCTACTGTATGAAACAATTTAGAACCTACTAAACAATACTTTTAATAAGTTTTTATTATTAGATTGAAATATGTGTGCGTGTGTATATATATATATATATTTATATGTATGTATATTTGCTACAATAATGTGCTTGACATTCTGAGAATAATACCTTATTGCAAGAACATATGTTTGTCACCTTCAGACAAAAACAACAAAAAAACCAACTTTCACAGTTAACATGTTGTTCACATAGTATTTCTACATAAAATGTATGCTATCTAACACTGTATGTTGCACAAGATTTTGCTGAAAAGCATGTTTCATTGCACAGTTCTATCACAGTCATTGAAAACCATTTTCCTATGATCCTCACTGTCTATTCCATAGCTGCCAAACAAGAATTGTTATTGCGGTCTCTCAGAGCTTTGCAATTTTCTACATTGGAAGAAATCTCTTAAACTCCTGTGGAAAATGCATGCTAGAGCCCACCAAGACTTTTTCATCAGGTCTTCATTATTACTGTGAAAAACACATACATAAAATAAGCAACAAAAAAATAAAATTCTGTCTTCAAAGTGCTTTACAATTTTCTTCCTAGCAAAAACTTTCATTATAGATAGATCTCCAACAAACCAGCTAGAGAAGTGCTAAGTTTAAAGCCCTAAATTATATTCTATGGGAAGTATTTTGATATATAAGCTATTGGTTTGGTTCTTTTCTGTGTATATGTTGCACTTACCAGTGGTACAACTTTATAACATAAAGTGAAGTAAAACCTGGCTTAAATGATAGTTAATGTATACAGTTTATATAGGACCAACCTTTGAGAGGGACTCATCACAGTTTGAAATAAGTATGTCATCATATTGCCACTTTTGTTTTTTTTGTTTTGTTTTTTAAAAAATCCAGTACTTTGAAAGATGCTCATAGTGAAAATATTCTGATAGTTATATTACTACAAAATAACATAATATCTTAAATGCCAGAGGCCCAAAAGATAATACTAGATAGTGGAAGTATTGCCTGTGGCAGTTGTATAAGAATGATTAATATATAGCTCTACGTAAGGAGAAAATTAGAAAAACCAACTCAGGAATGAAGTTGGTTAATATTTTTAGGGCAGTATTTTCACTGGAAATTTCTTTCATAAAAATACTTTGCTGGTGAATATAAAACAGCTTTCCAATTTAACTGTTCTAAGAAATAACAGCTTGGGAATCAAACAGTAAGAAATTTATTAATAAAAACTAGCACAAAAATTCAAATTGTTGCACTAAAAGATAAAGATTAAAAATGGCCTACATGTGTGTTTGTGTGTGTGTGTTTTAATAAATTCCAGATACTCCACACTTACTGAGAGAGAATAAAAATATTAACAGTCTATGGATTGCCAGAAAACACAAAACATTGTTAACAACTAAGCCCATAAAATGGTTTGATCATACCACATTGCTTCCTATATAGTGGTGATGGTCTTTTGTGCCACTAGAGGTAGGTTATTTTATTCTCAGACATAAATTTGTGGTAATATTCAACCATGTTCTTTTTGTGTGTATATATAGATAATTGCCCCCAGAGGAAGTTTTGTATCACTTCAAAGACTGATTTTATATATATGCTTCTTTGTTTGCAGAATTACTCTGTTGGGCTTGTTCTGGTCCATTTTCAGGATGAGTAATGTCTTCACTTGGCTGAATCATTACTTGGATACGCTAACAAATACAAAGAGAGAAAGAGAAATGCAGTAACATCATTATTCATTAATGGAATGTTTTCGGTTTAAATTTCATTTATACGATTTTGCTTTCTTCCTCAGGCAGATGGATAGAGCAACGGAAATACTTCCGCAGAAACTTGCGGTAGATACCCCTAGAGTTCCTTTGAGGCAGTGTTTCTCAACCTTGGCAGCTTGAAGATATGTGGACTTCAACATGGCTGGCTGGGGAATTCTGGGAGTTGAAGTCCACACATCTTCAAGCTGCCAAGTAAAATCAGAAGTGTTTCCAGAGCAGAAACTCATCCATTTCTCAAGACTTTACAATACAGAATTAAATATGATCAGAATAATTGTTGAATTTTATAAACTAATATTTAGAGTGGTATTTAGAGGTGAATATTGATTATGTCTATTTTCCCCCCACTTTCAAATACATTTGTCTACATATCTCTGGCAAGTTGCAAAAACAAAAAGCCTCTAAAAATGTGAACAAATGCCTCTGGTGTTGCAGCTATATTGCTGACCGTCAAAATCAGCAGAACAGTGCCAGGGGATGATCAATGTCTTTTTACATGAAGGAGGTGGTGATGGAGGAAGCTTTTCTTCAGAAAGTGCATCCTGGACTCTAAATTTTTGGAAAACTAGCACCCTGTGCAAATATCGTTTTCTTGGGCAAGGTGCTAGAAAGGGTGTTAGCCAATCAGCTACAAGCAGGCTTGGAAGAAAGCAGTTATCCAGATCTGTTTCAGTCTGGCTATGCACAAGTATTTAGCATGGAGACAGCCTTGATTGGTCTGATTGATGATGTTAACGTGAGATAAATGCAAAGCAGTATAATATTGATTCTCCTGGACTTCTTGGAACCTTGGAGATGTCTTATGATTTGCTGGAGCAGTTCAGTGAGATGGGAATTTGAGGAACTGGATTATGGTGGCTCTATTCCTACCTATAGGATTGCCATCAGACAGTGGCAGTGAGAGATTTCTTAACAGTCTTCTTTCCCCCCTGCTCTTCACTATCTAGATAAAGCCATCTAGATAATCAGTTTGCAGAGGACATTCAAATGTACTGTACCTATCCTATCACTTTGAATCAGAAAAGGCTGCATAGATTTTTGACAGTCGCCATGAGGTTTTGATGGACTAGATAAGAGATAAGGAATGTAAAGATGTAAGATTCCTAGAAAATGATGAAATGGTGCCATAATCAGCTGGAAGGTATCCCAAGGAATGAAGAGGGAAAGGATGCAAGACTAAGTTAAATGAAGTTGGGGCAAAATAGTCAACTGCAGTCTGCTTATGACCGTAAAATGGCAACACAGTTTTAGTTTTAAAAAAGTTGCATGTAAATCAATTTAAGCATGATCACTTTCGGAAGTCAACTGCCAAGGAAAGGAACTGGATGAACACCTACAGTCATAGTATATTGCAACATACTTTGAGTTCCGTTATGCCTGTTTTCAGTTTATTTTGGAAAAAGTCCTCAACTGGAATGTGCTCAGGAAGGACTAAAAACTGCTGAAAATACGTATCCTACTATTATTTTACAGTTCAACAAAGTTACATTGAGAGAAAAGGCTGAGCTAAATATATTGTAACAGATATACTATATTTTGATATTGTGATTCAAAATGTTAGTGCCTCTAAATCCAGAAACTTGAGGCATCGCATGAAAGACAGCTTACCTGTTTTAAGGAGCCTTTTAAAGTAAGGAACATGTATGCCATATAGCCTGGAATCAGCACCATAGAAGAGAGCGCCATAAACCAGCCAACACCTTGGCCCCATTTGGGGAACACATAATTGCCCATAGTGAGAGGAGTCATCTGCACAGCGCTGAAGATAAATACACCCTGCAAAATGTTTCAAAAGATTAATTAGGATGCAAACTGTATTTAGAATTTAGAGATAATGCTGGCTCATGTATGACTGCATTATGTCTGAAACAGTTAAGTGGTAAGAATTGGACACATTCACACCAATTTCTCTGTTTATTCTAAACACCCAATCAATCAGAGGAATCAAGGGAAAGGAAAAAAGAAAAAAGAAAGGAAGAATTTACCAGTGTGATGGCAGAAAAAAAACATAATAGGAGGAGGAAAGTTAGGTTTGCAGACCCTAATGTGCCTGTGGTTATGGTACAATAACAATGAAACATTTGGAGACGATGCTTTGGGAAATTAATGTCATTTTACCACAGGAAATTCAGTTACCCTCATTAGCTTTACTACATTTATTTATAGATCAAAATGCTTTACTGAAAGTTAACATGTGACTAGAGCATATATTAATTGCATCAGTGTTGACATTTGCTAAATATTGAAAACATTTGCATATTGGAAAGAAAACATTTGGACCATTGTGCTAATTGAACAGCTAACATATAACTGAGTAAAGGTTTAATTAGCAGTGGTAATTTCTTCGCTGAACAGTATTATTATATTTTTTATATCAATAAACAGCTTTCTTTCCTATTCAGTTTATATGCTGAAATTTGGAGTAGTTCAGATCTGAGTATTATTGGTTAATATTTTTGGATCGTGAGAGTGAATAAATTTATTTTTCTTGCTTATTTATTTAGTTTGTGATGTTTCAGAAGTTGAGGTGAAATACTGACAAAGATGATTGGTGTTATCAATTATTAATTTTGGATATATTTTCTTTTAATTTATTTAAAATCTTAAATATAGTATAACAAAATTCTGCTATGCTCATGAATATTGGAATCTGTGCTAAGAAGTAACAATGGCCACAAATCAATTTTCCCCCCTTTGCATAATTAGGGGATGAGATTAACTCTTCCTCTACATTTATATTAGATATATGGATGGTGGATGAGTCAATACTCATCTGTGCAAGAAAAGAATATCTAAGTGTCATCTTCTCTCTGTTGAATACATGATTATTTCCCAATAGCTGTAAACATTAATCACTCAATCATGAAGTATGATGCCTTATTTTAGGAAGGATATGTACTTGAATCCTTCTTCAGTTAATTTATTTTGAATATGAACGTTCTATAAGTTACAGTGCAAAAAGTTATAGAAGGAGGTTCATTTAAAACTATACTTTTGCATAACGCTAAGGTAAATTATTAGCTTTCATATGATAAAGCAATTATTTTATTTCTTACTGCCACAACAATTGGAGTAAAGAAAGACCAACAGAGCTTCCACCAGATGCAGGGCCTGTATCCAACCATCTCTTGGATATTGTCATAAAAACGGTTTACACCTAAATAAATAAATAAATAAACAACGGTTAGTTGTCTTGAATAATGAATGCGTTTGATAAGGGGTGTACATATCTGTGCATGGGTCTGATACATCATAGGAACTTTACAGCAACTTTTATAGAAGCAGTGACTTCGATGTAATTCATAGAGTAAGCTAAATGTTTACCCAGGAGATATCTGAGCACCTTTCAGCAAGATTTTGCTGAAAAGAACATGATTGAAGGAGAGATGGATTTTAAACTGGTGAAATGGAAGACCCACGTGCCTTGTAGAGAGGCAAGAAGTGAAGAGTGGCAGTCCAAATAATATCCAATATATTGCTAATTTTTCTTACAGCAGATAGTAGGTTGAGCAACAATTTGTGTCCAGCATTCTAGAAACAGAGTTCCTCACAGGCAGTAGCATTAGGAATTGCTATCCAGGCTAAGGTCTTTCTGTAAATACAATGCTGTCTGGAGAGAACATAACTAAGATCAAATGCAAGCCAATCTCTAAATAAAATAGTGCTTCTGGTATGTATCTAAGATACATTTATACCACAAAATCAGAGAAATCAACAAAAGCAGCATTAATTTATGAAGTTTGCTTAAGTCTTTATGGAGTTGCCCTGAAAATAGTGGTTTAAAAAAAAACTTTGCACTATTTGTGAATTTTCTGCATCTGACAGACAGTAATAACTATCTGGGCTATAATTCTGTCACTTTAGCTACAGTCCTTTGACAAAGTTAACCTGCATCAATTGGATCTGAGTAATTGAAATGGTGTCCTCCTAGACCACCTGCAGGAGTTGGGGATTGGGGGCACTTTGTTGCAGTGGTTCCATTCCTTCCTCAGTAGGTGGCGGTGGGGAAAAAGAAAGCACCCCAATAGCTACTTCTTTGCAGGATGCTACGGGGTTGGTCCTCTCCCCTCTCCTATTTACATTAAGCTACTGGGAGAGGTCATCTGGTAGTGTGGAGTTCAGTACCATCAATATGCTGATGCCATCCAGCTTTACATCACCACCTCAGGCCAGCCTGTCCTGGCACCTGCAGGTTGTGAGGGTCTGGATGGGATGGGATGGGAAAGGACAGGCTTAAACTGAATCCTAGGAAGATGGAATTGCTACTTGTCCATCAGGGGTCTGCTCCTGTGGCGTCTCTTGTTAGATTTATGGAGTATTATCCTGAAAGATGCACTATACATATTTCCATGCATTGGGCAGGAAATAGTACTGCTGTGTTTGAGGCTGAACAGAATTAAAATCAACAATTGCAATAGACCAGAACTGCCTTTCAGACTCAGGTGTTCCACTGAACCGACTTAAGGCCAGACAGTTTCTCCCTCACAATGTAGGCTACTTTATAGGATTGTTTGAAGGATAAAATGAATGGAAAACCCTTATGAGCTGACTTGAACTCTCATCAAAAAAGATGTTAAACATCACATACCGTAACACCAGGATATGGAGATACACTCAAAGAACACAAGAAATAAAAGACTCATTCCACTTGCTGAGTAATAGTCAAAAAGCTTGAACACATAGAGCCCGCCCTGCAATGGGAAAGAAAGATACATTCAGTTCATCATACTGATTTCTGAAATGTCCACTTCTGTTCTGTTTATGCTTTAAGCTTACTTTTTCACTGAATTTCTGTTTATGTTATTTTGTAATATGGGCTACAAGAATTCATTTATTATTTATAGAGAGATTATACATTTCCCAACTATATAACTTCATCAATATGTTGCTTAATGCTTTAAATGTGTACTCCCCCCACCCCCAAATTCTTGATTCTGGCTTTAATATAAATAAGTAGGTAGACACTATCTACGAAAACAATGTGAATATGGTTTTACTTGTACATTCAATATTTTAAAAGAAATACTTAGCTTTAGATTATGTAACAAACCACGATCGATTGACATTCTATACTATTCTTGAACTAAGCAAAGAGAGAATAATAACAAGGCCTTTATGTGATTCTCCTAGCTGAGGTTATTGGCTAATAATGGAATGACATTTTTGCTGCAGTCCTGCTCCTAGGAATAAGTCCCACTGTAGTTACAGGTAGTCTTCATTTAACGACCACTATAGGGACTGGAAAATTGGTTGTTATGAGGTATGGTCATTAAGTGAGTCACCAAGTGACCAGGCCCAATTTTATGACCATTTTACTATGGTCGTTAAGCAAATCACAGATTGTTAAGTGAATCCAGCTTCCCCAATGGAATTTTTTTGCTGGAAACCAGCAAAAAAGATCGCAAATGGTGATCATACAGTATGACCACAGGACAGTACAATTGGTTATAAATGCAAACCAGCTGCCAAGTGCCTGAATTGCAATCACGTGACTGTGGGGGTGGTGCAACAGTTTGCGACGGTCATAAATGTGACTACAGGTTGTAAAGCATTTTTTCCAAGGCCATCATAACTTTGGACCATTGTTAAAGTGTCATTAAGCAAGGACTACCTGTAATAGGATTCCCTTTGGGAAACATAGGTGTTATGGATATCACTGGTGAGGAAGGACGGGGCCCGTTCCGGGAGAAAAATGCACATGCAGTGTAGAAAGCCTTGGGCACCCGGCCAAGAGGATCAGACAGGACCCGCCTTAGAGTTTCTGGAGTTTTCCCCTTACAGTTTGCTAGTTCTGCTTAGTTTTGGCAAGATTCTGTTATAGGGCAGAAACAGTAAAGACTAGAGCTTCATTCCTGACTCAGCCTGCTTTCATCGCCTCATTCCTGACAATAGGATGGAGTAAAACATACTTCAGATATAAATTTTGTAACCAACTACACTTGGTGCTAATCTCAAATTCTTTAGTTGATATGAAAAGCTGAAATCACCAGAAGACCTCTGGACTGTGAGGAAACAGCTTTGCATGCTTCAAGGACTTTTCTGTAGTTCTAAGGAGCTAGAATTGCAAATTCTTCCTTATTTTACCTGCATCTCAACTACTCTTCTGTTTGGTCCTGATTTCTGTTGTAAAGATTGTCTAAAAATCATAGATGAAACTCTTAATTCTTCAGTGTAGGAGAAAATGCAATTATATCAAATTTGTGACAGATAAGCCCTAATATATGACTTACCTGAGTAATATTAGACAGTCCTATCAGGTATGACACAATGCACACAATAGCAATGAAAATTTCTCTTCGAGTGCGTAACAGTTTTGGAAATTCATCCACTAGTGCTGTTATGAATCCTTCAACAGTACAGAACTAAAATGGAAGTAGAAGTTACACACAAATCAAACCAAAAATATTAGATTCAGGAATAAAAACATTCACCTTTACTTTTTTTTTTTCTGGTTGGGATGACATAAAAAATAGCTTTTCAGTGGTGCAGACTGCTAATTTTGTAGAGCTGCAACTGATCAATGTACTTGTTTTTCCCATATATTGATAAAATAAATGTTTGACTATTTCAAAAGTAACGGTATAACTTTTTCATCCTGATCCTAAGAACATTCTTAAAACATTAGAAGTTTATTTATGTGACAAGTTTTATAAATACATTAAAATGTGGCTGGAAGGAAAAAAAAATAAGGGTATAACCTAACCTGGGAAAATGTGGCACATGCTTTATTTCTGTTGGAAATGTCTCTTGGCATTTGATTGGCAGTGCAATGTTTTTTATTCTTAGTTTTTATTGGTTTTTAATGAAAGTTTTAAATTTTGCAATATTTGGCAAAGCAGATTCTCCATGGAGAATTCTGGTTAGCAAGAAGTGAAATTTTGGAAGTGGAAACAGACATTTATTTTTATCTATTTAAACTTTGGCTATTTAAACTTTGATTAAGCAATCATGGTACTTTTCAGCCAGGAGCCACTGTGCTTGGAAGCTTTTTCTGTTTACTGGTCATCCACACAGACTACTCTGCTTTGCAGTTATTCAGTGTTTTGGACAATCTCTGATCCTTTGCACTGGCACAGCTGAATTTAGAGCATTCAGAAAAGGAAGCCCAAATTACTGCCTTAGGGTTAAAAACAGCTGAGAATGAGAAATACTTGGGACAAGGTGTTGAGAAGGCCGGCTAACAGATTTCATAATCAACCGTGTAGGTGAAAACTGTCTTAATCCTCCAATCAGTTTCACTGTCCAAGTAGAAAAAAAAAAGCCACACTTTTGTGCTTTTACAAGCAGCCTTTATAAGCTAACCTAATTTGAATGCTTCCTGGCAGTTTAACAACTGTACGTGTACAAGCAGTGGATAAGAGAAGGCCAAGAACAAGCAAGCACAGCCACCTACAATGGAATTCCCCCTTTTGTTTCCTATTCCATCTGAACATGCTTTTCATTTGCATTTTCACTGAATTTCAAGGAAGCCAACAGCTGAACTGCTACCATTACTGAGACGTTAAAGATGATGTTTGTTTGCTTGTTTGTTTATTTAAAGCATTTAAGTAGCCACCCAACTCAACCAATGTGACTCTGGACAGCGTACAACAAAATAAACATTAAAACACAAACCAACCAACCAAAAACAAAACAAAACAAAAATCTACAAAGATGACATTCTACTTCAACTATTCCATTATTGGTGAAACATCAGCAAGGAATCTCTCAGGTGCATGCAGCAGAAGTGATTCTGGAAAGAATGTGGTTCCAACTACAAACTTACTGCAGTGGTAGGGATTGCTTACAATCCTGTGAGCTTTGCAAAGAGGTATTAGTTAGAAACCCGTGTAGTGTATCTGTTGAAAATGATTTGGAACTATTGAATTTCTGCTTGTAAAAATGCTATAGTAACAGAAACTGTTTAGAAAACATGGCAATTATGTCAATATAACCATAAGTTTTAAATCCATAGTAGCATATGACGCTCAGCAGTCTTAACAGGTTATGTTGCATAGGGGTATTAACTGCTTAATTTCCAGTGTTCTGAGTTACTGAAGCAGATACGAAAATTGCAATCACTTAATACTCTCTCTGGATATTGAAATGTATTTTGATTTTGGAATATTATAATACAGATGAAGCAACTTGAAAGGTTTAAAAATGCAACAATGAAGCTTATTTAGTTTGGGAAGTATTAGATTACTTTTCTCAATTATTTCAGGAGCCTAAAGCTCCATTCAAATGAAGGACATACTTTATCTAATTAAATTCAATTGAAGGTCCTTTAAATAAATGCTTCTTGTTTTTGAAAATATAACTTGGATTTCATGAAAGAATGAACAAAAATAAGAGCGTTTAATTTATTTTCAGTCCCATAACGCAGAAACTATGGTTTTTGCTAATGTGCTGTGCACTTAATCTCAGGGCTAAAGCAAGGCAAGCCTTGAACATCAGGTGTTGGCACTGATTATTTTGAATGTGAAGCTCTATAAAGGGGCTTTTTAAGAATTTACTATTTTAACTACTTATGCTTTCAAGCATATAGGTTAGATTCATGAATTGCCTGAGGCCAGTATGGAATAGTTAAATGTTTGTAATAAAAAGCCAGTTCCTCTACGTTGAAAATGTAATTATCACAGCTTTATTTATGCGATTTGGCCTGAAAGGTGTGGAAAGGAGCAGCCAGTGGTTGGTGGGGTTTGGAGGTGCTGCAGATCAGCTGGTTTTGGTGCAGCTGAGGAGCAGTGCCTGGCCAGCTCTTGGAGGGGTAGCAGCCCAGCAAGGATGAGCATCGGCCTTGTTCTCCCCTTCCATTTTGTGGCTGCTGCTGGGAACAGGATGGAGGTTGGTTGGGCTGGTCTATTGCATCAAGGTGGCTGTGGAGATGGCATCCTGGGAGTAGAAATGAAATGCTGAAATGGAAGACTCAGGAGCACAGCTTGATGGCAGCAGCAGAAGCAGGGCAGCAGTCTTGCAGGAGAACCAGTCTGCATCCGGCGGCTGCCATCTCATAGCCACATGGTTCAGCAGCCATCCTGGCGTAGACTCCATCATGGTGGCTGCCAGCCAGGGGCAAAAGATCTGGACTGGCAAGGACTTTAGGACTGTTGCTTGGAGTGAGGACTGGAGTGAGGACTGGTTATAGCTGGACTTGCCTATTACCCTTGGGTGAGAGGCAGAGGTGGGTGGAGGTTCTACCCTCCAGGCCTGTTGGACATGAGACTGCCCTAGTGACCTGGGTGAAAGCAGGGGACTTGGGAGACTGGAGTTTGATGGTGAGAGGGATGGGGTTGGAGACACTGTTTAGGACAGGTGCTGAGTGATTTATTGAAGCATTGGTAAGCTAGGTGGGGGCCTATCAACCCTTTGTTGTTTCTGTTTGGTTGGATGGGTCACTTCAGCTTGGGGTAGGAGCGTGTGAGAGGAGAGGGCAGGGGAGGACACAATGGTGATGGGCATGGGGAAATACAGTGGAAAACAGGGTGAGCCACTCTTGTGAAAAGTGGCTTTGGTGTTTAAGACTGGCCTCCCTTTGCTTAGCCCCAAGACCTGTTTTCGAGAGCTTTAGTGGTTGTGGACTCCGGCTGCTGCTACTTAAAGCCAGGCCAGCCTACAATAAAGGTCCCCTTATCCACAACCCAATTGTGGGGGATGTCATCCAATGGCACAGGGTGCATTACCATCAATATGCTGATGATACCTAGTTATACCTCTCTGCCCCTGGTCAGGTATGCTGTCCCAGTGTTGGTCCAGTGCCCAGAGGCTGTAAAGCTCTGAATGAGGAAGAACCAGCTCCAACTCAACCCTAACAAGATGAAGTGGCTCTGGGATTTTGGGCCTCCTGGATCTTGTGAGGTATCATCTCCCACTCTTGCTGGGGGAACACTCTGAAGGATAAGGCTGGTGTGCAATTTGGGGGTCCTCCTGGATTTGTCACTTGTATGCTAATTGCACCCATTCCTGGCTCGCATGCTGTTACTCAGAGAAATGTTTTTATTGTTGTTTTCTGAGCCAGCCAGGACTAGAGTACATAAAATGGGTGGCGTATAAGTCATATAAATACATAAATAAATTCCAGTATAGTTTTTAAAGGTAGTCTTATGTAAATGTTCTAACTTTAATTCATAAAAGTGTACACATTCTATGAAAAATTGCACTATGGGAAGAATGAGTATACTTTTAAAATGACTCTGTCAGAAGCAACACTGCATCCTAACTAGACTGATACCCCATTAAAATGCTTTCTCTGGAGTGAACTGGGGAAGCAAGAAAAAATGGGAAAGGCATTCTGTATGGAACACCTTCTGAAACAGGTGAGATTAGATTTCCTTCATGTGAAGGGTGGAGATGAGGGAATGTAGTGCTCCCAAAGCTATTTATTTATTTATTTATGTGTCAGATTTGTCACCGCCCATCTCCTCCAAGCGGAGGAACTCTGGGCGGTTTACAATATAAAACAATAAATACACAATAAAATTTCAATATAAAACAGATTATAAAACAATTTCGCAGAGCTACCAAATATAATAAAATCCAGATTGCTATGGTCTCATTCAGTTGTTGTATAGGAGGGGCACTTCGAGGTACTAGCCAGCCCCAAGTATGACTATTCTCCTCCCTGTCCCAAGCCCAGTGGCAGAGCCAGGTCTTCAACTTCCTCCGGAAGGCTAGGAGCGATAGGGCTAATCTCACCTCCGGGGGCAAGATGTTCCAGAGGGCGGGCTCTACTGCAGAGAAGGCCCGCCTCCTGGACTCCGCCAGATGGAATTCTCTTATCAACGGGGTCCGCAGCATGCCCTCTCTGCACGATCGGCTGGGATGGGCTGATGAAACGGGAAGAGGCAGTCCCTTAGGTAACCCGGTCCCATGCCATGTAGGGCTTTATAGATGATAACCAACACCTTGAATTGGACCTGGAAGCAAACTATTGCCAAACCTATGTTTCCCAAAGGCACAATAAATGATTGTTCATTTTGTTTTATTTTATATTCTTTTACTTATTATTACTTATTATTTTTACATCTTCGGGAATTCAAGAAAGTCTACACATGGATCTCCATCCACATTACCCTTAGAATAGCAATCTGGTGAGTGAGATTGGCCTGAAAGAAACTACCCAGAAACTACCCAGTAGTTTAAGGTTTTGAGAATAAATAAATTTGCAGAATTGTTTATTTAATTCAACAGAATAATTATTTACTGTCCAGTTGAAGTTTTTGTCTATAAATAAATGGACATTGGATTTATATTATCTTGAAAAGAATGATTCAGACACACACCCAGAGCCCCTCATCAATTCACAAACTTAGCCTTAAAGATATTAAATGATCAGTTTTGGAAAAGTCTTCCTGAGCCTTTTTAAAAAATATCTAATTTAGTATAGTTATTCCAACACATAAAGGCTGTATGAAACTCACTGGTGACTTTGGGCCAGTCACTCTTTCTCAGCCCAACCCACTTCACAGGATTGGTGTGAGGAAAATCAGAATCAGGAGCAGTAGGTATGTATCCTACCTTTAGCTGAGCAAAATAAAGGCAGGATAAAAATTTGATAAATAATTACAAATATATGAATACATTTCTAGCTCAGGAATTAAGAGTTTTCAATCCTGTTCTTAGTAGTGAATAGCAGAGATGGCTGTTTTCATGAACCAAAACCCAAAATGTGCCCCACTTGCATAGAGACTGCAAGACGTGTCCATTGCCTTTCTTCTGTACTAACCTTAACCTGCTGGACTAACATATTGGGGAATGGCTGAATATTAAATATGCCATCCGACCATGATCAAGTATGATTCTGCTATGCACGCCTTGTCCCTCAAGGCCCTATTCAGAAATGTTAAGAAATGGAAAAAAAGCATTGTAGACCATACATTTTATAATTACCCTAAAATGTTATTGGGAGTATCGATTATTGATAGCTCCACTCCCTTTCTCAATTTCTCACTTTGGTTTTTTAGCAAAATTTATAGACTGACCTTAGGTAGAAGGTTACTACCGAAGACAGCCCAGGGCATCTCCCTTTATGCAATGGATAGTCTTAGCACCTTCAGCAAAGGATCGTTACCTTGTTGTGGTGCTGGAGCTTGAGCACCTCAATGATGCCATGAACTAAACTGTGACGGGCCACCCAAGATGGGAAGGTCAAGACAGAGAGGTCAGACTAAATGCGATCCCTGGGGAAGGTAATGGCAACCCACCCCAGTATTCTTGCCGTGAAAACTAAATGGATCAGTACAACCAGAGATATGTCGGTATACCATCGGAAGATGAGACCCCCAGGTCGGAAGATGGTCAAAATGCTACTGGGAGGAACAGAGGATGAGTTCAACTAGCCCCAGACGTGATGACGCAGCTAGCTCAAAGCCGAAAGGATGGCTAGCAGCCAATGGTGCTGGTGGTGAACGGCGAATCCGATGTTCTAAGGATCAACACACCATCGGAACCTGGAATGTAAGATCTATGAGCCAGGGCAAATTGGATGTGGTTATTGGTGAGATGTCAAGATTAAAGATAGACATTTTGGGCGCCAGTGAACTGAAATGGACTGGAATGGGCCACTTCACATCAAGTGACCACCAGATCTACTACTGCGGACAAGAGGACCACAGAAGAAATGGAGTAGCCTTCATAATTAATAGTCAAGTGGCTAAAGCAGTGCTTGGATACAATCCAAAAAACGATAGAATGATCTCAATTCGAATTCAGGGAAAGCCATCTAACATCACAGTGATCCAAATATACGCCCCAACCACAGATGCTGAAGAAGCTGAAGTAGAGCAGTTCTATGAGGATCTGCAGCACCTACTGGACAACACGCCTAAAAGAGATGTTATTTTCATCACGGGAGACTGGAATGCTAAGGTGGGCAGTCAAACGACACCTGGAATTACAGGTAAGCATGGCCTGGGAGAACAAAACGAAGCAGGACATAGGCTGATAGAATTTTGCCAAGACAACTCACTCTGCATAACAAACACTCTCTTCCAGCAACCTAAGAGACGGCTTTATACATGGACTTCACCAGATGGACAACACTGAAATCAGATTGACTACATCCTTTGCAGCCAAAGATGGCGGACATCTATACAGTCGGTAAAAACAAGACCTGGAGCTGACTGTAGTTCAGATCACGAACTTCTTCTTGCACAATTTAGGATCAGACTAAAGAGATTAGGGAAGACCCACAGATCAGCTAGATATGAACTCACTAATATTCCTAAGGAATATGTAGTGGAGGTGAAGAATCGATTTAAGGGACTGGACCTAGTAGATAGGGTCCCGGAAGAACTCTGGACAGAAGTTCGCAGCATTGTTCAGGAGGTGGCAACAAAATACATCCCAAAGAAAGAGAAAACCAAGAAGGCAAAATGGCTGTCTGCTGAGACACTAGAAGTAGCCCAAGAAAGAAGGAAAGCAAGAGGCAACAGTGATAGGGGGAGAGATGCCCAATTAAATGCAAAATTCCAGAGGTTAGCCAGAAGAGATAAGGAATTGTTTTTAAACAAGCAATGTGTGGAAGTGGAAGAAGACAATAGAATAGGAAAGACAAGAGACCTCTTCCAGAAAATTAGAAACATTGGAGGTAAATTCCAGGCCAAAATGGGTATGATCAAAAACAAAGATGGCAAGGACCTAAACGAAGAAGAAGAGATCAAGAAAAGGTGGCAAGAATATACGGAAGACCTGTATAGGAAGGATAACAATATCGGGGACAGCTTTGATGGTGTGGTCAGTGAGCTAGAGCCAGACATCCTGAAGAGTGAGGTTGAATGGGCCTTAAGAAGCATTGCTAATAACAAGGCAGCAGGAGATGACGGCATCCCAGCTGAACTGTTCAAAATCTTGCAAGATGATGCTGTCAGGGTAATGCATGCTATATGCCAGCAAATTTGGAAAACACAAGAATGGCCATCAGATTGGAAAAAATCAACTTATATCCCCATACCAAAAAAGGGAAACACTAAAGAATGTTCAAACTATCGAATAGTGGCACCCATTTCACATGCCAGTAAGGTAATGCTCAAGATCCTGCAAGGTAGACTTCAGCAATTCATGGAGCGAGAATTGCCAGATGCACAAGCTGGGTTTAGAAAAGGCAGAGGAACTCGGGACCAAATTGCCAATATCTGCTGGATAATGGAAAAAGCCAGGGAGTTTCAGAAAAACATCTATTTCTGTTTTATTGACTATTCTAAAGCCTTTGACTGTGTGGACCATAACAAATTGTGGCAAGTTCTTAGTGGTATGGGTATACCAAGTCATCTTGTCTGCCTCCTGAAGAATCTGTATAACGACCAAGTAGCAACAGTAAGAACAGACCACAGAACAACGGACCGGTTTAAGATTGGGAAAGGAGTACGGCAGGGCTGTATACTCTCACCCTACCTATTCAACTTGTATGCAGAACACATCATGCGACATGCTGGGCTTTAGGAATCCAAGGCTGGAGTTAAAATCTCTGGAGGAAACATTAACAATCTCAGATATGCAGATGAT
The DNA here is from genome assembly GCF_035149785.1 of Candoia aspera. Lineage (NCBI taxonomy): Eukaryota > Metazoa > Chordata > Lepidosauria > Squamata > Candoiidae > Candoia > Candoia aspera. Next base: position 54,402,188 of record NC_086154.1, read on the forward strand.
ACCACTTTGATGGTTGAAAGCGAAGAGGAACTGAGGAGCCTTATGATGAAGGTGAAAGAAGAAAGTGCAAAAGCTGGCTTGCAGCTAAACCTCAAAAAAACCAAGATGATGGCAACCAGCTTGATTGATAACTGGCAAATAGAGGGAGAAAACGTAGAGGCAGTGGAAGACTTTGTATTTCGAGGTGCGAAGATTACTGCAGATGCTGACTGCAGTCAGGAAATCAGAAGACGCTTAATCCTTGGGAGAAGAGCAATGACCAATCTCGATAAAATAGTTAAGAGCAGAGACATCACACAGACAACAAAGGTCCGCGTAGTTAAAGCAATGGTGTTCCCCGTAGTAACATATGGCTGCGAGAGCTGGACCATAAGGAAGGCTGAGAGAAGGAAGATAGATGCTTTTGAATTGTGGTGTTGGAGGAAAATTCTGAGAGTGCCTTGGACTGCAAGAAGATCAAACCAGTCCATCCTCCAGGAAATCAAGCCAGACTGCTCACTTGAGGGAATGATATTAAAGGCAAAACTGAAGTACTTTGGCCACATAATGAGAAGACAGGACACCCTGGAGAAGATGCTGATGCTAGGAAGAGTGGAGGGCAAAAGGAAGAGGGGCCGACCAAGGGCAAGGTGGATGGATGATATTCTAGAGGTGACGGACTCGTCCCTGGGGGAGCTGGGGGTGTTGACGACCGACAGGAAGCTCTGGCATGGGCTGGTCCATGAAGTCACGAAGAGTCGGAAGCAACTAAACGAATAAACAACAACAGTCTTAGCACATATTTCATCACTGGAACATAATGGCGGGGGGGGGGGATGTGCTCGCATTTGGTTTTATCTGGCCATGTCTAAGCCTTTCTTGAATTTGTAGCCCTTGTTTCATGTGGAAACAATATAATCCTTTTATATAAAAAGAAAAATAGTGGATTCAATGTGTTTAGGTATTCAGGACATGTTTACCTCTGCCTTTGCTTTCTCTTCTGCCCCATTTCATACAAGATTAAAATGATGATTTATAAGTCATCAGCAATTGTTGCATCTTCTGTTTACCACCACAGTGACTTTTCTGCAGCCTATTTCTATACATTTCGTGTTATTAGGAGATTTCTACATCCATTTCTTGTTTATGTATTTCTAGTATTTATGAATCTTCTATGACTATACCCTCTCAGAGTGGTGAAAGCACAAGTAATTCCATAGAAACAAAAAATTCGGAACAATATTTTTTGTGTGTGAGATAATAAAAATACAGTTTCTCAAATTTAATTATCTGAAGCCAGTGATTACCCAAATTTGTTCACCTCTGCAAGCCAGCTGAATTATTTGAGGGAAGTATTTGGATTCTATTTTTTTATTATATCATGTCTGTATACGTTTTAATTTTGCCATTTTGAACCAGAGGAACGCAACCTTTTTGTAGTGAGGCATTTTTTTTCCCTTAATGGTTTAGGAACTGAAAACTGTGGGGTAGAGGGCTATTACATAATGATATTCCCACAACAGTTCCTGCATTTCTCGCCATTTCGGAATTTTTTTGAGAAAGGGTCCATACCGGCCTGCTGTTGTAGGAATATAGACAGGGAAGAGTTAATTCAAGAGCAACTCTCTCAAAGCTCTGTTTAATAATATTAGAAATAAGATTAAAGGTACAGCACAAGAATTCCAGCAAATACTCTACTTTCAGATGAGAACCATATATATATATATCAATCAATCAATCAGAGCTTTGAGAGAGTTGCTCTCTCAAAGCTCTGTTTAATATACATATGCAATTCAAGGCAGCACGTTTCTTTTTTCTTTTTCTCAGAATTTTCTAAGGTAATGAGGCAGAAGCTGTTCTTTTGTGACAGCACGTCAGACTGCACATGCCGATTATTTTGGAAATGGGCCCTCAGACTTTACATCAGTGTGAACGCATACTCAGGCTGCCTATAGCCTATAGCCTTTAGGCCATGGGTTGTCCTGCTTGCAATGTCCTATAAATCCTTACATGAGATGGAGTATATATAAGGGGCCAAGGAGTCATTAAAAAAAGAAAAATTATACTGTCTCTGTATTACCTGACTGTCAATTCCAAGCATAAGCAACATAGAAAAGAACAGTACTGCCCACAACGGAGAGACGGGAAGTTGCGTTACAGCTTCTGGGTAAGCTAAAAATGCAAGTCCTGGACCTAGTAACGGAGGGAAAAAAATGCGTTGTCTCTGAAGCTCTCTTTTGGAATACAAATTTATTGGCTTTATTATAATTTTTAATATCTTTCAAAGTATAATGATAAATTACTGATCAGAATTGAAATAAGTGACTAATGACATGCAAATTAAAATCTAAACAAAAGCAGAATATAATTAATATTACAGAGCTCATTTTTAAAAGATTCAAGGATTCACATAGTGACAACTCTGTAAATAGCATTTACAACATTCTTTGTAAGTTGCTTCATATCAACACATGAAGCTACTTTATACCATGTCAAAACTTGGACCTATCTAGTTCAGTACTGCCTAATTTGAATAGCAGCCATTCCCCAAGGAGTCTAAAGTCTGCAGTCAAGCATCTATCACTAGAATTGCCAAGCCAGAAATTTACTGTTTTTGGCTAAGAGTGATGCATGAACTCATTCATTAGTTTAGCATTGTGTGAACCAAATACTGTAATTGGTTTTATAATCAATATTAGTTAAAGGTTACCCCAAAATTTTCAGCAGTTATTAGATCTGAATAAAAATATTCTGCCATTTAATCCAATTATTGCATCTATTCTACCCACTTTCTAAACTGTTGTTTAACTACATTGATCCATATTCCATTTGCAGTGAACTTGATATACAGTTAAATCCTGGCAATTGGCGACAGATGAATATGTTAGTTTCCTCCCACTTCCACATTATTTCTGTCTTACTCCATTTCATTTCTGACTAAATTTATGGAAAATGTTCAACTTGTGAGCTTTTGCAAACATAAATTTTGTATGTATCTGCAAGTACTGGCCATTTCTGTCACTTAAATATACATTTAATACAAAATTTATGATTCCATTTTGCCTGGCAAGATGCCACGTAATACTGTGTTTCCTTTACATAATATTTATTAGTATTACAGCAGTTGCAATATCATAATTAACCAAAATAAAGGTCATTATAGAGGTCACTATGAACCTGAGGAGCTGTTTCATTCAATAGATACTATGTTAAATATTAATGTTGTAGTGCAGTATATCATCTTGCCACATTGGCTTCGTACTTTTCCACTTTGCGAAGTTGCTCTCCATTAGGAACCTAAAGTGTTTAATAACATTAAATAACTAGCATCCTTCCCACTACATGGGAGTATGTGAACTATTATACCTTTTCCATGATTTCAGCTGCGTATTAAGAGCAGTTAAAACTTTGGAAAAATTTCTTAGGTCCTATACTTGCACTCAGAAGTGTTTTCAAAGAGTAACTGTGCATGCCTTTGTATCACTTACTAATCTGATTTATTTTAGTTTTGTCTCTACCAAGAATCCACATAATTTGATAAAGAGATGCTTTGTAATGTCTTACAAAACCTTAATAAGGCAGATGAAGGAAAAGAAATGAGATAGGAGGGAAGCTAAGAAGGGAGATCACTGGTTTAAACCAACTGGTAAGTCATTAGTTAACTTTACAGCTTATGATGAATGGCTGGTCTTTTCTTCCACATATTCCTACTGAATAACAGTGGACCCCAGGCTGATAGATGATGTTAGAGTATGCTGCCTTTCAGCTCTCAAATCCTAGGTCAATCGTTGATAGAAGCTGCTATTTTGGCTACTGGAAGCAGACGAGCAAGTTTCTTCTAGCTGCTTTACCTGTGGTCAATATAAGGGGCAGTTCTGTCTCCACCTTCCTATGATATTATTTATTTATTTATTTATTAAATTTGTATGCTGCCTGATTCCTAACAATATTTTTCCTGAGTTGTTTTATTATTTCCCAGTTGGTCCTTGAATCCCTACTGAATGATTGACATTTTGCTTTCAGGCCTCTGAAGTTTGATGGCCAGGTGCCACATGTCAGTGCGAAATGTGTGTTTTGCTAGGCATGCAACCGGTATTAATGTCTCACTTATGCAGAAAAAAGTGGTCCTAGTTGCCAATAAAAAATAAAGCACTTGAGGATGTTGCCCAAAGTGCGATTCTTCATTCTTATAACTCCATTCAGCTTTCAGACAGTATTTCTCTTGCATGGAATAACAAAACAGTTCCCACAGAAGGATGTATGCAAATAGAAGATTCTGGTCTAAGAGAAATTTTGAAGTAAATTAGGGTGCTGTGTTATCCAATCTAGTAGAGTTGTAAGATTAGCATCCTGTCTGTCCATTTTGTCCTTTCCAGATCTAAACAGTCAGCTAGTTTATTTTTACCTGGTTAGACAAACTATTTGGAGAATTTAGCAAACTTTAGAAAACTTCAATTGTACTAAAAATTTACCACTAAACCAATAACACAGAGTAAGGGATAACACACCTGATTTTGCAACATCTTCAATAGGGCGTTTGGTTACATAAGCCATAAATCCAACAATGGAGAAAATAACAAAACCAGCAAACATGCTTGTGCAAGAATTTATGCAGCATACTATGATGGAATCCCTGGGGGAAAAGAGAGAGAGAGAGGGAGGGAGGGAGAGGGAGAGAGAGAGAATCACTCCAAAACCCAGATATTTTACTCATGTTCCTATTGTCAGGGAAGACTATCTGAAGTTTATGACATTGGATAATGATTTTTCTGTCAGGAATGTACACATTGCAGGGACCTTGCATCGATGAAACATTTCACTATGTGAAGATGTATCACAAAGATATGTGACAAAAGGCTTCACTGAAGTTGAAGAACTGGAGGGGCTGGTCTCTCTCAACTGGAGTTCTGCTTCATGAATAGCAGTTCTGGCCTGCCCACACTTCACATGCTGTTGCTGAGTAAAGTGAAACAGTGTGGCTATTCTGTCATTAGATGTGGGGAACTACCAAGTAGAATGTTTTGAACAGATGCTTCATGCAAATCTTCATTAAAACAAAGTGCCCTTTAAAAATCTGCATAATCCTACTATGTATGCCTGTTTAATCTCTGTTGAAGTCTTTTCTATTAAAAAAGCCCTCACTCCTTGCTCTGTATCTTTTTAAGTCTTGTGCAGAAAATATGCACTTCACATCATCTATCACAGATACAATTTAATGAATCTCACCCATGAATAGCCAATGTATTGGACCATACAAAGCTATCGTTAGTGTCCTGGATGCCCTGAATTCCAAAACTTGCATGGAGGGTCAGCTTAATATTCTGAGTAAAATAATTGCACATTAGTGCTGTCCACTGTTTAGGGTTTCGGGTACATTTTTAGAGCTGTGTATTCATTGATCACTAAAAGGGATAGTTTCAAAAGAGGGGAAGGAGTTCATTGTTCCCACCCTCTTGAAGCTCTCTCCTAGTGTATTAAAGGACTTTTACTTGATAGTATATTGTGTTAATGTTGCCATTAATGTTGATTTTATTAATGTATTGTCCCTTTTATATATATCAAAGTCACCTGGAATGACTTTTGCCTTTAAAGGAGGCTGAGCAGAAATAACAACAGTGATTAGGATAGTCAGTAGACCATCCACATTCAAATGGCAACTTTGCCTTCCATTTCAGTTTCAATTTTTGCCTTTCTATTGTAACAAGGGCTCACCTTCAATAGAGCTCTGAGTGTGATATGGGCATTCACTAGTGCTTGTGTGTAACTAGAGTAGATCAAGGACACTGTAGTACACTCTATGAATTTGATCAATTTTTTTATAACTCTAATATCTAGGACACTAGGCTGGTGCAGAATAGTAATTGCTTTACCTGTAAACATTGTTGTTGAATGGGTTGTAACTTCCAAGGGCAATCAATGAGCCAAGACCCAAACCATAGGAAAAGAAGATCTGTGTGGCAGCATCCAGCCAGACCTAATTAAGAATGATAAAACCATTCCAATAAGATTAGGATAGGTGGCTTATAGGTAATTCAAAACTGGAAAGAGTATCGATCATGAATACAGCAGCAGGAATAGCCATGTGACTGTCAGCAATCACCATGATGACAAGGTTATTTGTGGGACTGCTTACCTCAGAGTCTGAAAGCTTCTCAAACTTAGGAGTTACATAGAATAAAATGCCATCTTTTGCTCCAGGTAATGTAACTCCTCGGAAGAACAAGATAAGCAACATGATGTATGGATATGTGGCAGAGAAGTATACCACCTAATGCAAAGAATAAGATGGATAGCTTGAAAGCAATTGCTATGCTAAGCTCTCTCTTGATTAATTTAAAATTGGATTCAAAAAATACAATAAGAAATGTTCCTAGTTTGCTGTCTTGAAATATATGAAAGATACAACAGTATTTTAAATACCTACAACCACATCAGTAGCATCACCTTGCACAATAAAATGTGTACAGTAATAAACACAACTCATATATAATAATTAAGTTTAAGTTATAGAGGTGAAAAGTAAATATTAAAAATACTACAGCATTTAAAATATAATATAAATCTCTTGGGGCAGGGAAGGATGACTCATCAAGCCTACTTTTACCTCTATAGAATAGTGGGGTTTTTTTTTTTAGAATACTGTATTGATTCAGTCTGCAATATATGGCTTTATAAAATATTCTTTTACCTTTCCAGTCCAGCCTACTCCTTTCCAGATGCAGAAATATACTAAAACCCAGGCAATTGCCAGAGTTATTGCTAATGGCCAACGAATCTGGCCTGGTTTTTCCAGTCCATCTGTCATTTGGTGCATGTTACGTCTAAAAGCAGAGAACAAATGTAGAAAAAATTGTATTTTATTTGGTTTTGAGAAAGTAACAATGGAAATCCATAGGACATAAAAAGGTATAGACTTCTTGACTTACTCCCAAAATTCCATAACAGCACTTGTCATGTTGGTGGTATTTACTATGCTGTAGTTGGAGAAACAGTGGTTTGTGTTCCAGGGGTTATCACAGTGCCTCCATGGAAGAATCTGATTAAAAAAAAAAAGGGAATTGGAACAGAAAAATAAAAACAGTGTTTAATAGAGCAACATAACTTGGTTTTATCTGCTTTTCTAGAATAGCAATCAGTGTGGAAGGATGAATCAGAACAGTAATCTCTCCTGGATTTATGTCAACTATGAACTAGACCTTTTTCTTTCCAAAGCTCATGATTATATTGCATTTTTTTTTTTTTTACAATTCCTTAAATTTTAATTAGATGTGCACCTTTCTAAACATATAAAAGTAGTGAGTAATAGAGAACATGAAGCATTGCATGTAATTTGGGGACCTGTTTATAATAATCTAACTTGCAATATATCATTGTTTCCTCCCTCCATTTCCTATTGCATTTGACATATATTGATTTGAAAGATTGGTTGCTATCTAAAAGTATGTTGGCCTTTCACTATCTGTTTATGTTTCCAGGCATTTGGGACAAGGTTGCGTTATATTTAACATCCATCCATCCTTCATTCATTCACTCATTCATTCATTCCCAAACAGGGTGCAACTATACAGTTGCTTATAGCAATATTTCATAATTTAGAGGTATTCCTTTATTTGGAACATTAATCGGCCCATTACTTTAAAAAATAGTAATTTATAGATATGTGCAAAAATGAAAGTTTTGGACTTTCCTCAATGTCTGTAAGAGTGTTGTACAAACTATAGACTGATTCTGTAGATTAAAGTTAGATTTTATTTTACTCCTTATTCTGTTTTGTGGACCCACAAGCAATTAGGTAGAATTTTCAATAGTTAAGGAAATATTTATAATTATAGACATTTATAATTTTTTACGATTTTGTTAGGTAGTTTTTATATTGCTTTTAAGTATTGTTACCAACCCAGAGTTATGAATTTCAGATGGGTGGCCATAGAAATTGAATGAATGGATAAATAAATAGCATAAATCCTATTCTAAGCATTTGGTACATCCTATTCTTTGCTTGTGCACAAATACACTTCTGCAAGGAACCCACTGGAGAGAGAAAGTAGAAATGTTCTATTAATTTAATCACTTCTAAAACATACATATTTTAAACTACTCTGTTACAGTTTAGCTACAGTTATGCTACCAAAATATATTTAAATTGATCTTACTCTTCTTTATAAAGAGAAAAATATCTTTGGGTTCAGTATGGGCCCAAGAGTGATGGATTAATCAAATTTCAGCTCAGCAAACAACTCACCAAGTGGCCTTGGGCAAGTTATTATCCCTCAGCCTTTTCAGCAGGATAGATTAGCATGAGGAAAAGGGTAAAAGTTGGATGCCAATTCTTATTTGGTTGTTCATAAGAACTTTCTCAGCAGGCAACGAAAAACAAATTTCAGCATCACTGGAACACTACATGAATGAATGAGTGAATAAATACAATAGCATGACTTCCAGACTAAGAACAGATGAGAGAGTAGTAGTATATTGCATAAATGTATGTGCATGTGTGCATGTATGTGTACGTATATGTATATGTATGTATTTAGGTTAGAATTCTATCTATTATCTATCTATTATCTATCTATCGATCTATCTATCAGAAATCTAAACTGGTATCCTGCTTCATACCATAGATATCTGGTAGACTAAGAAGTGTATTTTCCAGTTAGCCATCGCATTTTAAATGTTGCTCTAATATTCCCTAGCCCTTTGAATATTTTAATTGTTTAGATTAATACTATTTGATTAGCTTCTATCTTGTTGGTTACCATTTTTAGGTAACACTTTGTTATGACTTAAGCAATGAAACAGGCAAGTTATTTTAGTCAAATATAAAATGGGTAGAAATATAATTCCTGGATCTGAGTCTGTAATGTAACATACCTTAAGGCAATATTAATCAAAGCAAGCTGTTTTTAAACAGCTAATTTTAAAATAAAGGAAGAAAAGTCACTTACTGTAGTAAAAGAGTTATATAAGTAATATATGGCCCAGGAAATAATCACAATGTAGTAAATATTAAGCCAGAAGGACAGAACAGCAGCAGCTAATCCCACACCTGTAGGAGAAATTGAGACATTGCTGTTTATTCATTTATTCATTATTAATAGTGGAGCATGGGGCTACTAAAATAACTTTTATAAGTCTCTGCTTCAAATAAGATAAACTATTTTATGTTCTTATGCATTTATATTTAGATGGTAATCAAGATGGAATATAATGGCCACACTTAACAGAGCAGGGTCTACATGATTTTCTCTTTAGGCTATCACTCCACAAGCCATCTTAGTGGGGTTAAACTCCACCTTCTACTTGTGTTGAAAGAGTGTCAAAAAAGGTCAATAAATTCACTGAGGGTATATTTACTGAAGAGAATGAAAAGGAATGAATAATATGTTGTTCTGAAAGAATGTTTAGAGTATCTTGGGTAGAGCCTACACTGAAGTCCTCTTTGTTCTGATTGATAGATTATGTGTTGATGTTGATTCTTAGCAACCACATAGATTTTCTTCAGAAGATCTGTCCCCAGTCTGATTCTCTGGGTCCTCCAACCCATCACTGCTGCAATTGTTCCTGGTTGTCCTCTTCTTTTTCCTTCTGTCTTTCCTGGCATTAGAGACTTCTCCAGGGAGCTAGGCCTTTGCATACTGTATCTGAAGTATGAAAATTTCAGCTTGGTCCTTTGTGCCTCAAGTGAGAACTCTTGATCCACTTGTTTTCTTGGTTATCCATGGTATTCTCAGGAGTCTTCTCCAACACAAAAGTTCAAAAGCATCAATACTCTTTCCATCTTGCTTCTTCAAAGTCCATCTTCCACTTCTATGGAGTGTCACAGGGAAAATTAATGCCTGCATGATTCTGATCTTTGTAGATATAGATACATTCCAGCATCTGAGTATCTTTTCCAAGTCTTTCATGGCTACTCCACCAAGTCCCAATTTCTGGTGTATTTCTGGCTGGTTCCTTTACTGTTGATAGTCGATCTAAAATGCAGAAGATATCCGCCAGTAACTTTATTGTTAATTCTAAGCGTGGTGAGTGTACCTGTTGCTATTAGTTTTGTCTTCTTTATATTTTAGTCCCATTTTTTCACTGTGCTCCATGACCTTCATTACTAGAACTTGCAGACCATTTGCATTTTCAGCTATCAGAGTACTGTAGTGTCATCAGCATAGCGCAGGTTATTGATGTTTCTTCCTCTGAGTTTAAAACCATGCTCGTCTTCTCCCAGTCCGGCTTCCCTTAATTTATATGCCTTATATATATTGAATAAACAAGGGGAGAGTATACAGCCTTTCTCACTACTTTGCCAACCTGGAGCTAATCTGTTTTCCCATGTTCTGTCTGTGCTGTGGCTTCTTGATCTGTGCATAGGTTTTGCACGAGGAAAAAGAAGTTTTCCATCTCTTGCTTCATTTTGGTTTCCTAAGCCATACAATCCAACTACATTTTCCTCTTTCATGTTTCCAACTTTGTCATTTCAGTCTCAGCCATGTGCTTTACCATTTTTGTTATAGCATAAACACGTTACAAGCTAGAGCATCGGGCTGAAATTGGAAGAAACATGGGTGTGAATTACTGTATAATATTGCACAGTTAGTACTCATTTAAGCTAGTTCTGTCTGAAAATCTCAATGATTATGTGTAAGGACTTAATAAAAGACTGTGTGAAGAATATTCATATATAAAATGTTGATGAATGTATCATCTGTTGCATGGAGAATCTAAATAATATATAATGGGTGAAAACAAACAAACAATCTCTAGTTAGTTCCCTGGAATACATTCAGTCTGCACACATATCTCAGATAAGTTCTTGTTCTTAATGGGCACAAGCAAACAGTAAATTGTTTTAAGCATTGAATGTACAATAAGAATGTTACTTAAGAAGGATTAGGATAAACTATACAGGAACAGTCCTGAGAAAATTATCAGTTCCAGGAGTTTATTCCATTCTTTTACAATTCTGGAGATTTCCAAAAGATAAAGACTCATGTTTGTTATTGTGCTACATTTTACAAGGGTTTGTTTGTTTACATTTAGCAGTTATACCCATGCCCATCATATATATATATATCTATTTATATAAATAACTATATATATATATTTATTTATTTCAGTTTTACACTTCCCGAGTATTAAGAAGTGGAACAGTAAATATTCAGCAATAATATCAGACATCTCAATTTCATCATTGTCTAAATATTTATTAATCCTTTAAAATTAAGTTTCTGTGTGTGTCTGTATGTTTGTATGTTTGTATCACTGGCAAATATTTAGATGATCAATATGTTTTTTCCTTCCAATTACATCTTGTATTCCCTAGATTTGCAAGTCCATTTCAGAAGTAGCAGGAATTCATACAGTACAAAATTATACCTTTGAACATTGGAGCAAGCTTCCAGACTCCAAGACCTCCTATGGACGTGTACTGGCCAAGTGAGCATTCCAAAAGAAACAGGGGAACTCCCGCAAAAATTAAAGTAAGGAAATAAGGAATCAGGAATGCCCCTGAAATGATACAAAAATAAGTCTTGAAAATGAAAAATACTAAGCAGAACAATAAGGAAAAGAACATTAACATTAAATGCAGATAAAAATATTGCTTATACAGTTTAGATGATTCCTCTTCCCACCTAGTTATAGAATGTGAGAACTCATCCCTTTTATTTTTATTTTGTGCATCATGCAGCCAAAATAAAGCCTTTTCCAGGTCCACTAATATTTTTGTGTAAGATGCTGCTTGGGATTATATGCTTAGCTTTAGAAATGGTGGTACAATTGCTGCAGACTTTTTCTGATACCACTTTCTCCTACATATAGAACACTTACCTCCAGAACTGCACCTTTCTTATATGTCATGGAGAAACCTTGTACCTGTGTTCCCCTCTAGTAGTCATTCAGTGCAGAACAGTGGAGCAAACCTTGAAACAGGAGCAATCAGCAGTCACGGGGACACTGCTTTCCTCAAAGTGAGGATGAGCTTTGAGCAGCCACCCCAATTTAACCCTGGCCCAGCCACATAATCTAGGTTTTAGAAATCAACTCTGCCAGGCTCACTTTGGGAAAGCATGCTTTCTGGTAAAAGACTAAAGCAGATGCTTCCAGAATAAACGAGACACAAATTAGCTGCTGTTCATGATAATTATATATCATTATATGGAGCAGCCACAGTAGTCCTCAAGATATGGAAGACAAAGAGTAAAAAAAAACCACTATTATACAGCAACTGTTATTTTGGTTGCTGGTGGCAGTTTCTATTCCCCTCCCAAGGATGTAAACATAGCAAGATAATAATTCAAATACATTATTCTTTGTAATGTAAATTTGTTCCAAGGTGCAGTATTGGACTGATTGGTTTACCGCACTTTTATGCTGCCACATTCACTTAAGATTCATAAATATTTACAATATAAAAACTAATGTAACAATCCAATAAAAACAGTATATCATAAAATTTATTACTACTATTATCCTCAACTACTTCACTACTACTGAAATGCACTGGTTTCTACCCCTCCAAATCCTCCATATGGCAGGTACTCTTTCAGCATCACTACACAAGAGTCTGAACCAGACAGCTGACACAGGTGGTCCTGCAGGTACCTGATTGTCAAGCCACCTAGGGCTGATAGAATTCTGAAGTGTGTCTGGAAGCCAATTGGTAACCACTGCAGAGGTCACAACACCAGTGTTATATGCATACAGTATATTGGCTCTCCCCCACCAGGATTTTATACTAACTGCAGCCTCAAGTAGAGTCCACTGCAATAATCAATAGAAGAGGTAACAAGAGTATGGGTTTTCACCAGGGCTTCCTTTTCCAGGCAGGGCCACATGTTGTGCACAAGCCAAACTTGTCAAATGTGTTTGCAAATAGGAGAACTGAAATGATCACCTGTTGAGGACAAGACAGTGAGTGGTGGTACAACTGCAGTAGAATTTCAAGCTGTAAAATTTATTTAGTTAGTCCTGTCTAAAAGTCTTGTCATATATTTTGATACCTTGTTAGGAGATTCACCATGTTTCCCTTGTCTGTGTTGATCACTGAATTCTGGGTTCTCATCAAAGAGGGCTTTGAGTTCTAATCAAATATATTCAGCACACTTAATTATAAATAAGTTAAATATGTACCTCCTCCATTTTTCCCACATAGGTATGGGAACCGCCACACATTCCCCAAACCAATTGCATAGCCAACACAGGACATAAGAAAGTCAAATTTTCCCTTCCAGATGTCTCTGTCTGGAATATCTCCTCTTTTCTTCTGCACCTTTACTACTAAAGTCTTAGGCTTATCATTAGTAATTGAGGCATCACTGAGTTCTGTGGAGATTTGCCCATCAGCTACTTTTGCTCCATTTGTGGCCATGTCTCTAGGTTTAGAAGGAGACGCCCTTGCAGTTGGACGAGAAACGTCAGCACCAGTCCACGTGGACAGCAGCTTTGCGGTTCTTGATTACCAAACTAAGAATTGATGGGGTTGTTAAAGCAACAATACAAGTGATCCTTGGTTGTGTTGAAATCAGAACAGATGTCCAGTCATATGTGTCTGCATTAATCTGTAAAACAAATTAGAATATATTTTTACTTGTGCTTCTATGGAAATTGCTAAGAAGCTGTAGAAGGGCATAGAGGGGGCCTTGAAGAAAATATGCTGCAGCTGTTAGTAAAACATGAGCCTAGCCCAGGAAAACGTAAGAAAGAAACTCAAGATCACCCTATCTTGACTCTCTTTGGTATGAGAGGGAAAGAAGGGAAAATGCTGTCAGGCTTTCAAAATTCTGTTTTCATAGCCTATATCAATAGTGTTCCAATATTTCTTGAGGTGTCTGTTTTCTGACCTGGCCTACCTAAAATTGCTGACAGAAGTAACTAAATTCAAGTAACTGTGCCTTCATTCAAAAAAGGCATGCAATTGTGTCACCTCTGGAAGAAGGCTATTTCCTGGGAGTGTGCAGACTTTTACTATTAAATTTAATGAAAAATTAACAATTTAGAAAACTAATATTAACTGGGAAAATGTACAACTCTGCATGTTTTGCTACTGTTTTACTAATTTTGCTGTTGCTTTATAAGGTGGTTCTCATACTCAAAATGAAATTACGATTACAATAGAAATTGCAATAGTTTCTCTGTTCAGAAATTAACCTTTTGAAATATGCTATTATTACTATAGATCATAGACTCATAATTTTAACTTTTATTATTACAAAGACCTGGAAGATAAACACAAATATGTAATAACCTATAATTAGTACAAGTTTTGTTTTAAGTAACAGTGAAATGAATGCATTGAGAAGTAGTATTGCCCTGGCATTACTGATAATGAATCTAACAATTATAAATTATAATCCAAATGTATTTGCTTTACAATAGAGTCTTGCATCTATATTGCCAATTGAGACTTTCCACAGTTCTTAGCTAAATTGTTCCTTACTTTATTTCTGGGGTTGCATCTCAGGGCATATGTATTGTTCTTGCAGAAGTCGTCTCAAATTTGCTGGATAAAGAAAAGGGTGCAAAAACAATTTAGCATGCATGCTTTTTGTCCACAGCTGTATTCAGCTACTGGCATCCAGCCTTTTTTTGGTATTTGCACATTGCCTTTTGTAATGCAAGCCTTGCTGAATATTATTAGGATTACATTGTACAATAAAAACAATTTTATATACAGAAAACTGGTGGATTAAGATTTATAAAGGCAAGCCTTCCATTTTATTATCACTAGCTCAGATCCTTATTTGATTTGCAAAAATTCTCTGTTGTCTTCAATATTCTAGGGTTTTTTTGAATCCATTATAATCACTTGATAAAAAAGTAACTCTTTTTCCAACTTTGAAATAAGTCTTAGGCAATGTTCTCCTTTTCCCAGATATACATACAGTACTCATGAAGACTGCATTCACTAGACATACAAGGTCCTTATTTGTGCCCGTAGAATATTGTGGGATGCTTCTAATGCTATGTGGAACGAAAGTTTCCTTTCTAGGCCAAAAAGAAAAGTTGTATCACCGAATAACATCAGAAACATGTCAGAAATAGGTGATGCACAATTTTGTAGCACCATCTATTGAGGAAAATAATAATTACACATGTGGTATTGCTATTTTACATCAATATATTGCTTACTATATTTTGGCTGGCAGAAACCTGAAGATGACATTTATAGCTGCAAATTGCCACTTTTTAGCCTCTAGGATTTGCCACAGTACAATGCCCCTAGACTGGCTGGACTAGGCCATGCAATAATGAACAAGCAGGCCACTAAAAAGCATAAAAAGCTCCAGAAGAGGTTCCTACATATCACAAATGTAAGAAATGAAGCTGGCAAGACAGGAACCCATGGTTCCCAGGCTAGAGAGAATCATTATGTCAACAGAGATCAAGCGACTCCCAAGGCAATCAAAGCCTTGAATTCAGGCGAGAGAAAAAAAATCTAAAAATTAAACCTGGAGCACCAATCTACATAAAGGTGTTGACTGTTTTGTACTACAGCAGGCAAGTAGTCTGTGTGTATCTTCATTCCTGTGTACAATAAAGAGACTAATGTAGTAGAGTTATATCTGAGAACTTTCTGCCAAATCTGCCAATTTCTGAGTAAGAGGGTTAAGGGCTTTGACAGTTGATTACAATTAAGTCTGGTGTGAAGCCTGCCATAACATTACTTTCTGTTTTGTTTTACAACCGTATCTGTTAACAATTGGTCTTAAGTAATTGCCATGTCTGCTTGAGAAAGCCAAACGAAGGAAGATAGAAATGTGCAGTGAATTGTTAGCCATGATTTGAAATCAAGTGCTTGAGCAGCCCATGAAGATGGAAAAGCTGGGTTTACATTACTGAGCAGTCTATTAACCATGAAAAAGAAGAAAAAAAGAAAAAAACATAATTTTGGAAAATTGCCATGAAAATAGAAGTCATTACTCCCAATTGGGGTAAATTCATAATGAACTCCAGTGAGGCTATCATGAAGGATCTAATGGAATCTGTAATACGAGCACAAGTCCTGATGGGAGCTTAGGTATACCTGCAACCACCAAAATTCTCAGGGAACCAAGTGCAAAACCTTGTACATATCAAAAAGCCAGTTTGGTCTAGTGGTTAAGGCACCAGGCTAGAAACCAGGAGACCGGGAATTCTAGTCCCGCCTTAGGCAAGAAAGCCGGCTGGGTGACCTTGGGCCAGTCACTCTCTCTCAGCCCAACTCACCTCACAGGGCTGTTGTTGTGGGGAAAATAGGAGGAGGAAGGAGTATTAGGGATGTTCGCCACCTTGAGTTATTTATAAAAATAATAAAAGACAGGATAGAAAATAAATAAATAAATAAATAAAAAATAAAAGCCCACAGTCCAACTGCCATGACAGAAATGCAGAATCTTCTTGGTGGAGCCAGACAAAATGTAAAGCCAGTCTTGGTGGTGTAAAACCCTGAGACATAAATAAAAGGATTAATTCCTTCATTAGAAGATAGCAGAATTCTCTGGGATGGGTTTAATCGCACTAGAGCAAAAACGTCCTGCCTAGCAAGGGCCTAGGCCATCTGGTAGTTACAGGATTTTCTCAATAAAGGACAAAATGAAGTGGGTTTTTGTTCCATTCCTTAGTATATTCAGGCTTTCAATCAAGGGCATTGTTTATTTTTTACAGAAAGGAAGAAAGTAAGAGATTATACAGTTGAACTTAGAGAAAAATAGAAATAGCAAATTTCTCTGTGGATTAATGCCAAGGCATTACATTACTCTAAATTCCAATAATTTATATCAGGATTATTATATTATTAAATATATAAGGTGGATCCCATTATTTGTGGGAGCTTCATTCCAGCCTAGCAATTACAGGTAACCAAACTGTGGATAACAAGACCTTGTTAAAATGTCTTTGATGTATGTGAAAAAGCCTGCCCACTATTTTGCACGTGCATAAACCATCATAAACCAAATCAAAATCCACAAATACAAGAAAACTTTTGCTATGATACTGAGGACTATATTGTTACATGAAGCCACAGGTAAGAGAGCCAAGGGGCATTTGGAGGGGGAAATCAGTCAGCCCTCAAAAGCTGACTTTATTGCCAGAGGCTCTTTTGCCCAAAGAATATAATTGAATTCTGATGAATTGTGCTTTCTTGAACAGTAAGGACATGATAGTAAATGTATAATCCTTTCCATATAATTGCAGGAACAGCACATAGATTACTTTGTCAAAGGCTTATGCTTTCACCCAAGACCTTTTCTGGATCTGGGTAAGCGAATGGACTGGGAAATATAGGGCCAATTTTATAAGTTGGAAAGTCCATTGAGCTGCTTCAATCTACTGGAAATGTATTTAAGATAGAGGAAAATGAGAAATGGAAACTATGTTCTTGAAACAAGCCAAAAAAGCACTGTATATCTAAGAAATTATTGGCTTTACCTTGGAGGAATTTATCAGATGCCACTTGCTGAGATACAGTGCCCCAGAAAATCCCATTGTGAATTGACTGAAGTCACATTTTCCCAGCTTAGTGAGAAGGCAGTGAGTCTAAAAGCTTTATAACACTATTTGGAGATGCTGCTTATAGTATACTCAGTGTGCTCATGGTGAGTATGAAACATAGCCTTCCACTCATTCCCTTTCCAGATCTGAAAACTTACTTCAAAGGATATTCAAGTGAGAGCACAATAGTCTGATTTAATATAACACTAAGCAACAGTTAAGTATTAGAAGCTTCCCCATTGGCTTGTGCATTCTTGAAACTCATTAGCCATGTTTACAAGGAGGAATTCAGATGTCATTGCTTCTCTTATATCAGCCACAGCTTGCAGTGTCATCCCCCCCCCACAAATTCTGCTCTCTTTTAATAACGGCTAGTAATAAATAAACCAACTTCAAATCATACTTTACGAGACCTGAGTGAAAAAGGTCCATAACCAAAGACTGCAAGCCAGACTCTAATCATCATCATCATCCCAAGTAAAATATGGAGTTTCTGTTACAAGATACAGCCAGCCTGAAATCAGATGTTACTCAAGGCAGACAGCCTGAGAGCAGAAGCAGCCCACAGGAAAGGCAAAGTTGCAAAGTGGATGGAGTGAAAAATGACTGGCTCAGCCATACTTGTATGTCTGAGAGGCCACAAGGCCAACAAGGTGCAAGTAAGTCCCAAAAGGGAAAAGGGCCTCTGATCCCAGGGTATGGGCGACATTGCTACATATAAAAGGAAGGAGAAGCAAGAGGGAACTGAGAAGCTTTGTGATTCAGACCAATGTCCTAGACGCTGTTTGGTCAACAGTAGTTGAAGGTGGGCACAATAAGTATGATGGGTGTCTGTGAGAGAGTTTGAGGAGCATAACTTTGCTTTGCCTTAATAAAACAATCTCAGTTATTGAAAGAACTTCTTGGTATTCACTGGGGACCTTAATGGCAGGGGAGTATTTTACATAGAGACTCATGAGAATGTATGTATGTCTGATAAAAAAGTCTCCAATGTACCAGGATTGGGCATCAGTCCTCTCTCTGCTGCCCTCTGCTGTTTGGCTAGGCAAAAGCCTTGGAGTAAGAGGAGGGGAGAGGTTTGGCACTTGGGTCCCTATGCTCAGGGAATGAAGTATGTATGTTTATGAGTGGGATAGGGAAATTTTTTTACTACCATTATTATTTCTATTATTAATAGTATATCCCACCTTTCTATTTTTATAAGCAAACATATAATCACAATTAAGTCTAATCAGAATTTAGAGTCAGGCAATGCACTAAGGTCCACTAATTTAAAATGGAGGATTCATTATCCTCACAGTTGTGCTAGAAGAAAAAACAGGAGAAGAATTTGCCAACCTCAGAAGCTGCTCTGTGAGATAACAAATCAGTGTCTTCCAACCTCCAGCTTTTAAAGCAACATTATTTTAGAATTCTAGAAGCCAAAGCAAATTTACTTCATTCTTTAAGATGGATACAAAAAGCTCATATAATCAGGAAGTTCCTCCTGAAGTCTGTCCTGAATCTTCTTCTTTGTACCTTTCACCCACCGGCTCTGGTTTTGCTGTCGGGGGAACGGAGAATAAGTCCACTCCCTCTTCTGGGTGACAGTTTTCCAGATATTTAAAGACTACTATCATTTATCCCCTTAATTGCCTTTTCTGTTGGCTGAACATGCTTCACAGGATTATTTAGTTATTCTGCATAGCTTTGTTGTCACAATTTATCTGAGTGGCACTGAAGCATTTTTCTGCATAAGAGAGTATGGGACAAACTGGGATCTCGAGAGAGCAGAGGCAAAACATCAAGGCTTCAGCCCAGCTCAGGATTAGGTTAGCAGCAACAGTTCACATACTGTTTCATTTGTGAAGTAAATACAAAAGATTAGGAGACTAATTATTATAGATTGCTTTAGAAATCTGGTCTGCTTATATCATTCTATATGGTTAATGTTCCATTTAATTTTTCCTCTTTCAAAGTTAGACTGATTGAAACGTAAGCAAATTTATTGCATAGTATGATATGAATATATATAAATCAAACTGTGATTCATTAATGTTTCTGTAAATTATTCCTTATTTTTCTTTTTACATATGAAGTAAACAATAAATTGCAGACATATCCAAGTCTGTTCAATAAGGCTTTTCCTTCTGCTGCAGCATTCTCTATCAGTGGGCCACAGAGCTGCTTTGAGTCAACTGTACTCCCCTCAGTCACCCACAATATATATAGTAAGTCAGTCAGCTGTATCTGCTCTTTCACTGCCACACTTTACCGTGGACAGAGGAAAAGGAAATGGCAAAAGAAAGGAAGGAAGCATGGAGAGCACAGGAGAGAAGAAGGCTGTGGGGTAATAGACCAGATTGTTACACTATGGTTAAGTAGTTACTATAATCAAATATGCAAACCAACTAGAGAATTCCTGCTAGGTTGGGCTACCTCTTTATTTCTTCCTACCGTTGTTTTCCTAGATGAAATAGAACAGCCATCCCCAATAGAGGTACAATCCAGATGTGTTGATTTCAACCCCCAGAATTCCTCAGGCACCATACTTCTGTGACTATTCTGTAAATTCACACATCATGCATGTTCAGAAAAAAACTGGAATGGGGACATGGTCACCATCAGCAACCCCACAATGACGGCTAGAGCTGAAGCTGGTGAAAACATCTGATGAATCAAACTGCCCGTATAAGAGTTAGGGAAAATGCTGCTGCAGGGATTCCTAAGAACAATGGCCCTAGTTCTACAAAGCAGGACTGGCAAGAGTTGTATTGATTGCAGTAGGATATAAGGTGTTGACACAGTATATCTCCACTGTATAAAAGGCCAGCAGCCCATTAGGGATAAGAAGAAAGGATATTGCAAGTGGAGATCCCAATATTGTAATGCCCTTATATAAATCAGTGGTGTGACTGCATCTGGAATATTGTGTACTGTATCAAAAAGGATATAGTGCAACTCGAGAAGGTTCAGAGGAGGGCAGTTAAGATGATCAAGGGGCTGGAGCAGCTTTCCTATGGGGAAAGATTGCAACGTTTGGGGCTTTTAGTCTAGAAAGGAGGTGAATGACAGGGAACAGGACTGAGGTGTATTATGCAGGGGGTCGACAAAGTGTACAAGGAGAAGCTTCTTTTCTCCTTCCCAAAATTCTAGAACCAGAGGTCAGCCAAAAAAACTGAAGAATCAGGACAGACAAAAGGATTTTTTTTGTTTGTTTACACAATGTGTAATTGAACTCTGGAGTTTGCTACCACAAGCTGCTGGCTACCAGTTTGGCTGGAAGAGAGGAGGGGGCTCTCTTTGGTGCTCCTAGGCAAAGTCATATTCTGGTGCTCCCTATGGTTTGGCCCTTCTTCTGATTTTGTTAGGAATTTCAAAAAGCCACCCTCTTGTTTTTTAATTATATTTAACTCTCAAGCAAGTGTGCTGCCTCACAGAGCCATTACTGCTTTTTGCTCTTAAAATTTTATTTTCTATCCCGCCTTTATTTTTATAAATAGCTCAAGGCTGCGAACATACCTAATACTCCTTCCTCCTCCTCTTTTCCCCACAACAACAACCCTGTGAAGTGAGTTGGGCCGAGAGAGAGGGACTGGCCCAAGGTCACCCAGCCGGCTTTCATCCCTAAGACAGGACTAGAACTCACAGCCTCCTGGTTTCTAGCCCAGCACCTTAACCACTAGACCAAACTGGCTCTCATAGATTTTGCTGTGTTTTTCAGAAGTCTTTTCAATTTTGATGCACCCTAAGTCATGGCACACCTAGGTCGGTGCCTACTTGGCCTTAGCCTAGAGCCAGCCCTGATGGCTAGATATCATGAAACAACAGCTCATTCTTGGCTGACCACCTATAAAAAGGCAGGGAAACTTTAGGCATATTTATTTCTTGATTGATTGCAACAAGACAACAGCGCCCTGTAGCCCAACAGCTTATTAGATAGTACTCCCAGAGACAATTCTGCCCATAGACCATAGTGCAGGGCATACCCTCTGGGGAGTATAAAGCGACCGGCAACCACTCTTTGGAACATCCTTTCCCCCAAGGTAAGATTGTCCCTGACCCTACTGATCTTCTGGAAGGCCCTGAAACTTGGTTCTGTTCTATGGAAAGAGGGAGCCCACAAAATGGTTGTATGGTAAGATTCTGAATATGCCCTCTCATGTTTTTTTGTTTTATATTTATAGTTTTTAATTCTTTTTTAACGGTTTCGTTTTGGTTGTTTTGGTTGTTTCTGGTTTCTTTTTGATTGTGTGTACTGCCCAGTCACATGCATGAGATGGGTGGCTATATTTATTTCTCAGATTTGTACTACTGCCCATCTCCCCCCAAAGAGGAACTTGTATAAGTTCAATACATACATATATACATACATGCTTGTTTTTATGAGGGCAGGGGTCCAGTGGTCTATAGAGTCTCATGCACAGAGAATGAATCAGTGTAAGAGCTGACCTTTTCCCCAGTCTAATTCTATATGACAGTAAACCTAATTTTAATATTAATTCTGTGTTTAGTACAGTGTTGTTGTTTATTCATTCAGTCGCTTCCGACTCTTCGTGACTTCATGGACCACCCCACGCCAGAGATTCCTGTTGGTCGTCAACACCCCCAGCTCCCCCAGGGACGAGTCCGTCACTTCTAGAATATCATCCATCCACCTTGCCCTTGGTCGGCCCCTCTTCCTTTTGCCCTCTACTCTTCCTAGCATCAGCATCTTCTCCAGGGTGTCCTGTCTTCTCATTGTGTGGCCAAAGTATTTCAGTTTTGCCTTGAATATCATTCCCTCAAGTGAGCAGTCTGGCTTGATTTCCTGGAGGATGGACTGGTTTGATCTTCTGGCAGTCCAAGGCACTCTCAGAATTTTCCTCCAACACCACAGTTCAAAAGCATCGATCTTCCTTCTCTCAGACTTCCTTACGGTCCAGCTCTCGCAGCCATATGTTACTACGGGGAACACCATTGCTTTAACAATGCGGACCTTTGTTGTCAGTGTGATGTCTCTGCTCTTAACTATTTTATCGAGATTTGTCATTGCTCTTCTCCCAAGGATTAAGCGTCTTCTGATTTCCTGACTGCAGTCAGCATCTGCAGTAATCTTCGCACCTAGAAATACAAAGTCTTTCACTGCTTCTACATTTTCTCCCTCTATTTGCCAGTTATCAATCAAGCTGGTTGCCATCATCTTGGTTTTTTTGAGGTTTAGTTGCAAGCCAGCTTTTGCACTTTCTTCTTTCACCTTCATCATAAGACTCCTCAGTTCCTCTTTGCTTTCAACCATCAAAGTGGTATCATCTGCATATCTGAGATTGTTAATGTTTCTTCCAGCGATTTTAACTCCAGCCTTGGACTCCTCAAGCCCAGCATGTCGCATGATGTGTTCTGCGTACAAGTTGAATAGGTAGGGTGAGAGTATACAGCCCTGCCGTACTCCTTTCCCAATCTTAAACCAGTCCGTTGTTCCGTGGTCTGTTCTTACTGTTGCTACTTGGTCGTTATACAGATTCTTCAGGAGGCAGACAAAATGACTTGGTATCCCCATACTGCTAAGAACTTGCCACAATTTGTTATGGTCCACACAGTCAAAGGCTTTAGAATAGTCAATAAAACAGAAAGAGATGTTTTTCTGAAACTCCCTGGCTTTTTCCATTATCCATCAGATATTGGCAATTTGGTCCCGAGTTCCTCTGCCTTTTCTAAACCCAGCTTGTACATCTGGCAATTCTCGCTCCATGAATTGCTGAAGTCTACCTTGTAGGACCTTGAGCATTACCTTACTGGCATGTGAAATGAGTGCCACTGTTCGATAGTTTGAACATCTTTAGTGTTTCCCTTTTTTGGTATGGGGATGTAAGTTGATTTTTTCCAATCTGATGGCCATTCCTGTCTTTTCCAAATTTGCTGGCATATAGCATGCATTACCTTGACAGCATCATCTCGCAAGATTTTGAACAGTTCAGCTGGGATGCCGTCGTCTCCTGCTGCCTTGTTATTAGCAATGATTCTTAAGGCCCATTCAACCTCACTCTTCAGGATGTCTGGCTCTAGCTCACTGACCACACCGTCAAAGCTATCCCCGATATTGTTATCCTTCCTATACAGATCTTCCGTATATTCTTGCCACCTTTTCTTGATCTCTTCTTCTTCTGTTAGGTTCTTGCCATCTTTGTTTTTGATCATACCCATTTTGGCCTGGAATTTACCTCCAATGTTTCTAATTTTCTGGAAGAGGTCTCTTGTCCTTCCTATTCTATTGTCTTCTTCCACTTCCGCGCATTGCTTGTTTAAAAATAATCCCTTATCTCTTCTGGCTAACCTCTGGAATTTTGCATTTAATTGGGCATATCTCCCCCTATCACTGTTGCCTTTTGCTTTCCTTCTTTCTTGGGCTACTTCTAGTGTCTCAGCAGACAGCCACTTTGCCTTCTTGGTTTTCTCTTTCTTTGGGATGTATTTTGTTGCCGCCTCCTGAACAATGTTGCGAACTTCTGTCCAGAGTTCTTCCGGGACCCTATCTACTAAGTCCAGTCTCTTAAATCGATTCTTTACCTCCACTGCATATTCCTGAGGGATATTAGTGAGCTCATATCTAGCTGATCTGTGGGTCTTCCCTAATCTCTTTAGTCTGATCCTAAATTGTGCAAGAAGAAGTTCGTGATCAGAACTACAGTCAGCTCCAGGTCTTGTTTTTACCGACTGTATAGATGACCGCCACCTTTGGCTGCAAAGGATGTAGTCAATCTGATTTCGGTGTTGTCCATCTGGCGAAGTCCATGTATAAAGCCATCTCTTAGGTTGTTGGAGGAGAGTGTTCGTTATGCAGAGTGAGTTGTCTTGGCAAAATTCTATCAGCCTATG
Organism: Candoia aspera; assembly: GCF_035149785.1. Taxonomy (NCBI): domain Eukaryota; kingdom Metazoa; phylum Chordata; class Lepidosauria; order Squamata; family Candoiidae; genus Candoia; species Candoia aspera. Next base: position 54,426,464 of record NC_086154.1, read on the forward strand.
TCCTGCTTCGTTTTGTTCTCCCAGGCCATGCTTACCTGTAATTCCAGGTGTCATTTGACTGCCCACCTTAGCATTCCAGTCTCCCGTGATGAAAATAACATCTCTTTTAGGCGTGTTGTCCAGTAGGTGCTGCAGATCCTCATAGAACTGTTCTACTTCAGCTTCTTCAGCATCTGTGGTTGGGGCGTATATTTGGATCACTGTGATGTTAGATGGCTTGCCCTGAATTCGAATTGAGATCATTCTATCGTTTTTTGGATTGTATCCAAGCACTGCTTTAGCCACTTTACTATTAATTATGAAGGCTACTCCATTTCTTCTGTGGTCCTCTTGTCCACAGTAGTAGATCTGGTGGCCCATTCCAGTCCATTTCAGTTCACTGATGCCCAAAATGTCTATCTTTAATCTTGACATCTCACCAATAACCACATCCAATTTGCCCTGGCTCATAGATCTTACATTCCAGGTTCCAATGGCGTGTTGATCCTTAGAACATTGGATTCGCCGTTCACCACCAGCACCGTCGGCCGCTAGCCGTCCTTTTGGCTTTAAGCTAGCTGCGTCATCACGTCTGGGGCTAGTTGAACTCATCCTCTGTTCCTCCCCAGTAGCATTTTGACCATCTTCCGACCTGGAGGTCTCATCTTCCGATGGTATACCGACATATCTCTGGTTGTACTGATCCATTTAGTTTTCATGGCAAGAATACTGGGGTGGGTTGCCATTACCTTCCCCAGGGATCGCATTTAGTCTGACCTCTCTGTCATGACCTTCCCGTCTTGGGTGGCCCTTCACGGTTTAGCTCATGGCATCATTGAGGTGCTCAAGCTCCAGCACCACGACAAGGTAACGATCCTTTGCTGAAGGTTTAGTACAGTACCTGCTACAACATCATTTGAACTGCAGTAGTGATATGCAAGGAGGAAAGCTCAAGGTCAGAGGCTTTTAAGCCAATCTTAAAAACTGCAGGCTCCATGAGAAGTATTTCTCTCTTCATGTGGTTCTATGACCTTACTTTAAAGCCCTTCTTTCTTTTTCTTTCCTTTTATATGCATCTCATTCTTTTAATAGAATGGTTCTGAGCAAATTGCAGAATTGTTGGACATATATGTATATATTCTCTATTAGATTTTTAACAATTACCCCATGGTTCATACCAGCCTTAATATATAGTAAAATGGGAATTGTGAATAGTATAGTTAATGATTAATGCAGTTTACTATCAGTTGGAGTATAAATACCATTTTCCGTAGGAACTGTTTTCCTGATGAATATTAATCAGCTATATGATAGGGGAAATGCTGCATTTGGAAATAATATGTGAATTCTTGACATTATTCCTGGCTATATTTGTTATATCCTAAAGCAGTTTCTAACATGCTCCATTTTAATTTGCTTGAAGATACCAATATAATATGCAAGGAACTCTGCAGATGTTGATTCTTGGATGCCATGAAAGTGCTTCAAACACAAATTGAGCATATGTAGGGCATAATTCATCCAGTATCCCAAATAAATATATTCATAATGAGTCAGCAATACTTTGCAAAATATTCCTAAAGGAGAAAACACATTCAGAATTACAATCTGGAGTGATACAGAAATGCAAAGGGATGCAAAGGGGTAGAGGGAAGAAGGACATACTTCTTTGAGTTCAGGGAATCCTATTAAAACTACATTTTGGATTTTGTAGTGAGATCAAATATTACATTTATTATATACAATTATTCCTATATAAATTATTTAACAATTCATACATCGTTAAAGCATATTTTCAGACTGCAAATTGCACATTCTTCTAACAATTAATGGAACACACATGAGACATCCATACTGCTCAATCAGAACAATGCTTTCCTTAATACTGAAACCAGTTTCCTTCATTTATAGCCAGGTGTCTAGCAAATGGTTTTAATATTTAATGCTGGTATTACAAAAATGCACAAGTTCTATTTATTTCTTTTCTTTGTTAGATTTATGTGCTACTTTTTCTCCTGGATTTCATAGCAGGGTACATGGGAATCTTCATTTTTTTTTTTCTCAACAAGAGCTCTGTGAAATACATGAGGCCGAGAAAGAGTGACTGTCCTAAAGAAGGATATCTTGGGTTAAAAAAGGTTATCCTGGCTGAGAGTGGCATTGAACTGGGACCACCCCAGTCCTAGTTTTACACTTTAACCACAAAACACACTGTTCTGCCTTGGAAATGGTTTTTCAATTATAGTAATCCTCCTCTATCACCTAGGAACCTAGGTTTGACCAACTGATTCTTGAAACTATCTTATAGGCTAGCAATTTGAATTAATATTATTTGAATCTGTAAGCAAATGTGGGCCTCAGGTAGCGATTACATATATTCTCTCTGTGACTACGCTATAATTTTGGTGCCAGTCAAATGGCAATTTCATCAACAGTGCAACCTATACCTGGGTAAGAATTTCATTTCCCCAGATATATGATGTGATAAAAATAGTGGGAATCTACTATTATTCATAATAAAAACACCTGGAATAGTATAATAAAAGAGGAATAGGAGCTAATCACATTTGTTCCAGTATGAAAGCTTCTATGATAGCTGGTGCTCTAATGGGAACAGACTGGATAGACTGGGAGGGTAGACGTTAGGGGCTGGAGATGATTTCATACAATCTGAGGACAGATTATTGGGCCTTGGAGCCAATAATTATTATTGTGAGTTTATTGGGCCTTGGAGCCAGAGGATGGGATTGGCATGACTTTGGTAAAATTGTTTGATAAAATTATATTCCTCTTTCCCAGGTCCATATTATTCAGTGGGTAGACGAAAGGTGGATCCATACCATGTGCTCATTACATGTGATTTAATATGTGCTTCTGTCATTTTAATTAGGGTAACCTATTGGTTGTATTAGTTATATGTTTGTTTTTGTTGCCAAAGAAAATGCAGTTATGTCACAAATCACATTTTTTTCAAGCCTTTAAAATAAGAATAGTAGTTCTAATAGTTAATGTAGTTGTTAGTTGAAATAATAGATCATTGTTACCCTGTTTGCCAGAGGGACAGGGTTTGTAGTTATTGAATGGATTTTTTGAACAATCTTGACTAATCAGCACTAATGATGTAACCTAGCTGGGTAATGAAATGTCTGCAAGTGAACAACCAAGCTCAGAGAGCACCAAGAATCCACACTTCAACCCTGAACTACAGATGCTCTCTTCTATTGGATCATGACTAAGATAATAGATTGAAACATATGAAGTTCTATTATGAACACAGAAGAAGACAGGTAATTCCACTTGGCCTGAGTACAAGGTAAGGGAAAAGCAATTAAATATAACTGTTATTTATAGCTACCAATTCAAGTTAAATCTAACATGTTTTTTCCCTTTCCCTTTGATCCTCAGGCTTCAATCAAAACCTTTAAGTTTAAATGGGATTGCATTTTGAAATGAAAGCAATTTAAATGGAAAGAACAAATCTCCACCTCCTGTCAAATCAGGAATTTAATAGTGTGTGCTGCTGAAGTGTCTAGCAATCTTTTCAAGTTTCTGGCTTGAAGTGATAAGAGTAAACAATCAGTAAGCTTGCTCTGAAGGTAAGAGATAAACTAAGGCATTGCCTTTCATGTCACTTCAAAAACTAAGAGCTTAAGATAAGTTTTTATTTTTTCCAAAAAGTCAGTAGGTGAAAACTGTCTGCCTTTTGCTTTGCATGCTGATTGAATTTCATTAATGTACTGACAAAGATACATACATTTTTTTCTCAGTAGCTGTCATAGTTTGAGTATTGCAGTCTGTCTGAGCTGTTGTAATTTTTACTTAAAATACTCTTAACTATATTGCTGAAAATAGAAGCTCTGAACTTCTTTTCTCCAAAATAGACTTACTAAATAAACATGGTTATATTGTTATACTGGGAATAAATCTGTCCTTGGCATGCTAAATGTGTGTCAGTACACTGAATGTACATCCTCACTGGTAGAGTCATGGCAAAAAATAACCCCCAAGAAAGCCAACAAATTGGAGAGTGTCCAAATGATTGTTTTATTAGTCCAAAACTGGCAGGTTACAGTGAGTCACTTGTGTCTTGCATCCCAGCAGAGAGGAAGAATCACAAAGGTGATATAGATCTTATGTAAAATGTTGATCAAGGACAGTTTTGAGCATGTGTATACATGAGGAAAAGATCCCAAATACAGAAAGAATAGCTTTGCAACCATTAAGGAAACAAGGTAACAACAAAGGGAGGCATGGCTATCTTTCATGGTGTGAAAGCATTATCAACACATTCCTAGAAAGGAACATAGGAGCTTGGAGTTTAGCGTCCTCTCAAGGCATGAATTCTATAGCCAGTTAGTCATTACCAGGCATGCATTGGCACAATAATAAAATTTCATTCTTAAGGATGTTACATGAGAAGTACAGCAAAGAACATGATACTCTAATCATGTAAGTAAGCACAAGCATGATTATACAACTGATTCAACCTGAGTTCTTATCCCAACCCAACACAGTAGGAAGTGGGCAATGTGTTGAATGACAAAGCAGTCATAGATTAGACATCCTAGTTTGCCTAGAAGAGCATTCAGATGCCTGGGCTGCATTAGTTGCGTAGGTTAGGCTGCATTAGTTGCATACTAGCTGCATTAGGCTGCATTAGTTGCATACTAGCCATAATGTGTCCAAACTGATTGTTATTGTGCTATTACACTTATATGTACAACTAAGGCTGGTAATCTATACTTTTTCTGTAGTACTAAAAACTGTTATTTGAAAGCTTTAAATGACCAGAGCCATGATGGGACTTGGAGACTGGACCACTATCTATTGGCCCATCTAGTGATGACCATTGCATGTGGAAGATTGTAACTTACAATGTGAGAGGAGTAAACAATTAAAAAGTGGAGAGGCAATAAGATTAGGGATGCAGAAAAAGTGAGCAGGCCATTTAGAGACCCAATAATGAATTGAGTTTCTGCTTAGAAAAAGATCTGCTTGTTTCAAATACATGATTTAAGACTATTCATATGTAACTATGGCAGAGGAATTAATATAATTCTAAAAAAGTGGCTGATTTGGTTGATGAAAGATTCAGAAATTTAATGAAGGATACAAGGATGATAAGAGGTTCTGAATATGGAACAGATCATTTTTTGTTGTCTCAAGAATATGGTGCTTAGTAAAAATAGAAGGAAAGAGGTGTCATAGGGGTTACACTAATGAGAAGTATGAAAAGGGATGTTTGGTGGAATAATAAAATGAAAGATGCTGTGGATGAGACAAAATACACGTAAGAAAATAACTCCAGCAAAAAATAAGATGAGATAAATATATTGTGTTGTATATATGTAGGAGAGCAAAAAAAAAAAAAAAAAAAAAACATGTGGGAGACAGAAAAAGAAGAGTTAAAAGAGGAAGAGAAAATGCAGAAGGATTTTGATGGTAACTAAAAAAATTAGAAAGGGGTAAAAAGGGCTGAACCAGTAGCTTCTAGCAAAATAGACGACATTCAGAATAAAAGTGATGGGAAGATGTGGGATTAAATTGACATTAGGGCATGTTGGAAGGAATCTTTTAAAGATCTGGATGAAAATGATATTAATATGGTAAAGAGTAGAACAGAAATGCTATAAATGTTAATGTCCAAGAAAAAAATGATGAAAAAGGAAATTTGTAAATGCTATGAGAATGTTGAAAAATCCAGAAACCCAGCCTTATATTCAGTAACTATTTAAGAGATTTGACACAGCTAAGTAAGTTGCTTCACTGAAAACAAGCAAAAGGAAGGTGTGCACGTGCATGCACATGTTTATTTGTATGTTTATTTGTATTTGTATTTCTTTATAAACATGCACACACATGTTTATTTGTATGAGACGGTTTAAATCTTAGACTCTTTCTTCCTGCCCCTTCAAGTTAATGGACTTTTCATTGTTCTTTTCTTTGGCCTTGAAAACTGGAGACATCTGTTCCATGTGTACATAATAATTTTATCTGGCCTGAGAAGTACTGGTTTATGCTCCAGCCACTTCTTACCCCATATGTCCGAATTATCTCCCTCCCCTCTCACTTTGACCCAGAGTTGCCAGATGCATCTTCCTCTCCATTCTACTGGTTGTGTGCATCTGGAAAACACTGGCCCTCCTTCCATTTTTATTTCTCCATCATCTGTTGGTGACAGAGTCTCCCGAATTTTTACATTTCTCTATCCCACCCTCCTCTTGCCTGAGAATCTCAGGAGTGGCAATTCCATTTCTACTTTTTCTGAACTTCAAGAGATTTCTCATCTTTCAGGACCTTCTTTGCTACCTTCCCTCCTAACACTGGGCAGGTATCTATTCTAGTTCTGCATTAGGAGGTCCCCACCAGGAAGGCAGGATAGTCTCTGCTGACAGCCACCAAAGCCAGAAGATGTGGTCAGTCAGATGGCTTGTGCTTGTGAGAGCATAGATTAATATTATTGTACTTGTCCTCCCTATTGTTGTTATTATTACAATTAGTATGTTGCCAAATCCAATCAGACTCATGCAAATGAAACTTCCACTGGATCTATAAGGGCATGTAAGTTACCCGTTGCTTTCCATTATTGTTCTGGTTCTGTCTAGCCTCTTCAATGAATTCAATATTCCAAAATATGTTTGCCTTTAATTCATCCTTGTATAGGGGCAGGGCAAGGATGTGCAAAGGGTAAGAAGGTCATTCTAGGACCACAAGGGAGCAGTGGAAAATTTTATGTATTTTTAATATAGGTGGAAGCCACAGACAAAAGGCATCAGAACTGAAATGCTCAATTACAGGAAATGGTTCAACAAATTTAGCATCCAGGATTTTAGATTGTCATGTGGAAGGTAGAAATCTGGTAGAAAGTTAGCAATAGGCAGGGATATTTCCAGTAAAGATGATCAGTAAAATGTTTGCATGAGGATTTGGCATGGTCCAGTTAATCCCTGAGAACCTACTGAATTGCATGCTGTTCTGGGAGAAATGTCCTTTCTGGAGAAGGACCAGGCATGGCATGTCCAAGTATGTCCAGTTGACATGTTCCAGATTGTCAAAAATAATTTAATCTTTCACTTCCTTCTAAGACCCTGGTATTCCACAACACTATGTCTAATCAACAGGGAACTAACACTGGATATGCCCATAGCAATTCCTTCATGTCCTTCAAATTCATTCTATCTCCAGCAAAGAAAGGCTTTGGATTTAAGGATCTTTTGAAGGATCCAATAAACTTCAATCTTTGGTTTGTTTGCTTGTTTGTGGGCTGAACTAGGCAAGTTTTTAATATTATACGGAACATACTTCACATTGTGGAGCTCTTGGCACTCTCTGAGCTCGGTTGCTTGCTTGCAGTTTCATTACCCAGCTAGGTAACATCATCAGTGAAAATGAGTGTGGGGTTTGCTGCCTGTTTATATAGAGTAGCTTGACTGCTGCCTGTCTGTCTATCTATAATGTATAGAGCTACAGATATTTTTCTCTACAGGTAGTCTTAATGACCATTCATTCAGAGACTGTTTGAAATTACAATGGTGCTGAAAAAATGGACTTATGACCTGTGCCCAAAATTGGGACGGCTGTAGCATCCCCACAGTCATATGATCAGAATTTGCGTGCTTGGCAGCCTGCCTGCACTAACAACTGTAGGGGTGCTTCAATTCCCCCCACCCACCTATCTCCCCCCCAACTCTGCCCTTTTGGAAGTTCTGCACCCTGCCTTGCGGGGTGGCAAGCCCAGCCACACCATGCGAGGCTACCCGTCCCAGCTGCGCTATGTGAGGCCACCAACACCACACAGCAGGAAACCACCATAGCAAGCTCCAGCCTCCCCCTTCTGAGAAGATAGTGTAAGCTTCCAAAGACAGTGTTCCGAAGGGAGCCACCTGGAAGAAACGTTCGCCGGAGAAGATGAGTCCAAAAAGGACTCAGCAAAGGCAGCCAGGCGCTTCTGCTTTGCCTGCAGTGGCTGGGCGAAAACGTTGAAAGGTAGGTGTGGGGAACTGGGAGAGGAGGCAGCTGGTTGAATGAATGCAGGCTGGGGAGGCTGGACCTTGCTATGGTGGCTTCGCATGGCACGGCTGGGACGAGTGGCCTTGTGCAGCACGGCTGGGCTTGTCAACTAACAAGGCAGGCTGCAGGGCTTTCAAAAGGGCAGAGATGGTGGGGAGATAGGCGAGTGGCGGGAGTTGAAGGCAATGTTCAGGGCTGGGAGGAACCAAGCCCGGAATGGCTTGGATTGGGGTGGGTTGGGTGCTCAGTTAACAACCCATAAAATTCACTTAATGACAGCAAGGGGAATTGCCAGGATTGCCATCGCTAAGCAATGCCATCTCACTTTACAACCATATTGCTTAGCGACGGAAATTCTGGGCTCAGTTACCATAGTTAAACGAGGACTATCTGTATTGATTGATGCCCATTATGAAATTACTTTTGTCATTAGGCCACTTATAAATCATATATGACATTGGTCTGTAGGAAAATTCCCAGCTCTCATTGAACTGGAAAGATAGTATATTTCTCAGGATTCCTGTCATATTTGGCAGGCAGGGCCCTGGAAATGAATATTTAATCTGTGCCTAACAATTGGAAGACTGCTGTTATCTCAAAACTAAGGAAAGCCACTCACCCAAAGAAAGGAATGAAATATTGTAGAAATAACAAGCCGTAAGTCCACAATGCTACACATTCTTACATAGAAACCAGGCGACTGTGAGTTCTAGTCCCACTTTAGGCATGAAAGCCGGCTGGGTGACCTTGGGCCATTCACTCTCTCTCAGCCCAACGCATCTCACAGGGTTGTTGTTGTGGGAAAAATAGGAGGAGGAAGGAGTATGAGGTATGCTCCCTGCCTTGAGTTATTTATAAAAATAATAAAGGCAGGATAGAAAATCAAATAAATAAATAAGCAAGCAAGCAAGCAGAGGGTGAACATTTGGAAACAGTCCTAAAATTATTCAACATATGCATGAATAATGTGTGCCCATGTCTTAACGGCACTTCTGAAACTTTCTTCAAGAGTTGAACTTCAACAAGACTTTAGAGGAATGATATTTTTACCATTTGGTAAGTTTCACTATAAGTACCTCCCCTCGTTGAACACAGTTATTCCAGAGGTAAAGCTAATGGAACTGCTAAATTTCCCTTCACAGTTCCCAGCTCTTTGATTATAAGTAGCCTTTTGAGATACTCCCCTAAGAGAATTTTAGAGGAGAATTTAGGTGCTGCTGCTTCAAGGAGTCGACCTGCATCTTGTTTCAGACTTTTGCTGAAGCCTGAAAAAGTCAGACCAGCATTGATGAGTATCAGAGAGCTGCTGTCCTTGTGGGAGGTCCAAAGTTCTTTTCCTGAATTATTTTCAACATGTATTCCATCCTAATGACTACTCATATATTTTTATCTGTATACTAAAAAAGTTTTATTTTTCTGACTTAACATTCATTCTCATTTAAGGAATATTGTAGGAACAGCTATATGTTTCTGTTTTTAATATTATCACTTACTTTAAAGTAAACCTTGAATTTTAAAATAAGATGCAAGAATATGAAATGCTGTGTTAGTTTATTAAACCCAGTTAAACATTGCACTACATTGGAGATGATTTATATGGCACCAATTACCACTACAGGATGAACATTGTAAAATACACAGTATTCAATATGGACCACTTTTGTTGGAAGGAAAATAGAAACTGTTCTAATCTCTTTTACTCTATGCTTTTTTCCTCCTGGCATTTTAGAAATTCAGATACCACATTATTGACTGTGTTTTTCAAAAAGGGATTATTCCCTATCTCTCTGGAGAAAAGCAGATACCTCTGGTTGTTATGATGCAGTAATTATGAATAACAACATAATAAATTAGGCTGTAAAATATATTTATTTTATTCCTGTTTGAAATTCAGAGCCGCAATGAAACAGAATATGAAGATCTCAGCTATGAATTCTTAAAGCTCTTAACCACCCCTGAATTCAACGGGGTCGAGTTCTAGCAGACCCTGTGCTGTTAGCTATCAGAATATTTCTGTATTACCTTCTATATACCAAGTATGGAACTGAGTTACATTCAATTACATATTTCTTCTGATCAGACTCATAAAACAGTGTTGTTCCAGTTTCTTCTTCATCCTGAAGGTATCTGTTCTGTCCAACAGAGGTCCAGGGGGAGAATCAAGGGGGAGAGGACACATTGCTAAGATCAAAAGGCAACGCAACAGTCCCTCAGGGAGGGCAGAGCAAAGCCTGTTCATTGTCTTAAAGCCAAGAAATACTGTACTGGATATAAGACTGGTCAGGGTAGAAGTGCTGTTGTGATCCAGACACAGTCATTATGTCCAAGACAATGGTTTGCAATGACAGGTTCTGGACATGAGGGTTTAAGAGGATGTCCTGAAACAAACAGTCTCAATCTGATGCTGCTTTGCAGCAGTCAGGTCCTCCCAGACTCAGCTGGCACTCATTGTGTTTTTCACTGCCACAGAGGCTTTTTGTCTTGGGAGCCTGAGTCTGCAATTTGGTGCTCCTCTACCATATACCTCTCTGTTTTTCACTTGGTAGGAGCAGTGCTGCTTAGGGCTTAGAGGTTGAGGATCAGGGATTAGAGCTCAGGGGCTGAACATGATGCACAGACTAGCTCTGCTTCAATTTCCATTTAGGAAATCCAGGCTACTGCCACTGCTAATGCCCCTCCTCATACTCAAAGATTGCCTCCTCTCCCAAAGAGCAACACATGGTGGATTTATCTCTGAAATGTTTCCATTCTGGTTTCTCTTCTTTTCTTTGTCTATTCCAGTGTTTCTCAACCTTGGCAACTTTAAGATGTGTGGACTTCAACTCCTAAAATTCCCCAGCCAGAATTCTGGGTGTTGAAGTCCACACATCTTAAAGTTGCCAAGGTTGAGAAACACTGGTCTATTCCATCAGTATCTGACTGTTCTTGACTCATAATACAATATAATTTGGTAAAGAGGAATAATCTGTCACTACCTTGATGAAGAAAATTATCAGTTCAGAATTAAAGAGTATATTTAAATTAAATTAAATTTATTTAATTTATTAAACTTGCATTCCACCCAACTCCCAATGACTCAGTTCTAAATGTTGACACATTATCATCGGGCAAGAACATAATACCATGTAATATTTCTCCAACTTTATTATAAAGGTATGTTACAGTCAGGGAAATCTTTCACTAGATTTATAATGGTCTTGCTGAAAATCAAATCCTATTTCTAGATAGTTTTGCATGGAGATCCATTTGGACATCGTTTATTTATTTATTCAACTTGGACACTGCATGACTCATATCCACCTCTGGGCAGTTCACAATACAACATTTATAATGTTCTCTGTGATACAGTTCACTGAAGTGCAAACACAATATAATAAAAATCAGGTAAACATTAAAATAATCATATTAAAGTTAATGTGGAATATTGCTTATTATTCAGTGTTGAATAATGTTGAATATTCCTCTTGAAAATTAAATACCATATATACTTGTGGATAAGCTGAGAATTTGAGGTGCTAAAATACACCCACATAATTGGGTTTGGCTTACCTGTGGATGGACCTATCCATGAGTACATACAGTAGGATTTTCCCTCAGCTTTTAAAAAGTACCTGTATATCCCATATATACTTGTGTATAAGCCCATCTGTGGATAAGCTGACCCTTGAATTTTTAACCAAACTGCCATGAAAATGTGCCACCTGCAGATAAGCTAATTGTGAAAATCAAAACAAAAATTTCAAGGGTCAGCTTATCCGTGGGTGGCACATTTTTCATGGTATTTTGGTTAAAAATTCGAGGGTCATCTTATCTGCAGATGGGCTTATACATGAGTGTATATACTAGTGTTATTTTTTAAAAATTATCATTTTATTAAGTTTTTGTATTTGGCTAGCAAACAGCAAGATAATTAACTATAATTAGTATTGTAGAAGCAATTAACTATATGTAGCTGCTTTCCCAAGAAACATGTTGTGTAAAGACTTAATTAGGCTCCCTGATTTAATGACAATTAAGAATATCATTCCTTGCATTATGGAGTAAAGTTCCACCTGAAATCAGCTTTCAAAAATAGTAACAAGCAATCATATATGAATTTAGCAATCATTTCTTTTCATGCAAAAAGGAAAATCTAAAGTCTATAGCTGTAAGGTTTCTTTATTTCTGCTTCCTGCCAGGTAAAGGTGTGGGTGTCCATTGCACATGGCAAGAAACAGCAGGAATTAATGGTTGCTGTATTTTCAAAGGTGGGGGATACACCATTTCTTTTATTTTTAACTCCCGGATAAAATCCTATGCCAATAACACCTAACACGGACTCTGTTTTAGGTCCACAATCACTACTTTTGAACTGAAGACCTTAGGACTTAAAACACTGGCCTAATTTTTGGAATTTCTTGCTTCTTCTCTATCCCTTGGGGCTGAGTTTTTTTGTTTTTTGGCAGCACTTTGCTACCAAAGGAAGGAATTCTGTAGGATTAAAAAGTTGAGGAGGCAATATGAGAGGGTACAATAACAAAATGTACATTATGGTAGCATGAAACAAATCTCATGACTTACATACTGATGTTGAGATGCAAGTAGGAAAATGTGGGGTTTACACATGATGTCATCATGCATATGCCATTTTTGTCATCACAGGTAGCTGCAGATGTGCATTTGTTCCCATGGTGAGTGTCTAGATTTCTATCTACTAGCACTCTCCCACTATTGTTCTCTATTTATTTCTCTGCACTAGAAATTTGTCCTCTTGGGAGGAAGAACACAGTGATCAACCTCTACCTTCCATTAGCACAAAGGAAGGAAGCAATTTCTTTCTGACTCATTTGGCATGGAGAAAAGTGGGTAGAGACAAGGTTTCAGGAAAAGGATATCCAGAGAAGGGATGGGGTCTCCTTAACTCAACCCAAAAGGCCTTGCAAATCACACTTGGCCTTTGGGCTAGATCAGTTTCTTAAAGTGTGGTCTGAGAGACCCTTGTGCTCTCCCAAGATCCTCTCAGGGGTTTGCAAAATCAAAATTATTTGCCAGATATTAAAGATATTTGCAAAAATTTAAAACAATGTCACTCTTCCCATTTTTAAAAATTTGTTAAATAACATACTTTTTTTAATGAAAAGTATTTTATTATGTTAATATCTAATGGGTTTAATAGTGTTATTTTTACATGATTCAATAAATAAATATTCTGTGAATGCATTAATTTTATTTTTTAATGAGGTAAATATCAATAAATGTAACCCTTACAAATAAAAGCTGTTTTGGGGTCCTCCATAATTTTTTAAAGTGGGAAGAGATCCTGAGAACAAAAAATGTAAGAAACACTGGGTTAGAGATTTCTCTCCCTATAACTTTTAGTGTTATACGCTTTCTTATATTGCAAGTAATGTATAGAATCATACTTATATAGATCTGGAAGGGACTATTAAGTCCAATCTGCTGCTTAGTGCAGGAATTCAGTTAAAGAGTCCATTTACTGAAATTGTAACTTCTATGAATGTATCAAATCTATTTAAAAAGTTGTTCAAATTGGCCAACTATTAATGTATTAATGAATTACGTAATTTAGGTTCATAATAGAACTGGAATTATCTGGAAGTGTGTAAAATAGAATATTTTAGGGAACAGGTAAACATAATACATAAATAAATATTTACCTTTATTACTTTTTAGGGGCATTGTTTAATTTAATTTTTTTTCTTTTTCTTTTTAAAAACATTTATAAACAATAATATAGTAGAGATTTTGGCATTAAGTTCAAAAATTTATACTTCTTTTTTTATATCATAAAAACAATTTAATAAACTCTGCGTGGTATCTTTTACCAATGTTATATTGAGCAACAATTTTATAACCTCAGTCTTTATCTGTTACCTCATAGATATCTTTTTTGAAAATACAACTTTGTTATAAATAACAGGAGTACAATAAGGCTTAAAAAATCATAAAACAAGCAGAGTACTGTTCATGAACCTTTTAATCTGTATATCTGTATATGCTGTGCTGTTCAATAAAATTTTAACTGTTAAAAATACAGTCTCCAATTTTAAAATATCCTTTCACTTTTAGATATTTTAAAATGTGTAGCCTCTGAAAAATCATGTTACAAAGTATAGTTTTAAATGAGACATTAAATGTGGTGCATCAGTTAATTAGGTATACTTGTTAAAATTAAGATATACAAAATGTATTTCAGCTTTCCTTGCAAATTTTGGGATTTTCTTTAATATATATTGTTTATTGTATTTATTTATTAAATTACTACACTGCCTGACTGCCAAAGGCTCTGGATGGTTCACAATTATATGCTGGCCTGTTGATGGGAGAGAGCAAAGCACATTCTGCTTTAGGCCATGTTAGAATGGGTTTCATGTGAAATATCTTGGGAGAAATCCAACACAGAATTTGGTAAGTGAAAATCCACTTTTTTCATCCCTTACCCTTATCAGAGTGTGGATTGGCTTGGGGGGCTAAGTTATCTGGCCTCTTTTTTTTGTTTACTATATGAAAAACTGTCCAGATACTTGATGAGATCACAGACAAGTCTCTGGGGGCCAATGTACTTTAAGGCAGTAGGTGTCTGTCTGAGAAATACTGAGCGTTTGAAGTTGGCTCTTTGGGCTTATGTAATGTATGCATTTAATTTGTTTGAAATATGACTGGGTGTTCCAGTGTAGAAAGTTTTGTTGCCTTATTTTGGAAAATAGGGAGATGCAGAACCGAAACTCTACTTGCTAGATGAGATGAAATAATCTCTTTATTATGGAGGATAACTCACTGAAAACATAAGGCAAATTCTATGTGGATGTAATTAGGAAAAAAGTGCTAGTATGGTGTAACCCCACAGAACAGTATGAGCGACATCAGAGATGGAAACATGAGAAAAGGCAACCAAACTAAAAGTAATTTCTCTACAAGAAAATTGCAGTGGAGCTCCTTAGCTTAGGAAGAACACAAAAGGAGACATGATAGAACATATCACACAAAGGAAGCAGATGGTATTTGTTCCCTTATAGTACCAGAACCTGGACTAATGTAATGAAACCAACTTGGGTGGAAGATTTAGGGAAGACAAAAAGAAGCAGCTAATGGTAACCTGCTATCACCATTATTTATCAGTTAGTTATTCTGACGTGTTCTAACAGTTCTCATATAGATCGCACATAGCATCACATTCCTAACCAATACTTTGATCTGTGATCTCTCTGCCGCTAAAGTCCTATGACAAAATATAAAAGGCCTTTCATTCCACTAGGTACCAGGGTGTACCTCTTTTTGGTGATACATCTTTACATCTCTTTTACAAATATCCTTTCTCTTTGGATCATGCACCAGTGTCACCTATCAGAGTATACTGTTTTGGCTAGGTCAAGGATTTTGGATGATTCCCTCTCATACAAAAGTTAACTTTAGCTCAATATCCAGAGGTGTACTAATCTCAGATGTATTTTTTGGAAAATGAAAGCTTCTTTAGTGAACAAAATAATCTTGCAATGTAAAAAAAAAAAAACCTTGAGAAAACACTGGAATCTCAACCACTGATGCCTTAACTGAAGCTGCTTAAGTCTCATAGTTACTTTACGTTGGTCAAAGCAGAGATCATCTTGTGGATTCCCTATTAATTAGTTGGAAGCATGAATAACTTAATAACTGATTATAGTTTAAACCAATGGACTTTTAAACGTGGCTCTACACTCTAAATCCTCTTGGAAATGTTGGTATTTAAAAAAAATATTCAAGCAGGTTAAATGAGCTTGCAATGCCGCTGTGTCTCTGTGAAGACTCTACTTGTACTTTATATTAATTTTTGTTTCAGTAGAGTGCCTTCCTTAATCCATTAACTATTTTTTTAAAAGCTTCTAAGCTGTCTTGACTGAGCTAAATATAAATATCAAGTCATGGTCAATGTGTAAGATTTTTAAATTTTATTTATTTATTTTATACATTTATTCACCGCCCATCTCTCCCCTATGGGGGAACTCTGGGCGGCTTACAATAAAACAGGATTAAAATTCAAAACCATTACAGTACAAAATACAGTAAAAATACAAATATAATAATATTTTTTATGCCAATCAGAGATACTTTTCTGTCACTCAGTTAACTGGCCAACTAATAGATTTACTGTGCAATTCTAGGTATGTCTGTTCAATCTTCTACTGAAGCTAAATGTGCAGAGATACAGGACTGATAGTAATTATATGCATCAAGCATAGAACACGATGGAATGCTTTGCCACTCATTTATCACATTTAGACAGTTTTAAAGGGGAATTTCAGTGGGATAAGCTCCTGGAAGAGACAGTTACCCATGGCTATAGATTTGAAGAAGATGTATTTCCTCCAGAATTAAAGATGTATTTCCTCCAGAAGCCATCCAGTGAGGCTTCAGCCTTTATTTGTTCCAACAAATACCATCTTGGAAATTTATCATTTGAGCAGGGGAGAATCTTTACCTTTTATTTATTTATTATGTATTTATAACAACAAAAAAGTTATGGTGCCCAATCCCAAGCTTCTGAGCTGTATAAAACAGCATAAACCAATAAAAAGGCAGTCCAATTGCCTCATTTATCACAATTAAAACTCAGTTTGCTGTAAAACTACACAATGGCCCCACAGCTTAGGCGCTGAAAATGTATTTAAAAAAGACTTTCCTCATCTTCTTCAGTGTTAGATGAAAGGTGGCCAGGGTATCTAATGCTGCCAAGAAGTCTAACAGGACTAGAAGGTATCCCCAGAAAGAAAAAGTTGGAGACAGGGTGGAAGTTATCCAGTACAGCTGCATATTCAAAAGAATCTGCCACTGCCTCTTTTGAAGCAGTTGATACAACCTCTTCCCTTAGACAGGTATTCACCACCTCCTGAATCCCAACCATACACACCTCACCTGTCCACCCAAAGGAGCCTGCTGGGGTATGAATCCAACCCACTATTGTGTAGGCACCATTGTGTAGGCATGAACCTGGGCCTGTCCCAGTGCTCAGTCACATTCATGTGGTCATATGCTATCAGTGCTCTAGGTATCTTTTTACTTGCTTCATTTCCCAAAGCTAAATGATAAACCAAGGAACTTTTGCACTTGGCAAGAGTTCTTGGAGGAGCAACTTCATCCAAACCTCTGATCATCTCCTTACGCTGGGGACCAATCAAGTCCCAAACTAAGCAGTCTGCCTGATTATCAGGGAATTCCACAAATGCCCTCAGTATCCATCAGGCACCCAATTCATTCTTCAGATTGCTAATTAAATGTCCTAGCAATAACTAGTGAATGAATAAATCATATTGCAGCATCTGCCCTTAAGGAGGGAGAGTAAGTGCCTCTACAGTCACCTAATATTAGCCTCAAATATTAAAGATATCCATATTCAAGCTCTATATCTTAGCTTCCTAAATGAAAGATGGCATATATCTTAATTTCAGTAAATGCAACTTTGGCTGAATTTGGCTGAATAAGAGAATGCCATAATCTTGATAAACAATTATTTATTCCTAAACTTTTCATTCAAATACTATATAATACGACTCCCAATGCCAGTAAAAGAACTTGTGAAATCTAAATAGCAGTAAGAATAAGCTTGCTCAATTTTGTGGTGGCTTATCTGTCATGTATACTTTGGGATTGTTCACCAAAATCTATAACTATAATTTTAAGAAAAAATATTTTTAAAGCATTTTTATCACAATATTTACTCAATGCTGTCACAACCTTTTAATTGCAATATGTGTATAGGACATATGGAGCAAATAATTAGCCTACATTAGCAATCTTAACTGAGAAAAATTCAATATCCCTTAATTTGGTGCTCACATCATTAACAAACTGAAAATAAGAAGGACAAGAATACAGTCCTATTTTCAAGGATACTTGGATATTATCTATTAGCATGTCTGTGGCATAAAACCAACCTAATTAAGAGCAGAATACAAACATCAGAATAACCAACTGCCAGTCTAGATAAAATAAATTGGCAGATATCTATCAATGAAATCAAGTGAGGCACAGTAGTCCATAAAAATGGTAAATAATTTCAAATTCCATAGATTCATATCTGTGTGTACATATGCATACCGTGTGTTAACTAAAAGAACCAACATGAATCAATAATGCAAGGTGGAATATACTTTGCAGAAGATAGTCTGTTCATTAGATAACATACTATTTGTCATAATTCAATTCTTTATTTTGCATAACTATTTAGCATTCAATATAGCCACTATAATGATTAAGCTGATTGGACTTTCTTATACTTTGGAACCATAATGCTAGTATTCCGTCATTTGAGCAAATTTCCCATCAAGTTAATAAGGTTAAATATTATCAGTAGGAGAGGTATTCTTTTTAAAAGGAAGTGGTATATCAATATGTTAAATATGTATACTCTTTTTAAACTTAAAGACAACAACAGGGGAAAATGGAGTTATGGTATGGAATCTTTGTTTCTACTTTTAGATGTCAGGGCAGCAGTGGTCCAACTTCTGCAATCCTATTTGGTAGCTGTAGCACCTCACTATTGTCCCCCAGTATCTAACACAAAGATGGGAATTGCCTTCTCCCCTCTACTGCCATTCCACATTTGGCAGTAATTTTCCCTGTAAAACACTTACTGACAATTACTGAAAAAGAGTTTTTATGGGGAATAATCTTTTCAGTGCTAGATACTTGTCCCATTCTCTTCTAGCTTGTAATTCTCTTTTTTCTTAATTTAGATTTTATATCAAATATATAATGTTTTTCTTGTCTTAAGTGATATGCATATTTCTTGAGTTTCTACTTAAATAGGAGGAATAAGAAGTTTGAAGAACTCCATGGCGGTCCAAGCCCAGCATTGGCAATCAGTACTGTTGGTCAGCCCTCAAGATTCCTAGCATCCCAGAAGGCCCATGGCAATCCGACACATTGTTGCTGACATAGTTTACTCTATCACTAGTCCACCCACTGATTGGCAAGCAGCAGAATTAGCTGCTGCGGCTCCTGCTGCTTCCTTGGTCTCTTCTTTGAAATGGCATTGCGAAAATTGGATCTGCAATAACCCATAAAGAAAAGGTTCACCTCCATTGTCTGCCCATGTTTTCACCTATCAGCTCTGTGAATGAAACCTTGAAGAGCAGAAATAATGATAATAGATGTGAGCAGGAGCCACTGAAAGGTCACACTTATTTTGTTTTCCACTGTCTGAGCATGTGAATAGGGAATGATTCATACCTCTCTGCAGTTAAGGCTGAGGTATACAATCTGAAGATCCAGGGCGCATGCAAACCCCAAACTCTTTTTTGTACCCTTCAGAACTTATTCTGTCACAATTGCCATAAATTTACATTGTTTAAACTCTCCTCTCCCAAATTCTCCTGAGGAAATAAGCAGAAATCCTGCAACCACCCATGTATGCAATAGGGTTCTGGCCACTTTGCATCATCACCTACTGTGGCTGTTAGCTTAGGAGCAAAACATATTGCCCAACTGAATTTAGAGAATAACAAATTGATCCTATCATAAAATGTTGTAGACTGAAGTTCTCTTCTTTGAAAGCCATAATAAATGCATTAGCCTTTAAGATTAAGGTTTCAAGGCAGTATGCATGGAAGTCTACTTACACCAATCATCCCCAAGTCACCTTTCATGCTGCATAGTCAAATACATATTTGAATTTGGATTGTCCATGCTCCAGTCAAACATTTTTAACTGTTATACTAACATGGCTTTCATTTTAAAAAAATAAGTAATTGCTAATGTATTGTTGTTTTGGGGGACTGTTTTGTTTTGTTTGTGTTGCTTTTAGATGGTGTTAGTCAAGGTCTGTCTGTGTGGTTTTACGTTTTATCTGTTTTTATGGATGTTGGGGAGGGGGTGTTGTACACCACCCAGAATTCATTGGAATTGTGCAGCTATAATAAATTTAAATAATACTGCAATAATAAAATAAATAATAATATAAGCCTTGGAATACTGCAGAAAATCAGAAACAATCTCCAAAAAATCCAGAAGCAGGAACACCAGCTATTTTTACTTCCCTTCTTTTAAAAAGCCAGAGTGCAGGGATGGGAAGAGAGGCAATAGGGTGGAGTGACTGAAGGGTCAATTATCTAATCACAGAGAAACTGCATCAGGAGCTGTTCAATTACAGGGCAATTTAGTGAAAGGATGTTTTTTTTTTCTTTTTCCCCCTAGCTTCTCTTGCATTGTATGAAAAGAAAATCAGATTACAGAAGAGCTTAGCTTAAGACCTTTACATCTCCTTATTGTAATTTGACAGATTTTGGAGGGATACTTCTATAATACCTGTGTTTTTCATAAACAGGGGTGATAAACAATGTATTGCATGCATGCATCTTTGCATGTCAGACAAATTCATGCTGCAGAAATCTTCCTGGTTTCCTTGTTTGACTCCAGCTTTTGGTCAGAATGGAATGAGTCTCCTTTGCCCATCCTCTGTAGATCCATTTATTGGAAGGAAACTTCTATGCATAAACCATATAATCAGTTTTCAAAATGCTATTCTTCGTTCTGAATGTGAATTGTATTTTTCTGGCTTTCAAACCTGTGATTACCCTAGAGTTACAGCTTCCTTTTTTAGGCAAATTGGTTTGCATTTAAACTAAATTTTAAAAGCTTCATTGTAGTTTGAAGACAGCTTCTCCTTGGCTAATCAGTGGTTATTTTTGTTAAATTTCTTGGCCCTGGGTCCATGTCACTTAGAAT
Source organism: Candoia aspera (assembly GCF_035149785.1). Taxonomy (NCBI): domain Eukaryota; kingdom Metazoa; phylum Chordata; class Lepidosauria; order Squamata; family Candoiidae; genus Candoia; species Candoia aspera. The sequence goes on from NC_086154.1 coordinate 54,447,152, forward strand.
AAGCAGACAAAGCTTCCTTGAGCAGTAGGTGCATTGCAACCAGAGTAGTTAAGTCTACTTCCACTGAAAAAGAACCAACATGCAGGGGCACCTGTATATATTAACACATTAGCCTAAAACAGTTTTACAGCAACATCGATGGGCACTGATTTACTTTGGAGTGTAGATGATCTTTTAGCAAATATAAACAATTCTGTTTCCTTTTGTCTTACTTTGTTTTGATATTCACTACATCCATTTTATGAGTTGCAGCAATAAAATGTAGTCATCACTCCACTGCCAACTAGTGGCCAGTGCAATATCAACAGAAGCACTGGTGGGTCTGCTTGCAAACTTCATGTAGCACTTTTATTGTATCATCCTGTAGATTTTGAACAGTTCTGCTGGTATTTAATCAATTCCTGCAATGTTGTGGTTGACACTATTTTCTAGGGCCTATCCTATTTAACTAGGTTATAGACTATTTTCAGGTGGCTGAGACCCAAGATCACAGTAGAACATTTACTGCAGATACAAGACTCCAAGGGTCTGAATAATTATTGTCTGCATTATGCCTTAGTAAAGCCTTATGTAGGCTATCCACTGCTGTCAAGAGCCTGCCTTGTCAGAAAGGCTATGGCTATAAGGAATTATCCAATATAAACTCAAGCTCATTCAACATTTTTAAAGGAAGGCATAATGCTTTACTTCTCAATCATTCTCTAGCAAAATACAATACTTAAATGTCAGTATATAAAAACTTAATCTCAAACTAACCTACATGTGTCTGAGTCCAATATTTCCTGATACAGCCTTGGAAACTGTGTAATAACCTACTCAGAAAACTTGAAAAAACTCCAAGCATTCAGGAAAGAGCTAGTGCCAAAGGGGAAATTGTGTACTTAACCATGGTTTTAAAAATCTTTTATAAACACTCTTAAATTGTAACCCCAAGCTATGGAAAACCTTGCACATCTCTCGAAAACTCTCCTTCAATCCTGTTGTCTTAATGATGCAGGTGTCTCAAAAACTTTCTTCCAAAGCTTTGCAAGACTAAGCAATTTACTTCAATAAAATAATTTTATAATATGATTTAACTGAATGTTGACACACCAGAAAAAACAGATAAACTTTTGGTCATTCAGTAAGCTGCTCCAAGATTGGGTTACCTGTTTGAAATGAATAGGCTAGCAGTCTTCCATGCTTTATCAGGGGAAGGAAAGTGGAGAAGTGGGGAGGGCAGCAAAGAGAGTAGGTATCCTCCCTGGTGCCCTGATGGGGTAGAAAAGTATGCAGTGTGCTGAATATCCCCAATGTCATCATGATAAGCAGCAATATTATTAGCAGCACATAGCAAGGGACACCACTGTCTGCCAGAACCAAAGCCATGGCTGCAGTGAACCTATTCCTGAAAAAATCAGGCTGGAGTGCTTACAGTGTTCTTGGGCACAGCTGATTTCCTGCCTGGTAGGATTGCTATTGTGGTTACAGCAGCTTTGGCCCAGCTGCATCTTTCTCTTGAGAAAGAAAACATGATATGCATTTTCATAGGCCTATCAGGTGTATATGTTAGGATTTCGCAAACACTTCTACTTGGGACTATTTAAAAGCTATTCAAATCCTGCAACAAATTGTGATACTGTGACCTTGAAAGCTGTATCTGCTGCTGCTGCTGCTGTTTTCAACTTCCATATGTCCCTTCCATCAAAGATATATTAGTAGGAATATGAGAAAGGATTTTTGCTTTCAGTCCCACACTTTGAAAAACTTCTGCCCGTAATTTGCTGAAAATGGATGGCAAAACTTCCCACCATTTTGAGATGGAAAGAAATGGAAAGTGCTACATAGTCTCTAAAACAGGCACAAATCATTAAAACAAAGAAAAACAAACCTCAACTCTCCACCCCCCCACAAAACCCAGTCCCAATTACATGTTTGAGGTGATCCCCCATTCTGCATCCTCGTTTGTTGTTTATTCGTTTAGTTGCTTCCGACTCTTCGTGACTTCATGGACCAGCCCACGCCAGAGCTTCCTGTCGGTCGTCAACACCCCCGGCTCCCCCAGGGATGAGTCTGTCACCTCTAGAATATCATCCATCCACCTTGCCCTTGGTCGGCCCCTCTTCCTTTTGCCCTCCACTCTCCCTAGCATCAGCATCTTCTCCAGGGTGTCCTGTCTTCTCATTATGTGGCCAAAGTATTTCAGTTTTGCCTTTAATATCATTCCCTCAAGTGAGCAGTCTGGCTTGATTTCCTGGAGGATGGACTGAGTTTATACATGGAGATGGCTTTATTCTCCTACCCCTGAAATTGTAGAGGGCAGTTCTTGGCTATCAAATGTTCGCCTAACAGCATAGGTGTGGATATAATGCATATGCACACATACCTGCACACAAAGATGCATACATATGCTACTGTTTTGCTCTGTGCTTATAAATTAAAACACTTCAGTATGAATATTCCCAAGAACTGTGACTTGCTTATCTAGTTTAATTAGAAGTAAAATGCAATAATCTGAACTTATATACGATCTATATGTTTTCTATCCATTTTTTAGAAATACCATTCTAAGAAAAAAGGGTTCTGAGCAGCGTACAAAAGTTTGAATAAAAGTATTTGTAGGAGAACATTTGAATCAATTAATTTCAAGTTGCAGCTGGTGCCTTAAATAATTGTTGGAGAAAAATATGAACACCAGTTGCCTGGAAAAGCTAGTTATTTGGTATTTCATTATGTAATGGCTGGAACTTTATTACTTTCTAGGTTCTTGATTTGATAATTCTGTACTAGAGATCATCCACAAACAGAAATTGGCATCCAACAAATTCATGATGTTTGGGGCTGGCAGGACTCCCGTATTTGTTTTATGAGAAAAGTTAATTGATCTAGAGTCAAAAGTTTGACAGGGTTATATAAATACTTGTAGCAGTGAGAAAAAGACTAGCAAGTAAAAGTGCTGCCTTGTAGCTATTAAGCACTACAAAAACTTTTTTGCAGGCTGCAAAAAAGAAAGTTAAAATGTAACATATTATATTGTTAATATAACTATGTTCCATTTTAAATTAACTAGATACTTTTCCAAATGACATTAAGCGAATTTAAGTATGAGATAAAAAGATTAAGAGAAACAATATTCCCTGAGAATAGAAAAATTGTATTCTAATGACTTGAAACTAATAACTAAAGTAAAACAACTCTGCAGGAGACAATGGCAGAGACTATTATTTATCATTTCCTATTGTAAGGACTCATTTTCTCAAGGAATATCTCATAAACGCGATGAAATACAAACCAATATTATAGCTGATATTCTAGAGGTAATGCAAGAACCTTTCTTGATTTTATAATTAAAAACACAGATTATCAGAGCTATCTAATTTGGAAGCAGTTGTCCCCTGTAAAGAACTAGCAGTGGCAAGTGATTCAACACCCTCATCGTGGCTTGTAATGCCTTAGATAACACACTGGGGCCCATTCCCTACTTCCTGCTCAACCAGTGCTGCTCTGGGAAACCACAGACCTCAGAACAGAATGGGGATAGACAGGTGCGCTGTAAGAGTGTAACACTTCCTCTGTGAAGTTTTATTCTCATCTTACTCATTCCAACTCTTGTTCCTTATGTATGAATCAAAAAGTTGAATAAAAACGTACATAGAAATTGAATTGAAAAGCATCCAAGCTAGGTTGATTTTTCTTTTTGGGAACATCTAGAGCAGCTGAACATGACCCTAAGATTTGAAGTAGACACAACTCAGAATTCACTTGGCAAGAGCAGGATGCACCAATATATCTCTGGACAGCTCCAATATATCTCTGGAGAGCTCCCTTGGCATCTACAAAGCTTTCTGCCCCTTTTCACTGTATTTTTTCTTTTATTAATTTTTTTTTCTTTTAAAGAACACTGCCAAACTGCAAAGCAAAATGCTAGCCCTTACAATTACCTTTATTTCCATGAATATTTCTAGGTTGGAAATAAAAAGGGCAGCTGGCTGCAGCCTAGGACTTTATTTGGAAGTGTGCCCACTGGCCCAGAATATAGACAAAGATAAGCTGATATGATCAAGATATTGTTTACACCTAAGAAGCATGAAGTAAGGACTATAAGTCATCCTGTCTGTTTGAAGGGATTTATTAGAAAGTGAATTGCTTTACTATTCACTTTGCTGCTCACTCCCTTTGTTTGGCCATTTGGGTACCCAAAAGAGTATTTTTTTAAAAAAATAAATCTGGTTGGGTCACTGAGTCTGGTAAATACTCTGGAACCTATAAGTACAAAATTGGATAAGGAAGAACTAAAGCTTAACTTATCAGATGAATCACAAAATCTTCAGAAAGAATCAAACTGCTTATTTTTAATCAATGTAATTTAAATTTTTGGCACACAAACTTTCTTTGATGGTATTCAAAATGAAGTTTTCAATAGTCTCCATGGCAAATACTGTAGGTGATCAACCTTGTTAAAATTAAATATTTATTCTCAGAATTACAGCATCCAGCCAATATTGGCTGATTTCATAAAAGCATGTCAGATCTGGTTTGTACTTGGATAGGAGATCACCAGCAAATTCCAGAGCAGTAGGTTAGACTGGAAAGTAAGAAAATAAATGCTTAAAAAAGGGCAATGGCAAACCATTTCCACATTGTTCCCAAGCAAACAACACAGATATGTCCATATAGCTGTTCCAAGTTGAGGATGACTTAAGGAAGACTCCATGTTTTGAGAACATGAAAATATTTATTATTTATTTATTAAACAGATTTATAAGGCCACCCAACTCACACAGAGTGACTTTGGGTGGCTTACAGAATTAAAAACCATAAAAACACTATAGACACCCACCCCCCAGTGGTAGCAAACACTCATATCAGCCACTTGATTGGGTCCGAAGCAGCCTGGGGTCCCCAGGCCCATTGACAGAACTATGTCTTCAGGGCCTCCCAGAAAAGGAGCAAGGAGAAGGCCAATCTTATATCTGGGGCAATGATGTTCCAAAGGGAGGGAGCCACTATGGAGAAGGCCCTTTTCCTTGGCCTCACTAGATGTACCTCCCTAACTGAAGGGACCCGCAACATGCCCTGCCTCCCCACCCTGGTGGGCTGGGTGGATATAACTGGGGAAAGGCAGTCCTGCAAATAACTTGGCCCCAAGCCATGTAGGGCTTTAAAGGTGATAACCAGCACCTTGAATTGGACCCGGAAGCAAGTCAGCAACCAATGCAGCTCCCACAAAAGAGGTGACACATGTGCAAGTCTAGGTTTGTGCAAGACTATGCAGGCTACTGCATTTTGAACCAACTGAAGCTTCCAGGTACTTTTCAAGGGCAGCCCCATGTAGAGCACATTACAATAGTCCAAACAGGAGGTGACTAGGGTGTGGATGACTCTGAGAAGGGCATGATTGTCCAGGAATGGTTGTAGCTCGTGCACAACATCCAGTTGTGCAAAGGCTCTCCTGGCATGACTGCCACCTGCTCTTCGAGCAGGAGTCATGAGTCCAGGAGAACCCCCAGGTTACGCACCGGGTCTGTCTGGGGCAGTGCAACCCCATCCAAGACCAAAGATGGTAATTCTCTGGAAACCAATGAGTCCTGAACCCACAACCATTCCATCTTGCCAGGGTTCAACTTCACCTTGTTGCTCCCCATCCAGACCTCAATAGCCTCCAGGCACTGCGAGAGGGTGGTCACGACATTGCTTAACTCACCATGGGCAGAAATGTACAACTGAGTATCATCAGCATACTAATGATATCTCACCCCGTGGTGATGGATGATCTCACCCAGCAGCTTCATGTAGATGTTAAACAGGAGCAGAGAGAGCACCGACACCTGCAGCACCCCACAAAGCAGGGGCTGAGGGCGGGACCTCTCACCCCCAATCATCATTGACTGGAAATGGCCCTGGAGGAAGATGTAAACTAGGACAACACAGTGCCCCCAACCCCCAAAGCCATTCCAGAAGGATACCATGGTCGATGGTATCGAAAGCCACCAAGAGGTCAAGTAGAGCCAGGATGGTTGCACACCCTCCATCCCACTCCTGCCAGAGATCATCAAAAAGTGCGACCTATGCCATTTCCGTCCCATATCCAGGCCTGAATCCTGACTGAAAAGGGGTCCAGATAATCTGTTTCATCCAGGATCCTCTGAAGCTGCAGCACAATCACCTTTTCAACAACCTTCCCCAAAAAGGGGAGGTTGGAGACAGGATGAAAACTGTGCATCAGGGTGGGAACCAGGAATGGCTTCTTAAGGAGGGGGTGAACCATGGCCTCTTTAAAAGGCTAGGGCTCTACCTCCTCCTCCAGAGATGCATTAGTCACCACCAGTATCCACCCACATGTCACCTCCCAGGAGGCTTTTACTAGCCAGGAGGGACATAGATCTAACACACAGGTAGCCGAGCTCACAGTCCCTATGATCCTGTTCACTTCTTCAGGAGCAACAGGGTCAAAGTGTTCCCAGATAACCGGGCAAGAACCTATCCCAGGCATCTCTACCTGACTGTTACCCATGTTGGCATCCAACTGGGAATGAATCTGAGTGATTTTATCTGTCAGAAAATCTGCAGATTCCTCAGCACACCCCTGCAGGTACACGCCTGAATCCTCCTTACCCAGAAGGAGACGGGTTACCTTAAAAAGAGCCACTGGGTGATTATCTACAGATGCAATTCACGCAGAGAAGTATTGCCTCTTCACCACATGAATTGACACAAGGTAGGCTTTAATAGCAGTTCTTACCCATGTCTGGTCAGATTTGTTCTTTGTCTTCTGCCAGCAAAGCTGTAGACGTCTCTTGATCCTTTTCATTCCTCTTAGTTTCTCCATATACCACAGAGCCCGACGAGGTCCATAGGTCAGGAGAGGTCGCATGGGCACAATCCTGTCTAGAGCCTCAGTCACCCTCCTATTCCAGGCGGTGACCAAGGCCTCAGCAGGATTATGCAGCAGAACCTCAGTTATAACCCCCAGCTCCCTCTGGAACCCAACAGGGTCCATCAGTCGCTGGGGGCGGACTGTATATTGATTTAGATTCCTACTTTACACATTAATAGCTCTGTAAAAAAAAATTTTTTTTTAAAAAAGAGTGAAAATCTCTGCTCAAGGGGGAATGGCATGAGACTGGAAAATTATCTATTTTAATTTTAAAATATTAATTATTTATATGTATTCTTACACCAAAATTCTACTTGGGAAAAATTTAATTGAATATATAGAGTCACCATGTAAAACACATTTGTTTCTAAATTTTAATCCCTTGTACTTCAAGGTAGCAGCTTCAATACCAGGCTTATGTGACTGTGAGAGTATTGCAGGCTGAAAGAAAAATCACGTTCTACTTCAGCTGTTTTTAAGTCTGTGGTAAATGGCTAGATAACCCATGCATCCTACTACAGAATGATTTGTTGGGTTTCCCCTAACTCCAGATCTTTAACATTTCTATTAATAGTCACAAAGAAAAGTAAACCTATAAGTCCCATTATCATTTAATTTGCTCTATGGCCCAAAAGTCCTAATGGCATAAGGACTCTAAAGAGCTGGCTTGTTAAAAACTGATGATTGTGGTATTTTATACATATAAATGCAAAATATTTAAACTGTAAAACTGTCTGATAAGAGAATCTATGAAATGTCCTAGTTGAGACAAATGAAAAAAATTCAAAGCATCATGTTTTAATTTAAAAAAAAAAAATTACTAATTCAGAGTGAGATCATATCCTTATCTTAAGTCCATGGTAGTATTTGACCTAAAATGTATATATAAATTAGATTCACGCAGACCCCCATGATCTTTAATGGAATAAATTTTTACAGAAATCAGTGAGGGGCAATCCAGGAAAACTATTGCCAAATATAGACTGATTGTGCACGCACACATAAATTTATTTATTTTGGCAAAAGGCCTTCTTTCTCTTTAACATGCCTCAAATACCGAAGGCATATTAAAATCATAGTTTGCCATACTGAAGTGCTGGTGCTCCGGTGAAAAGGAGAGAACTATTCAGAGCCCATGAATGAATGGATTCAAGTGTATGGATTATGCTCCAATTTTCAAACATATAAACACGTAACTGTTATGCCTCGTATCTTGTTTTTGTCGCAGAAATCCATTTGTTTAGCTATCTACATAATTTGCCTTCTCGGAATTCTAGGATGGAGGATAAAACGCAATATGGCAGAAAACTCTTGAAATCGCAATGCGGTGCAGATCTCTGTACAAGAGCAGTCACATTATCTTGTGTGGCACGTGCATCGTTGCCAAGGCAACCAGTATCCTTCACCCAGCTCTATTATTATGGCTATTAGAGGCTTTTAGGCTTTGGGTGTCCACACCATCACTCTGAGCTGGTTTTTACTAATAACCCTTAAGTTTGGATGCCAGTAACATTCTTAAAATGTTGGAGAGAAACATTATTTTGAAATGTTTTGCAGAAAGAAAGGGAATCTTAAACACCAATGACCATCTGGGAAACTAAATCAGCTAGAAGGAAGCAATTTATGTAACTATCTTTATTAATCCAAATAAATGTAGTGACAATTCATCATAGATTTGAAGGTCACTGCAAAGAATAAGCATGTGAATAAAACTACCAAACAGGGCTGCCATATTTGCTTTGTAATTATCTGAAAGACAAAATCTCATTGCGCATCTATTGCAGTGAAAAATTAATTAAACACCACTGTAGTCATCAAATGATGAATATATTCATAAAATTATAGATTGGAAATGAGAGATCCTACCTTTTAATGTTTTCTCTGAAATTTTGAAAGTTCATGTTGCTATTGTAAAAATGGAAATCTTTACAATTCTGTCTGAGTATGGCTTACATAATGGCATAAAACTTCATATTTGGAGAAAGTATTATTGGCTAATAAGTGCCCTTTCCATCTGATATATCTAAGCATTTGTATATGACAGCACTATAAGAGCCTCATTATGATTTATAACAATACAGAGTTCCTTTTAATTACCAACCAGTAGATTTAAGCCAAAAATAAGCAGCTCAATTTATTATTTCCTGTTTTAAAAGCACCCATGACAAATTATCTACAGTAGTTATTTCTGAGCTCCATTTATCCTAGCATTTGAAGTATACTCAGTGTTAAGGGAGTCCAAAATAATGGATGTTTTCAGGCTAAATTTATTGAACACCTATAGTTTAGGATTCCATACATAGCAGCTACTATCCTGAACATCAGCTTGTGCAACAGAGAAGCAAAATGTAGAATTAGACAGATCCATCTAACTTTCCTTCCAAAGAAACGGAACATCTCCTAGTTAATTGTAGAATTTTTAAAGGTTAGAATGACTTACGAGAGATGTACATTTACCATTTAATCTGGTCCTATTCTGTGCTTAGGCCAGTTTAATTCTAAATGAATTTTTAAAATCTCATCTAGACTGAGGCATTTTGGCAACAGCTGGCAGGCTATTCAGACCAGATTATGGGTTACCATTGCTGCTGTGCCCTTCCATCTTTCTGTGTGAGGAAAGTGATTGTCAGTCACTTTCCTTTCTGTAGGGAGGTCTTACTGGACATATGTAGTTTTATGTAATTGTGCATTAAGTTAGGGTTATCTATAGGTGCATCAAGCAGTTAAAAAAAGAGACCTTAGTTTCCAGCATTCAGTCTAGTAGGTTCTTTAGCTTCTTTTTCCAGCATTGCTGAAATAGCAAAGTGATTAAGATCTTGTCTTTAGAAATTGCAGATTTGAAACTGGCAGAATTGTTTTTGTTTTTAATTATGATTTTCCTTTTCTTTTTTAATCCAGAGGTTTACCATTTTTCTAGTCACCTGAGGCAGCAGAATTTCACCCCCAGCTCCCAAATAATCTATGGGCTATCTGAGAACTGGGGAATATGTCAACCCTTTGAGATAGGCTAGGTCAGGAAACAGATACCATATGGACTACTGGAACTCTATTATATTGTTGTAGGATATAATAACAGAATTTTGAAAGTCTTCCAGAATCCCTTTCTCATGTTCCCTCTGCTCTCAAGGTTGAGATGTCATTTACTGTCTCCTCCATTTGCTCATGGTTTTTTCATACCTTCACCAATATTATCTGTTTTACTCTTCAGGGTAAAACCCTTCTACTTCAGGGGACTGAAGAAATAGAAAATAATAAACCTTTGGACATTTTTTAAAAAGTGCAGGAGGAAAACCAATTATTCAAGAAAAGAATAAATGGAATTAAAAATATTTTTGCTGGGTTTCACACTGCAATCTTGTCTATGCTAAGCAAAAAGAACCATAATCACGGTGCTATTTCAGCAGTGTTGGTAAAGGGAGGTATAGAAACTATTATGCATGATAAGCATTGGCTGCGTTGAGAGGTGGTCCTTCCTTTGCAAAGTAGACAACAAACTGCTGAGGTTAGTCTTCAGATACCTGAAGAATTCCCACCCAGATAGGCAGAAGCACTCAAGGCATATATTTCAGAAGTGGAGCAGATAAATCCTTCCTGAGGTTGGTTTGAAGGTGAGTGGAGGTTTAATAGGTACCATCTGCTTCAGCTCTCCAGAAACATTTGCCTGCCCATTCTGGCAACTGGGCAGTGCAGATAAGTTCTTAGGAAAGAAATCAGGAACTAGTAGTCTCTAACCACCTCTTCAAATGTTGCTATACTGTAAGAAAAACTTAAGTAACTCTGTAGCATTCTAATCTTACATGAGAATCTGATTAAGCCTGGCAATAAGAGAGGAAACATGATGTAGCTTTAAGGTATTGAACTATGACTTGGGAGACCCAAGTTCAACTCAGCTCATACCTACTGGGTGACTTAGGGTCAATCACTGTCTATCAGCCCAACCTATCCCATACTGTTCTTGTAGAAAAAATAAGAGGAAGTATTATATGCACTGTCTTCAGCTCAGGCAGAAAAGGCAGGATACAAATCTAATAATAAATAAATAAGAGTTGTGGATCTTGAGCTCCCAACTGGATTTAATCCAAAATATATTCTTTGTCTTGGGACTTTCAGTCTCAACTTTACAACCACTGTTGTAAGCAAGACATGAAACAAAATACCTAGAATGCCAAGTTTAATAAAATGGCAGCTTCATGATTCAATGCAAAATAAATATAATGCAAAGTATGTGACAACAATCCTTCAACAAAGTCTGAAGTATATGTGTCCTCAATCAAAAATCTTTGCCTAAGAATGATAATACCTTATACCAGTTTTTATATTTCAACTCAGAAATGGGAAGTATATCATGTATATTACTATGGGAATGGCCCAAGAAATGTTGGTCAAATAACATCTCATCTCATTTAAATCATGGTATATTGTATGTAAACCTATCCAGGTAATTTTGGCTTGTGAGACAAAACCTGCAAAAGACCTTTTCCTATGCCTAGAACCAAAAACATAATAATAAAAGATTAAATAACCCAACCATTAGTTGCCTTTCTATGATACCCAATTTTGCTGCCTGAAAAATCCACCTACCTGACTGCATTGTAGAAGCATCCTTCTTAATGAAACAACTAATCTCTCTCTCTCTCTCTTTAGCAATAGCATCACATCATATTGATGGTGAGTTTGATTCTTTGGAAATGTGACTTCTACTTCATTTCTCACTTTATACCTTGGCCCTATTTTTTTACTAGTTTTTTCTGGGCTTCAATCAACATTGAGAATGGGGCTCATGAATGTTTTGATATTTAATTTTTATGAAAGATGTGATAGGGAAAATTTACTTTCTGTAAACACACATATTCTGAGCCTTTTGATTTTGTCACTGATCATGGCTGAATTGAGAATCTCACTAAGAATCATGAAAAAAATGGAAACCTCTCCACTGCTTTATCTGTTAACCAGACTAAATTGACAGCTGTACAAAGGAGAGTTACTGTTAATTACAAAATACTGCTTCATGTGGCTGAACAAAATACTGCTTCATGTGGCTGACCTCACAATTCTGTTCAGCCGGATAATATATATATTTCCCTTTAAGAAATAGAACACCTTTTCATAGGTGAAAAAAGCCCTCTTCAAGCTTACACATTACAAAGCTGTTCTTTCACTTAGAAACTTAGAAGCTAGTGGTATCTAAATGACCTGTTTCAGCCAGTAAATATAGGTAATATATGTGCTGTGTTTTATATACTTTTTTTTTTTGCCTCCATCTTAGAAATTGGGTTAGTAGCAAAATGTTTAGGCATTCATGAGGCATTAGATAAAAGAACTGGTGGGAATAAAATTATAAAACATTAGCTCATGAGATGTTTTTCCAAATATTTGTAATCTGAATCTTTCCACAATCAATGGATATTTCTCATTTATGTATACATCTTGTTATACTTGCTCTAGGTTTCTGCACATTATTTTAGCACTGCAGAGTGAAAATGAGCTAATAGTATGCCTAACCTCAACTTACTTCCTCCTAGAATATTTTTGTCAGACTCCACAATCAAATGAGTGCTGAATCGTCTGATCATGTTTGTCTGTACAGATGAGCCAATGCGTGTCAAGGAGGAAGATGGGAGGGGGCAACTGCAAGGAGTGTGAATCACCGTTGTTTGGGCTGCCAGGGGGGAGTCAAGGTTGTACTGCCAGAGACATCTGCGGCTGGTATGGCTGACTGTTAGAAGCTGGATGAGAAAGGAGGAGGAGGGGTGTGTGGGGTGCTGGAAAGTTTTAGTGAGTGAGTTTAGATGGGAACCTCTTAATCACAGCTTCTCTTCTGATCTGTACACTAGTTTCAATAAACCTAATTTCTGCATATTCCAATTGTGTGTGAGTTGGGTCAATATTGGGACTGATCGTGTCAGTTCTTTCAACTTTACATGGGTACAAGTTTACAAGCTGTTCATATGATTTTGTTTATAATGTCCTTGATAAAGTATTCTGTCCAAAATGCAGTGGGCTTTTATACAATAATGCATTTTGAACAGCCTTTGGGAACTTTTCATTTTCTGCTTTTTGGGAGAGGGGGAGGAAAAAAAAATCAGTGAAGTTTTATCTTCCATTCTTGGAAATATAAATTCCAGCATGAGAATTACACTTATTTCCATCCTTTGTGACATATGTGTTTCTCTTGGCGAGCAGGGAATGGAAAAGAGATAAACTCAGTAGTATAGCCAAATTAGGTAAGATTACCCAGTGAAGGGATGTTATACACTCTCAGAGAACACATCTCCCACAAAGCTCTTATAAAATCCTCTTTAACACACCATTGAACATTTTGCATGGAACAAAGGATCACAGATAAACAATGGGAATGCAACAATTAATTGGTGATTGATCTGGGGAGAAAGGTCTCTGACTTATGGAAATATATATATAAATTCAGTGATCTTCTGGTCTCTCAAGCAGCTCGAATAATTAAACTTTATTAGATATAAGGTTAAACATATTTATTGAATATTTATAAATATTTCACCCAGTAGCATAGTCTTCTAAAAAAATCCCAGGATCACTGAAAAAATATTAAGATCATAATTTATCATTGGTTAGTAAATATATTTGAAAAGTTATTCCATTTTATCTGCAATATCCACATGGATTTCTTTAACTATGTAGTGTAACGTACATCGGTCTCCAAAAGAGTTAAGAGACTCAGGGGAAGCAAACATGTTAAGGAATGTCCCCTTGGTCATGGTAGCTATAGCACAGCTGAGTAGCCAATATTTTATTTTCAGCCTCAGTTGATACATAATGAAACAAGGTAAAGACACTTGGTAGTAATATAATACTAAATTGCATAGAGCAATTATGTTTTTTTTCTGAAGAACACTAGAAGCTTGTTTGTAAGATAATAACAAAAGGAAATATAATCAAATGCAATGGATTGTCAAGAGAAAGTCACTGCATGCATGTATGCATGCTCACTGTATCTTTTTTTTAATCAGTCATTATTCTTAATAGGCAAGTTACAGTAAACTTTGGTTTCACAAATTAGCAATACTGTGTGTGTGTGTGTACATAAATGTGTATGTTTAGGGGCAAGGATATGACCATGAGTCACCAGGAAACATGTTCGATTTGAAGGAGATTTTACCTTTGTATACTTGAATGGAATGTTACATCGATCCTGCTACACAATTTTAATTACCCCCTTTAAAATTTACTTAGTACATGTAAAATACATACTTTGTAGGGTACTTTTCATTCATTTTTTTCCCAGAAAAAGTATGATTCTTTGAGAAAAGGAGTCCTAAATGGCACATTTTTATTACTGAATGACCTTTCTGCCCACTTCAAATTTTATCATGTTTAGTAGTATCTTGTACAATGAAATGCACCTCTTTTAACAGTCTTTCAACAAAATGTATTTCTAAGTGGAACTTATTTTTCCAATGAATGAACCAGTCTCTAAAATCTACTGTACTTTCTTTGAATAGCATTGAAAAAAATAATAGAAGAGAGCTTGTAGATTACATTTCTTTAATCATCTTATATTTATTAGCAGCAATGAAAACACTTGTTTTTATAAAAGTATAAAGCTGAGAACAAATTAGTAAAAGTAACATTGATCTACAGTTTTAAGTATGAATTAGGGGATTCAAATCTGATTAATAAAATTCAGCTGAAAAGTCCAAGAATGACAACATTGTATTATAGTATCATCATCTTAAATCGTTAGTGGGAGAAAAAAATCCACAGCTACAGTTAGAATTGTCTTAGAGAAGAATAAACAATGATTTCTATTCAGTGCTATGGAAGCAAGCTTCTGCTTATGCAACTGGATTTCTACTTCCTTTCCTTCTAACTACATCCCTCCCAACAATCCCAGCTCTGCTCCAGAGGTTGCTTAACCCCCCCAAAACTGATGTGTAATAAAAGCAGGGGCTGCAAAGGATAAAAGCAATATATTCTGCAGTTAACTGTCCTTAAGTTTGCTAGTGCAGTTGATACAACCAGATAAAACCTAATTTTGAAAATAGCTTTCATATCCAAAGCTATTTTATCTTAATAATAGGGGTTTTCTTAATAATAATGGTAAAATTTGTGTAACACATAATTAACTATATGAAATGTAGAAAGAGTATTGTAAATATTTGCATATTCCTCATTACCAAAGACAATGACTCATGAGATTTATAATATAAAGAAATGTAACAATCAGCATCAATGTAAAAATATTTATTTATTCCATTTATACTGCAACAGAGTAAAAAAAATAAAAAAGCCTCCTTTTTCTAAGATTATCTCATAATAGCCTATGGAGTACAAATAATAGTGCTTTTTATATGAGTTCAATGGTTTTTGGAATAAAAATATGCACTGTTAGTATTTTAATTACATTTGTATAGTAATCTAGTGATAAAGTGATTTGTAAAAATTAACAATAAAATATAAACAATACATATATTAGGACCTTTCACCTCTCACAACAATTAACAATAAAGTATAAACAATACATATATTAAACATAATGGGCAGCAGACTTGAAAAAAATATTTTAATTGGAGGAAATTAATTAAATTACACTGGGACCATCAGTCGTTGAGAAATTAATCCACTTACCATACCAAGTCACACTGATTATGAATGCCCTCCCCTCCCATGTAAGAGGTTTTTAAAAAGTAAGGAGGAGAAGGGGGGGGTGAGGAGAAAGAGGAGAACACTACCACCCTTCATTTGTTCTAATGGATTCTCTTGGTGTATGCCAGAAGGGTTAATTCACAACTAAAGCATGTGGGGAAATTTTTAAATGGTCTCAAACCTAAGCAGAGCATCCTGTACATTTCCCCTTGATAAAAATAAAAACAGAAGAGTCAGCTGCATTCTGTGTTGATAACATGTCTATGTTGATACATTTTAGACATTCATAACAAGCATGGAATTTTTAGTCCACAGCATTAGTATTTCTAACATATCATCAGAATGGTGCTGATCTTTATAATGTATAATGTACACTACAGATTATATAACTGTGCTATGGATTAACCTGTAAAAATGAGCATTACAACACTGCTTATTAACAATTGCCTATGTAAATCCTGTTGACATACACATATTAAATACAAACGGTACTTTGTGTTAATAAAATGAATTTACTACATTCTCATAAACAAGACATTTCTAAGTCTCATTGTAATTTTGCTTATGAAGCAGTTAATTATTTTAAAATTATGAATATTTGATTTATACAGATGTTTAAAAAAATTCAACACTTTGAAATTCTAATTTCTACTTGCTTCTGTTCAACAGAAAAACAATAGCTCAAAACAAGAAAATGCTATTTGATTTAATGAATTCTGACATAATAAACATGAACCCAGAGTTTAGCTGATTTATTAATTTTATGAATATGAATATGAATTTAATTAAATATTAATTTATTAATTAAAATATTAATAATATTAATAGCTTTTAAATTTTATTTTGACATTAAGTCTTCCAAACTAACATAAAATCAGAAACAAGCTCCTTGCTTTTATAAGGTTATGTAAGAGTTCATATGTATTTTTTTAAAAAAAATAATGCAGTTTGAACAGTTTCCTTTTATATTCCAATATCAGTATGTTGGCTAAAAACATTCTTGTAAATGTAAAAGTAAATACATAATTCCCTTAGAGTATTTGAAGTTGTACCTTAGAATGAACCTTATCAGCCATCCACAGAGCATCACAGTGGCATAAAACATTGTTATTCCACTTTTTGTCTTAAACAATGCAACCGACCTTCACTTTCCAAAATGAATGCTGCCACAATTACACCTTTCATTACCATTCTCCAAGCAGACATCTCCAGTTCAGATGGCTGAATTAACCATCATTCTAATGTTTGGAATTATTCTTCTACTAAAGATTAAGGAAAGACTCTGACAATTCTTTTGACCAAATGCACTATGTCACTGAAATATAGTTATGATGATATCATTGGTATTTGCCTAAAAACCATGAGTTTATCCCACAGTTAAAATCCATCTTTTACTTCCATCTTCCATTTTCTTAATATGCAAATAAGAATAAGAAAATGACACTACTGATTGAATTTTGTAACAGAACTAAAAGCCCAGGAAAATTATGAAATAAGTTTCTAATTTCATATTAATTTTGTCTTAAATAATTGTGTTTTAGACCATATTATCCCATTTATATGTTAGTTTAAGAACTTTTATATCATGAGCTTAATACGTGCAGTCCGATAGAATTTACATTTACTGTCAGGTATGAAATCAGGTATGGATTGAGGGTACTCAATGCTTTGCCATTCTTAGATAATCCTGGCAAATTACAATTTGAGCAACCTTCTAAATTCTTTATTTTTTTTATTTTTACACTGGGGAGAACGTTCTTAATACTGCTTAATACTACTTCTTTCAAGACTGGATTCCCCAAATTGGTCAAATTATTGGTTTAAAATAAAATGTTGAATTGATAAATAATGCTATTTAAAGAATGGAAAATATCATTTGAATTATTTGTCTACAGTACTTGTGAAATCCAGTCTTTTTGTCCAACAAGCCATAACGATAGGTGTACCAAATCTGTATAATTATAACTGTAAGTTTATAAATGGCTATTCAAAAGTAAGCTCTTTCAGTTTCATAGAAAACATTCTCAAATGCAAGTATGTGTAGAATTGCAGCTTTAAGCTTTAATAATCGAAATCTTACCAATGTACTTTAGTCAAGAAATCATAAGCTACAGTTATGTAGCTACAATCATCATTATCATCATAATCTCACATATTCTGTATTTTTAAAATGTGTAGCTCAAATACAACTTCTTAAAATCCAGTTTATTTATAAAACATGACATACAAAGTACAGTATTGTACCATTATAGAAAATATTTTGCTGTGGAATTATTTTTTTCAGTCTGTTCTGACATGAAGAACTGTTTTGTCATGTCGTTTCTGTGCACTGACTTCAGGCTGTCATCCTGCTTCCATATAAATACATATCTGATTGCAACCCATGTTCCAATATAATGAACCGAGATGATATTTCAGATAAATTGGAAATACAGAGCTTAAGAAGATGTTTAGGCTGTTCATGTTATGTCATTTCTTCAATATGGAAACATCCTATTAGTTGCTGTCACTTGTGGGAGGAGCCCTGTAGCCCTGTCCTCTCATATATCCCATTTTCCATCTGACTGAAAAAGTGACATTTATAATCATGTTTTAATTGTACTTGTATTGCACTTTTTCTTGATCATTTTTGTGTAGTACAAGAGCAGAATGCTCTGAAGTATGGAAAATTAAATTAAAAAATAACAGGCTGGAGCAAACTGGAGAAACAATTCCAGTAAATCCCAGGCCTTCTACATAGACCTGTTTCTCTTTAAAAAAAGTGAGAAGGCATTTAACATAAGAAAAATAGAAGGGAAAAAGGGAAGCAATACACATTTTCTTGTCTTGATTTGGTCATCTCCCTTCTTCCGTTCCAGAATAATATGCATGGATGGATACCGTGTTAACCAGGGACCATTGAAAAAGTAGATAAGTAAGTATATGATATTTCACATTATGCAATACCTACTATGCTACTGCTATCTCAACATGAAATACGTTGCTTTGAAATAAATATTACAGTTGGTTGAAATTAAGTTTCAAGAAGATAAGAATATTTAAGATTTAAACTAGTGCTAAAAATTTTAAACATTACATCATAGACAATTGACAATTTAGATGAAATTAGTCATTAGAAGATAATTCAGGTTATTTGACATTTAAGCACTAGTTCATATGTTTTTCTCAAAATCACACTCCGCATATCAGCAAGACAATACATAATCTCTGCCTGCCTATTTAATTCGGTCATTTCTCTGAAATTTAGTCCTGTACACCGGGCATTCCTTCCAGCAGAACCAATTTTATGGTAATAGGGGCATGTACTCCAGAACTTTTTTTAATCAATTAAATGGATAAATGTTATAACATCATCTTCAAAATTAGTAATTTATTGCTTCTATGATCAAACACCATGCAGTAAGAAGAAAAGAAAGCAGTAGGAAAGGGTTGTGTTCTGACTAAATTTATTATTAAGATTTATTTCAGTCTTCCTTTCCCAACTTGGAAGGACACATGGTCTGTCTCCAGTTCTAGTAGATACCTTGTAAGAGTTTGTTATAACATCACAAATATTTGTTTGTATTGTACATTTCGGTTAATACCCATACAGTCTGAGTTGAAACAGGAATAGATGTAGATTAGGAAAATACATGTATATCTGCAATTTGTTTTGCCTGTAATGAAACCCACCAAAACGATGGGAAACAAAGGAATTAAGCATAAACTGTATACGTGATTATACCTTCATTTACATGTGACCAATGTTCTAGAAAGAAATCTAATAAAAAGAAAGAGCTTTTGGTGTGATCCATCTAGAGTTAAAGTACTTTGAGATCTGGTGAATTTAATGGAGAAAACTTATGCATTCTTACATCAGAGCTACTAGCATGAGTGGATTTTGAAAGTTTTCCATCTGGATTAGTATTTGTCTTGATCATTTTATAATACCCTATAAAATGAGCCCCAACTATATTTTAGTTGGCTCTTGAAACAGTAATTCTAGGACATATTTGCCCTGAAGAGATTGATTTGTGCAGGGAAAGACAACTTTTGTTCTTTAACTGGATATAACATATTGCACAGACTGTTTGCCCGCAATCTATTCCTGTCCTGGTTTTCTTTAAAGTTCACTAATTTCTGTTCATGATATTTAAATATATTCCAATGCAGCACATGAAAGACAGTAACTGAGCTACTTAAATTATTGCTACTTAAATACATCATGAGCTAGTTATAAATGCATTATCAAGGGTTTTTTCCCCCCTCATTTAGACTAGCTTCAATCATATGGGTTTGAAATACCTTCATTTTTCTGCAAATGTAAATTTTTAAGATGTTTAATAAGGTTTGATATCATCCTATGTTAATCATCATGGATAAGACATGCTAAAGCATGTTAAAAATGCTACAAATAAAAATCTATATATCCCATATATTTTAATTTATTTGCAGATACTGCACTGTTTCACCTACTGACAGTACAGTTTTATTTTTATGTACAAGTGCCCCACACTGATTTTAATAGAGCTTATTCTCAGGTAAGCAGGTGTAGGATATTTTGAGGTTCAGGGAATCCTTTTTGCTACAGATTTGAGAATACATGTATTAATTTTAATGAGACATAACACTTAATCAAACATTGTTAAGAAGGGAGGCATGTTCAATATACAATATCACCTATAGATAATCAAAGTATTTGAAATCCCTAAGTGTATCTGTATTCAATTCTATTTAAAAATTAGTTTATTTTGGAACACTGATGATGTCAATGAAATATTAATTATACTAAATGAACAAAGCATTCCCTATTATTATAATCTCAGAATTAACACGTGAAATATTAAAATTCCTAATATCCCATTTAAGAGAAAATGTCCAAAATATCATGTCACAGATCCTTGTATTTTCACTGACTGCTTCTTCCTCCATCCCAAAAATATATATGATGTCTAATCATACATATATTTGATATGTGATGATCATATATATATTAGATATATGATGTCTAATTATTAAAGTTTTATTATGATTAATTAGGTTCATTAAAATCTTTAACATATTATTTCACCTAAATTTAATCTGCATGTTAACATTATATTAATTTTTCTAAAAAAAAAATTATCTGATGAGAATACCTGCTTCAAGAAAATGGAATAATTGGAACCTAACTAGAACATTTTAAAACACTTTAATTTACATGCAATGTATGCTTACAACAAAGTAAGTCCCATTGAGTTCAGTGACACTTAGCCTCAAATAAGAGCAACTTATAAGAAAAAAAAATGGGGGTGGGGGAACAGTATATAAGAGTAACTTACAGGGGAAAAAAATGGGGGGGACATTTTTGCTGGAAGAAGGGCTCATATGTATTTGGTTAAGTCCATAGTTATTTCTGCAACTCATTGATCCACAGATAAATTAAGGTTAGGTTAGGTTAAAGTTCATTGTTGGAAAGAATTCTAGCTCTAGATGAAGTGAGGAACAAGAATGAATGTACTGGCTTGGGGGCAAATGCTCTTTCAGTAACCTTCTTTACCAAGGCAATTCCCAAGCATTGTATCACTTTTGATACCACTGTGTGGAAAGCAACATGACAGAGTGTGAATAGGAAGAAAATAGAGCGTAGGCAGCAATCAACATAAAGAAGAGGCAAATCTTTGTGTACAGTAGGATTATTCTTTCAGTACATGCCTCCTGTTTCCCTTATGGCAAACAATCCTTCTTAATGCAACAACAGCAGTCCAACCACAGTCACAAGTCCAAAATGTTAGCTTTCATTACTAAGGAAGTGTCATCAAAAATAGTATTTGAAAAAATATGTCTCAGCTCTTTTTTAAATCACTTTTTTCATTTCATTTACAAAAATTTTATCATACACAACAATGCCATTTATCCCATTAGCCTTAACTTCCTAATCTTTACCTCCTATTAGTGTAATTTTTAAATAATCCTCAGGCAAACCAAAGGATAGCTTTTTTTCCTGAAAACCCTATGAAAGCTACTTGTATCTTCTAACACAGTCAGGAACAATCTATCCTGGAAAGCAGGCAATGATTGGTATATCCTAGAATGCAGAATCCCGATTCTCAGTTTAATATCAAATACTATTACTGAGATAACCTTTGCACATTAAATCAGGATACATAATGTCTTGAAGGATAGGTAGATTCCACAGGTAGAAATTACTGCGGCATAGATTAATGGAATACCTGCGTGATAGCAGGATCCTTGTCTTTTTTGGCAACAGTGTTGTTAACAGTGACATCTTTGCCTTTTACCTGTCCATCTTTCCAAGGTTCGAGGTGCCGAGAATGTGAATACACAATCCACAACCAATTATCTTTTTCCTCTCAAAAACCATGCCTTCTTCCCTTCCCTTCCCTTCCCGCGCGCACGCATACACTCACACACGCACGCACGCCCCGCTAAAAAACTGGCAAGCACACAGATTGTATGCATTGTGTTACCAAACCAAAAGCAGGGGGCTTGGTGTGAAAGTATCACGCAAATGGAAGAAGGGGCAATACGAATAAGTAACCAGGGCAGAACGACTCTTCCTGAAATCTAAGGAATTAAATAAGGAATATCAACACAACAAAAATAGCGTAGCGACCGGCTGACCGGTTCCAGATTCGGTTCTTGAGGAACTGCATTTCTGTTCCCCTGAGATCCTACATGGGTCAACTTTCAAAGCCGCGGCGACACGCTCGGCGTCCTGCCCTCTCCCCTTTCGCTTTTCCCCCCAAACGCCTTTTCCCCCTCGGCTCTCTGAGATGCTCAGCGCTCTCTGTCCCGTCGCGAGCTCTTCCCCGCCTGGTTCCCCACAAAAACGCCCCAGCTCGACCCTCCCAGCCACTTTCCTACCGCACCTTCCTCCTTTTCCCACTCTTTGGCTCCAGCGCCCGACCTACCTGCAGGAGTCGAGAGGACGCGCTCGCTGCCTCCGAACGCGCTTGGTCCCGGCCAGCCCGCGCCGCCGTTCTCCGCGCGTGCTATTAATGTTCATTTAAAGCTCGGCGCCCGGTGCTCAGTGGCTGCTCTGCTGTAGCCTCCCGGCTCCGCTCCCTTCTCCCTCAGCCTTAACACAAAGGCGCTCGGGAGCCCGCGCGGAGGAGCCCAGCGCTGCAGCCCCGCCCCCCGCCGGCTGAGACCCACACCTGCCCGGTGGCTCCGCGCGCCACTCCGCCTCTTCCGAAGCAGCCAATGTCCTCCCCACAGCGAGGGACTTGCCCACACGTGACGTTAAGCACCTATTGGGAGAAAAATGGGGGCGTTAACACCACCACTTTTATTTGAGAGGGGAAGCAGAAGACTGGTAAGAAGAGGGACTCAAACCTCCGACCTCTCTTCCTTTCCCTTCTTTTTGAAGGGAAAGAAACAACGGGGGAGGCATTGGCCAGGCAAAAAGCTTCCAGAAGCCTCCCACCTACTCCCCAGAGCACCTCCTCTTCCCTCCCTAAGCTTTGCCACTCCAGCTGGAAGGCAGGAAAACAAACGCCCAGGGCCGTGCAGAAGAGAGGACTGGCCAGAAGAGAGGGCTGGCCATGGAATACGTGACCCAACGGGAGGGCTGGCTACATTACCCAGCAATAGCATAATATGCTGTTCCTCCAGAAGACCATGGAAGATAAAGCACTTTGGGCTCACCCCTGCCCTTCCCTTGCACTGCTGCCTCTTTTGGTATGGCTCACCCAAGCCCAAGCTCTTTCTACTGTAATGCACAGAGGGGGAGGATGCAAAAATTGGGAGAAACTGCAGAGTAGGATGGGGCAGTTTTTGGTCGCTCAGCCTTTGCAGCCAAGAGAAAGGCTAACCCCTTTGTGGGGGTGTAGCGGCAGGCAGGATGACCACCCCTTTTTAGTAGGCGCTGGCTGATGTGCTACTCTGACTAGAGGCAGAAGGTGAATGAGGCACCGGAGCAACTGCCAAGGATCCAGTCTAGGGTTCCCCCTGGTCCAAAGATAGGGAACAATGGAGAAGAGTTGGAAACAGCCACTGATGAGTTTTGCTTATACCCTTCCCAGTTTAGGGCAGCAGCACAACTCGGAAAAGCCATGGGTGGGAAGAGTGAGGGTGTTCCCAGTTGGGGGCTGGGTGTGTTCCCTGCCTCTTTTCCAGCCACTGCTGTGGATGGGGTTGGGTGGGTGAGGGAGAGAAAAGAATCCTATGAACTGTGTTAACTCAATCTGTTGCTTTTTCTTGAAAAGTAAAATGGCAGCATGAAATACCTCGATGAGAGTAACAGCCTGTAGGCTCAGGACTATAGAAAGCTAGATATGGTAGTAGAGTGTAGAGTGTCTCCTGTACAACTTACTGATAGTCCAAGGGGAAGGAATAAGGATATGGGATATTGGTGACAAAAGGACACATTTAACCCAAGCAATAGTTGCAATGTTAGCAACTTAATAAGGACTGGAGAAGATGGCAGCTGTGTCTTCCTTTCCTTCCCCTTCCAATGTATATTTTGCCCATCTGTCCATAGGACAGCTATGAAAACTAACAATCATAAAAAGAAAACACAAAATATCATAAAAACAATGAAATCATTGTACACCAGCTCAGTTTGAAAAGGCCAGGTTGAAGAGGTTGCTTTTTTCAGAAAGCTGGAAAGAATGAGAGCGTAGTGCTATTTATGAGCATTCAATGTAACAGAGACAGAGGCCTTGAAAATGTGGGCATCTGTGGGGAACAGAGTTTGTATTGCAACATTATGATACGTATTTGATCAGGCTGACAAAACCTCTTGATTCAACAGATGCTTGGAAAATAAGGAAGTTCCCCTGCTGAACTTTATGTCTGGACATTTCGTATTGTGGTAGATTTCCCTCAGACATCAAGCCCTAAGCTCTAAAAGGTTGTAAAGATTAAAACCAAAATCTTAAACTGGGATCAGAAAAAAAAAATGTCAAGCAGAGCAGAATCTTTAATATAGATGAACTAGGTTCCAGGCATGCTGGAATCCCGATTCTCACTGAAAAAGAGTGCCTCTGTCTTATTCAGATTTAATTTTTAATCTTAATGTAGGCCATGGTCCAGGGACGGTCCTGGGATTGATTTAGTTTTAGATGGCAAGGAACAGTAGAGTTGGGTTCATCAACATATTAACAACTCAGTGGTAATTACTTCTCCTGAAGCCCACTAGGCAGTTCAGAAAAACACCATGGAGATATTATTAAAAACCATTAAGAGGTCCAAGAAGTCTAGTAGAACTACTATACTCTACCCATTCTCTTCCTAGTGTAGATCATTCACCAGAATAAAACAATCAAATCCCACGTGACAGACAAGTTAAAATAAATAGAAACTTTCTCACTTTAGCCATAAATGATACATTTTTAAGTGGTGGATAAGTTCTCTGCCCTTCTGGAGCCAGAAAAGCTTTTTTATCACTGCCATCCCTATGGAAAGCATTAATTAACCTTGATAAAATCTCTCTTGCTTGCTGGTTCCTTCTACATCCATATCAAGAGACGTCCTCACAAATGATCTTCTTTTTTTATATGCAGGTAGAGCATATCCCTCATCAAACTGTAGCCCGTTATGCACACAACAACATACGGGTAGTGGACAAAAATTCAAGCTGTAAGGATGAAATTCTTCTGTTTTTCACATGTTGATCTCAAGAATTTAATTGCATTTATATTCCATGTCTTTATCCATAACCCTAAAATATTTCTTAATGGTTTGCCATACAAATTTTATGCGGAAATCCATAAGCAAGGGTTTAGCTGTGTCGCTATTATCCATATGCACACTACTTCTGAACAGTAAAAAGTTTCAGAAATAGTGATGCTTACCTAGGGTTGAAAAGTTACTGCTTATGACTATACAGTATCTTTTAATTCTGGCTGGGCATAAGACAAAGGCATACTGTGTATTACAACTGTATTTGAAATGGCTGTGAAAACCATTTTGAGGCCCTCTTTGCTTTGGGGACAATCTGGATAAAAGTGTCTTCTATGCATGAACCACATATATTGGAAAAGGCCTTGAGGTACTATGGCTACCTGGGCAGTCCAAGCAGTCCAATCCAGTGCATTTGGAGAAGTGGTCAGATTGGTTTGCATAGAATTAATTATTTCGCTTATTTTATGGGCTGCAGTTTCACAAAACAGTGTGCAGAAGAGCACAGATACAAACAATTCAAAAACAGGAAGGGGAAGAGTCCACAATAAACACAAGGTTGAAGCCATTGGTTAAAAAAAAAAAAAGCCCTGCTCTTAGTGGCAGGCATGCAAGAAGGACTCTCAGGGGGCAGTTAGAATTATAAGTGATTTCAAATATCTAGTTTGCAAAGTATTTAGATATAAGTGGCCAATATTTTGAAGTCTCATCAATAGACTCTGCATCAATAGACGCAGAGAGGTTGGTTTTCAAAAATTTGGTCATAATGAGGGATAGCAGAATGTACATAATACAAAATTTACAATCTGTATATTTAAACACTGCCTACCAACATTTAACCAACAGTTGTATCTTACTGATAATATGAATATAGGAGCTGCTGTGCCATAAACATCACATTCATTGTTTTTATTTCCCTCCTTGTGTTGGAATATTGACAGAATATAATCCTGAACCTGGAATGTCTCCTGAACTATGAAGACTGTTAATGATAAACTGGCATCTCTGTTGGAAAGGGATGGATGTCTACTGCATAGGCATTTGTTCATTTCAAGTTTTTACTATTATCATACCAAAAATATACAAAGAAATATGTTAGTGAGATTCTGTTTTGACTAACACTTTTCTTACCCTCAAGGAAAGTGATATCCGAGTGAGCAATCTAAAAATGGGCTGTTATTTGGATGCCTGAAGGAGGAAAAAAACAGTTGCACTGAATAAAAAAGAAATGTTCATATTGTTCTGATAGGTGCTGGCACAATTGATGTCATTATATTCACAACAGTTTTTAATGGCATTCAAAGCTGTTGGCTGCAAAATAACATGTGTAACATGGTTCTCAACAGTACTACTGTAGCTGATGCTTCAAGCTACTCACATAATTACTCCAGACTTTTTATCTTGCTTGCACATGTCCATATTGCAGCTTTTTAAAATCAGACATAAGGTGATAAAGAACTAATTTAACAGAATCACATTACTTCTGTCAAAACCAAATGGTCTTTAGAAACATGTTCATTTATACTGGTCCTCATCCCAGATTTCAGATAAATATATTCTGTACCCCAAGTACAATCATACACTGAGTTACAAGCAGATACTCAATTGTGGCCTCACAAGACTTAAAAGGTAACCTGCACTATATCAAGTTTGTATCTGACAAGTAAAAAATATGATAATTAAAGTCTGTACTCCTATGCACCAAACAATGACTGCCCTTTCTCAGTGCCTGGGGCTGTGTGGGTCTGGATGGGGAACAACAAGCTTCAGCTGAACCCTGGTAAGATGGAGTGGCTGTGGGTTGATGGTGCCTCATCTTCCGGAAAATTGTCATCTTTAGTTCTGGGGGGGAGTTGCACTGGCCCAGACAGACTCAGTGCATAATCTGGGGGTTCTCCTGGACTCACGACTCCTGCTAGAAGAGCAGGTGGCAGTAGTGGTCAGGAAGGCCTTTGCACAACTTCAGGTTGTGCGCCAGTTACGCCCATTCCTGGAACGAGAAGCCCTCCGAACAGTCACTCACTCCCTGGTCATCTCCCATATAGACTACTGCAATGCGCTCTACACGGGGCTACCCTTGAAGAGTATCCGGAAGCTTCAGCTGGTCCAGAATGCAGCTGCGCGGGCCATTTTTGGTGCCCCTAAGTTGGCATACATAACACCTTTGCTGTGCGAACTGCACTGGGTGCCAGTTTGCTTCCAGGTCCAATTCAAGGTGTTGGTTATCACCTTTAAAGCCCTACATGGCATGGGGCCAGGTTACCTAAGGGACCGCCTCATCCCCATTACATCAGCCCGCCCCACCCGATCATCCAGAGAGGGCATGTTACGGACCCTGTCTGTAAGAGAATTTCATCTGACAGGGTCCAGGAAACGGGCCTTCTCTGCAGTGGCCCCTGCCCTTTGGAACATCTTGCCCCCAGAGGTGAGGCAGGGCCCTTCTTCCGGAAGGCCCTGAAGACTTGGTTCTGCCATCTTGCCTGGGGCGGGAACGTGGGCAACCATTCTTGGGGGCAGCTTGCACCCTAGAGTCCCTCCCACCAGCTTGGAATTTTATACCCTCTTGGATTTTATATTTATTTATTGCATTTTATAATAATTGTAATGTGTCTGGTTTTATGAGATTTTAACATTTACAATCGTAGTTTGATTTTATTGTAAACTGCCCAGAGTCCCTCTCTTGGGGGAGATGGGCGGTAATCAAATTTTAATAATAAATAAATAATAAAATATGGTTGGGATCCAGAATTCAAATGACAATGCTCTCACTTCAGGAAAGAAGGCAGGCCATTTTCACCCAGCCTACTTCTGCAGAGCCCAGGACCATCTTCTAGTCTCAGTGGCTGTTCCAGCTCACCATAATAGATTTTCAGATGATGTAGGGAACTGCAAGAGGAGGAGATCCTAAGCAAAGATAGCTTCCTCCCCAGTTCATATATTAGAACAGTTGCTTTCAGTTCTTCAAGGTAGGCCAGGTCAGGAAACAGACAGTATAGGAACTACTGGAACTCTACTGTTATAGAGTATAAAAACAGAATTTTGAAAGCCTGACAGAGTTTTGCTCTCCCTCCTTCTTATACCAGAAAGAGTCAAGGCAGGGCAATCTTGGGTTCCTTCCTCAAGAAGAATCTTCATGTTTCCAGGCTACTCTGATGTGTTCCTCACAGCTGCAGCATGCTTCTTCAAGGCTATTTCCATACTCCTCTACACCTATTCCAGACTGACAGGAATAGGTGTAGGAATCCTCCAAACAAATCCTCCTTTGTTTGGAGGATTGCTTCTATCAAGGAGTTTATGCTAGAACTATCAAAGAACACAGTCCAGGCATTTAGGCCTTTGAATTCTACCACCTTCTTCATGCAGGAATCCAAATTAAAACATATCTGACCAACGGTTGCCAACTTCTTAACATAAAATTATATGTCTTCTGAGGAGCTATATGTTTATCACACACCATAGTCCTTTTCTTTGAGAAGAACTTTTTAATATTGACCTTTATGCCTTAGTTTCTGAAGTCTAGTACAAAGGTGATACTATGGTTTGCCAAAGGAGAGAGAGTGCATTCTTTTTTATCCTTCACAGTCTGACCTACACATTCTGAAGATCACATGCTGGTCTGTATGATAGCATTTTATTCTGTGTGAAGAAATCTGTGTAGATTAGTTTATATCTCAAGGTGTATATCTCAGAAGAAATAGCTAGCCAAATATTTGAGGAAAGATTCAGTGTTAAAATGTTTTTATAACCTTCATCATTTATCTCTACAAAATAGCAGTTGTGGGATTGTGCCTTGCTGGATAAACTCTGCCCTGAAATTTACCTGGATAACTTCTAGTAGCAGTTATCCAGGTAAATTTCAGGGCAGAGTTTGAAGGACCCATTGAAGGGCCCATAGTTCTTAGTCAATGCAATCCAGAGTCAAGCAAATATGTGAGCAGTACATAGAAATAGATTTTCAAGGAACATTCTAAATCCAAAGTTGGTCCCATAACTGCCCAGAGATCAAAATGGCTAGTCTAGTGAAAGATGCAGAATTCAAAGTAGGATCTGAAAGCAATAATATTTAATCCAGCCCTAAGGTCTCACACTCTCAAAACTTTACACTTCTGTCTGTAGAATCCCAGTCTCTGTTGGATGAGTTGTTCACTCTCTGAGGGCAAGTCCTTCAGGATACCATGTCCATTTTGAATTTATTTGAAAGATTCTTGTATTAAATAAAACTTGTTTATATCAAGGGTATACAACCTTCTTCAATCTGAATATCACAGTTGGCCTTTGAATAGTATGCTGGGGCTGTATGCCAGAAATGGGCCCAGAAAAAGAAAAGCTCAGAGCCAGAAGAAAAGCTAATTTTGATTTCACAAAAATTAAATGACAAATTAATTAAATACTATCAATACGCTGACTCCTGGCAACTGCCAGTTTTCATGGCAAGGTTTTTCAGAAGTGGTTTGCCATTGTCTCCTTCCTAGGGCTGAGAGAAAGCAACTGGCCCAAGGTCACCCAGCTGGCTTTATGCCTAAGGTGGGACTAGAACTCCCGGTCTCCTGGTTTCTAGCCTGGTGGCTTAATCACTGTGTCTCATAAATAGCATGTACCAAACAAAGTAGCTTTTTGTTACGTTAAAATGTATAATTTAGAAGCACGTTTCAGAATGCCTCTGGAAGCTATTTTGAAAGATTTAGGACATTGGATATGATCCTCAAACCTCAAAGTTCATTTTTGGCTTTCATTTGTAAAAAGAATGTTATAAGGCTGCCTGGAAATCCCATGTATGCCACCTTGAGAGCACAATAGCAGAAAGTGTTACATGAATGTATGAAATGAAATACTTAAGACTATATTTCTAGCTTAGAGATCTATAGAAAATCTGTCAGGCATGAATCCATTTCTTATTTTTATTTATTCTAAAATCAGTTTCTTGCCTTCTGGCCATGAACATAGTCCTTGTGGCAGCTCCCAACAATTAACAATATCAATATATTATATAAAGTTATACAAATCTTTTGAAATGTTCTTTTTGAATGGTTAAAACCCCCTTGTCTTTTTCCAGCCTCAGAGCAGCTGCTTTAGAACCCACTGCTTAGCTGTCTCTGACTAGGTTGTCAGGAATAATGCTGTTGCAGTGCCTACCACTCAGTTTTTAAAACCTCTAAATATCAGATAGAAAACACTTAGCATGATGTGCTCCAGAACACAGAGAAGATCTGCAAAGTGCCTCTTTTCAAATGGTTAAAGCAGTTGAACTTTTTAGATTCCCTGGCTGCTCCAAAAGAGTGGAGATAATGAGGTTCAGTGAAGCAGCCACACAAGTCTAGAAGAAGTTAAAACTGCTTTATCCATTCAAAAAGAGGTGCTTGGCAGATGCTGCCACATGCTCTGAAGCATATATTTTGAAGGATTTGCACAGTCCTTGCAAACAATAAAGTGAAACATAAAACATAAACCAATCAGCAATAGCTAAACTGGTATCAGCAACTCATTTTTAGAGGACAAGTTTTGGGGAAAAAATTATACCCATCTCCTTAAAAGTCTCCAGTGAACTGACCTCAACAACATCATAAAATTCAGCAATGAGGGTATCACTACCAAGACATTTCTTTTCTCACCTTTGACAGTAGTGGTACCAAGAGTAGATTTCCTCTGAAAATCTCAGAGCATAGGGATAAGTCCCATAAGAGTACAGACATAACCTGAAGTATTAACTTTATTGTGTTTAAACATCAACATATCAAACCAACATTTTCACTTGAGGGCAGAAATGAAGTGGGATTCAGTACACATGGTGTGCTCTGTAGGATAAAATTTCATTAATAATCACTCTACTGCATTTTGGAGCAGCTGGAGTTTCCAAAGCCAGCTCTGTAGAGAGTAATTTAATTTCAAGGTCACCAAGGCACATACCACAATACCTGTGTCTCAGCCACCCAGAAGTTACCAATGGGATGTTGAAAGGAGTTTATTTTAATTTAGAGAAAGTACTCAATACATTGCTGGAGAGTCCCTTGGATAAAAAAAAAATCAAGACCTATCAAGCTGCAGTTGCATTATGATAATATTTATAATTATTTTCTAAACGATGTCCATGTTACTCTTGTTTTGTTCTACAGTGATGCAGGAAATTCCATATACCATTTACTAAACAGTTGCATTGTAGTAACGTGAAGCAAAGAATTAACTCTGTGATCTTAATTTGGTAGTAGAAGACTATAATAAAAAGCAGGCATTGGCCTGAATTTTAAAAAAGAGGATTTTAGGATCCCTAGAGATAAGATACTATTTATTTTTTAAATTAATTTGTTAAAGATGAATATAGGTCACACTGAAGTTTGTCTTACAGTTTCAGAAATTATAATATACATGAATTATACTGTACTAAATAAAACTTCATAGCAAGTCCATTTTATTTTAAAATTGGAAATATGTAGATTATTAATAATGTCAGGAACACATTACTTTTTATTCAAGCATGGGGTTAACTTCGTGTATTTGTCTGAACTATTTTACCCTGATTTTCAGCTAAAAAAGACTTGCAAAGAGGCTTCCAGAAAATAAAACAGGCCCTTCAGCTTTAAAATATCAAAGGTATGATGCAGAGGAGAAACAATTTTGAGAAAGGAAGAACAAGAAAGCAAATACACAGGACCAGCTTAGGCTAAGGCCGAGTGGGCGGTGACAAAGTTTAGGGGGTGCCAAAACTTAGGGGGTGCCAATGCCACCCTCCGTCCAAATAATTCTAAAAATGCAAATCTTCACATTGGGAGAGGTGGTGCTACCAGTCAACATGTCCTTGGGCACTCTAGACCCTTGAGCTGGCCCTGCCCAAAGGGGAGCCACTGCTTCCCCTCTAACCCTGGCCACAGCCTTGTAGAATGGCTGCTGGGAGCTGACAGAAGGAAGAGAACTTCCTCAGCAGCACTCCAGGAGACCAGAACCATCTAGGGTTATACCCATCTCCTTAAAAGCAGTAGTTGATAAGAAGTTGCTTTTTCTCCAGAGATGAGATTGGCCTTGCCTGCTTCTTTCTCTTCCTCTCATCATCCCAATGGTGTTGCCTTTTATGTTGGAAGTGAAGGTCTACAATGTCTTTCCTCACCTTTATCTTTATCAGATGGCATCAGGAACAGGTCTCAGGAGATGGCAGCAACTGTCAGACTTTGTCCTAAGCTTAGGAATTACGCAACATTGGACCTTGGATAGGAGTCTGCCAGGCTGTACCAGGGCTATAGGCTGGAGTAGGAACTAAAACAACATCCCAACAGAAAACAATGGCAAGCCATATTGTACTGTGGTCAAGAGAACTCCAGGGTCTCTCCTGTAGTCACCAGGAGTCAAACTCGAGTGTGCTTTTACTTTTCACAAAGTACAGATTATATAATCTATGCAGATTATGATATAAGAATATAAATATAGATTACACAATATAATAGACATCCAATACATAGACATTTACTTATGGAATCTATATGTCAAACAGTAAAGTATATGGACCAATAAACAAGATTCAATACTTGGTTTTTTTTCTTAATGACTAGGCATCAAATATGAATATCATACTATCTGGGTGTAGTGTCTCTTTTTTTCTCAGGTTTAGTCATCTGTCTCATCCTGCCATTTGATATGAAGGTTTTATCACATTTCAGTTACAAGATTTCTAAAAATATGGGAAAACTTATATTTGTCTCCACTTTGATTTCCTAGGTAGGGTGAGTGTTCAGCAGAATAATTCTGAGAGTATTTTTTGATTCACTTTTCCATCTTGTTCATTTATTTTATTGTTTATTTTTTTCTTGTTCAATGAAATTAGATATATGTAGTACACTACACTAATCTCTAACATCTCAACTATCTATGCATTGATAAAGGATAGCTGATAATACATATCCTCTGCACTGCATGAATGCAAAGGACTCCATTTTGTGACACACTATAGTAAACTGAACTTTGCATGATTTGATGTTTTGTTCTCTCCTCAGTGAAAGACAGACTATAGAAATGAAGCTGGTTCCAGATTGTCCTTCCTAAGGAGAGCAAGGAAAAGCAGACCTTTTTCAGTTTTTGTGTTCCATCTAGATTTTAACCACAGTGGATCTTGTTTGCTTCTGAATTCAGAACAGAAACTTATAAGAAAAAAAATGGTATTGTGAGCCACCCAGAGTTGATTTGGAGTCAGACACCACTGAAATCAAATCATATAAAGAAATAAAGAAATAAAATACAGTCATCTTATGAGAACTATCAGAAATATCCAGTGCCTTGTGAAGATCTTGCTAGAATAGTATCTAGTTTTATGAGAATGAAAAGAATTTTAGTTTTGAAAAGAAGATTCACTGAGCATTTGGATTAGCTCCTAAATAAATCTTGCATAGGAGAGTAGCTATAATGGACAGGACATAGCTTTAATAGGACTGAAACAAATAATCCAATGAAATAATTACTGTAATTGCTACAGCATAAATTACATCCATAGTTTTCTATCATATTTTTATATTCCAGAATTGCTTAAAACAATTAATATTGGCTTGAAACACACTTCAACAATAAAAAAAAAAGTTTTGGGCAGCCTTGGCTTTCTTTGCAGAGCATTTAAACTCCAAAATAATACTACTTAATTTGACTCGCATCTGGGGAGGAAGAATTGAATTTCTATAGATGCAAAATGCAATTATGGGAATGCAACCAATCTTAGGAGAAGGCGAATAGGATGCTTTGTATGGTGCCATAGAATAACAGACCATTATGATTCTTAGAAGCCGAGTTACAAATTTAGGAGCCAACCAGTTTTCTAACTTGCTCAGAGAGAGGAAGATAAGGAGATCTGAATGGACAAGTAAAGAAATGACTTTTGTTTGTATGGTCTGATCCTGGCAGTACATAATTTCAGAATGTCAAAGCTCTAGCATAAAATAAACATTGGACTTGGGAATTTTTCTTTTGGTGGTTGACTGATGCTTGTGATAACTCTTAGCATAACTTCAGATTTAAGTTGTGTTTCCATAGATGCTCTTGGATAAAAATGGGCTAGGTAGGTATATAAAAAGGAGGGGCAGAGCAGCAAAAGACCATGAAAATGGATTACAAATTAGCGGGCAGACAATGAATATCAGATATTTTGTTGTCCAAAGTGAGGCCAAATAGCACTATGATGTCTTTCTGAAGGTCATTCTTGACAGGGAAGCAGGGAAGCATGACTGCCATTACTGACTATTGAAGATAGCCAAATTTCCCCTCAAATAGTGTTTCTATGAATTAGGCATTATTCTGGGTCATGAATATATCTACTAGAGTGGTTGCAAGACTTTAACAAGACTTGTTAAAATAAAGTCCAAAAAGAGAGAGAAAGCTTTTATTTACAGACATGCCTGACAAAAATGTTTAGAATTTACCCATCCTGAAAATTAATCCAGAAGAGCCATGTGAGAGTTATCTTCATTATAGATATCAATATGGGCAATGATTGGCATTTTCTAATATATTACAACCTTATTTCTCAAACTTGGCAGCTCCCAGAATTCTGGGAATTGAGGCACACATATCTGGAAAGTTGTCAGAGTGGGAGATATATACTAGAGGAATTTTGTTTATTTTCTTCCTGTAATGTAGTTGGGAAAAAGACTATCCTTTAAAAGGAAAAAATGCAGTTCTAAGCATAGAATGACACCAGTAACAATTATACATATAAATTAGTACTGCTTTTTCTTTGAACATTTTGATGGAATTGATTAAGGCTGGAAAATGATCTATATAATAATTTCATGGTTGATTGATTATGTGCCATCAAATTGTTTTTGACTCCTAGTGACCACGTAGGTAGATTTTCTCCATGACAATCTATCCTTAACCTGGTCTTCCAGGTCTCCCAATGGTGCACTCATTGCCACTGTAACTGAGTCCATCCACCTTGCTGCTGGTCATCCTCTTCTCTCTTTCCTTCCACCTTTCCCAGCACTAGAACCTTTTTAGAGAGCTGGGTCTTTGCATAATGTGTCCAGAGTAGGATCATTGAGCCTGGTCATTTGCGCCTCGGGGGACACAGTGGTGTACTGGCTTAATGACGCTGGAGTTTGCCGGCCAGAAATGGTTGACACTCCAATGGTTCAAGCCCAGCTCCGTGTGACGGAAGTGAGCTCCCATGATTTTGTCCCTACCTCCTGCCCACCTAGCAGTTTGAAAGCATACCATCTGCGGGTAGATAAACAGGTACCCCCATTTTGGTGGGGGAAAATGCTGGTGGCACTCTGCACAGGAGCAGGAACTGGTGCTGGATCTGCCTGGATGCAAACGGTGGAGGATTGGTGGAGAAAAAGCCCCAAATGAGCTGGCTTCCCTAGGAACACTGCTGACCAGCTGGTGCAAAGCTAGCTCGCCCTCTTGTAGTGCACCGGTGCAACAAAGAACTAGCAACTATAGGCGCCAGAACATTTACTGTGTGTAAAAATGTCGCAGATTCCCTGGCATTATGTCCCACGTGCTAAATAGATAGATAGATAGATAGATAGATAGATAGATAGATAGATAGATAGATAGATAGATAGATAGATAGATAGTGCCTTGAGTGCTCTGGGTTTATTTGTTCGATGATCCATCAGTTTGTTTTCTTGGATGTCCACAGTACTCTGAGGAGTCTTCTCCAACACCAAAGTTCAAAGGCATCGCTACTCTTCTGATCCTGCTTCTGCTTCTTCAGAGTCCAAATAATTTCATGAAGTTATCAGTAATTTGTAATTAGGGGGACTAAAACCCCCAAATGAATTTGGAATTAACTCATATGACTAGCAGATTTTACTGGACTGATTCTTTTAGGAATGAAACTGCAGCTTATTTCCAGGTCAGTAGTGCTGAGTTCTTTTAAATTCAGAGTTTCTGGGAGTCAGGCAGCATGTAAATTTAATTTATTATTATTATTATTATTATTGACATTTTACTAGTATCTTGTTATGAGAATAGATAGAGGAGGAAGATCTTGAGGTTTGCCTGTGTTATCTGAAGAAAATCTAAAAAACTATCTCAGCTGAAATGGCTAGATTAAAAAATATACTATGAAATAGAGTTCCTTTTATTTAACTTGATTATATGTTAATTTATTTTATATTGGCTAAATTTCTTACTGTGGCACTGGGTGTTGAGGAAATTGCCACAAGATGAGGGACATGGGCTGAAAAAGAGTTGAGAAGGAACATACGGATTTATAATGAAATGAACTGAGTACAAATTCTGACCCTGCAGATCTGGCAGGTCTTCTCCTCAAGGACTTTTAAAGTGATGGGCTCAACTTCCAATCACAGTGGTGAAATAGTACTTTTTTTACCAGCAGTTAAATAGTTTAAAATGCTATTCTTATGCTTTGACATTGTTGAGGCTCCAATTACTATCCTACACTCAATTTAGTACTCTTAGTTGTGTTGAGGCTGCAAACCAACACCACCCCACCATCTTTGGGCATACTGGCTAGGAATTCTGGAATTTTCAGTCTTTTAGATATATTTAGAAGGCTCTAAGTTAAGGGAAACATCATAGATAGCATAAATAAGTTTTAACTTTTTGATTTACATGAAGAGGTAAAGCATATTACAGAAATTTACTGAACACAGCCCTCCTATTTCAATTAACCTGTTATTTAAGTGGTATTCCCTCTGATACTCCATGAAAGTGAAAGTTGGACTTTGAAGAAGCAGGGCAGGAAGAGTATTGACACTTTTGAACTTTGGTGTTGAAGAAGACCCCTGAAAATACTGTGGACAGCCAACAAAACAAACAAATGGAACATGGAACAAATGAAACCAGCGTTGTCACCTGAGGCACAAATGACATACCTCAAATTATCCTATTTTGGACACATAATATGAAGACCTAGCTCTCTGGAGAAGGCTCTAATGCTGAGAAAGGTGGAAGGAAACAGAAGAAGTGGAGGACCAGTACCAAGGTAGATGGACACAGAATGGCAACGAGTGAAACGTTGGAAGACCTGAAAGACCAGGTTAGGGTCGCTAAGAGTTGACAGTGACTTGATGGCACATGATCAAGAATATTTTAGTGTTTTACATAATGTGGTCATTATAACTTCATTTTCCATATCCACATATTCCAGTGGTCTTTCAGCTCTAACATAACTACTAGAAGATAGGAGGTGACAGAATAAACCTCTGATTAAGATGTGGAGCATCATGTGCACATCAGAGTATGAAATAAGCTTGTTTTGCTTTTTATTGCTAATTGTTATTTTTTCATTGAAAACATGCAAAGTTATGATAAAAATGGTCACACCATTTTCAAATTATCTATGGGGGCCTGATTTAAAAAGATAAAAGCTATTTGGGAAAAGCTTCTGGTTAGGAGAATAGAAGGGAGAGGAGATGAGCAAGTAACTATAGTTCTCATTGATTAGGAGGAGCTATTATGATTTACTTTGCTGATTTCGTTTTAAAAAGTCAGTCCTGTTAGCATATCACATCTTCATTCACAGGAAGCTATAATAAATATGCCAGTGAATCTCAGGGTTTTGCAAGAATCTTCTGTATGGTTATCATTCTACACTCCATAATTTAGAATGAAATCCAGTAACTAAGACAAAAGATATAAAGACCTTAATGCAACACTGGTACCTCAATCTGCAAGGGTGACCACACCACTGTCACCCTATTAATCCTCAAAAAATCTCTAAAAGGTAGAATCAGGTTGTTTCTATTTTTCAGTTAGGATTGAAGATGGCGATATGATGTTATTACTGAATCCCCAGAAGTCCTGCTGAACACCAAAGAAGGAAATGAGGAGGCTGGGTAATGCATGGATGTGCTTCTAAAGGAATAAGGGTTTCAAAGAGGATAGGAAATAGATTGGCAGCTTATCTTCCAAGGAGTCATAGGTAGAGGAATTTTTTAAATCAGTGTTATTTCAAACTGTATTTAAAAAAAAAAGATTGCAAAGGTGTTATGTCCTGTAAAAGAAAAGTTACTTTATACTTTAATTCTCACTGACCTCAGTTGTGTCCCTCCTGTGGATAACTAGCAAAAAGATGTCCCAAAAATTAAGCTGGGACTTCTTACCTTATAATTTTCTTTAGATTATATCTTGCAATCCTTTGGAAAAGAAAGATACCCAACTGTGCTATCTTAATTCAGCTTGGTTGCTACAGAGGGAGACAGAGAGAAAAAAATTGAACTGTTCAAAGTTTTTACATAATATATTTTGAAAGGGGAGAACAGCTACTGAAGTTGCCTTCTATAGACTTCTATGAGGTTTTAACTGAATTAACATAATAGCTTAATACCAATAACCTAATTATTGTTAGATTTTTATTTTTATGTATCATGTCCCAGTTTTGTTTCAACATGGAACCCAGACACCAATTCAGGGCATCCACAGATGTAAAGGAGAGATAAAACTAGGTGTTGTGTACATTTTGATGAGAACTCAGCAGATTTCACTGGATGATCTCCTTAGCAGTTTCATGTAGATGTCAAACAGCATGGGAGATAAATGAAACAGGTGAACGCCAAGACAAAACTATCACAAAGCAGAACTATAATATATTAGCAGCACCTTTTGGAAAAAAGCCAGCAAAGTAGGTATGAAACCATTATAAAACAAAGGCTCAGAGAACTGGTCTGAAAGTATTTTATGACTAAAAGGCGGGAAAGCTGCTGAAAACTCCAAAAGAATCAGTCTGGTTGTATTCCTCATTTAATTCTTGGCAGATTTTATCCCACAGACCAACTACAATCACTTCTGTCCAAAGCAAGACTTGAAGCTGGATTGAAATGGATGTAGAAAATCAGCTTCATCAAAAATTGCTGGAACTGATCAGTAGTCATGTTCTTCAGTACCTTACCCAACTGAACAATAGTTATTTACTGCTTCTGAGTCTGAATACACATGAAGTGTGCTGGTTTCCCCCAAGATCTGGATGGCCCCCACTCTGCTGTTGTTTAGAAGAGCTGTGAAGACCTGGCTCTTCACCCAGGCCTTTGCAAGTAAGAGTGAGACCCATTGCTTTATTGTGCTTGCCATCTTTTATCTTTATCTTTCATGTTTTATTGATTTGATTGTAATTCCTTTGTTTGATTGTTGCAAGCTGCCCAGAGACATTGAGAGCCAGGCAGCATACAAGTTTAATAAATTACTATGGTTGGTCGCACAGTCAGCCAGATGTTTAGACTGGATTTGGCATTTTTATTCACTATCAAGTCCTTCTCAAGGAGCTAGGTTAGGTAGATGTTGTTGTTTGATGGTGTTAAAGGTACTGTCGCAGGGTGTAAGCTCTTCCAAGTAAAGCTGCCTTTTGCAATTGACTGATGGTGATTTTGTCAGTGCTGATGGTGTTCAAGTGGTGTTCCAGATTTTTTGGAATTGCACCCAAGGCACCTATTACTATTGGTACTACCTTTGCTTTCTTTTGCCACAGTCGTTCTACATCTATTTGCAGGTCTTTGTATTTTGTGATTTTCTCCAGTTCTTTCTCTTCTATTCTGCTTTCTCCAGGTATTGCAATGTCCACTATCCAGACTTTTTTGCCCTTCTTATTGACAACTGTTAAGTCTGGGGTAACGTGTGGCAGATGCTTGTATATTTGAATTCTAAAGTCTCCGAGCACTTTAGCTTCTTCATTTTCTATTGCTTTGTCTATATTGTGGTCCCACCAGTCCTTGCTTGCATGCAAGTGGTGGTATTATTATTATTATTATTATTATTATTATTATTATTATTATTATTATTATTATTATTTCCTAAGTTTGTCAAACATAAAAGGGAGGGGAAGAGAAGAATAGCATTAGCAGAACATTATTTTGCAAGCTGCTTTTTTCTGGGTCACAACAACCCTAACAAATATTTGAACTTGCTATGTAAGAAAAGTATGGAGACTTTTGTAATGAAAGCCTGCTTGTTGATTTCTACAGAGAGATTTTGAAACAGAGGGGTGCTGTGTTTGAACCAAGCAGGAAAGTAATGCAAGAATGTTTTTATAGTCATCCCAAACCATTGTCTTTAGTGAACTTTGAATTAGTTCCTAGAGGAGAGATGATTGGGATGTTGTTGTGTTTACTGGTAGGATGCTGTTTCTCTAGTGTTGTTGGAACTCTTCTAATAAAGGGGAGGCTGCTGAGAATTGGCACTTCTTGAAAAACTCCAGCTGCCTAATGGCCTTGTATGCTCTTAACGTTCTTTGATGTTTAGCATGGGTAGTGGGAGGTAAGAGGCCTAACCTTTTGTTCTGGTTACATTGCTCCCATGTTATGTAGTTCTGTTTGCATTAACAATCTGGCCCCACAATCCTTCATTCAAAATGTGCTTTCTGAATGGCATGCTACCCTAATATGTTTCACAAAGTGAACATTCCAAATCCATGTTACTACCTATTGATGATGTTGTAATTAGATTCAGGCATTTTCCTCTTTATGTCTTAGAATGTACTCTGATTTGAATGGTATGAATAACACAAGGTTCTACCTAAGGAATTCTGCTAAAACATATGGTATACTTCATATATTTTTGTTTTATCAAGGGCAGCCTTTTGGGGGAGAGGGGTTAATATTATCAGCCTTAGTGACAAAGCTGAACCATTCATGTACAGTCAAGGTACAACATTTTTTAATTATAGATGAACCTTTAACACAAAGAACCTTTAACGCAACCCACAAAGTCTGTATGGTAACCATAAGACACTCCAGACTAATTTATGCACAAGAGAGAAGCTAAGGTGGGAATCAGATGAACTAAATATATCTCCAAATTGCTGTAGGTTGAAGAGTCATGTAAGAGAATCAGTGGCAGCTGAACAAATAACATCATGTCCAAAATTTAGTCATTGGGGTTAGTGTTCCAGGATCCCCTCTCTTTAAATCTACTTCACATTTCAGAAATATCCAAGTTTAACTCAAATGTCCTTACTCATTTGCAGCTGATGCAAACATACAACAATCATACCAGAAACAAAGAGGAAAGTTGATATCCATGTTTTTTCCGTAAATGCCAGGAGTCTGATGGAAGTATAGTAGTATAAAAGTACTGTAAGTCAGTATATAAATAATTCAATAAATACATTTGAATTAACTTCATCAAATAAGTTGAATGCATTTTCCAAAAGAGACATACTCCCTGGAACACCTTGGAGATGCAAAGATTTTCTTTACACAAGATATATTGCTTGTGGGAAGCTGGCTGGGAAGGTCACAAATGGTGATCACATGACCGCAGCTCGCTGCAATGTTATAACTGTGGACCAGGCACCTGAGTGCCCAGATCGCGGTCACATGACCACAGGACACTGCGAGAGCCACAACTTGCAGACTGGTCATAAGTGTTTGGTGCCATCGTAATTTTGAATGGTCACTGGATGAGTGGTCATAACTCAAGCGCTACCTGTTAGTCTAGATGTAGAGGAAGTTCAAGCTTCCATCTCAAATTCTGAGCTTCCAGGAAATCAGTGATACACAGTTCAAGGCATACTTAAAAAAAATATAGATTACTTCATAGAGAAGTTCAAACATTTGTGAGTCCTTTTTAATTCCACAGCACTCACAATACTGGAGAACTAAATCAAACATACCTTTCAGCAATATGAAATGAAATCTAAATACATCTCCTTTTTCGGCTCCAAATAATCTTGTACCCCCAACTGCTGAAAGTAGTACAAAAAAGTGCAATCATGTTGCTCACTCTTGTCATTTGTCAGCAATTGATTACAAAACTTGATTTTCTTTCACTTTCAAACACTTGGATGAGGTCTTTTCCACACAAAGCCTTTTCCACTCTCAATCTCTACAAAGAATCTTTAAACCAGCTGTGTGACCATCTTCACTCCTGCTAATCATGGAACACTGAGAACAGATGGGATCACTATGAGCCAAGCCATTCTCCCTTCAGCCAATTATTAAGAAAGGCAGAGGGAGGGGGGATCACCATTCTATCATGCCTTGTCAGTTGAGTTATGACAGCTCGTGAAATAATAAAAATCTCTCTGCCTCCACTCCACACAGGGAAAGACAAACTGCAATCTCCATCTTCTGTTTTTCAAGAAACACAGTGTACGTATGGACATTTTGCAAAACATGACATGACATGACATGACATGACATGACATGACATCTGAGCTGTTTGTTTGAGGGAAAACCTACCTGGCCATCAAGATATCATTTTTCCTTCAGAGAAATATCTGTTAAAAGGTATGATGATGCATGACACTGTAGTTTAGCAACCCAGCTTTTGTGTGAGTGGGGAAGAGAGAAAAATAGCTCACTTGAGCCTGGAAGATGAGAAATGGGGTTAGGGCAAGAGTTTGGTACAGCCTACTTATGTACAAGGCAAGTGAAGATGATTTTTTTGTTGTTTTGTTTTGAGAGAGAAATTGTGAAACTGATTAGAAACTGGTTAAAGATAAAAACTTGTTTGCTGCCTATGCCCCTTTCCACTGTGGTTGTGCCTTGGCATACTTGTTGGGCTCCTCCCCTTCGTCTATGTTTTTAGAGAGGGAGACATCACCGTGACTGAGAATGATGCTGACAATGAGCTGCTGGATTATGAGGATGATGAGGTGGAAAACCAGGCAGCTGGAGAAGGGTGGATGTCCCTTCTAAGAAAGACATCAAGGGACCCTATGTCTCCATCCACAGCTTCTGTGATTTCATATTAAAACTAGAACTCTAGCATGCCATTGTTGATTGTGGCTTTGAGCACCCTTCAGAAGTGCAACATGAGTGTATCCCACAGGCAATCTTGGGCATGGATGTCCTGTGCCAGGCCAAATCTGGAATGCTGTCTTTGTTCCTGCTACAGTTCAGCAGTTGGAGCCAGTAACAAGACAGGTTTATGTGCTGATGATATGTCACACCTGTGAACTGGCCTTCCAGGTTAGTAAGGAATATGCATAATTCTCCAAGTACATGCCCAGGGTCAAGGTGGCAGTGTTCTTTGGGGTCAAGAAGGATGAGGAGATTCTGAAGATGAATTGCCCCCACATTGTGGTGGGGATCCCAGGCCACATCCTGGCTTTGGCTCACAACAAGAGCCTCAGCCTGAAACATATCAAGCAGTTCATCCTGGATGAATGTGACAAAAAGCTTGAGCAGCTTGATATGTATCAGGATGTCCAGGAGATCTTCCACATGACCCTGTATGAAAAGCAGGTCATGATGCTCAGTGCTACTCTCAGCAAGGAAATCCGCCCCGTTTGCTGCAAATTCATGCAAGATCCTATGGAGATCTTTGTGGGTGATGAGACCAATCTGACGCTGCATGGTCTGCAGC
This sequence comes from Candoia aspera, assembly GCF_035149785.1. Taxonomy (NCBI): domain Eukaryota; kingdom Metazoa; phylum Chordata; class Lepidosauria; order Squamata; family Candoiidae; genus Candoia; species Candoia aspera. The sequence goes on from NC_086154.1 coordinate 54,490,476, forward strand.
AGTACTATGTCAAACTGAAAGACAATGAGAAGAACTGCAAACTGTTTGACTTGCCTGATGTCCTGGAGTTCAATCAGGTGGTCACTTTGTGAAGTCTGTACAACACTGCATAGCTCTGGCTCAGCTCTTGGTGGAACAGAACTTCCTGGCAATTGCCATACATAGGGGCATGCCCCAGGAGGAGAGATTGAGCAGGTCAACATTGCTTTCAGCTATGATATGCCAGAGGATTCAGACACTTATCTGCACTAGGTGGCTCATGCAGGTCGCTTTGGCACAAAGGGCCCGTTAATCACTTTCATGTCAGATGAGAATGATGCTAAGAACCTAAATGAAGTGCAGGACCACTTCAAAGTGAACATCACTGAACTGCCTGATGAAATCCACATCTCCTCCTACACTGTACAGAACCGATAAAAGGGGTCTTGGTCTCCATGTTCACCATAGTTTTAATTCCTGACCTCTGCCACTTTCCTGAAACTTCACATTTAATTTTACCTGATGGAGAAAGAGGTGACTGACAGCCTGGAACACAAACTCACCCCAGTCCTCTAATGTGTTGTGACAATAGCCTTTGACACTCCTGGAAGTTGTTGATGGGCTGAACTTTGTATCCTGTAGACCTAAATCTGCCTTTCTAGTTATACTGAAGTCATCCTGACTTCCACTTTTTGAAAATAAAATCATGCTTTACTATAATAACATTTTTGATAAGCAGCACAAGATTTTTGGGAGAACTCATCAATTGCAAATGAATATGCCACTATAGAAGAACATATGGAAAATTCTGGATCCTATTTTTTTATGTTGAGGCTGGGATGAATATCCTTTTTCATTTTCTGAGTTTGTCCCCTGCCAACAGTATATCAATCACTTTTTGGGAGGTGCCTTTGAGTCAGTGTTGAATCCTGGAGACTGCTTGGACAAGTCTCTGCAGATTTCTTGGGAAGATTTTCAGAAGTGGTTTGCTATTGCCCCCTTCCTGGAGCTGAGAGAGGGTTACTGGCCCAAGATCACCCAGCTGCCTTCCATGCCTAAGGCAGGACTAAAGCTCAAAGTTTCCCAATTTCTAGCCTCATACCTTAGAACTTTTGGCTAAGATGAATTGAAAGAATTTTGGGATTAGGAGTAACCCTACAGATATAGATGAAATAACAAAAGACCAACCCCCCTCTTTTTACACAATTATTGAAATTTTGGACAGGGTTAACTCATGACATCATTCTTACTGGGATAATTTTCCTAGATTACAATGCAAGGCCACTAGGCTGCCATCTGAAATGTTACCAATTTTTTTTTAATGTTGTTATAAAGGGAGGAGAACGTTAGTCATCTCATCTTTAGTGACAGTTCCTCCCCACTGAACATAATTGTTAGAAGTTGCCTACTTGAGGAAGATTAATCCACTGAATTTAGGTGTTCTTTTTGCCTTTCCTAACATCGTTGAGCACAAGTATATGAACCAGTGTTTGATTATAATATTAGCAGTGATTAACATTAGTATTGTATTGGCTGCCTGTTACCTCAGTAGATGCTTGGAACAGGTGGGAAGTATGGCTGCTGTTATGGACATTGAAAATTGAGACCGCAAATGCTACTGGGCTGTGATTGGAATGATGTGGTATCTATATTGTATGGATAAAAGCTGGCTGCTGCCATGGATCTTTACGGGGTAGCCATTTTTTTCATATACAGACGTTGTATAAGATGCCTTTGAGAGATGTTCCAGCTATTGGAGACTCACCTAACTGGGCAAGGATGGCCACTGGCACTCTTGAGAGTTTATATAACATCTGGAAACTTAAACAGCTGCACATGCATTAGGGTTCTGATATCTTTCAGTAATACATCTTTTCAAATGTTTTTTTTTAAAGGATTGCTTGGAGCTGCTGATAACTGGTAAGATAGCAAAGATTAGTGGTTGAATATCAAAAGGGTAAAATAATACGTCCTTCAATGATACTGCAATATTCAAAACAAAAAAAACCATTTTAATTCATTCATTTGTTGTAATTAGTTTTTATTTTTCCTCCACAGATAGATGACACTGTTATATAAGTGCTAGGTCAGTGAGTGATGTTAAGAAAGAGATTAGCTGCAGATATTTTAATTAATGAAATCAGAAGACGCTTAATCCTTGGGAGAAGAGCAATGACAAATCTCGATAAAATAGTTAAGAGCAGAGACATCACACTGACAACAAAGGTCCTCATAGTTAAAGCAATGGTGTTCCCCGTAGTAACATATGGCTGCGAGAGCTGGACCATAAGGAAGGCTGAGAGAAGGAAGATCGATGCTTTGGAACTGTGGTGCTGGAGGAAAATTCTGAGAGTGCCTTGGACTGCCAGAAGATCCAACCAGTCCATCCTCCAGGAAATCAAGCCAGACTGCTCACTTGAGGGAATGATATTAAAGGCAAAACTGAAATACTTTGGCCACATAATGAGAAGACAGGACACCCTGGAGAAGATGCTGATGCTAGGGAGAGTGGAGGGCAAAAGGAAGAGGGGCCGACCAAGGGCAAGGTGGATGGATGATATTCTAGAGGTGACGGACTCATCCCTGGGCAAACTGGGGGTGTTGACGGACGACAGGAAGCTCTGGCGTGGGCTGGTCCATGAAGTCATGAAGAGTCAGAAGCGACTGAACAAATAAACAACAACAACAAAACAATTAATTAATATAGCTGCCTATCTACCAAAAGGAACTCTGGTTGGCAAACAAAAGAAAACACGGTACAGTAAACAACCATTTAAAACCATAAAATACATTAAGACCCTGATAAAAACTCCCATCCCTCCACCTACCACCCTGTGCCAGTGTTATCAGCACCCTGGCCCCAGCACCCTGGGGAAATGCCAGGTCCTCACTGCTTTTCTGAAAGCCAGCAGGGTCAGGGTCATCTGGAGGGAGGCTCTCCGGTAAAGTCTCCTTCAAGTCAAATAGTTTTCTTGGCAACTTTTTCCTTCCAAGAAGCTTTTCCAACCTCCTAGTCTAGTTTATGGCTCTGGGATTTTTGGTGGTCTCTCATCTAAATACTAACCAGGTTTAATTGTGCTTAGCTTTTCAGGATCAGTGAAAGTCAGCATGCTTGGCATATGGTCCATACAACATGCCTATCAAATTGTATACTCTTTTTTTTTTTCCTCCCTGGGAAGCTCCATGTCATTTCAGAAATGCTTCCTCCAACTCCCTCCGGCCAAAGCTACTGGAGAGACATATCCTCTGGCTTCCAGAAACAATAATGGGAAAGTAGAAGGCCAGTCTGGTCTTATCCATTTGTAAGAGAAGGAGTGAGTTCAAGAAGCTTGCTTTGCCCTCCCCTGCTCAGCTCCTTGTCCAGAGGATATCAAAGCAAGAATACCTGGAGAGGGAGATCAGCTCAGCCTGAACTGATGAAATAATTTTTCCTACCCTGCTCCACTTTGTTTACCATATAGTTGGTGATGCACATTGGTTGATTGACCTAATAAAGGCATTGTCCTAATACAAATTTTAGAACTGCTTGACCATAATAAAGATTTCATTTGATTTTAGAACTGCATTATGACAGATGGTTTATTCCAGTGATTGTCTCTGTGTTAAGTCAGGTGAAAGCTACTGCCTATATACCAACAGTATGCTAAAAGAGAATGCTGCTTCTGGTTAGCTGCATAATAGCAGCACAATGATTCTCCTATTAGGGCAAGGGTACTTAAGCATTATCATCCATAATTAGAAATATCAATCAAAGCCATAGCGTATTCCAAAACAGCTGGAATTCCCCCACCCCACCCTAAAGTGCAGGCAAAGCTGCTGAAAACAGTTTCCTTCAGAAGAACAGTGTACTGTATATGTAACCAGAAGTAGAAGATTGGCAATACTGGGACTCAGTCATACAGTAATGTGCATGGCAGTCCCAATATGCTCAATTTCTTTTTACAGGAGAAGTGTTTTAGGTATAAAATTAGGGCTTCAGGGTAATTCCTGAGCACATGCTGTAAAAACAAACAAACAAACAAACAATCTTACCATTATTATTAAGCAGTAGCATAAAATATGTTATTGTTAAATTTGGAATGTTAAAACACTCACTGATATATTGGCCATGACCTTTGGTTCTGAATATAGTACTGGAAAACATACTAACAAAGGATTATAATTAATTTTTCCCCATGTTAAAAAACATCGACCAATGATTACATATTTAATAGGCATCTGGTAGAAACCACAGTGATGTCACACATCATGATATCATCGTGGAAATGATATGAATTCTGTAAATTTGTATCAGTCACATCATGAAATGAATGATGTACTATACATAATTTGCAACATTGCACAAGGACATCATTGTGTCATGATGCCATTATTTCCTCATGACTGATTGTGCTGTAAACAATTTCAAAGTTTATTATAAAACAGGTTAAGATCTTTGTTTGGGGTTGTTTTTTGTTTTGGGGGGAGGGGTTATGCTTTCAAAAGCATGCCCATGACCTAGGCTATCTTGCTGAGAAACTGAAATTATGACAGATGGCAGGTAAATGAGGGATAAAAAGTAACCTGTTAAATAATATGATGTGAAATTTACCATTTAAATTCCCATCTGGAATGCATCTTTACACTTAACTGGTTTCAGTGAGAATTTACACAACATGCAGTAAATTTATGAGTCTGTAATGCAGTTAAAGGGCTCACAAATGGACTGCAGCAACACACACAACTGTTCTGCTGAAATCAGGGCCTCAGGGATCACATAAGGCAGCAATTAGATATCCACACAGGGTGCTTGTTGCTTCTGGATTTTAGCTGTAACATTCCAGATATCCATAACACTCAACGGCTCTGAGTACTGATTCAAAAGACGAGACTGGCCTTTTTGCTTATGTGTCAGGGTTGGGGGAAGCTAAGCTAAATCACCCAAATCTTCCAGCATCTTATTTGATTGGCTGTTTTCTAAATCTGAATTCTGTGCTGTATTACCCACTGAGGATGTGTACTGCTAGTGACAGAAAACAGATCTAAAAGATGAAATGAGTCACTGGGAAAGAGTCACAAAACTTCTGCTGACTTTCCTGTTTCTACCTCAATGTTCACTTCATTAAGGGAGGAAACTTACCAACCTAATCCTGACAAAGTGGTTAGTATATTGGCTGAGACCCAACTTTGAGTACACACTCACCCAAGGATAACACTGGGCCTTCTGGAGATCCTGGGGGAAAGGTGAATATAAATAAATCTAACGAATAGATACCACACAGCTGCCAATACAAATTCAAGTGCCATTTTAACAGGTAACTTGTTTTGTGGACATACTGTATATCAAAACTCAGGCTTACTATCTCCGAATGTTAGAAATGTACAGTGAATTGGGAGTAGTGAATCATGATCTCAGTGCTTATACACTGAAAATATCTATCACAGTTTCACACAAATCAAAATATGGGCATCCATTTCACAGTTCTATAAAAGATATAGTATGGATTGAACATAAAGCTTCAGATTTTCTACTTTTCACATTTTTGACTGATTCAGACTATTTTTAGTCCCATCTTCAAATTATTTGCCAAAGACAGTACGAAGAATCTATCTGGTGAGGAATGGCTGGCTATGTTGGAAGATGTTAGATCAGCCTTTGCCAATCTGATGCCCTCCAGATAGGCTGGACTTCATATAATTTCCCAAGAGACCAGCATGGTCAATGGACATTCAATTTCATTAACCAATGCAGTAGAGTATTAATATATTTGAAAATAAAAAAAACATCATAACTGTTCATCATAACTCCTTTTGTGACAGGTTCTGATGTGTAAACGATGAAGTACAGTTGTAGTAGTGAACATTGTGATGAACATAAACATGAAGCCTTCAGCAATATATTTTGTGAATGCTACTTTCATTCAGAATGTTTCGTTAATTCTTTCTGAGTTTTCATGTCTTCATGTTATTCATATAGTAAAAGCCCTAAAGCACATTTTCTGGGTATAGAAAATGACTATATCCTCATGTACATTTTCTAAATTTCAATAAAGGACGATTTATTTCTCCACTCCAAATTTATCATTTTGACTTGGATCAGGAGCAAGTATAGTCTCATCCTTTTAAAAAAGCCAGCCATAGGGACTGAAGGAAGACCCGGAGCATCCTGAGCATCATCCCTGCAAACCAACCCTCCACCAGGAGAAGCAGGAAGCCAGGAACTCAGAGATGCAACACTGCAACAGAGATGCCAGTAGAGGGTATTGAAAACCTAAGATATTGCTGCACTGAATATGGGAAATAGGGAGAACTAAAAATCCTAGGTCAGGAAGACAAACAGGATGCAGCAGGCACTACTGAAACTCAGTGGGGTGATAGTTGTGATTGGCACACACCCTTATCACAAAGCTACAACTTCTTCAAAAGGAACAGACTTGTGGCAAACAGTGGGGTTGTTGCACTGTACATAAAAACTTAGGTAAAGGTAAAGGTAAAGGTTTCCCTTGACATTAAGTCCAGTCGTGTCCAACTCTAGGGGGCGGTGCTCATCTCCGTTTCAAAGCTGAAGAGCCAGCATCTGTCCATAGACACTTCCATGGTCATGTGGCCAGCATGACTAAACGGAACGCCGTTACCTGCCCACCAAAGCGGTACCTATTAATCTACTCACATTTGCATGTTTTCGAACTGCTAGGTTGGCAGGAGCTGGGACTAGCAATGGGAGCTCACCCCGTCACGCGGATTCGAACCGCTGACCTTCTAATCGGCAAGCTCAGCAGCTCAGCGGTTTAACCCGCAGTGCCACCGCGTCCCTTTTACTTGCACAATAAAAACTTACTTGCACAAAATTCAGGAATCAGAGGATGGAAATACTGTTGAAAGGATTTGGGTAAGAATAAAAGGAGAGAGAAACAACAGTAATACTGCCATGGGAGTAGAATATAATATAATAAATATTATATTATTGCAGTGATCCCTGACATCCAGTAGGAATTTAACCCTACCAAGAATCAGAGAGCTAACAAAATCTTTGTCCTCTCTTGCTGAACATTCGTCAGAAGGGGGAAGAAAAAACAAGCATGTCTGCTGTCCTAGGCCTGCTCCTCAATTAAAAGAGAAGAAGAGAATCCTGGGGGTAAAGTGATTGACTTATAGTATTCCTCTGATAATATCCAGAGGAAGTGGTGCTGAGAAAATCAGACTTGCATACTGGACTTTGGAAGAACAGATTGCGCTGAATTCCAAGGAAAGGTAAGTCAGATCCAACAGCTTGAAATCCTGAATGGGAAAATGTATCCAGGAAGGATGGGAAATTCTACAAAATGAGATACTTCAAACAGAGGCTGTATGGTCATCTGTCATAGGTGGTCTATTGGATCCTACATGGAACAGGAAGCTGGACTAAATGATGTCTACAGTCCCTTCCAACACTATGATTCTGTGACTCAAAATTACCTACTCAGTATCTCTATGTTTCCTTTTGATTGGTTATGGTGAAGGAGAGTACCCAAATTGGGATTATGCCAAAGTATCATTTCATTACTACATCTGTTTTTGCCTTTTCATATGCCATTCATCTGCACTTACACGTAGATCCAAATTATAAAATTCATATAGCTCCAAATGATTACTACACACAACTGAATGATTTTGAGGGACTTTTTAAAAACAATTAGATGAACAAAAATATGGCTGAGTTCACACATTACACTATGTCACAATGTGGTTTGTTTGGTTTTAGTTCAGTAAGACATAAAACCAACCAAATTGATTTATAAATCATGATTTATGGTTTAATGTTAGACCATTATGGCTTTTTCCATGAACTGTGTTCTAAAAAATGACACAGTTTTTGCAAATAAGTAATCCTTGGTTTTGTGTATCATTCTTAACCCAAATGAAGCAATTGTAAACTTGTTTTTCCCAAGTTATGAAATGAACTTCCTTGGGAGCTGTGCTTAGCCCTCCCTCTGTTTTCAGGAAAGGAGTCAAAACATTCCTCTTTAGCCAGGTCTCTTCAGCTGGAAATAAATAATTGTTTCAATTTTTGTAATCACATTTTAGACAATTATAATTGTTTGTTTAATTCCTTTGAATGCCCTCTGAGTGAAAAGGTTGGACAAATCATCATCATCATCATCAACATCACCATCACCATCACCATCACCATCACCATCACCATCACCATCACCATCACCATCCAGAATTAAGCAGGTACAGTATACCTTTTACTTTTACCTTGATAGTTTGTTTCTGTTTCTATTTTACTGTTGATGTCATGCAGGAATATTTCATGTCTTCCTTTATAGTGGAAAGTAAAGATGATGATGAATAAGTGAGATTAATGTAACTTGTAGAGTTATATTAAGAGCCAATTTGGTGTAGTGGTTAAAGCATCAGGCTAGAAACTGGGAGACCGTGAGTTCTAGTCTGGCCTTAGGCATGAACTCAGCTGGGTGACCTTGGGCCAGTCACTCTCTCTCAGTCCAAGGAAGCAGGCAAGGGCAAACCACTTTCTAAAAACTTGCCAAGGGATCTGTCCAGGCAGTTGCCAGGAGTCAACACTGACTCAAAGGCGTGCACACACTCACACACATCTATTCTTTCTCTCTCACACAGTCTGTATGCATAAGCTCAGGCTAAACAGCCTAGCCCTGTTTAACTAGAACTGATGGGCTGAGGATCCAGTATTTCAGAAGCACAGCTAAAATGCAACCATGTCTTAAACTGCTAGTTACATGACTGAGCCCTCAGCAATTGACTCAGTAAGATTGTGCAGTAATCTGTGCTGTTTATCAACTTGTATTATTCTATTATTTTCTATTTTCTGTACCTACATAGCTGAATTTATCCACAGATAAAAGAGGCAATGAATATTATTAGGAATGGGACTGAAATCAATATTTTGGGTCAATATTTTTATAGGAAGAATTGATTCCACATGCACATTTTGAGGGAACTCCTAACAGGCATCCAGCAGAAGCTGCAATGATATCTCATGCATCAACACATCATCATGTGAACATGAATTACACAATTTGTGTAGTGTCATGACATCATAACACCAATGACATACAATATGTAATTCACATCATTTGCTTGATGACATACATGACAATGCTTCCTTGCCTTCTGTGTGGATGTCTATGCTTCCTATCTAACTTTGGGAAATTACAACCAACAGGTATCCCTCCTTGTTTTACCCATACTATAACATATCACATGTTGATAATCTATTCATATGAGAAATATGAGAAATATGACAGATGTGATGAGGTCAAAGATTTATTTATTTATTTATGGGATGTGATTCAAACGGAGAACATTCTGCAGTGTTAAATTGTCAGACTTTAAAATGTATCTATATGGCACAGTGGGATTTTTCATTGCTTATGATGCACCTTAAGCTATTTACATATCTTAGGATAACTGATGGTTTTATACCACTCCAAAATGTGCTTCCAGTTGTAACATTTAATTAGATTATAATTCCTAATTTCTCAGCCTCAGCCTCAACCTCATCCCACCATGTTCCTCAACCTCATCCTAAACATGGGTATCCTTCCTAAGAATCAACATAAATGTAAAGATTTCTTGTGGATGTGTTGTCATGGAAACCACATCCCTGCTCTCTCCTGCATTGTTTTCAGCTTTTTCTTTTTGTAAATTACCCTTCTATTCTACATATCACAGTGGTGAACATCACTCCATTTTTAATTAAATGTGCGTAGAATATTTTTCTTTAATCCATGCCAAGCAGAATACTGAAATGAAATCAGACTGCACCATTTTTTTCTTGCAATTGTTGGCACAGAAACACAAATATTGCCATCAGCATCCTGTTGAAGATGTTCTCTTCCAGATGAGATATTAAACTGACACCCTGCATACTTCCTGTATGTTTTTTAAAAAAATTATCTGGAACTTCTTGTTCTGTGACATATTTTAATTTTAAAAGCTACAGTATGTATTGACAATCATATAGAAAAACAGTGTTGAACAGTTTCAGAAGATTTTTTTAAAGTGCCAGGCTATACTATTGATGTCTTGATTTGTTATATATTCTGTATTTTGAATCATATTTAACTTCTTGTTTTGAATAGATCATTGCCTTGCTTTTCTAAGTGCAGATAAACAGAGAAGTTGGAAATTACAGTAATAAAACAGAGTCACCCCTTCTATATTTGTTGTAATAATTATACAAGTTTTTGGTTTTCAAAGTTTTATTTTGCAGCCTTCCATAAAATATTGCTCTATTAATCTCAGGAACAACTAGAGGTGCATGAATAGCTTTCCTCACTATTATTTCTTGTACATGTCCAGAACATCAGGTTCTGTTTTTAAAATATGAAACCTATAGATGAAGATACCTTGATTCAATGGAAAAACAGAACTCTACTTGCTTCTACAGAAGAAACTAACTGAAGATCAGCACTCAGTCATCAGCAACTAAAAGGTCCTCAGCCAATCTCAGGTCATTTGGTGCATTCTGGTTTTGATGAAGAGATTTCTCAGTTAGAACCATGACAACTAAGAATGAGTATATGATATTTTCTAGAATAGAGTAGAAGCATTGACACTTTTAGTAAAATAGGGTAAAGAGTGGTAAAATACAGACATCTTACATTAATGCTGCTCCCCAAGATTTATGAAGTAGCAGCAGCAGGCATTAACCACCTTCTATCTTTGTAGTAAGTACAATTTAAGACTGAACTCTTTGCTAGGACTACAGATCTCCATCTTGGTTTTGCTTCTCCAGAATTGTTTGCGTGCCATCAAGTTGTTTTCAACTCTTAGTGACCACATAGACAGATTTTCTCCATGACAATCTGTGTCTGACCTGGTCCTTCAGATCTTCCAACGGCACCCCCATCACCTCTGTAACTGAGCCTATCCACCTTGCTGTTGGTCGTCCTCTACTTCTCTTTCCTTCCACCTTTCCCAGCATTGTAAAATGTCAGCCTCTCCCTCAACTGTATTCAGCCTTCAGGCCTACCCCATCTCCTTCAACACTTTTTCATCAGACTGGTAGAAGGTAGGGGTATCCATCTCAACACAATGCCAATATGACATGATGTGGGACATTCATGAATGAATTCCTCATTTTTCTGAAATATTAATCTAGGGGTGACATTCTTGCCACCAGAAAAATGTCCTATAAGCTACTAGGACTCAGTTCCTCAAAATTGGCCCCAGGATAACAGAACTGAAATATGGATCAACCCTGGCAATCAATGGGGTGACAGAAGTTGTAGTCAGATTGCCCTCTTATCTAAGAAGACCAGGTTCTCCCTTTAGCTGAAGAAAGAGCTGGCAAAGGCTAGTTTGTGTGTGCATGTTTCAGCTTATGGTCTTTGCAAAGATAGAAAAGGAAAGGCATTTGTGTTTGTCACCAGTAACCATAATGTGGTTAAGCTTTCCAACTCTCGTCTTTTTTTTTTTTTGCTGGAAGCAAGAACTTAACAATCACAAATGCAGTCATCAGAAAACAATACTAGTCTGCAGTCTTTCTCAGCAGATCCCTCTCCCTGGATGAACACTAGAAAACATTAGGTAAAAATACTATATATCTAGCAGGCAGCCTTTTTTAGATCCAAGCATGATTACAATGATAAAGCCATAAAAAAGAGAATTTGCTTTCAGTTAAATTACACCTTTCATCCTGAAAGCCCCAAAGTGCTTTTGTGCATCCAGCAATAAAGCAAGATGCTCTCATGAGGACAGCAACAGATGCAGGACATGAAATCAAGCAGCCACCTTCATTCCTTTTTCAGCCTACCTTGTAACCTATGAGCACACCATGCTCCCTTTTAGTCACCACTTTTCTTGTTGAAAGCTGGGCATTTCATACCTTTGCCTACATCTATTTTTAACAGGAAATTCATTTGTCTGCCTAAAGTGTAAATCTCAAAAGGTGAAGCTCCAGGTTTCCAAGGGTGTCCTATCTTAACTACCTGGGACTTATCATCTGGGCAATCATTGCCAACCCATGCCTTGGCCCACATTCTGTGGCTTTTTTTAAAAAAAAGTATTTGACACTGATTGATAGCATTTTTACAGCTGGCATAGTGGGAAGCAGTATAGTGTAGTAGTTTTAGGAGATGCTAGAGCAGCCAGGAAGACAAAGAATTTAGGAGAGGAGTGGAGAAGGAGACAAAATGGAAAATGACGAGAGTGCTGTGTCTAAACTGCTCTATAATAAAGAGTTTTAATTTACAAGCTACTCTTGAGTGCATGTCAAGAATCCAGTAAAAATAACACAACAAGTAGCATAAGCAAAATTACCTTCCACAATACTTTGGCTTTCTTTTACCTTTCCAGCACAACAAAGCAAAAGTTAACAGGATTTTCCAATTTGGTTGTCTCCTAAATCTCACAGCTTCAGTGCAGCATCAAAACTGGGAATCAGTGAACTCACTCAAGCTCTATTACAGAATATATTCCACGGAATATTCTGAGCCTGGAGGAGGAAGGGGAATGCTTCTGTGGCTTCTCTCTCCCTTGTATCTGAAGCAGGAGGGGGAAAAGAGGTACTTCAGCAGCAATTCTCTTCATAGTTTCATTGAGGTCCTTCAGATTTACTTTCCAGCAGACATATATAGGATTACACTGTTAAAAGACTGTTAAAGGTAGCTGATTAACTTGCTTTTAACCAATTTGAATGCAGAATATTTTTTTCAGATATTTGAAGAGATATTTACTAATCAGCAGAGAAATATGTGCAGGTAGAAATTCTGTTTAATTTACTCAAGAGATGCACAGAAGAGGCTTAGAGCAATCGTAATTAGGCATCCTGTTACTAAACACAACTCACAGAATCGAGAATAAGACAATCAATGGCTACTAGCCATTATGACCCTGTGCAACTAGTGGTTTGCAGTAAACTTGGTGCAAGCCAGGAAATATTAAAGTTGTTAGACTAGATTGCAAGTTGGTAGATAAAAAGAGGTACTAAGGTACAAACTCATGCCAGACATGCTGTCATGTTCGCCGTTTCAATGTGCTTAGTACATCGTAACGGTTCGCATGTCATTAAGCTGATGCATGTTTCATCTTTGCAGGGAGGACAGTTCTTCCTACTAGAATGCTTATCTCTTGGCTGCAAGCTTGGAATGTATTTGGGTTATCTCATCTGTTCAAGGTTGCTTTCCCAGGCTAGAAGGGATGACGGTTAACAGCACCTGGGAGGGGTGGTGTACATGCTGCCAGGCGGGAGGAGGGTTTTTAGTTTGTATTTGGCGTGCTTTCTGTCATTCTCAGCTTTCTCTGTTCTTGCCACAAGTTTCCTAATAAATCAGATTTCATTTAGCAACCTCTTGTGAGTCTGAGTATTTGGACTGGGCAATCATTACATATGCTGACTCCAGGTTATAGTTTAACCAGTCCCCAGTCCTCAAGGGTTGTATAAGGAGAGGAGGGATGGAATGGAAGAAAGAAGGAGAGAGAGAGAGAGTGCGCACACTAGGTTAGATACATATTTAAGACAGATGAAAGGAATAACTAAGAAAGGAATATTTGAAAACTATCCCCTGTGTGGGCAGAAAGACTACTTGGGAGCAAGAGATGAAGAAGAGAAGGCACCAGGCTTTGTGCAAAGTGTAGCAGAGCTGAATGGAAATGCAGAAGAGGAGAGTTGTTTTGATACTATTAATTCAGCAGTTTAGTGTCATTTAAAGTTCTTATTGTACCAGTAGATACCCTACTCGTGGGTTTACATACGCTGTTTTTAATGACGTAAAAGTTCACAGTTAGAGATGGCCATATTCTTAGCAGGTATAATGAGATAAATTCTACAGGGGCTGAAGACATTCTGTCTGGACTATCTTTGTGGGAAAGCAGCTTGATCTCAGGAGCAGCTCTAGTGTTACAGCAGGGGGTACATCTGCATTAATGCCAGCATTAGAGATCATGGGCCTCTCCATGCCAGTGGTGAGGGGTGCTCATGGACTTCCTGAATGTATCTGGATAGTTATCAAAAAATAGTATTGGATAAAACAGAGCTTTGATCTCATGTGCTCTTACATTCCACTTAACAGTAATAATTTGCTATAATTCCATTCGATTTATGATGGTAACCAAATGCACTGAAAAATATGCTGGGGAAAATGTTTGTAGTCTGGAGATTGGTGATAAGTATTAGGAGTACAAATTTATGTTAGCATGTTCATTTGACTATCATATAATACAAAACAAACAGGGCAGGTAAACAAGGTTCAGGCTTTGCTGTTAAAAAAGGAATGGAAATTGGAAATTATAAAGGAAGATACAGGTGTGCACTGCCAATTTACTGAGAAAGAAATAACATAAAATTGAATGTTTAAAAATGCAAATCCAAAGAAGCTGGCATTTCAGGCAGTCTAATTACTTACATAACCATAATTTAAATCACTGAAATGTGAAGAAGCCATTGTATAAAACAAACATTGGGAAAAATTTGCATGGAAAATCTGCAACATAACTAATGACAAGCATATGTCATGGCAAATTCAATTTAATGGTGGTTACCCAGCTTTGGGTGCATTTATAAAACACTTGGAATGATGAACAACCAGACAAGGAATTTATGCAAAAGAAAATTCAAACGGACAGAGCAAAATCGTAACCTTCCATGAAAGGACATAACAGAATAAATATTCCATTAACAGTAATAGGACTTGCCTTTCTAATTTCACACACACTGTGCTGCAAATCTGCTCCTTTCCCTAAAGAAAGAAATTGCACTAGAATTTGATCTTTCCCAAGAGGAATCAGAATCCTTTGTAGTGAAACAGAATTGGGGAGAAGGTTACCTTAAATTATGTCCCAGCAAACAAGGGGTTAAACTCATGTTGACTTCCCATCACTAGCAAATCTGCAGAGACATGAGAAATAATTTTACTTTTGGCACAAACACATTGGAAACCTGAAGGTTTTACAAATATTAGAAATAAAGGAAGTGGGAACAGATCTATTTTTGTATATGTTTTATTTGGAGAACCACACAAATATGTGGTATATATGCATGTTGCAGATAGTATTCAGATTACAAGAGAGCTGTGGGATTTAGTGGTGGCATTCTGGAATAAGTGGCTTGATGGCAGCCTCTTATGCAAATAGGTCCTTAGAGGAATGGAACAGAGGCGAGGGAGAGATCTCATAAATGACTGCAGAGCACTCAACTAATCTCTCTCTGAGCTGTTCTTTCCTGAATCCTGACTGAGCACAAGCTTATGTTCTTCTCTAAGCACCTGGATGGAGTCTGAAATTAGCAGTTCACTAGCCAAGAATCACACATCACATAATCTATAGTTTGTTCAACAATGACATACTGTATAAATTGTAACTGGCCATCCTACAACATCGTTACAGCCAAGCAAACATCAATGCAGCGAATTTCAAAGTGCAGTTGCCTGGGAGATTATTTTTATTTATATTATATATAATAATTTTTTAAAAACTTGCCTAATTCCCATACATCTATTAACTATGAAGTCAAGAATACTTGACCCCAATCGGTGATCCATGCATACTGCATACAAACAGCATCCAGTACTATATGCTGTATTTCACTCTACAGAGTCTACAATGAAATCTAATGCATCATTTCCTTAAAAAAACTATCTTCAGAACATGTAGGATTGCAGGTACATGCTTCAGTGTTTTTGAAACAGATTCTTACAGGGATTAAAAAACACCCCAAATAATAGGGAAGGGAAAAGAAAATGTATATTAAGAGATGTTTCCTTGTTAGATATATCAACACATTGGTGACAGAAGAAAGGATGATATACATACTGTAAACATTCCCTTGAACAGAACTCAGTTTAGCAGACTTCAGATACCATGGACTATATTTTTATCTGGATGGCACCCTCAAATAAGGGATTTGTTCATGATTTGCTGCCCCATTCTAACATTCTACCTTTGAAAAAGGGTGAAAGAGATTTCTACATAGAGAAAAGGTAAAATTAAAATTAACCTTTCCTTGAACCATGGCGAAGTGGCTCACTTATCCAGTGTTTGAAGAAAAGATGATTAAGTGGGAGTCCCAAGAAGTCAGAGTCTATTGCTCCTAGCAGGTCACAGTTTTATGCAACTTCTTCCAGCATATGCCCTTCACTCTTCTACAAAGCTCTTAAGAATCCAGTTTATGATTAGAAATGTCTGATTTTTCCATGGCTAGACATGGTCGAAAAAGCACCATTCTAGAAAAACATCCTTGAGCTGGGCAGGACAAATAGGGGCTGCCAGCTAAAACTATCACAATAGGAACAATAAATACCTTGTCCTAATAGAGAAGAACCTGCAGAAACTTCCTTGCTTAAATGGTCTTGCAGGTAACATATCAAATCACACAGGGCTTTTATTCCTTTAAGAATATTTGGTTCATGAATGGGATTTAGTCAAGTCCCAGAGCTGCAATAATGGGAAAAGTTGCAGCTATTAAATGTTGTTCTAATTTAAGGGGCCAAAGCTTAATCCCTTGGTCCCCCTGCTTAAGTGGGCTGCAGAAGTCCCATTGAGCAAATACAGCTAGTCAAACTGAATGCTCTGATTATGCTACTGTCTCTGAGGTTTTACTGGAGGCATTATTATCATTAGATTCAGCCAAACAGTGACTGAAAGCAGACCCTGGGCCAAATTGCATTGCTTGATCCATTATTCTGCCCATTGCCAATTGCTAATGTGGGCTCGATGGTACCAGTTGATTGCCTTTTCTTTTGTCACTGTAAGGCTGCCATCTTTTCCACAGGCTTCTGTAACACAGACTTTTACAAAACCAAATGAAAACAATTCTCCATTTCACAGACATGAAGAGTCCATACAGGAACATGGGGGGTGGGGGGGAGAGGGGAACAAGTGATACGTGTTTCATGGTCTCAGGACCTCATGAAATGACACAAATTATGTACAACAGTTATAACATCATACAAAATAATACAGGCTGTATTATTTTGTATGATGTTATGATATTGCACATATCATGATGTGTCCAATAACATTTTAACATCACTGTGACTTTTCCTTGATGCCTATGGTCAAACATCACCCACTAATTGCTGCACATTAAACTATTACTAAGGCTCAGATGAAAAGTCAGAGTTTTCTTCTTTGTTTTTAATGGCAGTCCTCCTGTAATCAAGGCAGTTTCTCTCAACAGGCTCAGAGAAACAGAAGAAATTTGCAGAGCTACTAAAAGAAGAAGAAGTATTAAATGCAAAAGGGAAGGAAAAACAAAATTAAATTGTGCAGTGGATTCAGAATGCTGACTGTCCTTAGCATTCTAAGCAGAAAACCAGGAAGGAGACCAATGGAATGGAGTACAGGTAGTCCTCACTTAACGACCACAATTGGGACCAGAATTTCCGTTGCTAAGCAAAGCTGTCATTAAGAGAATCCAACCCGATTTTACAACCTTTTTTGCAGCAGGTGTTAAGTGAATCATCGTCAGCATTAAGTGAACCGTGTGGTTGTTAAGGGAATCACACAGTTCCTCACTGATTTTACTTGCCAGAAGCCAGCCAGGAAGGTTGAAAATGGCAATCATGTGACCATGGGACTCTGCAATAGTCATAAATGTGAACCGGTTGCCAAGCACCCAAATCGTGATCACATGACTGTGGGGACACTGCAACAGTCGTAAGCCTGAGGACCAGTCACAAGCCAGTCTTTTCCAGCACCATCGTAAGTCCAAACCATCACTAAACAAATGGTGGTTAAGTGAGGACTACCTGTATATTGAACCAGAGCACTCCATCTTGCAGCATTTCATTAGCAACCACAATGACTCTTATACTGGATTCTTGCAGCCCAGATACTGTAGCCCCACTTAAGTCATAATATGGCTCTTTGGTTTGGGGTTGTCATTCGTGACCTCATGAAATGACACAAATTTTGTACTGTGTTCTATTAGCTGGCCTACTAAAAATAGAAACTTCTGCTTGGATTTACACTTTTTCTTACTGACTTAAGCTTTCTTTTTTCCGAGTTGGCTTGGCCCCTTTGATTATGACCAACAGCTTTCAATCTTCTTGGTGCCAGGCAATACATGCCAAACTGCAATTACATGGCTTTTCAGGGGCAGCCATCATCTTGTTGGGCTATGAACATGCACTAGCTGATCTCAAACAACGGGCCATTGATTTAGAGCTACAATCAGATTTATCAGTTTTACCTAAAAACATTTTTTGGGGCCATTCTGCAGATCTTCTCCAACCAGCCAGATATCTTAGCTGCATAACGATTCCAAAATTTAGAAGGGCCTTATCTCTGGCTAGATTCAATGCCCTTCCAACAGCTGTTACTGAAGGGAGATATCGAAATATCCCTTTCGATCAAAGACTGCCCATGTGGCAGAGGAGTAATTGAAACAATGGAACCTGTCATTTTATACTGTCCTCTCTATGCAGATGTTCGCCAGGAATTATTATCTCAATTTTTTACGAAACATCCAGGTCATTCAGATTCTTTTTATCTCAAGCTGTTTCTATCAGACCAATCTGATATTACTTCATTGGCCATAGCTAAATATTGCTCTATAATTTGCAGCATGCCACAATATCTCTTCTAATTTTTCTTAGATCTTTTTAGAATTTTAAGTGTTTTTTCTTTTATTCTAATCAGATGTGAATCTTCAGTTTTATTTGCTGGTCTCTGACCGAATAAAATTGATTTGAATTATTATCTATCAGAATTAGAATTATTTTTAATTTGCATGTAAAATATGGGCAGTTTGTAACATCTTAAAAGATGAAAAAAAAAAAAGATGGAAAAACCCTGAGTAATATATATGCTTGAGCAACACAACAGCCAGCTGTTGAAGATTGGGTTGTGGGATTGGGGGAGTTACTTCACTTGGTGATAATGTGGTGAAATTAAGGTAAACAAATTCATTTTGAGTCACAAAGGATATATTCAGGGGTTTCTATTGGCTACCTTGTTGCTATAGTAACAGCTGAAATCTATTAGTACTGGCCTTTTTTCTTCCAATCTCAAGTTAAATAAAGAATTTGCTAATATGAAATGACTTCAAAACACATTACTACTAATAGGGACTATTTATCCACCTTATACTAATTAACAGGTGACTTTTGTTGAAGTACATTAAATAAATAACAAAGAAAAGACACTCTTTTTCCTCCTGAAAGGAACAGAGCACTGGAGAAAGCTATAATTAATTGTTCCTTTATAGATGCAATCTGAAATGTACTTACCAGGGAATAAAACTCATTGACCTTGACACAGAACTGAGCTTTATCACACAAACATATATAGTCATCATGTTGTTCATTTGGTGACAGCAACATTATGCAAGGTGGAGAAAAGAGGCAAGCAAAAGAAAAAAAGACATAAGATAAAAGAAAAGGAAATCTAGCTAAATTTTGTTGACCCCATCATTCAGTATGCTGCTTCATACCTACCTCTATTTGCTTGCACCATGACCATACAGTGCTTCATACACTGCCTGTTGTCTTTTGGATTTTTCACCCCTCTCTCCTCAGCTCCATCCAACTACAACTTTCCCTTCCTCTTGACCTATTCACTCTTCCTTCAAATATTTGATTGACAGTTCTACCTTCATTCATTCTCTTTATATGACCAAAATACCTCAACATACTTCTTTCATACCTGGACACTCATTTTTGTATTAAATCCACATTTATTAAGCACCCATTCATTCTTGATCTTACATCTTCTTCTTCTTCTGTTGCACACACCCCTTAAGTACCCCATTCCAACTGCTTTCAATTTACTTTTATGCTTCTTCTAGCATATTCAATCCTCATTTCTATATAACAAAGTCACCAGAAACACATACACAGCATTTTTGTTTCTTTTGATACACATTTCCTCATAAAAGACCTGCTACTTTTCTACTACCATTTATTCATGCATTTTTCAATTTTTAGTAAAAGTTTTATAAAGGTATATAAATTCCACTACTTGCTCTTGTTTCCCACCAAGTATATAGGTAATCCTCATTTAGTGACCATAATTGGGACCAGCAACTCAGTCATTAAGTGAAGTGGTTGCTAAGTGAAATTGCGACTGTGCTTAGATCTTACTTCAGCTTTCCTTTGCCTTACAGACCTGCAAAGGTCATAAATGTGAGGACTGGTCGTAAAGTTATTTTTTCATCACCATTATAACTGTGAACAGTCGCTAAATGAAGCAGTTGCTAAATGAGGATTACTTGTATATTTATTTATTTATTTATTGAATTTATATAGCTGTCCATCTCACTTGCATATGACTCTCGGTGGCATACACAGTTAAAACAAAAACTAAACAATCAGCATATTTTATTCATTAAAACCAATTAAAAAAAACCTATAATAACAAAAAGACAGGGAAGAATCCAATCTAAACTTATACCAGCCATTTAATGGATTCCATGCTTCCGTGGGATCCTCCAAAACTGTATCTTTTAGTTTTCTTTTCAAACCAACCATCCTTGGTTTTTCACACATTAATTTTCAGATGCATATCCTTATTGCATCATACAGCCCATCCAACATTTGCTGAAAATTATCCAGGTTCTTAGTCAACATGACATTGTCTGCTTTCTCCGAATCAATAAATTCACTCTCTCATGTTCATAGAGCTTCCTCGATGGCATGAAAAATAAAAATTAAGCCTTCATACCCCTGCCTGTCATTAAGCCCTGCAACACTTGCCTAAATTTCTTTTAGTCATCTCTTGCACCTTTTCAATCAGAATTTTGCCAAACATCTTCCTAGGCACCCTGAACAAATGAACACTACTGTAGATTTTCCATTCACTCTTGCTATCTTTCCCTTTGAATAGGGAAACAACAAGATAGGCACAGGTGCAGTTTTCAGCTACATACATTAAACAGTTCACACAGCCTATATTTTTAAATTATCATTTCACCAGATTCCTCATTTATACCCGTACCTTCCTCATCTTACCATTGTTCACTATTTTCTCAGCATTTATGGCTTCATTGTCTTCTTTGTAATGCCAGTTAGCCATGTAAATGGTCTGCTTTAGATATCAGGCTCAACAAAACTTTTAACTGGTGACACGAGTCCATGTGTGAATTCCTCTACTTGTATAGCCAATGCAGTTATAAGGGATAGCTGTACAGAGCTTGGTTTATGAGTGGTGCTGGATGGGGTGGCACTGCCTCAAGCAGTCCCTGTGCACCATCTGGGGGTCCTCCTGGACTCACGTCTCCTGCCTGATGAATAGGTGGCAGTCATGGCCAGGAGGGCCTTTGCTCAACTTCAGGTTGTGTGACACTTGTGCCGGTTCCTGGATCAGGAGGCTCTACTGTCAGTCACTCATGCCCTGGCCACCTCCTGAATGTATTACTGTAATGTGCTCCACATGGGGCTGTCCTTGAGGAGCATCTGGAAGCTGCACCTAGTGCAAAATGCGGTGGCATGGGCAATTATGTGCACACCTAGATCAGGTTGGCATTGGTTGCCAATTTGCTTCCGGGTTCAGTTCAAGGTGCTGGTAATGACCTATAAAGCCCTACGTGGCATGGGGCCAGGCTATTTGAGGGACCACCTCTCCCCAATGAAACCTACCCATCCCATCAGGTCTGGCGGAAGGGGCATGTTACATGTCCCATCCATTAAGCTGTGAAGAGCTTGGTTTCTGGGTATATGATAAGTTCACTCCAGTTTAATGTCTGCTTCCCAGGGAAAAAACAACGCTCGATATTGGAATTTTATGCACCCATAACTAGAAGTGAGCCCCATTGAACATATTTGGATTTACTTGGACCAAAGAAAGCACAGGATTGGTCAGCGTTGGAGCTGCCTTCTAAGGAAGCAACTGCTTTATCTCATATCTTGTTCAGGAGGTAATAAATTCATAATCAAGTTCTACTTGACACATTACAAAAGAAAGACGTTTCTGTGTAGAAAAACATCTGACTTCCCCACTAAAGATAATCACATGTGATGATTACACCCACTTGCATCTGCTTGCATACGGTACATATCTATTAGGTGCTTGTATAGACATGTACATGCAGTTATCATTAATCCTGCAGATTTTATCTGTGACCTGAAATATCCCATAGTGACAGTCTTTCCCACTGAAGGACGGCAATAAAGATGGCCCAGAACTGAAGCCGTTACAGTCTCTTCATGTGCAGACCAACAGGTGCTTCACTGAATGTGACTCAATGCCGTAATGAAAAGGGCCGCTTCAGGGCTTTCCTTAAGCACAGCCAAAAAGACCGCTTTGCCAGCAGTGAAAGTATTTGCACAAGAGAAGAAGCAGTTAACTACAATCTGGAGGAAAGTAGATCTATTGATAATGAATGCAGAGATGATTTTGGCTCTCTCACTGATTGTCAGCTTATGGCTTTTAACTCTGCCTTACCATTCAACGTGTATTGGGGGGTTCAGGCATCTACCCATCCCCACCCCCCACCACACTTCCAAGGGGAAAGGAAATTCTTACTCTTTCACAAACTGGTTAATATTGAGAGAGGGAAGGGGAAAAAATAGCACAACTCGGAAAGCTCGGATTTGGTCAGCTTCCAAGCCATGGCAGCTGCAACCGGCGATTAGTTTTATGTGGTGTCAGTTGCATTTTTATCCAGTCGGACTGTGCTTGTTTTCCTTAGCTTTGTTTTTTTCCAGTTTTAGTGGCTAGTTCAGAGGCAGATGTGGGCAATTTGGATGAATGTTCATAGGATGTTTGCTGGGAAGGGTGAAAGTGTGGCTGACCTCCAAAATATGACACCTCCTCAACCATTTCAGGCTCTTTTTTTCGGGGATAAAATGCTTTCCCCCTTTAAACAATCTCAGTACTGGAGAATCACTGTTACTACCTTCCACTCACATATCTGGAGGGATAACTAGAGCATATAATTAGAAACTGGCTGAGGTTCAGTTATTTAAGCCAGCTTACTCACAGAATCAAAGGAGATATTAGAGCTATCAGGTCAGGGCTGTAAAAATGGGGACAGTCACTAGATGGCAGCAAAGAGCTTGAGATATCTGTATCTCTGTGCTGACATCTACCGGTTGTCAATTTTTGCACTGTAAGTACTTTAGCTTTAGATCCCAGATGCTGGCACGATTAAGTCAACATGCTAAGACAATAGCTGGATTTCTATACTCCTCTGAACCATAATTACCCACCCCATTTTAATCCAGCGTAGCAGGCCATGTAAGCAACCCTGTAAGAAATCAAACATAAACATTCAGCGGAGTGCTCCGAAGTTCAGTCGCTATGACAAGCTTGTTAGCTGGCAAGATGGAAATGTGGGAAAGCAAAGCAGGAAAAAAAAATCCCAAATTTGTGTGTCATTCCTGGTCAGGCACTATGTTTATTTTCTCTTTATTGTCCCACTTTTCATATAGGTAGAGCCAAGGCAAAGTGAATGAGACCCAAAGTCTAATAGTCCCTCCTCAGTATTGGCATGAGTTGATCATTATAATCTTTTGCTGTTTTGGCACATTAAAAAGGCTGAAGAGCAATGAAGTTGTTGCTTAACCGGTCAGGTTTGGCTAGACAACCTTTAATTTTTTTAAAAAAAATTAAACAGTGATAGACAAAGCAATGAAGATCAAAAATGGCATAAAACGGAACCAACCCATTCCCAGCAAAAGATAGAAACATCCAGGAGCAAGTATTAAAAAAGAAAAGAACAAATTAGAGGGAGTGAAAGTATATAAAATCTTAGGAAAAAGTACATTTAAAATACCCATATTTATTGGTTCCCTCTCCCAAAATCTATATGGACAGGTGATGGCACTCTGTTAGGAATTTTTCATGTGTGTTTTTACATTTTTTGTGTGTGTTTTTATGTGTTTTTCATGTGTGTTTTTTATGTGTTTTTACAGAATAGCTAAATGCAATTTCCACATTTTTAATATCATTGACCCAAAGAAAGATGACCTTTAATCAATATTTTATAATATTCTTCTGTTTCAAGGCAATCTCTAGATTTTTTTTTAATTATGGGAGGAACACTTTGAACTTGATGAGTCACTGTAGAACATTTTATGGTTTAAAACTCTCTTCAAATCTGTTTTAGAAGTCATCCGAGTCTTTCTTGATTGAGAAATCAAAACAGCAAATATTAACCTCTCTGGTGGCAATAGCTATTTACTTACTCATTTTGATGAAAAGGTTTTGAGGCATTTGTGAAAAAATGGACAATCTTTGGTAACTAATTCTTTTCTTTCTTTCTTTGTGCTCTCAATTTGGTCTTGACTCTGGGACAAGACCCTGCAGTTTTCCTGGCAAGATTTTTGCAAGTGGTTTGCCACTGCCTTCCTCCTAGGGTTCAGGGAGAGTGACTGACCCAAAATCACTCAGCTGGCTTTGTGCCCAGGTAGGATCAGAACTCGGGATCTCTAGCCTGGTGTTTTTAACCACTACAGCAAACTGGCTCTCAGCTAATTCCAGGGCAGCCTTATTTTCCATTTTACCCAGAATTTCTAAAATAGCGCAACACAACAAAATAATTTAATTTTCACTGTAACTTGCAAGATGCATTAACTTACTAGGTAACCAAGTTGAGAATGCATGTATGGACCATGCCTTTGCTTGAGCGACTTGCCTTCAGTGATATTATTAAACCAGCTTGACTATATCATTGCTTCAGTGTTGTAAGAGAAAGACCTGGTAAACTGGGATGAGAAAGGAAGGCTGTGCTACTGTTAGGAGCACCATCAATAATTCTTCTTCCTCTGTTCCTTAGCAAGCAATGTGGAAGAAAGGAGTTCTGTTCTTTATTTTTGTTCATTTTGTGAAATATCAAACATGCTACCTAATAAGACACCTGCTCATTGGATTTAGTTTGCCAGGAACACCCATAATTGGCTGAATACCATGTGAGAGATTATATTAAGAGGGAGGAAGAGAGGGAAGAAGGAAACAGTTCCCACAGTATCTGGTAAATTCAGAGGGGAGGAGAATTGTGATGAGAGCCATGAGGCAATCAGAAGAGAGAAGAGAAGAGAGCTGAGCCAGGCTGTCTAGACATAGTTGGATATTAGCATGGAGGAGGAGGGCAAAATAATGGGATGTCCAAAGTTCCAGACATCTAGCGGTACCATTCCCTATGTTCCTGAGATCCTTAATCTAGAGTTTATTGTTATGCCCAAAATAGGAAAAGGTTGACATATTGGTTTATTTCCCCCTGCCCAGTCTTCAAACAGGATCAAATGAATATTAAGATTCTGCTTAGTAGAGTTGTGCAAAGGGTTGCTTTGATCTGAAGCTTCTCTTGAGTCAGCCATTGAATCAGAGTCATGAATCAAGGGAGAGATTGGTTTTGAAGCAGTGAATCAGATCTGATGGATGCATGACTTTTCTGCTGCATCTGGCATTACTGCAAGCAATCTCTGATGCTGCAACTTCACACTTGGAGAACGCAAAGAGGATGAGGGCTGTCTGACATTGGGAAGAGTAGTTGGCCAATGCATTTTATCATCTTGTTAAACTCTCTGTCTACTGGATCTCTTCTAGAATGGCAAGGCCAACACTGCTTTGGGCTTCAGCTCTCATCCTTAACTTTGCTGTCTCATGTGCTAATGAAATGTTAGATTTCTGTTCTGGCTGTATCAATAAATTTGAGAGTTCGACTCAGCTCACAGTCAAATTGAATGTGGACTCAAGTCTAAATCTGACCTTACTTTTCATAGAATTACAGAGTTGGAAAGGTCTGAGGGTCACCTAGTCCAGCGCCACTGATTTTTCATGAATGAAGCAGGCTTAAAATTCTTGACAATGTCTGAATGGGTACAAACTTAGACCCATTCTTAACCTTAGACCATGTATCCTAAGCACAATCATGCTCTGGTAATATTCATTTTTCCCATTGTCTCCATGACATTGTCTTTATTTCTTCTGTAGCCCATGAGAGAAACAACCTTAAATCATTGTTACAGGTAGTCCTCTTAATTACCATTCATTAACAACAGTACAGAGATAACAACAGGGCTAAAAAAAGTTACTTACGACCCATTGTCAAAGTTACAACTGTCACACCACTCCCATGGTCACCTGATCATGATTTGGGCGCTTGGCAACTGGCTTGCATTTATGACCAGTTGCAGCATCCTGTGGTCACATGGTCATGATTTGCAACCTTCCCAGCCGGCCTCTGACAAGCCAAATCAATAAGGTACCACTGATTTGCTTAACAACCACAGTAAAAATGGTCATAACATTGGGTCCGGTCACGATACCTTGCTTAACGACCACACTGTTTAGTAACAAAATTCTGGTCCCAGTTGCAGTTCTTAAGTGAGGACTAACTGTAATTGTACCAATATTAAAATAGTGTTCTTCACCTTTATTCTGATGGTCCTTAAGAACAGCTTCAATATGGTTAAAATCTATTAGATGTTGCCTTTACTTATCTTAATGGCAAGTCAGGTTATTGGCAATAATTGGGAACAGAGACAGTTGAGATAAGGGTCAGTAATAGGGGCAGTCAATGTCATGCTGGTATTGTTCCCTGTCAACACAAGGATGAGTGGAGAGATGGAAAGATCCTTAAAGGCATGTCCAATATTGATTATGTTTAAGAATGGGGGATGCAAGGACATGAATGTCACCTTTTCAGTCCAGGCCTCTTTTGCTGTGATCTACCAGTCTCTGTGGCGTTGCATCTCTCTCTTCCAGCCTGCTTATCCTACCTCAAATAACCAAGTAACCAACAGAGTGCCACACTCTGACAAAGCTGAAGTCAGCCTAGAAGAAGCCAAGTTTTCTCTGATGTGCCTTATCTAGTATAGCACTGTATCAAAGCCAAAAAGGACAGATCCATTCCAGGAAAGGTTATGCTTGCCAGCCTCCAATGCTAACTTCAGTGGCACTCCAGAAAACCTAGTGATCAAATGCAACAAAGCTACACCACTCTTTGGTATTACACCAAGAGTAGTGCTCTGGGAAAGCAGGTAGAAAATACAGCTAAAATCTGAAGTTGGAATATGATGCTTCTGTCATTGGTTCAGCACCATTTGTACATAGACTCCTGGCTGAACAGTTCTGAGATAGCTGTGGTGTGCTTCCCTCATCCCTGCCTTAAAAGAGATGCAGAGGGAATATTTCCAATAAGTACTGTGATGAAAGCCTTAAGGATATCAGCTGAATATTGGCAGGGTTAGTGCACTTTAACTGTACTGCTACAGCCCTATTTTCATTCTTTTCTTCCAGCAATGGAACAGCCTTAGGCTTTCTGGTGCTTTCCCATTACAGCTGATGGTTGGATCTTTTGATCAAATCCTTCAGTGGTTCATTTTGAATTAAGTGGCCCTCAAACCTGGAATCATGAACTTGAAATGAATGGCATGCCCTCTCTGAATCTCCAATCTCTCCATACACTCACATATACACACACCAGCCTGAGATGGTGGGCACAGTCCTACCAGTTAATAAAAGAACAATAAATAACCTTTTGTTACAATGAGGATATTTGCCAGACACCAGATTGATAAATCCAAAACTGGGGGAAGACAGGAGGAAGGTAGGAGGATAGGAGGAGCCAATAGCTGTAAATCCAGTAGGACCCCCAAGTCATGGACTTGCTTTCTTAGGTAACAATAGCCAGACTGACAGAGAACCTCACTGAATAAATGGTAACTCTACCTTGCTTAGATTCAGATTCAGCCTGTGTCTTCCTATACAACTCCTACTGCCTCCAGATGCTGAGATAAGACTTTGACTATGTCACCAGAGTGGTTCGTGGTGGTGATATTCAGTTAGGTTTCACCAGCATAGTGAAGATTTCACAACACAAGCTGATGGATAACCTTTCCCAGTGGCTTCATGTAGTTGTTAAAAAGTGGTGAGAACTAAGCCCTGTAGCACTGCACATGTAAGAAGCCACAGGCTGAAGTCTCTGTTGGCAAGCTCTTACTGTAATCATCTGCTGAGGAAGGACTGGAACCTACTGTAGCACAGGGCTCCAAGCCCCAATCTCTGCAGACTACCATCACTCTTGATATCAAAAGCAGCTGAGAGGCCTGAGAAGACCAGAAGGGATGCACTCTCCTCATCCACTCATCAACCACTATGGCCAATGCAGTTTCTGTCCTAGGCCTGATCAGGAGACCATGAAATAGCATATTTTATGCATGTACAAAAACCCACCCTCTACTTTGCACATGTGTGAAATTCACATAAGCACTCCAAAACTGTGAACATGAAATCATTGCTACAGATAGCAAAGCCTGGTCTATATTTTGCAACTGGATATGCAAAACTGTGGATAATGAGAGCATGGATAATAAGGATCACCTGTGCAAATATGTAAAGATAGTAATTTAAAGAAAGTCCTCAGTGGCACCTCTGAGATCTTACGTTACTGAAGGTGCTTGTCATATTGCAGCTGCAATTAAAAATCTCCAGGTAGTCTGTTTAGCCCAGCTCTGGAATCATGCAATTGTCTGGGAAACTGGGAGATAATTTGTTTCAAATGGATCGAAGCCAGGTTTATAGGATCCCACACACACACACACACACACACCGGTCTCCAGGATCCCTTTATGGGCTGAAGCAGGTTTGAGTTTGGTCAAACCTTAGTTGTGAATTTTTATTTTGTATTTTTTCAATTTGGTTTTCTCTCTTTTATGCTAAAATGTTGACCACTTGCTTAAATTCATGACTCTTCTATTAGCTATCGTCAGAAGGAAGTTTCAAAATGTATTCTCTGGGTTTACCCTCAAGTTTTAATTCATGTCAGTATGGAGAACAATAACAAAGACATCTGACAGCAATGTTGATTGGATATTGATCAACTGGGAATTTTGGCTTTGGTTAAAAATGTGCATGTAGGAGGCCCAAGTTCTTATTCCCTCATTTTCAAATGATGTATGAGTGAACTGTCAGTTTATTACAGAAGAATTTTCTTATTAGCCAGTTTTGATGCTTAATTTATAGCTGTCCATAGAGGATGCTTAAAACAAATACATAATGTTCAGATGGGCATATAGAGTCAGCGGAGCACTTCTTTCCCCTTTCTTTTTCAATCTGGGCACAAAGATCTGAGAGAACCTATCTGTCCCTTATGTGAAGTATTGGTCAACTAAACGGCAAATGCAGTTCAGCTTAAGCAAGTGTAAATAATGCACATTGGGGCAAAAACCTCTGATTGCACATTTATATTGATGGGGCTGAGCAAAAAGAGCTTGGGGTCATAGTGATGCGCATAATAAAGATACTGATTCAGTGTGCAGAAGCTATAAAAACACAAATTCTATGATAGGGATCATTAGGGAAGGGATGGAAAATACAACTGCCAACACTATAATTCCCTTATGTAAATCTATGATACATCTGCAACTGGAATGCTGTGTACAGTTCTGGTTACCACATTTGAAAAAGGATATAACAGAACTAGAAAAATGCAGAAGAGGGCAAAACAAATGATCGAAGGAGTCAAACACCAGACTTATGAGAAAAAGCTAGAACTTTAGGATTCCTTAAGTTAAAAAAGCAACCCAGGTGAGTTAAGGTGACCAAGGTGTAAAAATCATGAACAGCATGGAGAAAGTCAACAGGAAGAAGTTTTTCTGGTTCTCAAAAAGTTTGAGCCTTGGTCATCCAATGAAGCTGACTTGTCTTTTCTGGAAGACAATACTAGAACTATTCATTTGAAGACTCAGTGTTGCCTCTGGACTGGGGGAAGCATGCCTCCAAATAATAGTTGGAGAGGAACAAGGGCAGGAGAAGAAAATGTTTCCATCTGCTGCTTGTAAGAATTCCAGAAGCACCTAGCTGGCCACCAGGTGATACAAAATAACAAACAAATATGGGCCTTCACTTGATCAGTAGGGATGTTCTTACATACTTTCCAAGAAGGCCATCTAGGTTTTATGTTCCATTTTTATTTCAAGGAGACAATAAATCTGTCACTTTTAAGATTCTAAAACCTGCTGCACACCATAGACTAAGCATTATATGATTTAGGTTTCAGTTTAATAACCAACCCCGCTAAGCTACTGTTCTTGATGTATATGTGCTTTGCTTATATTTTTACTTTCTTCAAATTGATATTTGTAATACTATAGTTTTATTGATTTCTCTGGAACTTTTTGTTTAAAAAATGCTGTCAGTAGACCATATGCAGTAAAATATTACTGTTATTGCTTCCCACATAAATCAGTGAAGATGTCTCTTGTAGACATGTTAACTAATTATAAGACAGGCCATAAATATATACTGGAGGTGTTTGGGCTTCCTCTGTGAATTTTTACAATCTGTTGTGGGTGCATCACATTGATATTTTGTGCAGAGATGAACAGATTTTGTTATTAAATATTTTGTTCACATCAAGCAGATATAAGAAAGGAAGGAGGAATTAAAAAAACCAGTTAGCTGTTGCAGAGCACAAATTTTATGGCTTGCTTTGTCTGTAAGTGATTTTTTTTTTTAAATCCGTTCAATCGTGTCCGATTCTCAGAGACTGCCTGGACAAGTCCTGCAGTTTTCTTTCCCTTCTTCCTAGGGCTGAGAGAGAGTGACTGGACCAAGGTCACCCAGCTGGCTTTGTGCTCAAGGCAGGACTAGAATTCATGATCTCCCAGTTTCTAGCCCAATGTCTTAACCACTACACCAAACTGGCTCTCAAGTGATAATTAGCAAATATTCCTCGAGTTTATAAAGTGATGTTATAAACTTGAGGAATAATATAGGCAAGAAATCAAAATGAGTATGTTTATTCATGGTTTACAGCATGTTTGAAAAGCCAAGTGTAAAAGGAAACTTTAGAAATGTATCTTATTAAAAGGATATTTAAAAAGGTATTCTTTGAAAATACTATTTAACTACAGTACAATTTAAGTTACCTACAATGTACAAACTACAGTTCTAGCATAAAAGAAAAAGACAGGTGGTAGGTTAAATAATATGAATTGTTAATTGAAGAAAAGCAGAGCAAATGAGAGAAAGGGGACTCGTCTTTCTGGACATACCAGGGACACGGATTCAGACAGTTCCAAGTTTGTACCATGCTATGCTATTCAGTCAGTTCACTCAAAGGAATAAGCAGAAGTCGAGCCTCGTTGAAAAGTTGTACTTTTCTAAGCCAGGAGTCGGAGTGGAGGAATGTTCACGAACTGGTCAGAAAAAACAAAAAGTCTAGGTAGATTGATGAGTCAGAGTTTCCAGACAGAAGTTTGCAAAGGCAGTTCCCAACCATTTTCTCATGGACTCATGTGCCTATTCATACTCCAGACTGCTATACTGTTTAAAAATGTTGCAACAAAGAAAAGGAGGGAGGGAGGGAGGAAAAAGAACAGGATTGTTTTCTTAGGTTTCTTCCGCAACTTCGGCTGCAAGCATTATACGTAGCAACATATTATTGGGCTGTGCAGATCTTCGAGGATGTGCTTCACATGAATAAAATGTGGAAGCTGTGTTAGGAAGCAAGGTGGCCCTCGTGCTTGTAAACCGAAGTGAAACAGTCACGTTGATCGCTTTTGCCTGCCTTGATGTGACAGGCACTGGCAGTAGCTGCCAGTGAGTTCTGTGTATGTGCTGTGTATGCTCAGAAGTCTCTTCCAGTTATCACAAGTGCCAACTGAGGCAGGCAAAGCACTGCAAAACGCCTCCTTGAGGCAAATCACATCACCTCTTCACCTTATCAAAGAGAATCATGTTGTTTGCACAGTGTGAAGCTTTTCATCAAGGCAGATTCAAGCCACCTCCCAGAGGCCTGGTATATTCCATCATTCTGGCTTCAGTGGCGTGGGATTGACTTTTGAGCAAAGCTGCATTGGATTATATATGGGGAGAGTAACCCTGCGCACATGCACATTTTCTTACAAACTCTGAGAAAACATTCCATTGTGAAACTGCAAGCGTTTTTCTGCAACTTCAGTTTTAACGTACCTATACTGTATTGTTATAGACTGCACCTTCTTCTAGCTTGTCAAATGTTCCATTGTGTTAGATTTTCATGTTTAAGCTTGACTGATGGCAAGAATAAAAAATTGGTGCAAATTGCATGTAAAAGGATCTTGGTAACCTGTAAGCATACATTCTTCATCTTGTATCTAACTTGAAATGATAAAATAATCTTGGAGTCCCATTAAGCACTGATTATAATAATGTATTGGGATGGTTTTGCTTATAGGAAGAAGACAGTGATTACCTTGAACATGACAGTCTCAAACTTCATTAGAAGTCGCAGCTGGTAGCGTGGTTATCCTGATGAGTTCCCTGATATTGCTTGGAAAGAAAGCAATTATTATCAGGCATCTTCAACCAGAGAACCAAAATGGTTTCACTTTCACTGTTACTAAATTTTGAAAAACTGGGACAAGGAGAAGTCCTGGCTTTGCAAGAGTAGTGATCACCCTTCCTGGATGCAGGCATTTTAAGTAGAGGTTATTACACTGAAAGGAAGGAAATGCTGCAACCTTTTTGCCTGGCTGCTGATAAATACTAATGGTCAATCTAGTAAATGGGACGGCTCTGTTTGTTTATGCTACATTAGCCTGCCTATCAAATTTTCACAGACGGCTGAGCTTTAGGCCTGGCCTCTTCACAAACATGAAAGAAAATGCATTCAATTGAGATTAAGGAGTTATTTTGGAATATGTTATTCTAAGCCGATGCCTTTTTCACCATGACTTTTTTTGCACAGAAAAAGGGCATTGGAATCATTGTTCAGAAGAAAATTAGCAAGGGTGCCACAGGCAAACTCAGCATTTTTTCCAGCGTCTATAGATGAAAATAACTTGGTAATTTATTATGCTACTGAATGCTAACCACAAATGTAGGTAAAGAGCTTTGATAATTGTAAGTGACACAAAATATTATCAGCATATATTAACAGTTTGTATTCAACTACAGTGACTGTTATGCTCAAAATGCCCATTGGTTGTCTAATAAAACAGGTCAGTGGTTCTAATGTCAAAGTCAGTTTGAGAAGGGATAAATCTGTCTTTGTCAAATTTCATGAGACCTTGCATTTGGTGAAGAAATAATTCCATTCGAATCACTCTAGGTCAGCGTTTCTCAACCTGGGCAACTTTGAGAGGTCTGGACTTCAACTCCCAGAATTCCCCAGCCAGTGCTGGCTGGGGAATTCTGGGAGTTGAAGTCCAGACCTCTCAAAGTTGCCCAGGTTGAGAAACGCTGCTCTAGGTAATGGATTAAGATACATCATTTTAATCCCACTGATCAAAACAGGAAGAAATCTACACTGACCCAAAACTGATTCCAAGTATTTAATTTGCACCACAAGTAAGGTTTTTTCTGTAGCCAGTGAAGATATGACTACATAATTCAGTTTCTGTTACTGTATTTCTAATATATAGTTATCAATCTGATACTGTTGTTCTTTTATAAAGCAAGACTGAGCTTTATAATATACTGATAAAAATATATTCTGTAAGAGATGCAGTCAATATTTTGGCATTCATTTTTAATTAAGAAATAGGGCAATAGCTTAAACATTCAGGAAGATCTTCACCTGGCTTCAACATTATTGCTATGTAGGGTTCATAAAAAGAGGAAGGAGGAATCTGTTCAAAAACACTTCATTATATGCCTCCAACTACAGGAATAAGAATCTCCATGTATGTCTTCTACTATTTTATAGGGAAAAAAATGCCTAGACCTGAAGATTTTCCTGTTTCCATAAATTTCACAGTATCAGTAATTTCTTCTTAACAGTAATGGTACAGCTGATTAACCATTTATACTTAGGAAATTCTTGAAAGATTTATTTAATTCAAAAAATCCTCAGTTGGTTCTTAAGAAGCTGCTGAATCGACACTATGTAACAGAGCATGAAGTTGAAGAAAAAGTTATTTATTTAGTCAGAATCACCATAATTGTAGTAATATTATGCTGTTGTAGTTCCACTCTAGAAGCTCCTCATTTACCCCAGTTGTTTATCTTCTTCTTTCTAATTCTTTTTCATATATGTAATGAAAATTCCATGTAAAGCATCTAGAACAGTTTCAATTAGGCAGAAACAATGGTATTATGTAGCTCCAAAGTAGGATGTCTGTTCGTACTGTTAAAAAGGTCCAAAACATTGTTTTCTATGCTATGAAATTGAAATCTTTCTTCTTCTTCTTCCATGAGACTTATGCAATAATCTGACCGTAAATATCAGAATCACTGACTCATAGAGTTGGAAGGAATTCCAAGGAGGTCTTCTAGTCCAGCCCCCTGCCCAGGGCAGGAATCCTCATATCATCCTAGAGAAATGGCTGTCCAGCTTTTGCTTGAAAACTTCTGGTGCTAGAGTACTCCTGACTCCAGAAGGCAGGCTGTTCCACTGCTTAATAGGTCTCATGGTCAGGAAATGTCTCTTTATTGTGAGTTTGGATCTCCCTCTGTAAATCATCCGCTGGGAGGACAAATTCGAACCCTCCCCCTTGAGACAGCCCTTCAAGCATTTGAAGACTGCTATCATATATGCCTTAAAAGCATCCCAAAATAATTACATTTGTTACTTATCTATTTCAAT
The DNA here is from genome assembly GCF_035149785.1 of Candoia aspera. NCBI lineage: Eukaryota > Metazoa > Chordata > Lepidosauria > Squamata > Candoiidae > Candoia > Candoia aspera. Next base: position 54,524,851 of record NC_086154.1, read on the forward strand.
TAAATAATAGGCTAATATCTTGTTTCATCTGCTTAACAAAATGTAAGTCATATATAATGTTTGAATGTAATTACCATCTTAAATTAGATTTTTCTTTAAAAACAGGATAATATTACTTGCATGTAGTCAGATATAACTATAGAACCGATAATTTAAGTTGGAAAGAAAGTATATTCTTGTTGTGATGGGTACAAATGCCACCAAATGCCACCATATATCCACCAAATTAAATTCCAGAAGATAGGTTTGAATTTTATTCCAGTATGTAAACTTAATGTACTTGGGATAGCACTACAATGGATCTAAACTTTGATTAAAATAACTGGAAATAATAATATAATACATATTTAAACAGATAATGAGCAAAACATGTATGTACAATTTCAGGTTTAACTTTGGTAGGACTCTAGTAATTAATAAAAGCTATTCAGCAGAACAGACATATATATATATATACACACACAGACACAGCTTGATACAGTTTTTGAGAAAAAATAGAAATTGTTGAGAGAAATTGGAAGAATTCTTAATCAAAATCACAATTCACCTGGACTTTGGACTTAGCAACAATAAAAATCTGACCTCTCCATTTCCTTGATAAAAATATATATATATTTCTCATCAGGAAAAAAAAAATCACTTTCTTTTTTAAAAAAGCTTTCAGATTTTAAATTACCCCATTTAGAAAAAAGTCCTTTTTGATGGCATCTTGAGCCTTTAACTTTCCATGAAACTATTAAAGAAGACATGAAAATCTGGATATTTTTGTAAAGCAGATCTTTATTTGTCTTTAAGCCAAATAAAAAATAGGAAATACTTATTTATTTATTTATTCAATCAATCCATCAATGTATATAGCTGCCCACCTCAAGTACATGACTCTGGGCAGCTTGCAGTATTAAAATAAGTAAAAAAAATGTGCATATACAAAAAAATAAAACAATATTCAGTAAGACTGCGACACACTTGTTTTCAAAACAAAATAAAACAAAATCATTAAAAAAGAATAAAATCATGTAATGCTACATAATTACCTGAAGGGCATGCTAAAATTCTAATATAGTAACTCTACGCCAAGTTAGGAAGTCTGTCCCAGCCATCCCCACAAAATAATTACCTATTTTTCACAAACTGTCATCATTGCCTAAGAATATTTACAGCTGAATAGGAATTCATTCTCCCACCGCTTTAACAAGTGTTCTAAACCATGGTTTGATAGGGATTGTGTTTTAGCCAAAGAACAAGCTACTTGTGCATATACGAACACTGAGGCTGTAATTACATTTCCATGCATGAAAGTTTCTTTTTAATTAAAAAAGGGATATAAGAAGTTCCTGAGGGAGAAGCATTAGGCTGTGTTAGACAGAGATGGCTCCTTGTTTTGGCACCTAGTTTCTTGTCCCCCAACCAGTATAAATAATTCCATCAGTAACCAGTCAATACCCTTAGAAACTTGGGGCAAATATTTTAATGCCATTTTTATGCTCCCCCAAGCAATGACCTGGATGCCTGAATGGATGGATGGGTGGATCCCAATTTTGCCTTTAGAAATTAAAACAAAATCTGTCAGTTAAATAATGGTAAGATACCCAGTTCTGATTTCATTATACCAGAATTTTAAAAAAATCTAACCCAATTTGGTGGGTTTCCATATTGGCCCCTCTTTTCAGGCATACGAACAGTTCCCTGAATACTCCTAAAGAATGGCTAAATTTGATAATTCTTTCAGTGATTTCTGCCAAATACCTACTAAATAGCTTGCTGTTCTCAATTAGCAAACTGTATGCCAGATTCTTATGCAACAACCTTTCAGACTGACTTATACAGAAAACATTTTGGCCTCCAAATAGGCTGGATTTAGGCCCAGCTATTCCACAGTGGTCCGATCTGTAATACAATTTTATGCTAAAAAATATCCCAAACCTCCCAAAGGTGCCTTATATGTCGTTTATAGATCTAAAGGGTGCTTTTGACTCTATTCCCCATGAATGCCATTTCTATGATGGCTGCTCAAGCTGCTAATAGCTTTACATCACAGCATTTCCATCCAAATTAAAAGCAATTGCAATGGTGATCTAACTGATCCCATTCCTCCATTCAAAGGGGTCAAACAGGGATGCATGTTACCCCCTCTTCTTTTTAGTCTGTATATAAATGATATTGTTGAGATCTTTTAAAAGCCAGAATTCCATCCTCCTTTTATAGCTCCTCATCCAATCTCCACACTATTATATGATGACAATACTGTTATTCTTTCTGTTACTCCAGTGGGTTTATGAAGATGCCTCCAAGCCTTATTCTATTGTTACAAAGAATTCCTCAAAATTAATTACTCAGAAACAAAGGTTCTAGTGTGTTCCAGGAAACACTTTAAGACTCCTCCCAGATGGAACATTACTGGGAGATTTATAGAGCAGGTCAAAACTTTTAAATATCTGGGTATCTACTTTCAATTTTCCATTTGCTGGTCTAACCAAATGCAAGAGCTTAATACAAAATTCCATGCCTTGAAAGTATTAAGTATGCAAGCTCCTAACACTCATAACTATGACCCAGCAGCAATCAAACTTGATAAGGCCAAAGTTCCAGGCCAGTTGTTATATGGTGCCCAGTTGTGTTTATACAAAGAAGTATCTTGCCTGGAAGCTATTCAAAGAAAATGCGTGAAATCCTTGATAAAGATTCCATATTTGGCTTCCAACACCTTGATAAAATTAGAATTAGGCTGCATTTCTTTTGGGCAGGGTTTCTCAAAATGTGACGTATACCTCCCTTGGGAGGTGTGAAGAACTAGGGGAGGTGTGAAGAACCATTTAGTTGTATATTGTTACAATAAATCCTGATGTTTCCCAAACAATAAATCCCAAACTTTCCCAAAAATTGATTGTATTGTTTTCATTCTTAATTTGTGTTCATTTTGGTGTTTGGATTTTTAAGGGAGGTGTGTATATTAAGATTACACTAAAGGGAGGTGTGGTGGCAAAAGGTTTAGGAACCCCTGCCTTAGGTGCTGTGACATCTCAGATTCTGGCCAAAGCAAACGTTAAGGGGATCCTCCCTGGTCTACCTTACCTTGTTGGGTGGGTATAAATCCCCTTTGAGGAATCAGATCAGACAGGACACTAACACTTGTGGTGGAAGTCTTGACCTGGTGCCTGATAGCTGTGAGAAACAGGTTCAGGTTGAATCCCTGCAAGATAGGGGTTGTTGTCTGTCCAGAAGTCTTCTGGCTCCAGATCAGTTTCACATGTGGCTCTAGATGAGGTTGTACTGCTTTTGAAGAAGGAGATGAGTAATATAATGTTTTGTATTCTGTTTTTTTTCCCTAGTTATTTATAAAAATGTACATTTTGTGTTCATGGATATTTTGCAGTATATTCTTCAACTATTGATACCATTTATTCCTTTTAACTGAATAACTTTTTTTATTTTTTATTGGGTGTGTGTGTTTGTGCGCGTGTTTTTTAAGCAGTCACAGGTAAGTGTCTGATTGTAATATATACCATTAAGGGCCATTTGTATGAGCCTCAAATTACTCAAATTACTAAAGCTTTCAAGTAAGGAAGATACATTTTTGAAATTATAGCTCTTTTAAAAAAAATATTACTGCACACTTTTAGTATTGGACTTGATTACAAGTATATTCTTTTATTTAAATTCAATAGATGATATTTGGAGAGGTTACAAAAATAGCAATTGTTCATTCCAAATAGCTAATTATATGAGGCTATTTTGCCAAAGATACACAATTGCAGTCAGATTGCTTGGAACTGACCAAATAGTTTTAAAAAAAGATCTAGAGGCAAAACAAGCTGTGATTAGTACATGAAACAATCAGTCTTAGTATGTCTGAATTCAGAGGAAGCAATAATCTCTAAAACAAAACAAAACAAGAATAAAATGATATTTGCAGGCAAGCTTGGTATAACATATGTTAATATATAGTGGCCACTTAATATGTTGAACACCAAAAAAGGTGTCAGGAGCTGTACCTTCTCAGCCTCTCAGTCATTTTGGTGGAAAACTCTAGAATAAGATCAGAACTTCTGCATTTTTTTTCATAGTTTATACTATTACTCAGGATAGGCAAAGGTACACAGTCCTTAAAATAAGAGGTTAGGGGTATAGAGCTGAGGTCTATATTTTCAGTGCTTTGGGGTATTAAGAAAGTTTATAATCCAGTCTAATAGACAGGCATCCAGTTATCATAGAAGTATGCTTACCTTGGTCCACTGCATCAGCATGTCAGAATCTTTTTGCATATTCATAATATTTCATTCCCAAAGTGCCCTTGTCCCTGGGGGTTTCATGCAGTTAAATCTGTAGGACCTAATTGTGGTACACAGTAATTTGTTAAGGAAAAGTCCACTGATGAGGGAGGATTACAAAACTATTTTTTTTCTAATTAGATCAAGAAGGTTGGAATACCAATAGGTTTTCTAGATTCTGCAAAATGGCTATAAAAGAGAAAGCATTTAGATGAAGACGTGATAGGAGATAGGAACTGCCTGTTTTAGTTGTAGCTGATACAATGCTTGCAATTTTAGATAATTTATACTAACATATTCTGGGTTTATGTCAATGACATTAACTGATCTCTTACTGTTTATTGTTGTTGTTATTATCATTATCATATAACTGAGGAGTAAACATCTGGCATGCAGCAAATGCCAAGTTCAACTCTGGCATCTTCGGGTGAGGAAAAAATACTTCCAGCAGTCTTGAAAATACTTCTCACCAGCACTGATGATATTGGGCCTGGTAGATGATTCAGCAGAAGTTTTCTATTTTCTAAGAGCCAGCAGATACAATAAATATGTGGAAGGGTGGTCAAATAAATACCCAACAGTAAATTACCCTTAGGGCCACTTTGCATAATGTGGTGACAACCTCATTTTGCTGCTAAAAATCTACACATGTCAAGAAGCTGCAGCTAATTCCAGCTCCCTGACAGGAATCTCCCTAATATACATCTGTTGGCAAGCATAACTCACATTTGCCTGGCTGATGCTCTGTAGTTATGGTAAAGTGTAGCCAGGAAAAAGAAATATGGGAGGTGTGAGGATTCTATTAAACTTCCAACCCAATCATAACTTGGATTGATCTCTGCTGTGAGTGGGCAGCTTGGCAAGGCATCCATTGAATTCAATGCTCGGCAGTTTGACAGAATCATAGATATTGCCAATGTTCAAGACATGGCAGTATCAGACAAGTAATTGTGTGAAAGAACAAATTTGGCAAACACATTTGAAATAGGTATATGCTCTCTGATGCATGTAATATGCCTTTATGCCATGGGTGTAAATAAATTGGTGGGATAATAACAAAGTGAGCTTTTAAAAAAAAAAGTCTACAAACTCCTTCCTTCCTCCCTTCTTCTACCTTTCAACATTCTGGCAAAAAAGTATAAAATACCAATTTTTAAAAGAAATTTTCTTTGTGCCTTAAGGGATTTCTCTAGTGTTTCTGAATTTGTTCTACCATTTCAGAGTTCATTAATGCCCCAAGAGTCTTTACACTTTTTCTCTCACGACAGAATGCAGTGTTGCAGAGTTAAGGTACAATATGCTGGCCTAAATTCCAATCGCTGGTAAATTAGGCCCCATTTCTAATTTATTGTAATTTATTGACTTATAATTTTTCACAGCCACGTGCTGATGATTGGATGAAGTCCAAAAGTATCTTAGCTACAGTAGGAAATGTTTTGCATGGCTTAAAGCTGAGATGTATAAATAGAGTTTTCACCAGACAACGGGGAAAGAAGGAAAGAAACCCTACAGGGCAGTCTGTCAGTCCTGTCATTCCCAAGCCACTAATGTAACCATGCAGAGCAAATGCCCAGAAGCATCGTGCACTGCTGAAACATTTTCTGTTGTGCTGTACGAGTCAACAACGGATGATATGAAGGTCAGGAAAGAACAGGTCAAGCTCTCTAACAGCATACAATTGACTAAAGTCTTGTTGTGAAAGCCTGGAAATACAAATCTTTTCTAGATGAAAATAGATGTCACCCAGAACAATATGGAACTACTGCAAGTCCACTTGAAGCAATATGTGGTTAACAATGGAAATCAATCTTTCTAAAATGATGTGCTTTACTGACAAACTTGAAGGTTTTTCTTTGATGATGATGATGATGATAAACCAGAAGTTAATCAATTTGTAGGGCATACCCACTGAAATTGGTACTATGTTATTTGGTCGTATTTATTTATTTATTTTTATTTATTTATTTTCTATCCCGCCTTTATTATTTTTATAAATAACTCAAGGCAGCAAACGTACCTAATACTCCTTCCTCCTCCTATTTTCCCCACAACAACAACCCTGTGAGGTGGGTTGGGCTGAGAGAGAGTGAGTGGCCCAGGGTCACCCAGCCGGCTTTCATGCCTAGAACTCCCAGTCTCCTGGTTTCTAACCTGGTGCCTTAACCACTAGACCAAACTCATCTTAAAAAATTAAAATGAATACTACTAATACGGACATGGATTATAAAACTGAAATTAATAGCATTGAATAATGGTGAAAAAGAGAACAAATATTTTACTCATCAGCCATGATAAAGCTCTCAGTTACCATTGGCGTTCATAAACAAGCACATAATGGGCTGGATGCTTGCTTTTCTGGCAATAAATGAAAGAACTACTGTTTATAGAGAAAATTAAGGTCTTTGGAGATTCTGAAGTAGAACTGAAGTGCAGATTGGTGGAACACAAATTCTAGCCTTCTAATAACCTTCAGAAGGAAATATAGCAGTTGATACCTAACTAGAAAATAATTCATTGAGGAAGCTTGCATCATTTGGACTCCATTTCCTGATTTTTTCTACTTCTGCTCCTTAAAAAAAATACAGTACTAGACAGCTTTTTATTATCTCCTTAGCAAGCAATTAAGGACCAATATATGGATGGTATGATACAGTGTTTAAGACTGAGGAAAGGTACCCAAGTGCACATTCAGTCATTGAAGCTTATTTAAGCCCACATATAAATAATATCTAAAACAAATGGGACCTATGAAATTTACAGCAATTGCAGATCTTGATCAAATGCTGTCGAATATGGATTGCTATGGCCTGGGAAAATAGGAGGAGGAAGGAGTACTAGTTATGTTCACTGCCTTGCATTATTTATAAAAATAATAAAGGCAAGATAGAAAATAAATAAATAAATACTACATATCCAACACTTTTACCAATCATCTGTTACACTGTCAGATAAAGTTAAATGTAGACTATAAAACTTTCTAATGCTGATGATAAAGTATTTCCTTAAGCGTTTACCATTAATGTACGACACTTTATGCAAAGCAACATTATTTAGCAGAAAAGATAAGAAAAAGAAATTATAAACAGGAGAAAAGAAAAAGAAAGGGAAATAGAGCTAATTCTACTTTATACTAATCCCATTCACTTTACTTCTCCATCTCTTTCTATCCTTGAAAACCATTCTTGCTTCTGCCATATCCACACACCAATTCATACATCGCCTTCTGTTCTTTACATTTCTTACCTCTCTGTTTTGAAGATCTCACCAAATCCACCCAACTTCATTCTCAGCCAACAACAGGGCATTGTCAGCATTCAAAAGTACATACACATTTGCATCTTCATCTAACACACTTCTAACATCACCACAAGCACTCCTAGTACATTTGTGGAAAAACATTGAACCATGAAGGGGACATCATACATCCTTGTCTTTTGACATGCTTGATGTTGGTTTGCTAAGCATTCCATTTATTGTCATGCATGCTGCGGATGTCTATTGGGGGAGGGGTGAAAAAAAGTCAAGATGGAATCAACTACCATGTGATCAAAGCCCCACTCTTTTTTATTTAGCAGGTTTTAACATAGGGATCCCTTTCAAAATGTATGTGGATCTTGAGCTAACATTCATTTTAATAATATTTATTCTTCCTCAGATTCAGAGGCATTCTAACCTCCTATTAATCACTATTAACCTGAGATAAACAGTTAAGAAATATTTACCTCTGCAGACATGGAAATCTTTCTAGGAATAATTATTCCAAGGTATTTAAAGGAATTCAGACAATAAGTAAGACCTCATGTTTTTACAGATTTCCATAGATGCTTTTAAACCTTTAGGAGATACATTAGATTTATACCAATTAATAACCTAAAGCTTACTAAACTATTGTACTCTATCCATAAATTCTGGTAGAGAACACTGATAATCATCAATACCATGTTATTACCATACAGCAAACACTTGCGTTCAACTCCAGCCAATACCATAAATGTCATTCACTGGCTGTTTTATGCCAGGGTTGATGGACCTTCTGTTTCAGCTCTATTAATCAATATGGTAGTTATACATTCTGGAGTCCTTTTTCAAAGTGTTCATTCTGGCAACAATACTCTGAGCACTGTCACACAAGCTTTTCTAAATTCAAGGGTAGATGAGTATATTATTTATGTGGGTAGCCACTGAGCCCCATTTGACTCACAATGCAGGGCAATAGCTTGCAGAAGCTAATAGGGTGGGACATATTGTATCTGTCTTGAAATACTTCCGCTGGATATTAGCTAGTTGCAAGTTAGAATTTAATTTAAACTTTCAAACCCTAAGCAATCTACGTTTAGGATGCTTCATTAAAAACATTGTCCCCAGGCTGTTTTCTAAATCACTTGACTAAGATCCATATCCAATCCTGGGCTCAAAAAACATTGTTTATTATTTTTATCCTATTATTGTATATTAGTTATTTGTTTCTAAATCTAATTTTTTTTTTGCACAATCTACGTTTGTGAGTCACATTTATCTGTCTACCTGTGTCAACATAGAGACTGATGTAAGATTTCTTGCATTGCGCATTATACATAAAAATGCTTTGTTTCAAAGTGCCAATACATACTCAGGGCTTGTAAATGAGATGGGCTGGACATGAAAATGCAGCTTTGAAATGCAAAAATGTATATATATATATATATATATATATATATGAAAATGCAGCTTTGAAATGCAAAAATGTGTATATATATATATATATATATATATATATATAAAAGCTGAACTTACATTTGTGACCCTTTACCACCTGATTCAAGATATTTCCCTGTTAGCCCAGAGTTAATGCTGTCCTCTTCACATTGAAAATTAAAAGTAATGCCATTGTCAAATGTCAGCTGGAACTAAAAACTATTTTTTCCACACTCGGGATATGTGAGCTGCCCAAAGATTGATTCCCTGACTATAATGTCTGATCACGGGAACAGAACAACATTTTAAGAAAAGGCATTTTCTCTTTTAATTAAACTTATTAATTAAGGTATGAAAAAATGATGAACATTAAGATGATGGGATATTGCACGGTGTTCTTTATTATGCCAAAAGAGACATTATAGAACTCCCAAATACCTCATGAAAATCAACAGCCAGTTTATCCTAGCAGGCTTAGTTTTGTTGCTAAGCAACATTTTATATTAGCTCTAAGATGTCGGCACTTCAACACGACAGAGAAAGAAAAAGGAAGCTACTGCTTCTAAAATTCAAATATGTACATACTGTATAGTTGGGAATAAATCACAATAAAAGCTGAATTCATTATGTCGGGAATGTGGAGCTGATTCAGCTTTCAAATACTGCAAAGAAACCAAGGATGGGAAATCCAGAGTCTCATATTTGTATGAATATCTATCATCTCCCTCTCATTCTCTCTCTCTCTTCTCTCTCTTCAATTTATTCACCAAGCAATCTGATGCTACCATTTCAGTTTAATGACCAATCAAGAGGTTCCTAGCTCAATATGTTTTTAGATCCAGTTCTTCCAGCTACTAAACCTGGGACAATGATGACAGTTATTTTCCATTATTAATAACCTGTCCCTAATGAGGAGTTCAGAATACTGCAAATATTCCTCTTTACTTTATCCTTGCAAATGCCTGACAAGAAACACTCCTTTGCTTCCTATTCTGAAATCTTTCCAAATCTATTTACATAGGAAGAAGATGAACGTCTTTATTTTGGTACAAGTTTAATACAAATGTTACATTCAAGAATTGACCTATTTGATACAACACCTGCATGTTAAAATATCACTAAAGATTCAGTCATTAAATAGCAAGAGCAGAAGTTTGAACTAAGATGTGGCTTTTGGCTAAGTGCCTAGTGACCTTAGTTGTTCTCTGAAGCGAACAAGGGTCAGCCTTGGTTAGTTCTTGGAGGAGGACCAGATGGAAATTCCAGAGATGTGGGTAGATTGGGGAGTTGAACGTGGACACAGTGACCATATTTTCTTGGAAAAAAATAAATAACAAACCTGAAAGAGGGCCAAATCTGGAAGAGGTTCATAAGGATAAAAAAATTAATGTTTTTTTATGTTTATAACTTTGCTTTACAAAGGACAATGCAAGAGCAAAACCAAGAAAATAAAGAATTAATTTAAATAAATCTGAAGGACAGCTTTCTGAAATAAAGGACTATCCTTTATAATAAATGTCACTGTAAGCATGGATGAATAGAGAGCACCTTTTGTTTTGGCTATGAAAATCTCAGGTTAAATTAATTAAATTAAGATCTGCCACTCTCACTTCAGTGGGTCCCAGAACCCATTGAAATTGGTGGATCCAAAAGTCTGGTCCCTTTTTTGTGATTCTTTGGGGTGTTAAAGGGCAAAATGGGGGGTGTAGGCCACCATTTCCCCTTTGACAATTCCTAATACCTTCATCCTAAGTGGGTCCTTGTGCTACCCCGTTCTGAAAGGAGAATCTCTATATGCTGCACAAGGCCTGAGGGAGCTCTCCAGATTACTGATGCTGCACATCCAAGGTGTGACCAGTACAACTTCCATGCTACAAAAGATGGGAAAAGCTGCCCCTTCTGGGCCCTTCAGTCCCACCCAACGATTTCCTCAAGGCCAGGAGAGGGTGGTTGAAAGTTTTGCCCTGTAGGTCTTGTGCCCAGGGTTACCTATAGAATGCGGGGCATCTTCTTTCTTCTTAAGCCAAAACCATGGTTGGGGTGATAACCCCTTCTGTGCACAACTCTTCCAACCTTCTATAAAAACAAATTCAGATACTACTTTTAAAACATAATTTTAGTTGGAAAGATTCTTATCCTTTTTGTCCCAAAGGATCCTGACTTAGACTTACATGCTGATTATAAAGCCAAGTGAATGGCTTCTAACATTTCCCTTTTTTCTGTCTTTCAGTTTCCTTTTTTTAGCTCTGTAGGAAAAAAAAAAGAGCTGATTATAATTACAGTAGAGACCAAAATGTAGGGCTCAGTTTCTAAAATGTTAATTGAAACTTGAAATGAGCTTTTTACATTTTTATGAGTGTGAACTGTTTATAGTGCGAACAATTGTCATATTTTAAATCTCCATAATTTTGAAGGGGAAAGAGATAATGCGTTTCAAGGCCATTTTTTTTTGCCTCACTTCTGTGGTCGTTTCCTAAAACAAATAGCAATATCTAGTGGACCACAGCTGATTCCAGAAGCTAAGCAGGGTCATCTCTGATTTGTCCTCAGACAGGAGACTTCCTAGACTTTGGGCTAGACTGGAAAGTTGGAAAAAAAAATCCCAGACTTTTAGGCTGAATGTATGTTGCAGGAAAGGGGAGTTACCGAAAAGATGCCCAACTGGTGACTGAGCAGTGGGGAATAGTGAAGATCGGTGATGTACAGAAGAAGGTATAGAAAAAAGATACTTTTCTGCTGCATATTGGGAGGGCTATGAAGGAACAGTTAAGAGTTTATCCTTTGGATGCCAAGAAACAATGAAAATTATGCTTTGCAAAGATCAGGGACTTTTGTTTTCACATAACTGTTATCAGCATGTGTAATTTATTTTGCACAATCAAAATTAATATATAACTCCAAGAAACAGAAAATGAACTAATTAACTCATTGCAGGTGTGAAAGAAAGATTGGTAGGAAAGAACAAGTGAGACAGCAAGGGGAAAAAAGCAAGCTTTTTTTTTTTTAAAAGCAATTAACATAAATTGGGAAGATTTCACTTACTGTACCCTCAAAATATTGTGGTGAATTGGATGGAAACAATGCTTCCTTCCATGGGAAATCTGGAGGACTAGCCATCTCTTTTTTATGAAAGCATGTGTCGGATTTCAGTGAGTTGTCATCTTTTTGTAAATATATCTTCAGTTGTGGTCAGAATTTCATAGGGAGGAATTTTACAGCAGCTTTGGAAAGAGTGTATCATATGAAGCCTTTGAGCTAATACATAGTTACACCTTTTTTCATTTTGGTGGTCTGAATGCTGGACACACAGTCTATTGAGCCATGGTTTTAAAACATGTGCTGAGCATTATCAGTTTCTACAACAGTTAGGCAATGCTCTTTAGATGTTTTGGATGATGACTACCATAAGCACCTGCCTCCATGCCCAAGGATCAAAGATTATGAGACCTGTAGTTTAAAACATCTGTAAGGCATCAAATTGTGTATCCTTAATATAGGATTTACTTCACCCTACTTTTGGTACTCTGTTAATACATAAGTAAGGGAAGAGTGGCAGGATGTGGTGGCGCTGCGGGTTAAACCACTGAGCTGTTGAGCTTGCCGATTGAGAGGTCGGCGGTTCGAATTTGCGTGATGGGGTGAGCTCCCGTTGCTAGTCCCAGCTCCTGCCAACCTAGCAGTTTGAAAACATGCAAATGTGAGTCGATTAATAGGTACCGCTTCGGCGGGCAGGTAACGGCGTTCCGTGTAGTCATGCTGGCCACATGACCGCGGAAGTGTCTATGGACAAACGCTGGCTCTTCGGCTTTGAAACGGAGATGAGCACCGCCCCCTAGAGTCGGACACGACTGGACTTAATGTCAAGGGAAACCTTTACCTTTACCTAAGGGAAGAGTAAGATTACATGCTTTCATGTTTTTCATAGTACAATAATATTAAACATTAATAATCTTTGGATCTTTTGAGGCTTTTTTTTTTATTACAATAAAACACAGGTCAGGTTCCCAGTAATTGCTCCTGAATGTCTCTACTGAAGCTGAAATCCATCTGAAAGCTGTGCCTGAAAATAATCCAGAAGCTGCAGCAAGCGCACAGTGAAGCTTCCCCATCAATAAACGGGGTAGCTAAATAGGACCTAGTCCAGGAGTCCTTAAAGGCCTGCAGTAGCTGCCTGTGAGCTCCTGGGCCCAATAAATCTCAATATAACTTAGAGCTGAAGTACTCAGGAGATTATTTTCTCCAATGCCACCCAACTCATGCACTAAGATTCGCAGGGAAGCCCTGCCTGTGATCAGAAGTGGCCTTTCAATGGTACTACCTGGATTGGAGCATGACCAGCCCTCAGGTTGAGTATTGACTGAAGATGTGTGTGTTGACCTGGGATTCACACAGTAAAAACTGGACCAAACTGCCCTTTTAAAATCAACATTTATTTCTTTAACTCTCATAGGTTTTTTTTTTCTCTCCCATTTTAGGGTACATTTAAGGGGTGGTTGTCTTAGTTTCATGTTTTTGTACAATGTTCAGGGCTCCTTCAGATGGAAGTATGGTGTATAACAGCAATAGCAACAACAATGAACTGAACCCAGAATTTTCCATTGGATATCGTGAAGCAGAACATGGAGAACAAGGAAGTAAATAAGCTGGAAGGAAGTCAGAACTACTTCCTTAGGCTGTAGTCCCAGCACAATTCCTACGTGGCTCTGGAGGATTAACTGCTAGTAACCGCAAGGCAGAAAAGGGGGAAAGTGCTGCTCTGCCCTGTTGCTCCAGCTGGAAGTTTCCATTTTGGATTCCTGTCCCCTCTGAGGACAGAAGGAGCCCATCCATTCAGAGGGAGGCAGATCTGATCCCAACCTAACTGCTCAGGGAAACTTTCAACAGACTGCCACTGTCTGAGTAACTTAAATTGCTGAAATTGGAAGAACACAGTAAAGAACAGAGTGCTGTCTTAGCACCTCATCCTGAATTCATCAGATAGGATCTTGCTTGCAGGACACAGGAGGGGAAGGGCTACTGATCTGATGCAGTATGGCTGTTCTTACCTTCTAAGATCTTCAGTTCAGAATTAAATAGAAACTGACTGGATGTCGGATGCTATAAGGAGCAAAAAATATGATGTTTGTATGCATTTGCAGGGTAATGAGCTTTTATGTAAGTCTATCGATGGCAGCCAAATCTTTTATTTTTGGGCTCTTTGGTTATTGCAAGGCTTGATTGTTAAGTATTATGAACAGTGCACCAAACCACAGATAAACAGCACCTCTTGCAGTCAAGCTCACTTAAACAAATTCTGCCCCTTTTGCATTTTTTAGTTTCTTTTGAAATGCTCATCAGTTATAATCTTCATTGTGCAGACAATGAAGAATGTTAAGATAAATTTGAACTGAGTATCCTAATAGTTATTAAATTTCCCCTAGATGTATGCAGTTTGGATTGTGCTTTCTGTTGTAAACAAACTTTCAGCTGCTGCATATGTAATTCTTTAAAGCATTGTGAAGCTGATTGCTTATGATGGAGTTGCAAAAATCAGTATGGTGTAACCAGCACTAGCTAACTTAATGCCTAGGGCAGAATTGATGGAAACATGTATGCCATTCATGTTTTGACCATAGAAATAGAAATAAATTAGAGTTATGCAACTGTTTCATATGGTATGAGTAGTTACAGCTGTATGTTTGTTCCCTCCATGCTTAACCTGTGTATTTGTAAATGAACAGATAACTGAGATAGATAGATAGATAGATAGATAGATAGATAGATAGATAGATAGATAGATAGATAGATGAGAGAGAGAGAGAGAATGATAGATGATAGATATTTCACTTCTCTGTCCTCATTAGGAGCTTAGACTTCTAGTCTTTCCTTTACTTTAGAAAAAGGGAGAAAGTGCAACAGTGTATCCAATTATATCCTCAACTGACTGATTCTGACATAACTTTCTCCTTTATAGCAAAGCTCATGTCATGATGAACTGCAGAATATTCAAGCGTAAGGACCACAAGCTGCATAGCATAGGCTTCAGCTCATACCATTGGATTTCCCTTGCCAAATTATCTATGGAGTTTGTGCCAACAGTCTGGAGCAGCCCTCGAGATAGAGGAGGCCTGCAAGAGGAAAGGTGAATCCGTTTCACCAGAGGGATCCATTCCAGTTGTGGATGGACATTCTTGACGTTCACTCACAGTCCATAAAATGCTCAGGTTCTACTTAGATACCGGAATTTGACATAATGTTGGTTATATAGAATCTTCTATAAATAATTTCTATAGAGGAAATCTGCATCTGAATCGGTGCATTAAAGGAGTATGTTGGTTTTATTAATTCCATACATTGTAATTTAATGTATAATCTTGATTTATTCCTTCTCATTATTCCTCTTCTGCTTCCAGTATTTCTTGAGATACTTTGCTACCGTGCTGGTGCCTTTTGTTTGCTGCTCTACCATCTACAGCTCCTTGTCTCAATAGTGCAGTGGGATTTTTCACATATAGGCAGAACAGTGCAGTATAGTTGTTATAGCTTGGCAACACATTGATGAAGTCTGTTCAGAGGCTGCTAAAAACATTAGAAGTCAGAATAAAATTGAAAAGTGAAAGATCAGGAAATAGACTCAGTGTGTGTGAAAATAATTCATGGTTCAATGGACAATCTTTAGTTCTGAATCTGTGAATATGACCATCTTCTGCTAGCCAAAATAGCTATAGCATAAGGAGTTTTTCTGATTATTTACACTGATGAGTAGTGACAAGGAAAAGATGAGGAAAGTTTCACAGTTTCTTCAACAGGAAATAAATGTTGTTTACTTATACAAAAGCAAAACAAAAACAAAAATCCCTTAAGTTCACTATCACAGTAATAATGTCTGCCAAGCAATGCTCCTAAGGTCCCAGAAAGGACATCAGGAAGGTAAGCACAGGAATTTATGAAATTCATTTTACAAATAAGTATTATATATTTACTTTTTGATAGCATCCAGCTGGACTATACCTGGGAAATTTAAAATATTATCCCAGATTCTCAACTTCATATCTTTGAAGGGGAAAAGAGCCATAGGGTGCATGCTTTTTGGATGAAAAGAATGGCATGTCAGTAGAATGGGCAAGATTCACAATAAGGTACAAAAGCCATCTTTAAGACTAAAAGGCACAAATTAATGTACTTTAAGTGATACTGTGTGATATTTTCTGGTTCATGAACAAATATATATATATACCTGCTCCAAAATCCAGGAGATAGGAGAATAAATGGCAATGAACTTAAGTCTTGTTAAGTTGAATATTATTGACTTACAAAATGCTATTGATGACACCTTGATAAAGATGTGCCCCTAAATCCATATTCGGTGGAAGAACAAACAGGTTATTATGGGAGGAAATGAAGGAGGCTTAACCCTTCCTGCATCCCCCAGAATTCCATGAAGTTGTTTTTATGCTCCTATTATGAGTTTCCTTCAGCAAAGGATCACTACCTTGTCATGGTGCTGGAGCTTGAGCACTTCAATGATGCCATGAGCTAAACCGTGAAGGGTCACCCAAGATGGGAAGGTCATGACAGAGAGGTCAGACTAAATGCGATCCCTGGGGAAGGTAATGGTAATCCACCCCAGTATTCTTGCCGTGAAAACTAAATGGATCAGTACAACCAGAGATATGTGGGTATAACATCGGAAGATGAGACTCCCAGGTCGGAAGATGGTCAAAATGCTACTGGGGAGGAACAGAGGATATGTTCAACTAGCCCCAGACGTGATGACGCAGCTAGCTCAAAGCCGAAAGGATGGCTAGCGGCCAACGGTGCTGGTGGTGAACAGCGAATCCAATGTTCTAAGGAACAATACACCATTGGAACCTGGATTGTAAGATCTATGAGCCAGGGCAAATTGGATGTGGTTATTGGTGAGATGTCAAGATTAAAGATAGACATTTTGGGCATCAGTGAACTGAAATGGACTGGAATGGGCCACTTCACAACAAATGACCATCAGATCTACTACTGTGGACAAGAGGACCACAGAAGAAATGGAGTAGCCTTCATAATTAATAGTCAAGTGGCTAAAGCAGTGCTTGGATACAATCCAAAAAACGATAGAATGATCTCAATTTGAATTCAGGGCAAGCCATCTAACATCACAGTGATCCAAATATACGCCCCAACCACAGATGCTGAAGAAGCTGAGGTAGAGCAGTTCTATGAGGATCTGCAGCACCTACTGGACAACACGCCTAAAAGAGATGTTATTTTCATCACAAGAGACTGGAATGCTAAGGTGGGCAGTCAGATGACACCTGGAATTACAGGTAAGCATGGCCTGGGAGAACAAAACAAAGAAGGACATAGGCTGATAGAATTTTGCCAAGACAACTCACTCTGCATAACAAACACTCTCTTCCAACAACCTAAGAGATGGCTTTATACATGGACTTCACCAGATGGACAACACCGAAATCAGATTGACTGCATCCTTTGCAGCCAAAGGTGGCGGACATCTATACAGTCAGTAAAAACAAGACCTGGAGCTGACTGTAGTTCAGATCACGAACTTCTTATTGCACAATTTAGGATCAGACTCAAGAGATTAGGGAAGACCCACAGATCAGCTCGATATGAGCTCACTAATATTCCTAAGGAAAATGCAGTGGAGGTGAAGAATAGATTTAAGGGACTGGACTTAGTAAACAGGGTCCCGGAAGAACTCTGGACAGAAGTTCGCAACATTGTTCAGGAGGTGGCAACAAAATACATCCCAAAGAAAGAGAAAACCAAGAAGGCAAAGTGGCTGTCTGCTGAGACACTAGAAGTAGCCCAAGAAAGAAGGAAAGCAAAAGGCAACAGTGATAGGGGGAGATATGCCCAATTAAATGCAAAATTCCAGAGGTTAGCCAGAAGAGATAAGGAATTATTTTTAAACAAGCAATGCACGGAAGTGGAAGAAGACAATAGAATAGGAAGGACAAGAGACCTCTTCCAGAAAATTAGAAACATTGGAGGTAAATTCCAGGCAAAAATGGGTATGACCAAAAACAAAGATGGCAAGGACCTAACAGAAGAAGAAGAGATCAAGAAAAGGTGGCAAGAATATACGGAAGACCTGTATAGGAAGGGTAACAATATCGGGGATAGCTTTGACGGTGTGGTCAGTGAGCTAGAGCCAGACATCCTGAAGAGTGAGGTTGAGTGGGCCTTAAGAAGCATTGCTAATAACAAGGCAGCAGGAGACGACGGCATCCCAGCTGAACTGTTCAAAATCTTGCAAGATGATGCTGTCAAGGTAATGCATGCTATATGCCAGCAAATTTGGAAAATACAAGAATGGCCCTCAGACAGGAAAAAATCAACTTATATCCCCATACCAAAAAAGGGAAACACTAAAGAATGTTCAAACTGTCGAACAGTGGCACTCATTTCACATGCCAGTAAGGTAATGCTCAAGATCCTGCAAGGTAGACTTCAGCAATTCATGGAGCGAGAATTGCCAGATGTACAAACTGGGTTTAGAAAAGGCAGAGGAACTAGGGACCAAATTGCCAATATCCACTGGGTAATGGAAAAAGCCAGGGAGTTTCAGAAAAACCTCTATTTCTGTTTTATTGACTATTCTAAAGCCTTTGACTGTGTGGACCATAACAAATTGTGGCAAGTTCTTAGCGGTATGGGGATACCAAGTCATCTTGTATGCCTCCTGAGAAATCTGTATAACGACCAAGTAGCAACAGTAAGAACAGACCATGGAACAACGGACTGGTTTAAGATTGGGAAAGGAGTACGGCAGGGCTGTATACTCTCACCCTACCTATTCACCTTGCATGCAGAACACATCATGCGACAAGCTGGGCTTGAGGAATCCAAGGCTGGAGTTAAAATCGCTGGAAGAAACATGCAGATGATACCACTTTGATTGCTGAAAGCGAAGAGGAACTGAGGAGCCTTATGATGAAGGTGAAAGAAGAAAGTGCAAACGCTGGCTTGCAGCTAAACCTCAAAAAAACCAAGATTATGGCAACCAGCTTGATTGATAACTGGCAAATAGAGGGAGAAAATGTAGAAGCAGTGAAAGACTTTGTATTTCTAGGTGCGAAGATTAATGCAGATGCTGACTGCAGTCAGGAAATCAGAAGACGCTTAATCCTTGGGAGAAGAGCAATGACCAATCTCGATAAAATAGTTAAGAGCAGAGACATCACACTGACAACAAAGGTCTGCATAGTTAAAGCAATGGTGTTCCCCGTAGTAACATATGGCTGCGAGAGCTGGACCATAAGGAAGGCTGAGAGAAGGAAGATAGATGCTCTGGAACTGTGGTGCTGGAGGAAAATTCTGAGAGTGTCTTGGACTGCAAGAAGATCAAACCAGTCCATCCTCCAGGAAATAGAGCCAGACTGCTCACTTGAGGGAATGATATTAAAGGCAAAACTGAAATACTTTGGCCACATAATGAGAAGACAGGACACCCTGGAGAAGATGCTGATGCTAGGGAGAGTGGAGGGCAAAAGGAAGAGGGGCCGACCAAGGGCAAGGTGGATGGATGATATTCTAGAGGTGACGGACTCGTCCCTGGGGGAGCTGGGGGTGTTGACGACCGAGAGGAAGCTCTGGCGTGGGCTGGTCCATGAAGTCACGAAGAGTCGGAAGCGACTAAACGAATAAACAGCAACAACTATGAGTTTCATCATTAAAATTTAGTGGGAAAATGCACGTCACAGGAGACTCATAAGAACTCAGAAGGAATTCTTGAAAAGGCTTAGAAAGTGATAGTTTGCATAAAGAAAACCTAAGTATTCTTCTGGCTTAAGCAGTAAAATGGATACGTCAACAGGATAAGTTAATAAATTGGTGAGACTTCTATTTGTACTAGTTAAGATTAATTGCAGTTGTGTAAAGTGACATCCCAGAAAGGAGATCAGTCAGGAGATTTTATCTGGAAAATGATTTAGCGGACAGAGGGACTGAGCTTGGCTCATATTTCTAGTTCTACACCATGTGCCAGGTTGGGCTTCTAAAATTGCAAAAAGACTTCTTTATGCATTTCCCAAGCTGGCTGGGGATTTTTTTTCTTTAGATCCACACTACTGTGTCAAAAAGTAACCCAGTGTGGGTAATATAAGTGGTAATACATTACTTAAGGCAAACTATTCATAGGAAAACAACACATACACAAGTTCTGTATTTCCTTTCCACAAATTTCATGGTGGCAGCAAAGGTCACAGTATTCATTACAATAGCCATTTATGAAAATCCAACATTCAGCATTCTAAACCTCTGGTGTGTAATTAGAATTAGCAAGACAGGAAAAGATAGATGTTGACCCCCACATGTTATTATTGTTGTTGTTGTTTTTCTTGTTATTACTAAAATTGAACCAGAATGGCAATATTTGTACTAAGTGCTGGAGAAAGACAGCTTTCTAAATTGGTTGTTTTTTCATTTATAATCCAACATCTTATCTAGGGGAACAGACTGGATGGAAAAGGTTATCCATTTAATATGAATGTGTTTTGTTTTGTTTTTTGTTTTTAGTTGTTGTTGTTTTTTGTGTGGTGAGAGAGAGAAAGAGAGACAAGAAATACAGCCCTTGGTCAAGAACACATAATGAGTTATCCAAGCTTACCAGTGCTTGGATGATAAGAATACAATGAATGCTGTAAGTAAGAGTGCAAACAATTGGAAATGTGCAATGGCACAAGCTGATCTTGGATCTGATGGATAACTGACATCCCAGCCCTGGATTCACTGTGCCTGCATGTAGAATTTCATGCTCCATTAACTAATTCTGAGCATGCTGTGTCCTGTTTTATCAGGAACAATTAGCGGACAGGGAAAAGCAGCTCAGAAAAAATAAGGTAAGAAGCAGGTCATGCAATTGTTTTCAAAACTGGTCCTAGTAGATTTGGCAAATTATTTGAGGACTGATTAGCACACTTTTAGCCAAACCTGATTTCTAATGCATACACTTATTCACACTAACAAAATTGTGTAGGAAGAAATGTAGGAAAAAGTACGTTCCGTGCATATGATATTAGGGGGAAAAATAAGGTTGGAAAATTAAATTTGACAAATGTGTTGAGTTTTGTCTGTGTCCATGGAAATTCTGCATCCTGAGCAAATATGGTTATGATTATAGATCAGGACTTGCAAATTCCAAGAGGACGATGTCATGTGCAACCAACCAACCAGGTGAGGAAGTATGAGTCTTATGTGCCTTTGTGGCAGTTTTATTAGGATGTTTTAGTATTGGGTTATCTCCATCTTCTTTTTTTATTGTGATGGGTGTTGTTTTAATTTGTGTGCCACCCAGAGTCATTGATGACTTGGGTGGCCTATTAATTTGATTTATAAATAGATTATATAACTAAATCATCATCATCACCATCATTTTAGGTATGATTAGATATTGTGCAAGTAACTGATGATGAAGAATAGTGGATGAGAGCTAATACATTATCTGCATTTAAAGCAGTGTTTTTCAAACTTGGCAACAAGATGTGTGGACTTAACTCCCAGAATTCCCCAGCCAGCTTCATACCTCTTTCAAAGGAGTTGTACTTGAAAAGATATCACCCAGAAGGTCAATCCCAGAGAGAGAATAATTGTCATGAGTTGCAAAGGAGACAGATCTCACCGAATGGTAAGATGAGGTCAGGATGAATAGGTGAGAGGTATTCCTTTTTGTGCCAGATCTCCTCTAGTCTACTTTTTAGCCTAGCTGTCTGCCAATGCCTGTTGCTCAAGGCCAAAGTCTGACCCCCTTTTTATGATCCCCCAGAGCCAAATAATACAATCAAGCTCCTACTCAACGAAGCAATCAAAAGCCTTAATATAGAACCGTTGCATAAAACAAATAATCAAGACAGAATTTTCTAATCACAATCTAAAACTCAGTAAATGGAAACTTGTGAATTAGGTACTGAGAAAAATGACAAATGTGGCAGACTATCCAGCATTTCATATATTATCCAGTGGCAACAACTGCAATGACAGTAGGTGTGTTTGCACATATTACATACCAGGGGACAGAGCAAACCATCACCAACAGCAGTTTTCTTTTCCAGCCATTATCACAGTCCTTCTCTTCTCTCCTGATGGCTTAGGTGAATGAAGTCATTCCCCAGTCCCCTTCGTTTCACTCAAATCCCCACCCATTCACCCTGGGACAACCTGAGGATATTAAAAAGAGCTGTGAAGTGGTGGGGACATTGCTGTGGGAAAGGTTCCACTCACAGCCATTCTTGCCAACTAGCTGTATATGGGGAATTAATTCTTCCTCTCTCTTTGGATTCAGGCCAGAGGTAGAACAATGGCTGAGGTTTTAGAACGTGGCTAATACTCTCCACCAAAGTAGAAAAGGAACATTTTGTAAATGATCAGTACTAAAGAACAGTGTATCTATTTAGCATACATTATCTAGGCTGACCTTTCCTACCATAGGAAAATAGCATAAATAGCATAAATGCTAATAACTGTATTAATAAAGCTATGATACATATCTTTTCCTTTTTCTCTAGAGATATCAAAATGACTTGCATGAAAGATTTTTTCCTTGGAAGTCCTTCTCCACTTGCCCAAGAAGGTGGAGTGCAGTAGATTATCCCTTGGGAAAGGTGATTTTCACTGGTGGCATCCCTGAGAGATTTGTCTGGTGGTTACCGTAATATCATTTTGACACCACAGTGAAATCATTTTAATTTTCCCAGGCTTGTAACCTACTTGTTTTAATTCTGTTGGTCTTTGCTTCCGTTTTTGTGCAGGTTTTATACATTTCCCTTTCTGTTCAGTTACAGCTAGTGGTGAATCTTTATGAAGACTTTCCTGCTTTGCCAAGGTTTGCTGAAGCTCATGTTGTTATATTGTTTAGTGTGATGTTGTTATTTTTTTATTGCTGTTTGATGGTATTATTGGTATAATGGTATCCTGCTTTGGGGTTGCTTTTAATGAAAAACGGGAAAATTATAAAAAAATATGTAAACATTTTTACATTTATTTTATTTTCAGGGTAAGCAGACTCAAGACCTAAGTTATAATGTAGTGTGGTCTGTGTGCATTTGTGTTTCTATAAACAAGTGTAACTGAAGCTCAGGATCAAGTGATAGACTGTGTTAAAAATATTAATGCGCAGCAGGCCTTCTTATTTGATTTTATGACTATGTGTCATCAAGTTGGTGTCAATTTTTAGGGACCACATCAATAGATTTTTAAAAAAATATTTACAAAAATTATTGATTTATTTACAGAAAATATATGGACTTCTGACATAGGTCTCTATCATGTCATCTATGATGACAGGACGTTAAACACTTCCTTGCCAAACAATTGATCTTTTAACATCTTTCTCCTTCCTCCAAATGTAGCCTCAGAAAAGGAGAAAGAAAAGGTCAGGACAATGACTCTGTTTCACTTTTTATAGCATTTACATTTTTTTCAAGTATTCATTGCTTCTATCCTATTCCTGCATTGGCTTGCTTTTTTTCCTCCTGAGACCACATAAATATTGGTGCCCTTTTTGTACTATTTTTTTGCAAGCATTTCATTCACACACACACACACACACACATTTTAATAAATCCATTGATCAGAGAACTGTATCAAAATTTAGCAAGGTATGAAAACTGATTGTAATTCTGTTCTGATTCTCATATTGGTTCAGGAAGTGCAAATTTGGTTCACATTAAAATGTGAATAAAATATATTTTGCTTGCTTCCTTAGGAAGGGTAAGAGCTGTTTATTAGGATTTTACAGCAGAGGAAAACTCCATCCCAACCACCTACAATTCCAATAATTATCAGTTATCAACTCTTTTTCAACAACTAGACAGAGTAGCAGTATAAAGTCCCATCAACTGTAGTTTAAATCATGAGATTAGGAAAATTTAAATTCCAGAAAGCAGGGAAA
The DNA here is from genome assembly GCF_035149785.1 of Candoia aspera. Lineage (NCBI taxonomy): Eukaryota > Metazoa > Chordata > Lepidosauria > Squamata > Candoiidae > Candoia > Candoia aspera. The sequence continues at coordinate 54,548,680 of NC_086154.1, forward strand.
TTAAAAATTGTCCTCTACAACCAACAAAATAATATCTTTTTAATGATATGGTAATTAGCGATTGCCAGATTTTGAAGTCTCAGTAAAAATAAGCATGTGCCATTGTCAAGGAAAAGCTTTTTTCAGGAGCTTAATGTCTGAACGAATTAAATGTGGAAATGCATCATTTATACTTGCTGTAAGCCAGTACTGTAGCTCCGATCATGTCAGCTCTTGTTAATTTTAAATTTTTACTGCTCCTAATACTGCAGAATCCTCTTACAGAGTAGTTTGTTTCAGGAAACTGACACACATTCCTAAAAAATATAGTTATAAAAAAATGAGAAAAATTTGTGGCAAGTCAAGGTTACACAGTTTCAATCCCACTGCTTTTTTGTGGGAAAGAGTTAAGGTTAATTCTCAACTGACACTGATGGCATTTCAAGCGTCCGATGCAGTTCATGTGTGACTTAAGAGCTTATTCAATTCCGTGGCTGCTGCCATAGGTGGCTGGGAGGGGAATATGACAGAATGAGTGTCACAATGTCATAATGCAAGCTTTGAGCTCTTTCACCTTTGCTGCAATGTTGCATGCATGCATGCATGCAAGGGTAGAATTCGCATCACTACATTGCAACACTCATTCCATCATTTGTTGCTGGGCTTGGCTTTTGGAGGGAAAATGGTGCTATAACCCAAACACCCATTCATGCTATCAGATATTTATTTATTGGTGCACCAAAGAAGACAATGTCTGTATCACTCCCTTGTTATTTCCCCTGGAGATGAATTATGAACTCACAGAATAGAGGCACTGCACTTCATTCAAGAAAGCTTTAAACGAAACTTTCCCTCAAAGCAAAATTATGAAGCAAAAGCGCATCCCCGCTTCACTTTAAGTAGTGAAGCTGAGTGGCTGCAAGTAAGCCACGTGTGCTGAAGCCGCTCTGGTCAAGGCAAGACCGCTGGTTGGGGCCGGCTCGCACAGATCCTTTGCAAGGCCAAGTCTGTCACTCCGACCACACAGAACACAGCTTTGAGGCAGAGCACACTTCCCCCACAAACTCACCATAGCGTGTTCTTTCTTCCAAGATACAGCAAGCCAGATCTTGTTTCATGGCTCCATAGGAGACAAATCTAAAATTTCATAGGTCTGAATCTTTAAAAAATAGAATTCAAGAAAGGTCAAAGAATACAGTGGCCATATTCCTTCAAAACTGTAACATTTTAAGGCTCATTCTCAACAAGGTTTTGTTCCAGATTTTCTTGGTAAGTGGTCTTTGAGAGACTTTTTTCCAATGGACTTTTCTACATTTCCAGTATCTGTAGCAAAAAATGCTGTAGGAAACAACCTTCTTGCATTTATTTCCTTAAAACTTGCCACCAGACAGTTTTATTCTGGTTTATGTGTTTTGAGAAACAGCACTAATAACTTTTTGTTATTCCCCTTCCCCACATCTTTTTTCACATACACTTTGTTCATATCTCAATTTAAGACACATTTGTAGGGGGACTGAAAAGTGATCGACGGTACATTTGACTGGGCCTTTGATTATACAACTTCCGCTGAACCCTAGGCTGTTTGACGTTGTGCTTTGTGTTCTTAGAAGGAACTAGATATTTGTTGATTCAGCGCCAAGATATTTATTTGATGTTAAATGAATAGCTAAGCCAGATGGCTATATTTAAAAAATGGGGTAATCAGGTGACTATTAAACAGCCTTCTGACATTTATCAAGACAGAAGATTGATGCATATTATACTGAGATGGTTTATTGATTTTCCTGAGATGACTTTAGTAATTGGATCCACAGCCTTTTCATATTTAGGTCATTGGTTGAATGGGAGATCGCTGATGGTCAAATATTATCCTCTTATATGGATTATAAATGCTGTTCCCTAAGTTCATAATTATTTTCTCTCACTATAGGGAGAGACTATTAAGGCTCATCCATACAACCTCTAGAATGTGCTTTCCCCCTGCTGTCAAAACAAGAGGCAAGTATGTTGGCCTGAACATTGCTGCCTCCACAGTGTTCTTGTTAATGCACCTCAGGAATGAGGCTGGCAGCCTTCCCTCCCTCAAGCGAGGGGGATAATTGGTGTTGCTGCTACTGACAGAGTGTAGAAGATGAGCTGTAGCTGTAACAGGTTGTGGTGGAATTCAGCTAGGCTGTGAACTGCACCCCATGGTATGGCCATGTCAGCCCCAAAGTACCAGCAGATGACGAGGAAGAAAACAAGGAGAAAAAGGAGGCAGGGCCTATTTGCAGTCCTTTGCTCAGAAGTGAATATAGACCTCTGGGGTGGCTCCCTGGCCCAGGGAAAGAGGAAGGGAGAAGCCCCAGAGCCCCAGAGCAGCTCAAACCTCTTTGTGCAAAGCCAAATTGTAGAAGCCCATGATTCGGCTTTATTCTCAGAAAGGAGTGGAATCTTTTAAAAACATGTCCAATTAAGCTCAAGATTTAGAACTAGGCTGAATCTAAGCCATATCCACTCAGAGGAAGTTCATAGAGAGAAAATTGTGGGCCATCCCTCTTTCCTGCAGTAGGTCATGGGGCCTTCCTTGAAACATTTAGCGTAGCACAGGAGCTGCTGAAGAGATGTGATTGCAAAAAGAAAGAAGAGAATGAAAAGGTTTTCTGTTTTTTTCACCCTGTTCTCATATTTCAGAATCCAAGATGTCTCCTCTTGTGTTCCCATGTTGTTGTTTATTCGTTCAGTCGCTTCTGACTCTTCGTGAATCACATAATCACTCATTTGTGTCCAGCTTCTGCATTTGTCCAGAAGCATATATCATTCTCATTCTTGGACATTTACAGTGTTAATCCCTCAAAGCCACAACGTGGTTAAGATCTAATTGTCTTAAGTTAAGAAAAGTATATATGTGTACTTGATAAGATTATCACATGCATTTCAAGGGAGATGGGCAGTGGAAAAATGTGATGAATAAATAAATATTATTATTAGATTTCTATCCCATCTTTTATGTGTGTGTGCGTGTGTGTGTTTGTATGTATGTATAGATAGATTATATATATATATATATATATATATATATATATATATATATATATATCATCTATCTATCATCTATATATAAATAAAATCTATCTATCTCAAGGCAGCAAACATACCCAATACTCCTGCCTCCTATTTTCCCCACAACAACAACACTGTGAGGTGGGTTGGGCTAAAAGACAGTGACTGGCCTAAAGTCATCCAGCCAGACTTCATGCCTGAGAAGGGACTAGAACTCACAGCCTCCTGGTTTCTAGCCCAGCACTTCACCACTACACCAAATTGGGTCTCTATATAAAAGATGAGAAGTATCATAAAAGTCTTGTGTATGGAAAAAGCCTACAAAAAAATCAGAAATATTCAGGGAGGTTTATAATATAAGAACTTGGAAAGCTCATTTTGGACAGAGCAATGTAAGATTATCTGCTTACTTCTGTTTCCTGAGGTTTGGTGAGCAACTGATATGCATATATAGGATATGTGTCATTACTGTATGTAAAAAATCTTTACAGTGTCATGATGGGTGCAAAACTCAGGGAGTTATGAACTTAAAAGTAGTGCTGGGATTTTCTGCCTTTTTGTTTTCTACGCAGTTAACTGCACAAATCACAGAAAATTTAAGTGCTTCATCTTTGTTAAAGTGAGGGGATGACATTTATTGAGAATAAGTAAGTACTGTAGAGCTCATTCACATTGTAGAGCATGCTCTTTATACTTCAGTCCATTTAAAAACAGATACTTTCCTTCCCCCACCCCCTGGGAAATCTACTGTGTAGAGTCCAGGGGGTGTTATGTGATAACTTTCCTTTCCCACTGAAATTGCCCCAGTTGCCAAGTGGTCAGATCACAGAAAAAGTCAAGGCAACATCTAGGTATTGTTTGGAAGAAGAGAATTTTATTTGGATTCCCTTCTGAAACTAGTAGAAAATGATGCTGACATTTGCTTCATTCTCAGTAGAACTCAGGGGCTACAATAAATCTGAAATCTGCCAGAGCCTGTGCAATACAGAGAGTCCTCCCATGGAATAAGTTATTATTCTTGCTCTACGTTCCACGCTACCCAGTTGGAGAACTAAAACAATAGAGATTTCTGCTGCAGCAGTAATGGGGCCTTTATCAGCAGCTCTTTTATAATATGGATTGCAGGATGTATTGAATGTTTATCTATCTCTATGTCTCTATCTCTCATCATCTCTATCTCGGCTTCTATGCCACTCCAATCCTATATGATTCTGAGTAGGGGTACAGCACCCACTCAGGGACTATGGGATTGTTTTTATTTCTTCCCACCGATACCTATTTGTCCATCAAATGTTAATGTGAAAGATAAAAAAAATAAAAATAAAAATCAAGTTTTAAAATCAATAGGCCTTTTGAAATTATTATATTTTCCCAAAAAGAAGTTAAAGCATTTTACTATACAAATAATTTATCTCTGGAATTGGAGGTTGGATTTAGATATGCTAATATAGTAATGAAAGCAGTCCAGTTTTGAAAGTGACAGCTTTATTGGGACTAAGCAAAAATACAAAATAATCAACAAGTGTTATGTAATTCTTCTTCAGAATGGATGTTACGTTAAAAAAAATTGAGCACAACAGTAAAATTTCAGAAACACAAAACACATAGAATTAAAACTTTGATGTCTATATGACAGGGTGCAAAATTCATGGACCTCAGGCTTGCTATTTTGAGCCCCAGAACCATCCAGAAATGAGCAAGGACAAGAATTTGGTTTGATTTGTCGTCCTTTTGGGGACTTGGGAAGAGTTTTAATGAGTGAAATGGTGCTTGAACCTTGCAAATGTCCCATGTCCCATCCAGATAGTCACCACTTTGGGTCCTTGGTGTTAAGAAGTTTGACTGCCCACCCCCTTCGCTTTGGACCTACCTGCGTTGCGTGCAAAGGAAGGAACACAGTTTAAGAAAGGAAGAAGGATGGTGATGCAGTGAGACAGAGGATTTCTTGACAAAAGAAAGCATCTTGGAAGGTACATTCATCTCTCTAGGGATTTACATGTATAATGTAAGTTGCTCATTATGCATGCAGATTTAAAAATAAAGCAAACATTACAAATATAACATGATACTTCTGTAGCCGTATTTTTTCCACATGCAAACCAACCCCAGAACTTCTCACTGTTCACAGAAATGTGAAACCTGTAACTAGAGGTTAATTATGTTATTTATTCCAAATGGATATGCTTTTATATTCCCCTTGAAAGCCTTTCTCAAAATAATTTTGATGTATTCTCCAAAATGCCACCCATCAGACCCAAAATATATATCTACATAAAGCAAGCCTGATGAACCAGTCAAGTCACAGGACACGGAAGACTACCAGACTTTGTTCTCCTTGTTTCGTTATGAGTCAGCGCCTGTTGCTGAAAGAATAGCATTTGTAAATAGAAGCACATCATTAATGTGGCTGGAACATTCAGAATGCCATAACATTGTCACTCTGCATGTCAGAATCAAAATACAACCTTGTCAAGAAAAATGCTAAGTTGATGTGCAACTTTAAATAGCTCCTCTCTCAGGCAGTTGTTTATGGAGAGTAATGATAGGCGGGTCCCTTTATGATTGCAGATCAGACTCTTTATTCAAAAACTGTACTGCAATTGCCTTTTCGAGTGAAAGTTGTAAAGAACACAGTTTCATTTGTGTCTCCAGCAGAACATATCCTTGTAAAGGATGATAAAGCATTGTGCATATTTGAAAATTTGATCCCCATACAGTATCTTCTTTCTTAGGTCTTTGGATTTTTATTTTTTGATAATTTCAGGAAAACATATGGTGCTTAAATTTTGCTAATGTTACTACTTATTTCTGGACATGTGGAGTCAGATGCGTGAGGGAGCCTGTCTCCCTGGTTATGTTGATTGTTGTTTGTTGTTTATGATTCTTGGCACTTTTATCTTTTTAAACGTTTTTATTATCTTAATGTTGTAAGTCCAGTCCTCCCAGATCACATCAAAGCCCATTTTAGTCCAAAATTTTATTTCTCACAGTGGAGATCCAGATGCCCATGGGATGCTCATAAAGGATGCTTTCCTGAAAAGAAGAATATATGAATTTTAGTGATATGAAACATCTTTGTTTCCTGATTCATGTCCATGTTATTTATTTCAACACAGAAGAAACGTAAAACCATCAAGCCATAATACATGAATTGTTACAAATATAGGCCCTCAATACAAAAGCCCAGTAGAATGGGATAATCTTAACAGCTTTGCAAAAAGCAAGTAGGGTGGGGGCTGCCCCAGCAAGATCTTGCATAACACGGGGATTCTACTTAGAAAGCATGCTGTCAGGCCCCCATTCCAGGCTCCCACTTTGCACGGAGCAATCCTTTTCGAGATGAATGTACCAGGGTGGTCTGATTCTGCTCAAAAGATAGGATCCTGCAAGTGCACAGGTTCTGGGCCATGTAGAACTTTAAAGTTTAAAACCAGTGCCTTGAATTAGCTCCAGAAGCTTATTGGTAATCAGTGCAATTACCTCAGCAAATAGGTAGTGCTAATAAGCCTACTTCCTACCATTTGTATTGGTATATTTTTTTTGCCAGGAAATTTAGCTGCAGAGGAACAGTTACCATGGTAACAAATCACTTGGCAGGGGGAGAAGGTCAGACTTAATTGTCCTCAGGTTGAGGTGTGAAAAGGATGACCAAATAAGCAAAAGCTGCTGTTTGGGGAACTTGCCTGGACTTGCTACCAGAAGGTTTCAGTTTCTGTTTTGCAGCCTCTCGTTCCAGCAGCAGCAGCAGCAGCAGCAGCAGCAGCTTGTTCTGCTCTGCATGTGCATGAGCTTGTAAAATATGATTCCTTGTATTTAAGAAGCTTTTGAGCCTATCCAGCTCTGGATATGGAAACTGTTTATGTTTTATGCTTTCTTTAAATACACTTATTTTTATATAAATGCCTGTTGTGTTTTTCCTGATCTCTCAGGCTTTCCAGCACTCTGCAACAATTTGTAGTTGGGCCGTTAATTTTGAACCCATTGCAACTTGAATTGCCTTCAAAGGCAACCCCTGTGAAGTGCATTGCAGTAGTCTAACTACAAGGTGATGACTGCATGAGTCACCATTGCAAAGATGTCCCAGTCCAGTAAGTCCTATAATTACTGGCATGGGGATAGGATGCCTGATAGCATCTTATGCAAAATATTTGGTCAGAGACAGTTCTATGTTAGAGGGAAGACTCCCTGGAAGAGTGAATGTATGATTTGGGGAGGGCCAAACTTTAGTTTGGAGTTGCATGCTGGGGTATCTTACTCATTTCTGTGTCTTAACTTGTGTATTGATGTATAGATTATATGTTTGACAGTTACTTGACTGAACAGGACATTTCCTATTTGGTTTCTCACAGGACTCAGCAATCACATGATGGTTTTGAAGGCCCCACAGAGGTGAAGGATTTGTGATGGCCAAAGTAATTTTCCCAAACTACCCTATAAAAATAATAGGCTGGCAATTTAGAATGAAAAAAATAATGTTCATCTGATTATCTTAAAAACTAAGTTTCTTTTGCAATTATTTTAAAGTTTGGTTATATTTTTAGGGCCTTTATTGAACTAGGTACATTTCAGATATTTTGATTAAATTTTTGAATTTAAAAAATTATTGCTTATGCGGGGATATTTACTGGATTTGACTATGTGTTTGAAAATATTCAGATATGGACAAGGATGTTTATTTGAGTGGTAAATTACTTATGCAGTATTAATGATTTAGCTGATTGCAAAGAAGTCATGAATGCAATTGCACTATGGCATTTGATAACAATTATTTAAAGTTTATTTATTTTATTTATTTTCTATCCCACCTTTATTATTTTTATAAATAACTCAAGGTGGCGAACATACCTAATACTCCTTCCTCCTTCTATTTTCCCCACAACAACAACCATGCGAGGTGAGTTGGGCTGAGAGGGAGGGACTGGCCCAGGGTCACCCAGCCGGCTTTCACGCCTAAGGCGGGACTAGAACTCTCAGTCTCCCGGTTTCTAGCCCGTTGCCTTAACCACTAGAGTTACTGATTTTTCTTTTCAGTTGGGAAAAGTTTTATGACTAACCCAGGTCAGATAAGCATTTCTCATTTTGGCCTGACTGACCAATTAATTAAGCTATGTAAGTTCAAGGTCTAAGGTGAAATAAAGGAATTGAATTACCATTGCATTTACAAAGGAAACAAGCCATTACTAATTTTAGAGCAATAGGCATACTAAGTCAACCTTCTTTGATTTAGAGCCTTCTAGATGTACTTGAATTAAAAATTCCAAAATAATTGAAGGTATAGTCCCAAAACTTATGCAGGATGCTAAATTTATAAGGTTTAGGGAGAAACACATAGCAAAAGAACATAACTTCCATACCAATCACCAAAAGAAAAAATAAAACAAAAGATAATACCATATCACAATATCATGATCGCACATTTTAGCAGAACCACTGCTATTTATATCCAGGGTTAAATAATGAAAACATCCTTTGTTGGATCTCCAGCACTTCAGGAAACAAACCACAAGTTATTAAATATTTCACTGACTTTCACTAAGCCTCTGATACTACTGAATTTATATACATTTTTTTCAGTCCCTGTTCACAAATCATCCACCTCTATTTGAAAAAGAAAATGCTTTTTTTTCCCTTTGCAGGTCACTGCATTTTTTTAAAAAAAAATTCTCAAGTGCGTATTCATCCCTTGAACTGTTGCCAGATTCCTAAATACAACTTGCAGGGGCTGAAGAAAATGTGAGTTGCAGCTCCATCAGATAGTTCAAGAAGCAGTTCATTGAAGTGCTGTGTTTTGCTGTAGGAAATTGCATTAACTTGTAAATCATGAGTATAGATTTGACTTTCAATTGACTGAGAAAAGTGGCTGTGGAGATGCTCTAGGATCATACTCAGAATAGATAAACAATTAGGCTTTGCTTTTGCCCCATCACAATACTTGCAAATTTTTATCAAATGGCAGAAAATAGCATAATAGAGGGATAAACTCTGAATAGCTAAGGAAGATTGTAGCTGCTTGGCATGTTCACAGAAAATGAGAAAAGGGATGCCACTTCTGAGTGAGGAATGATGAACTAGCACATCTCTGATCAAGAGGAGATGATGACCACAGCAAAGACTGAAGGACCAGTAGGTAAACCAGTCCCACAGACCCACTCTGGATAAGGAGAGGCTGGGAGATTGCCCACTTGTGCTTTGAACGGCAGCTCCTCATGAGGAGGCCACAGGGCAGTGGTTTCCCACAGGTTTGAGCGCTCAGAGACAAAGGGAATAATCAGCTCTCAGATATGGCAGAGCATTTTAAAGGACACTGAGTTCGCTAACCTCAACTTCAAATCACTTTTGGAAATTACCTATTTAACTATATTAAGGATATTAGAGATTTTCAAAACAAGTTTGAAAAGCCACCTTGTAAGTTTGCCTTTGTTCTTGAACAAAAAATTAACTATAAGCTTAGGAATTAAGAAATTGAAACAAATGGCAAAAAGCTAAATAAGAATTTAATTTAAGAAAGATGTAAATGAACTAGGGGGCCAGAAAAATTTGGAACCTTAGGACTTTCACTAAAAGATTTGGGGGGAAATTAAATTAATAAATAATACCTTTGTGGGAATACCATTTTGTTTAGTCTACCAAACTAACAGAGATTCAAGCCTTTATGATTTTAGAAATTAGACACTAGAGGGGACTAACTCCAGGCAGGAAAAGAAGAAAGTCTGCCTCTCATTTTTGAATTGGAAAATAAGCATTGGATTGTACAAAATGACAGACAATGTTGTGAACTTTGAGTCATTTCAAGACATTTCTGAAGAATGGGACAGACACTTGTAGCTACAATGGCAGAAATAATGTGTACTTATATGAATGAATTATTTACAAAAGAAGAAAGGAAAGTAGTCAAAGAAAATGCTTTGAAAGACCTACAGGATAAAGAGGTGAAACAAGCTTATGCAGATTTACTAGAAAATAAAGAAATTGTAGATTACAAGATAGAGACGGCAGTTAAAGTGGAAATACAAATGGCAAGCCAAGATAACGACATGGATAATAAATTCTTGAATTTACAAAAGAGGGTTGCTAAAGTCTTGAAGCAATTTCAGAGATGGGAAAAAGAAAGGAAGGAAGATAAAAACCTATGACAGCATTTGAATGGATCAAAGACTAAGATTATTAGAAGCAAAAGCAAGGAAAAGCAAAAAGCAAAGCCAATTTGTTTGACCAGAGTTAAAGCAAGATACAGTTTCATAAAGTTCTGGAACCCCTTTACAAACTTTTTGCTGATAACTGGACTGAAATGTTCATGATTTATGGATCCGTAAATGGATAAGGGATGGGCTTTGGGAAGAAGAGATATACGCATGTAATCTTATAAGGGGGGAAGAAATGTTAAGTTTACCGGTACTTGTTGTGATGAAGATCGGAAGTCACTTCTTTAACTATTTTTTCTTTAATTTCTTTCTCTCTGTTTTTTCTTTCCTTGCACTTTCTATTCTTTTTCTTTTAATGATTTATAGATTTGTGAATGGATAAGGGATGGGCTCATTATTAAGTTTGCATGTACTTGTTGTGATGAAGATTGGAAGTCCGTAAATGGGTTCCAGAATTTTATTTATTTATTTATTCATCAAATTTTGCCACTGCCCATGTCCCAAGAGAGGGACTCTGGGCCGTTTACAATAAAGCTAAAAAATTAAAATACAATAAAACCACATAAAATATATAAAATATAAATATAAATATAAAATAGAATCCAGATGGCAGTTAAAAGTTCTAATTCAATTCACACATGTATGAGGACCACTTTAAGGTGCCAGCCATTCCCAAGAATGACTACTCTCTTTCTCGCTTCAAGTGAGGTGGCAAAGCCAGGTCTTCAGCTTTTTCCAGAAGGTCAGGAGAGAGGGGGCTTGCCTCACCTCCCAAAGGGCGGGGGCCACTGCAGAGAAGGCCCGCTTCCTAGACCCTGCCAGATGGCATTCCCTTGTAGATGGGGTCCGTTACATGCCCTCCCTGCCTGACCAGGTGGGACGGGCTGATGTAATGGGGAAGAGGTGGTCCCTCAGGTAACCTGGCCCCATGCAATGTCGAGCTTTAAAGGTAATAACCAACACCTTGAATTGGACCCAGAAGCAAACTGGTAACCAATGCAGCTCTTGCAGCAAAGATGTTACATATGCCAATCTTGGGGCACCTAAAATTGCCCATGCGGCCAGATTCTGGACCAGCGGTAGCTTCCAGATACTCTTCAAAGGTAGCCCCATGTAGAGTGCATTGCAATAGGCTATATGGGAGATGACAAAGGCATGAGTGACTGTTTGGAGGGCCTCCCGATCCAGGAAAGGGCATAACTGGGGCACAACATGAAGTTGAGCAAAGGCCCTCCTGGCCACGACTGCCACCTGCTCTTCAAGCAGGAGCCGTGAGTCCAGGAGGACCCCCCGATTCTGCACCAAATCTGTTTGGGGCAGTGCAACCCCATCCAGAACTAAAGGGTAAATTCTCAGATACAGAGCAGCCATTAACCTGCAGCCACTCCATCTTACCAGGGTTCAGCTGAAGCCTGTTGTTCTCCATCCAGGCCCCCACAGTCCCTAGGCAGCGAGAGAGGGTGGTCACAGCATCACTTACTTCACCTGGGACAGAGATGTATAATTGGGTATCATCAGCATACTGGTGATACCTCATCCTGTGATGACAGATGATCTCACCCAGTGGTTTCATGTAGATGTTGAAGAAGAGCAGAAAGAGTACTGAACCCTGCAGCACCCCACAAAGGAGGGGCAGCAGGCCAGATCTCTTGCTCCCTATCACCACTGATTGGGACCAGTCCTGGAGGAAGGAGGTGAACCAGCGCAGAACCACGCCACCCGGCCCCAGCTCCCTGGGTTGCCCCAAAAGGATACCATGGTCAGTGGTATCAAAAGCCGCTGAGAGGTCAAGAAGAGCAAGGATGGATGCACTGCCCCCATCCTGTTCCTGTCAGAGATCATCCATAAGTGCAACCAATGCCGTTTCCATCCCATATCCAGGCCTGAAACCTGACTGGAAGGGGTCCAGATAATCTGTTTCATCCAGAATTCTCTGGAGCTGCAACATCACCACTTTCTCAACCACTTTCCCTAAAAAGGGGAGGTGGGAGACTGGATGGAAATTGTCCTGTACAATAGGGTCCAGTGATTTCTTGAGGAGGGAGTGCACCAGCGCCTCCTTAAAGGCAACCAGGAACACCCATCTCCCAAGGATGAATTCACCATCACCTGGACCCAACCACACGCCATCTCCTAGGCTGCCTTCACCAGCCAGGAGGGACATGGATCTAGTTGACAAGTGGTGGCATTTACAGCCCGAAGGATCCTGTCCACTTCCTTGGGATTATATATTGTTTTAACCCTGGTCAAACAAAATGGCTTTGGGAGACACAATGTCTTTTCAGTAGGAATGAAACCGTCAGCACAAATACTATAGTACTTGTGAGTATGCAAGAGATAGATGTGTGAAAGCATGAGGTACTTCTCCCTGCAGCACTTTGACTAGTACTTCCTGTAGCTAACAAGGGAGGAGATGTAGCTTGGGGGGGCTGAAAAAGATTTAAGAGATTGACTGGACTCTCGGGCAAAGCCTGGAGAAAGAGAGAGGCTGGCAGTTTCATTGGATGATCCATCGTCCACTGGATCAGCTGGGGAAGGATCCACGCTTGGAGGACTAAGAGGAGAAGAAGTGCATTGGAGGCCTGACCCAATACATGGGATCCAGGAGCCAGGGAGAGACTGAGAAAAACTGTTACACAGGGAGGGTTTTTGCTATGGACATTTGGGGGAGGGAGATAGTGTTGTTTAATTATGTACGGTGCTTTTGAAATATATTGTACTTTTAAGGAAGGAGAAATGGCTAGCTCTTAGCAAGCCACTCAGGACTGAGGGAAAATCCCCCAGGGAGCTCAATTTCTTAGTGATGCTTATAGTTATTATTGCCCAATGATTTATTTTATTGTATTTAAAGAATCTGTATGGCCATCCAACCGAACAGAGTGCAGCTCTATCAAAGTAGGATACACAGTTCCCTTTAAGGTCTCAGAGCAGAGAGCTAGGATGTTATAATATGTCATGCCCCCACCTCCAAAAGGGGCTTTACATGACTTCCATGGCCCCTCCTGAAGGGGAGGAATTTATTTTTTACAGTGTATATTTTCAGTATGGCACTTTCAGTTACATTGACTACCAGGAGGCACCATGTGACCAGTTTCATCCTTTCTTAGCACTCTTCATATATGGGTACCCTGATGTTATTCCAGGGGGTTCAAAGCCTCTAATAGGAATTGAACTCATGGACATTCACACTTTAGATGACTATATTTTTGTTGTTGTTCAGTCGTATACAGTGCATCAACCTGAGGAGCTATCCAGGTCCTGGCACTCAGTGGTTGCAGGAAAGAATATTTAGAAGCTCTATCAGAATGGTATGTACCAGCAGTTCTCAAGCTTTTTGGCCTCAGAACCCCTTTATATTCTTAGAAATTATTCAGGATCCCAAAGAGTTTTTGTTTAATGTGGGTTATATCTATCAATAGCTATGGTATTAGACATTAAAACGTTTGCATTCTATCTGTTGCAATATAGTATATGAAGAAAATCTGGCCTCACACAGATATGTAGTTGGAAAAGAGAGGAGTATTTGAACAATCTTTTCAGATAATTATGGATATTCTTCATTGAAACTACACCAAAACAAATGGTAAACAAATGGTAACTACAACAAGACAAGTGGCGACAAGTGGTTTCTTAGAGGTTAGTTGCAACATGGAATCCGAAACTATATTAATGGACTTTTGATCTTCCTTGCACTTTGAATGGAACTTTTACTCATACATGATTGTGTAACAACATGCATTCGTCATTTGGAAAATATTGGTTCACTGAGTTATGCAGACCTACCAAATGTTGACCCATCTTATTATATAATATCAAAAGATGACATTTGTTAGTATCACCACCAATCTCATCAGAAAAGTCTAAGTATTGGGAAGCTGTCAAGTTCACAATGGTGGACGCAAATGTTCCAAAATAATAATTTTCACTTGAAAGCTCAAATTTTACAACATTGGTAACACTGGCAACAAATACTGTCAATATTTGAGAATGAGAGCAAAAAAGGCAAATAATGTCTTAGAATTATTATAAAAATAATTTTGACCTCATGGACCCCATGAAAGGGTCTTGGGAACAAATAACAGTTTGAGAACTGCTGGTATATACATTTCACCTTCCCTGAAGCTCTCAGACAGTGACAGATGTTACCTTATGTCAAACTCCCATGTATGGGGTTTTAGCTGACTTCCAGCCCCACTTTTGGAGAGAGATGATTTCTCTCCATTTTTTTTTTTTACCCAAAAAGCAAAATAAACATTTTAATTTAAACTCCCCTCCAGATGGAACTTCAATCATCTTGGCCCCAAACCCTGTGGAAAAAGCCAAGTTTTTACTGCCTTTCTGAAGGCCAACAGAGTAATGGCCAATCATATCTTGGTTTGTGTGTGTGTGTGTGTGTGTGTGTGAAGGGGATTGTTCCAGAGGGCACAATCGTTCACTTGCCTATACACAGTTTCCTAATAAGGAAAATCTGTAAACAAAATTCCCAACTGGGAATTTTGGGATATATATATTTTTTATTTGATGCCTCAGAAAGGAGGGAAATCATCCTTTAGACCCAATCTGCTGCTGGAAGGATTGGCATCAGATTTGTTTAAAATAAATTCCACTGGCACTAAAAGTTATCCTGCTTGCAGATTCTCAGGGGAATCAGCTCCTCAAATTCAGAACCATCTTTTCTAGTATAGAACATGTTCTTTGTGGCCTCCACAAAGAGCAATAGCAATCCTTTCAGTTTTGAATACCTCACAACATCAACTTAGCCACATTGGACTGGGCTCTGCAATTAGAGTTTCCTTAAATGTATATAGCTGTAGCACAGCAGGGTCTATTAAATTAACTCTAATTAAAAAACAAATTTTAAATGCAGATATGGCAATCATGCAGCTTGTCCTGTCCCTGCCATCTATTTTATTTGCCCAGGGTGAACTAGGGAAAAAGCTTTAAAAATTAAAAGGGTGGGGGGACCAATTTCTGGTTATTGACTGCCTCCTCTGAAGAAAATAGCTTCCCCAAACCTGAAATGAGGTATCAAATTGGGTGGCAACAGTTGCGACCATCCCATTGCTAGCAGCAGATGACGGCAATCCTGCTGAACTGAGCATCATGTTAGGGAAAGTATTACTTTAATTTTCTAAAATGCTTTTTCTATAATATGACTTGGAGACTGTTGTGGGAAATTGAAACTGAAATTTCAAACCCATCCCATTGTCTAGTACTCATTGTATAACAGGAAGAACAAACATGGGGGAAGGGGGACAGGACAGACATGGCTGGTGGCTCTGCCGGACTTGTGGAATCTCACTGATGCCTGAAGATGCAATTTCTGACACCAGCCAGTCCCCCGGAAATGATACAATGTGTTCCATTTAGATTTGGACCTTTTAAAAGTAAAGTATGCAAATAAATACATCAGTAAAAACAAATAGCATGTGTTCTGCCTTTCAAACCTTGAGGGGATAATCAAACAAAATATCAGTAACTGAAGCTGAAGCAGTGTTTGGCACAGTGTGAGTACTTTTTTCTAAGGCTAAATTAAGAACTATACCTAAATAATAGACCTAATGGAAGCTGACATGGTATTTCTCACTGTGAGAATGGACTTCCCTGTGTCCAAAACTCAAAACATGTCTCAATAAGGAATGAAGACTAGCTGTCACGGGGCGGGGGGGCTTTCCTAAGCCCAACCCTCACCTTCTCCAGGGCATTATACAGACACATGGTTGGGGCTCAATGGCTCTGTGGAGTAAAGGAAGAATCAGGTGGAATGGACTTTTGGAAAAATCTTCACCTTTCTCCTCTCTCCTCCCGAACAGCAGTTGATGCTAATGGCAGAGGGGTTTGAGGGGAGAATCCAGCTGGACCAGGAGGCTTCCTTACTGGTTAAATCCTGCTTGCTTATTTCCACATTCCTGTTTTCTCCACTCTGGCTGTGGCTATTTTCCCCTGGGCAAATAACATGGACAAACTCAAACCTACTGGTTTGTGAGAAACTGAAGAGTCTAGCCTTAGGAAAGACCAGCTATAGTCTCTGTGAGTAATTGGTTGCTGCTGCCAAAGAGTAATCGGATTGATGTGGAAGGGCGAGGAGGAGGAGTTAGCCAGGTTGAGATTGATGTTGGCAGAGGAGCTCACCATGTCTTGCTTGTTTGCGCCAGCTCTTTTTTTTCCAAAGGCTGTTACTGTCCGTAGAGCTAAGCATTTTAAGTGTGGAATATACAACTTTTTCTTATTGGTGAAATATGCATAACATTCTCATTTCTAAAGTCAATTATATTCTAGTTTGCATCATGAAAGATTCTTCCAAACCTGCAGAACAACAATATATTAAGTCCAGAAAGAGCACTCAGACTCATTTTATCCCTAGTTGTATGGAGGAACCAGGTAAGGCAAGGAAATCGAAGTATTGAATAAGGTTCCTCATATACATGGCAGTTATTAACCACTTGAGCTTCCAAGACAATGGCAGTGTTGAGTCCTCTGGCAAATTATCTCATAAAGCACAAAGGTACTATTAGAAGGGAAAAACAACATTTCATTTCTGTCCTCAAGATGAATATACTTTATTTCTTTATTTAGCTATGTATTTATTAATCTTGTATATTGTCAATCTCAATAAACTGATTCATCTGGTTTTACAGCAAAAACATAAAACATGCATAGTCAAAGGGCCAACAAATACAGCCGTGTTTCTCAACCTCAGCAAGCTGGCTGGGGAATTCTTGGAGTTGAAGTCCACAGGTACCAGGAAACAGGACTCTGAGTTCTGATTCCACTTTAGGCATGGAAGGTGACTGTAGGCCAGTCACTCTTTCTCAGTCCTAGGAAGAAGCCAATGGCAAACCACTTCTGAAATCTTGCCAAGAAAACTGCAAGGGCTTGTCCACAAATTGCAATAGTCTTATAAGGCAGCCCTATGTAGAGTGCATTGCAGTAGTCCAGTCTTGTAGTAAGAAATATATGAACCACTATAATCAGGTCCTCCTGCTCCAGGTAAGGTTGTAACTGATGCACCAGCTGAAGTTGGGCAGAAGTATCCACAGCCACAATCTCCTTCTGCTGGTTTAACAGGAGCATGAGTCCAGAAGGTCCCCCAAGTCATGAAAGGTGAAAGGTCCCCTGTGCAAGCACTGAGTCATGTCTGACCCTTTGGAGGGACACTGCTTTCACAACGTTTTCTTGGCGGACTATAGCAGGGTGGTTTGCCATTGCTTTCCCCAGTTGTCACCTTCCCCAGCAAGCTGGGTACTCATTTTACTGACCTCGGAAGGATGGAAGGCTGAGTTGTCCTGAGCTGGCTACCTGTCATGATCGCCGTTGCGATGTTTGCGACATCGTAACGGCTCACATGACAAAGCGTGGATGCGTGTCAATGACTGGAGAGGTGCGGGCGATAAACCGGACAAAGAAGATAATGGGGTTGGGAGATCTACTGAACAAACAAGGTCCCATCGCCCGGTAATCGGCCATTGATGCCCCTGATAAAGAAAGGATCAGGGCGAGGTTCAGAAAGGCGCATCCGGGCTTTCGAGGAATATCGAGGTCTAATCACCCGGTAATGGACCATTACCTCGCAGGAAGATAATCAGGGCGATGCCCGGGGCAAATGGGGCTGGACGACCTCTCACCTATCAAGTCTTGATGGCCTGTCACTCCGTGGAACTCATGGGGCACACCTGGGGAGTGTGGGGGTGGAGCGCTGTTTGGCGCGAGACTATTTAATTCAACTTTTGGCGCCCTTCCCTCACTCACAGCTTTTTACTGGTGTGCATTCTATTCTAAATAAAAGCCAGAGCTTAAACTTGATTTAGAGTCTGAGTCTTTTATTTGGTCTTAGGCATTCCTTACATAAAGCTGAGAGTCTTTTAAGAATGAACCTCGCTAGCCTCTACCAGGAAATTTTTTTTTTGCGAGAGAAGCAACTAGTGATGACTGAAGCGGGGACGATCCTGGAGTTGGCGCTTCAGAGTGGAGACGCGAAGGACTCAATGCGAGTGGGGGAGGCGACCAGACAGCTTCTGGAATCGGCGCTCCCGAGATGGGACACGAGCCCCCTCCCTACCCACACCGTACCCCAGTTTGGAGCCTGGAGCCCCAGCCCAGAGTGGAGGGCCCTGATGGAAGAGGGAGTCATGAGTCAACAACACTTCAGGTGGGATGGCGTAGTGGACCCCCGGCCGGGGACATCCCACGCCACTTGGAGACTCCAATACCCCCAGATGCCCGAGAGGGAATTCGCAGGACTGCCGATCGGGCAACAACCAGCAGCACCGAGGATGGATGATTCCGTCATACCGGACAGGATCAGGGCTCTGGAGTCCAAGGTGCAATCATTAGAACACATGCTGCGATCCATGTCAACTGTGGTGAGTGAGCTCACGAAGAGTGCTGCTGCGCAGGGCGCAGGGAGGGGTCTCAGCATCCCACCCACCCTATCGCCAACCCCGAGAGGAAGGGGCCAGGCATGGGACTTTTTCCCAGGGCCCCGGGGTTTTATTCCGGTGGGGGTTACCCCTACTCACTCACAGGTTGGGGTTTCTCCAGTTGGTGGGATCGCTAAAGACTTTCCAGTAAAATTTGATGGCGACCCCACGAACCTGTCATTTTTTTTAACCAACGCAACAAATTACGTACAGCAATATGGACATTGTTTTGCATCGGAAGGGGCTAAAATCTCGGCTATTGCCACAAAACTTAAGGGCAGAGCCATGGACTGGTATGTACAAATGTCAGAGTCTGGAGCCCCAGCCCTGGCTACCTTCCACACCTTCCTGGCCGCCTTGAAGTGGTACTTTGAAGACCCCCTGGTGAAAGAGAGGGCTAAAGGCGCTCTTAAAGAACTCAATCAGGGGCAGAAATCGGTCACAGATTATGCCCTAGAATTTAAGGTCTTAGCAGGGAAGGTCCCTGAATGATCGGAGGCCACCCTGATCGATATGTTTAAGGATGGCCTCAATCGAGAGGTGTTGAAATGGGCGCTGTACAGAGATGATCCAGACTCACTGCATGACTGGATCTGTCTTGCCGGGAAGGCTGAACACGCCCAGCGCACCTTCATGCTGGCGACTAAGAGAGACAGGCATCCTCCCAGCAGGAAAGGGCCAGTGCCACAGTCGGGTCCGACATGGGACACCAAAAGACAACGTCGCTTTGCCCATGGGCAATGCATCAAGTGCGGTAAGGCAGGTCACCATGCGGCAGAATGCCACAAGGCTAGGACGGCGGATCGCCCACCTAGACCGACGCAGAAGGCTCCGCAGAAACCACCCAACCCTCCCCGACGGCTGACAGGGGCACTAGCGACCCTGGATGAAGAAGAGGATGTCTACCTCACAGGGGACAGGTCGGCCGCCCCGGAGCAGCCAGCAGGAAACACCTTCCACCTGTCCTAAGCAGCGCCACTGGGCAGGTGGTGGAGAATGGGCGCGATACCACCAGGGTGAGTGCGGACTGTCCCATCCTGACCATAAAAATTGAACTGAGCTACTGCTCCAAGACCATTGAAGTCGGGGCTTTGGTGGACTCCGGGTGTTCCAGATGCCTGATCCACCCCAACCTAGTCGCTGCGCTAAATTTACCCTGTTTTCCTCTCCCGAAGCCGCTGATCTTCCAGCAACTCGATGGTTCCACGGTGGGGGGGGGGGGGGAGCGGCCACCCAGGGTACAGGGAATGTTACCCTACAAATAGGCACGCACAGAGAAACCATAGAATTCGTGGTCACCCCGGTGGGCAAGCCTATAGTGGTTCTGGGAATCCCCTGGCTAACTTGCCACAATCCCTACATTAACTGGAGGACCCGTACGATAACGTTTGAGGATGGGTTCTACCAGGCGCCTGCTAAGGGGAAATCCCTCACTTTGACTGTGGGGAGGGCTGAGATTGTCGACCCTCAAGTTCATGCTTCCCCCATGGAGGGGTTGCCGGAACAATACGCAGACTTCACTGATGTCTTCGGGGAGGAGGAGGCAGACCAGTTACCCCCCCATCGCAAGATGGACTGTGCCAATGAACTGCTCCCTCATGTCCCATTGCCTAAGCCAAAAATTTATCCAATGACACAAAAGGAATTGGCGGCGTTGCGGGACTTCCTTGATAAAAACCTCGCTCGGGGCTTCATCGAACCGGCAAACTTGCCGGTTGGAGCGTCCGTCCTGTTCTGCGAGAAGAAGGATGGTACCCTAAGACTGTGTACAGACTATCACAGGTTAAATTCAGCATCCTTGTCAAACAAGTACCCCCTCCCCCTCGTGAAAGGTATGTCGGCACACTTGTCGACTGGAAAGGTTTTTTCCAAACTGGACCTCCGCGAGGCGTATTACCGCATTCGCATCAGGGAGGGGGATGAATAGAAAACAGCTTTTAACTGTCCCTTGGGCTCCTTCCAGTATAAGGTACTGCCTTTTGGTCTTGTGGGGGCCCCGGGGGTTTTCATGCAACTAATTAATGAGGTTCTGCATGACCATTTGTTTAAAGGAGTACTGGTTTATCTGGACAATGTCCTGATATACTCCAAAACTGAGAGAGAACACGAAGGATTGGTAAGATAGGTTCTCACCAAGCTTCGGCATTCTAAACTTTATGCTAAGCTTTCCAAGTGCGAATTCCATAAGTCGCGCCTGGATTACTTAGGTTACAGGATTTCAGATAAGGGCATTGAAATGGATCCTGCAAAGGTTCAGGCTGTTTTGAGCTGGGAGCATCCGTGCACCCGGCGCCAGCTCCAAAGTTTCCTGGGATTCGCAAATTTCTACAGATCCTTCGCAAAAGGGTTCGCGGAGATTGCCCTGCCCTTGACTGATTTGTTGTGGACCAAAGGCGTCGGGGAAACGCGCAAGGTAAAAAACCCAGGGGCCATGTTCAATTGGACTCCCGCCTGTCAGGCTGGTTTTGACTGGTTGAAAGCTCTCTTTACAACGGAGCCAATTTTATCCCATCCCGACCCCGAATGGCCTTTTGTTGTTCAGGCTGATGCCTCTGATTTTTCAATTGGGGCTATCCTATTACAAAAGGATTCTGCCAGACGCTTGAAGCCCTGTGCCTATCTCTCCCGGAAATTTTCCGAGATGGAAAGGCGCTGGCATGTCTGGGAAAAAGAGGCATTTGCAGTAAAAGTGGCACTGGAGGCTTGGCGTCACCTTTTAGAAGGGGCGACTTGCCCTTTTGAGGTCTGGACAGACCACCGCAACCTTGAGGCGCTCCGCATGCCCAGGCGCCTCAGCCCTAAGCAGATTCACTGGGCTCAATTTTTCAGCCATTTTAACTTTCAGCTGAAGTTTATTCTGGGGAAGAATTTTTTGGCAGAGGCTGATCAAATATAGGCACTTGAACAGCTGGAGCATTCAGGTGATGACACACTGCCTCCAAGCCCTTGTACTTGGAGAGTAGAGCAGAGCAAAGATGCTCAGGAAGCTCCTTGCCAAGCAAGGGAGTAACTCTCTTGATTAAAGACAGCTGGCTGCAGCCTGATTTAAGAGGCAGCCCTTACCTGTGTCTCCCTGTTGGAAACAACTGTCTGATTTCCTGCTCTGGCATGCTGTTCCTGTGAATCTTGCTTGTGAAACTCTGACCTTGGACTGGCTGACAAACCTGACTTGGCTGTGTGAACTTTGGACTGGATTTTGACTAGTCTTCTGCGTGCTCCTGTTGAAAGTGAAACCACTCAGGCAAGCTTTCTTTCCAAGATACTTTGTTGCTTTACATTTCTTCCCTTGTTTGCTGTTATCTGCTCAGCCTGAAGTAATTTGCTTTCCTCACCTAGCAACTGTGTGCGTGTGAGGTTGAACCTGAAACAGGACACCTTATTGCATCGGTGAAGGCCCAAACATGGGCAAATACCTATGCTCTGTCAGAGTCACATTTCATCTTCCTCCATCAATACTCCAGGCATCTCTTCTTCACTGTCAACCCCACCAATTCCTTGGTGGACCAGGGAACCAGCACAGAGAGGCAACTTAGGTAAAATCTCTTCAAGAATTTTGGTATCTCCTTTCTGTTGATTAACAAAGCTCTCAATAGAATTGCCTGCCAGGCCAATGGGAAACTCCCCAAGTAACTGCTAGAATTCATATGGATCCATAAGGCACCTGGGGTACACCATCTGAATTGGACTGTTTGCTCTATTGGGGCACCAAATGGTCATCCATCTCATTTGGATCAGGCAATGATCTCTCCATTGCAAAGAAGTGTTGACAACCTCCTCCTTATCCAGAACAATTATCTCATGCTCTGAAAGAAAAATGAGATGAAACATGTGTCCACCTGTATGAGCTGAGCCCAAAATTACTTGAGCCAAGCCCATGGTTGCTATGAATTCTTTGGCTGTTCCAGCTCCCAGGGTATAATTGTTGAGAAATACCAAAACCAAAAAGTGGGGGTTTTCCAACAGCAGTCCTAAGACCACATCCAGGGATTCCGCTGGGCAGCAGGAACACTAGTAGAAGCACTAGTTTGTCTTTATGGCCCAATT
Source organism: Candoia aspera (assembly GCF_035149785.1). Classification (NCBI taxonomy): domain Eukaryota; kingdom Metazoa; phylum Chordata; class Lepidosauria; order Squamata; family Candoiidae; genus Candoia; species Candoia aspera. Next base: position 54,571,307 of record NC_086154.1, read on the forward strand.
TCAGATACAGGCATTCACACCCAGAAATTTTCAGAGCAGGACTTTTAGTCACAGGCATGGTGTCTTTAAGGATGCTACCCTACCCACCAGCCCTGGTATGAAGTTTGTTGATGAACCCCTAACCAGGCAGACAGATCGGATGGGAACATTATCTCCCTCAATCAGGTCTCAGTAATGCACTGTTATCTGTTCATCCACTGCGAACACGTATGAATGTGATCTTATTGCAGATAGACCTGGCATTTACTATCAGCACTTTGAAGTCTCACACATTATGTTAGAAAAACATTTACGTTAACTTCGTAAGTAGGGAAGCATAACCTGCAAATAGGAATTAACAGTTTTCTAGATCATTAAAAAAAATTCCACTTTCAGGTGGCTAGTGAGAATACAAGACTTTAACTTAAATAATTCAACTGTTTAAATAATTTATGCTGCTTTCCATCCAATTAGCTTGTTGATTATTTTATATATCCTACAAAATTATTTTTTTGTCAGGTGGTGTAAGAAAGAGGAAAAAACCTCCTTTGGGTAGTTTTTTATTTTTTTATATAGAAATGTCTAATCATTTATCTTCAAAATCAGTGTACCTATAAACAATATTCATTTATAAATATTCCTATAAACAGTAGCCATGCATTAATTTGTCTGTAAGTGTCCTTAAGTATGTGAAGGCCAAACTTTTAGCCTCATCCTAACGCTGCCTTTTCGATGTCTCACATCCACACATTAACTTCAAGCATTTGTTTGCAAAGAATCCCTAGTCATGTGGATTTTTTATACTCAAAACTACTTGAGATAGTATTCCTTCATTAACAACTTTGCACAATCTTTGGATACTGGATGTCAGAGGGATGTTTTGAATCATTATGTCACATACAGTCAATACATTAATAGGTGCATGTTCATCTCCTTATCGAGATGTCCTGTATGTTGTTACATGACCAAAAGATATGAACCTATGGACCATTCAGGTGACACACTGATTAATTCTAAGACCTCAGTCAGCGCTGGTTGAAATGGAATAAACTGCTTCTATCCGCAAATCAAATTCTAGAGCAGCAGTTGCTTTTTGGGGGTTGGGGTTTTTTTTGCTTTCATTGTGATGAATATTGTATTTTTCTGTCAAATGGAAATAATCAATTTCTTCCTTGTGCTGAGGACAGTCAGTGAATGCTGCAATTACACAGGTATGTAGCAAACCACTTTTGCATTGTTGCCACGAAAACTACATGGACCTGCCCACTAAGAAGACTGTACCTTTAACATAAGCCAAGTCTGCAGTGGATTAAGTAAACCAAGAACCATAAAAAAGTTTACCCATTTTCTTTATTTTTTTTTAAAAAGTAAGCAAACAAAACGTTGTGCTTCCTTGAATACCAAATAAAAACTTTGTGTAAAACAGTACATAAATCCGATCTCTTTACTTTTGAATAATACTGCATATACTTTGAAAACGAGCATTATTGTTTCCTACTGCATAACAAAAGAAGTTATCACAATGCCATTGCTGTTTATCTTCTTCACATTTTGTTCCAGAAAAAAAAATGCTTAATCAGAAAATTGAACCTAATTCCCCCCCAGCAATATGTTAAAAAAAGAAGTCTTAAGTATTAAATGGATCAACTAGTAAATATGGAAATTAACAAGCACACCAAATAAGAAACATTGCTTTAGACCGTACCAAACCACATGAATATGGATAAAGCTATCGGTGAATAGCAGCAGATAGGAATCATATTCACAGAACAGTACTTCTGTTGGGGCACCTGCATGAAAGCAACATTCTATATGGGACAATCCATATCACTGAATCATCTCAAGACAATGAAAATCAGATCCTCTTCATGTTTACCAGGTAGGAAGGCCCTTTGAATGCAGTGGAATTTGTGTCTGCACAGTATTGGGCTAAAGGTTTCTTTAATTTTAAAGAGTTTACACTGCCTGAAAAAAACTATATCATGATTAGTTGATGTGGCAGCAATAACCTCTGAGACACATCACTTCACATTTTGGAAAACACTTATGCATGAATAGTTTTGATGGGTAAAATTACCTAAAACTACTTTCCATAGATACTGAAGAGTTCTAAGTCACAGATTTGTATTTTTTAGTAATTCACCATAAATGTGATAATAGGAACTCATAAGGAGATTCAGAAATGCAGAATACAGACTATCTTCTAAATCAACAGCTTGATTTGCTTTGCTTTTTTTTTTTTAAAAAACCTGATACTTACCACATTTATAACTTGAAAAAGGCAATGCATTGATTCTAGCAATGGATAATTGTCTATGAAGAAAATATAAATAAATAAAAAAGTCAATAATACAGGTTTATCACTTATTGTTGTCAAGATAATTCAAAAGAGCAAAGCATGCATATGGATGTAAAGACTGTCTTCTCAGTTCTTTCTGAACCGATAGAATCTATGGGGGTAGAGATTAAACTGCAGAAGTTTGTGAAAGGGTTCCTTTAAATTGCATCTTTCCTATATCTTGAGCAATTAGAAGTAATTAGTTCAATAGAGTTGACAGGAGAAATGCAGACTAATATAGAGCACATTTGAATGTGCTTTTACCACACTAAAAGTACATGGTTTTTGGTATGTGTGAACCTTCCCATTTTGCATCACCACACACTTCTTCAGAATTTTCTTCTAATAAAACACCTGAAGCAATATAACTTATTGTGGTTTTTTAGTGGCATGCTACTTAAAGATTCTTAACTGAAACAGTCTGAACGTTTGCTGCTTTGGTTTTTTTAAAAATTGGCAATATAAGCATCCCATGCAAAAAATGCTAGTCAAATTCAACAATACTTAAATAAAACCCATTCTTCCTGTTGTAGTTTTTCTGTACTAAATGATACCAGACCATAGAATTCAATGTGTCTTAATACAGTTTAGTTATTTTAAGACATTTCTTTTAGATTAACCTTTAAAATAATCTTGTCTGCTCTGTTATACCATGTCATGCTGGTTGATTGGTGGATTTTTCATAGTTTTAAGGCAAAAGAAACAATAGAGGGATTTACTAAAATGCCTTATAAGTGCTACCTTTTACCACTTCAATATATCAGTGTTTTAAAGTACAATAACTTTTGCTAGCTACTTATGGAGAAGCCATCTCTCACAAGTTTCCTCCAAGTAAGTCGGAAGTAGAACTCCCCAAGTCTCCGGTCAGCAGATAAGCGTGCTAACTGGCACTAGGGGAGTTACAGGTCCAAGAGATCTTCTATCACCAGTTTGGAGAAAACTGACTATATAATTTCCTACGATTGTGCTTCCTTTTAATGTCACATGCATAAACCACGCATGCCTCTCTGTAAAAACAAATCAAAAGTCAAATGCGAAACGCTGAGATAGTTTATGTAATCACTAGGATCAAACAAAGAATAATAAAATTTAATTTAAAAAAAAACATACACCAGCACCTGGGAAATCAAACTCTATTAATATCACTAGCATCTTAATATCACTAGCATCTTAATAGCTCTTTTATGTATAAAAATAGTTTCTATGAGAGTTCAGGAAAAATATAATTCAACTTGTCTCCACCACATTTCTGTAAGTTTGGTTAAATAGGTCAGGCAAAGAAACAAGTTTAGAGGAGGCATTTCCTTGTTTACTTTTTATAAATAAAATATATATTCTATAATCCTAAGGGAAACCTTAGCACATGTATCCATCACACAGACTCAGAGCTAAATCTCTCATATTTGAATACATACATTGAAGAGGCTGCTGTTGAAACTCCGGAAAAGCTTCAAAGATGACTTCGTGAGGTGTGGGGGACATTGTTCAAGACAACACAAGTCCAAAGCAGAAATTGGATTCAAAGGGCTGAGCAGAAAAGCATTGCCTCCAAACCTGTGAAAACAGGCTTGCCAAATGTCAATGTTTGGCCTGGCCAACACAGGCTTGTATCATTTCTTTACTTAGCATACACAAGCATGACTGAAGACTATCAGTGCTCCGGCAGACAGCTCCGATGGTCCACAGAAAGATTTAGATCAACATCCATGGTATTGGATCAGGCCCCAATTCAGGAAACTAGCTATTAAACAAAGCTACACATCTGAAGAAAGTACCCTTATAGATATTAACATAATGACATTGTGATTCCCTTTATATACATACAGTAGAAGCTGAAATGGTCTGACATGCTTACAAATTAGAATGTGTAATAGCTATACAACACGATGCCTTAAAAAAAGTGTAAACGTTTTACAACAGATTATACAGGATCCTTCTAGGAGCTATAAAACACTGGAATCACCATATTACAAGTCATCACTAACAATTCTATTTCATTTTTATATATATATTTATATATATATATAATTGTTACTTATATAATAATTAAAAAAATCACTTTTAAACAATTATACAAGTTCACTTTAAAATTAACATGTTAATAAAGTTGTGCAAAACAAGCTGGTTTCTATAATTAAGTGAAGTATTTATTCATTCATTTATGTCTTTATACAAAAAATGAATAGAAAGTTCATTTAGAAGTGTGTTTCTTTTTCTGTAATGGCTGAAATGTTGCCATCACCTTTCAGTTTGGCATCGTAGTCATTTACTGTAGCAACATATGAGCCAGCTCTGAGCTTCCCTCTCATTTTCAGGTCTGGGCTAGCTACAATCAGTTTTCTGAATCTCTGGAACAAAGGAAGAAAATGGAAAACATTAGGTATTTCTGTCATCCATATAGTCATGCCAACTTGCTAAAACTTGGTTCACATATATTGCATTTCTTAACCACTGGTTCTTGACTATATCAGGGTTTTAATATTATAATATCATATTTTGGTGTTGCACATCACAAACCTAAACCATCTAAATATATTGGGACATATGTAATATGGCTATGAGGGCTTTGGATTCAGTTTGGAAGAGGTGCTTCAGAAAGCATGGGAGGATGAATGCAGCACCAAGTCTATGCCTCATTAAAACAGCCACATCTCCTTCCAGGGTTAGAAAGCTGCAGTGACAGGTGCAGTCAGGTGAGGTCTTCAAACAACAGCATATTTGGAAGCACCTCTTCTGAATCAAATCTGAGGCATACTACAGCCCTAATAAGGGCTTCCCCATTCATTCCATAATGACAAAAGTTAGATTACTTAAGATTAAAATAAACTTATTTTATGCTATGCATAAAATAACACCCTCTCCAGTTCTGAATACTCCCCACCCAGCAGTCCCCACCTCTTACTAGAGCTTTACACATCTAAACACATCTAGGGCATTTGTTCCCTCAATTTTATTCCCTCCCTCCTTCACATTTTGGTTTTAAAATATTTCATGAAACATTTTTCTTATACTTGTGTATTGACATCATATACAGTATCCCTAACAAGTGTATGTATGCTACCTAATAAACGTAATAGAGGTTGTCAACCTGTGGCCCTCAAGCGAATGCCGTGGTATAAGCCCTTAAGTAGGCTTGTGACCATTAAAAACCAAAGAACTGCAAAGCAACCCTCCTGAAATGTTAAACATGTCATTTCGGCAACAAAAGTCTGTCCACTTCCGCACCCTCCCAAGCTGTCTCTTGGTTCTTCCTCAATTATCACCATAACCCATTCTCAAATCCAGGGTAAAATGGATAAATGGGTTGTTAACTACACTCTACCTGTGCATCTGCTGTATCACAGCAACAGGCACCTATTCATGCATTCTTAACTCCATACGTTCTGAAGAACTGACAGAAGGTAAAAACTCAGGATTCAGTGAAATACATGTATTGTAGTTTTCCTTCCTGGGGTTACACCTGGAACTGGGGTTCTATCAAACTGCCTTGTTATAAAAACAAGCATCACCTCTAAGATGGTTCCTTCTGATTTCCACAGTTTTATACAGATCCACAAAGGAATGCAGACCATGGAGGAGAGAGCCATCATCCACCCAATACCATAGCCCCAGTCTGGGTATATATATACGTTGTTGTACTTCAAAGGTTTATATTTCACCAGGAAAAAGATGAAGATACCCTGAAATAAAGAGGAATGTGTTACGCATCTTTGAGGAAAAAAGAGAGAAAAATCTTGCTTAGGAAACTCCTTCATCCCAGTAAATTAACACACTAGGTTATACTTTAGAAGGCAGACAGAGAGAATGCTATTATTGCTGTTTCCTTCAGTTTCAGCAGTCACATAACTTGCATCTGTATCCTTTTTTACGGAAAGGAACCAGATTTCACATTGAAATCCAAATTAGCTGTCATTTAAATAACAAATAGATAAAGACTTCTTTTCAGTCTGACAGCACGTTGCGTCTGTGCGGATAGACTCTTGGCCTGTGAGCAGAACATGCTTCCACTTGCACGCTGAGCTGATTCTCCCTCTCTCTCCTCACCCACCCCTCACATACATTTCAGGGTGTGCAACTTCAGATGGCCTCAACCTGCACAAATGTATCAGAATGTCCAAAACACCTTGAGCCACTTCTAGTTTGGAAGATTTACTTCTGGAAATAACTAAACCACAGCAGTCATGTTCAAGAGGGAATGGAACTGAGGATTTTGCACATCTTTTGCTGCAGTGCATTTCTCCAAAAAAGAGTGGATACAACAATGCATTATATTATATATACAACTTCATACTCAGTATACAAAATATACACAATTATACACAGGAGCATATAGAAAATGGATTATATCATAAAAATTACTTGCAAAATTTGTGAACACACACACCTAAATATGCATACACACAGAGACACACATGTGTCTGGACGTAAATCAGATCTTTTATGCATTCGGTCACTGCAATGGGAATTAAAGTATGATAACATTTTAAGAGCCAGTGTGGTCTAGTGGTTCAGGCACCAGGCTGGAAACTGGGAGACACTGAGTTCTAATCCCACCTTACGCACAAAGGCAGCTGTGTGACCTTGGGCCAGTCACTCTCTCTCAGCCCTAGGAAGGAAGCAATGGCAAGCCACTTCTGATTTTTTTTTCTTCCTATCGTTTTCCTGCAGGTGCAGGGTCTGCTTTTCAGATCAACTGAATGTTGATCCATTGGTTGTGACAGGAATTGACTGGCTGGCTTGTCGCCCGAGCCTGACATTGTGGGCTGAGACAGTGACTGGCCCAAGGTCACCCAGCCGGCTTTCGTGCCTGAGGCAGTACTAGAACTCACAGTCTCCTGGTTTCTAGCCTGTTGCCTTAACCACTAGGCCAAACTTCTGAAATCTTGCCAAAAAAACTGCAGGGACATATCCAGGCAGTTGTCAGAAGGTGCACATGTGCGCACACACACACACACTTGAAGATGGCATGTACCTATGGCTTGCATGAATCAGGGTGCATTAGGAAAAAAGAAAACAATCTAATGTAACATGATCGATAAAAGAAAACAAAAATAGCTAAGTAAATAGAAGAATATTTCATAAGATATTTTTCACTTAATCACTGGATGAGATTTGTTGTATTCTCCTTGTACAATTTAGTTCTGCAAAATATTTGCACAAAACATCTGGACTAAAACCTTGCCAGAGCCTTACAAATTGCTGTCTCATATTAATCACTTGTTTTATTACTTACTGCACAAATGCCAGGAGTAAGCAACATCCAACACCATTTAATCAATATCAGTGGTCTGTACCCAATCATATCTTCGATGTTGTCATAAAACCGATTGCTTCCTGTGTAAAATAAAAGAGCAAAGACTGAGCATGCATCCATGAATACTTTAGTTTTGATCTAGTGACAATGCTTCTGGAATGACGTAGTGACACAAACATTCATGCACTACTTCTGAGATTATCCCTTTCTCTGTGAGGCAAAGGCAGCTGCTAAAAACAAGGCTTTTGCTGGAAATTGTTTGAATTCGTTGGAAAAATAATTGCCAATTATTTACTAGGTCTTCTGAAGGAGGGATGCAACACAATTCTGTCCAGTGCTCCATTCTTAGTCCCTCCAGAGTGCTCTTGGCATCATGTCCATTGTGTCACTACACAACCGAGGATGGGAAGGGCCAGCTGTACAAGGCTGCCACTTCCATTTCCCTTTGAAGCCACCTGAGAATTATGCTGTATCATGAGGTTATGTCATTGCAGGGGTAGGTGGGGTTGGAGGAGAAAACATGGCAGCCAGGGGTCTCAAGCTTCCTGATGCCACCTTCCAAATCAGTAACCCAAAAACCAAACTGAAACTATTGCCAAAGATAAGGAGGGGCTCCAGAAGGAAGAAAATTAGCTCAGCATCAATTAGTTCTTTATCAGCAGGAAGATAGAGAGAGAAAGAGACAGTAACAACATCATGCTAAGACTTCTATTAAATGTTTAGCATCTACTGTACATAAAGCCACTGGAGGAGGTCATCTGTAGCCATGGGGTGAGCGTACTGATGATACCCAGCTGTATATCTCTGTCCCTAATGAAGTAAGTGACGATGTTGATATTCCATCTTGGTGCCTGGTGGCTATGAGGGTTTGGGTGGGGAACAACAGGCTCCAGCTCAACCCTGGCGATACTGGCTTCAGTTTTTGGGCCCACAATTGGGACCAGCAACTCGGTTTTTAAGAGAAGTGGTCACTAACTGAAACCACAACTGTGCTTATGCTCTTACTTCAACTTCACTAAACGAGGACAACCTGTAGATCAGCACACATGACGCCTCTGCTCTGCAAGCTGCACTGATTACCAGTTTGTTTCCAGTTCAATTCAAGATGCTGGTAACGACCTATAAAGCCCTACATGGGACAGGGCTGCGTAATTTGAGGGACCACCAGTCACATCTATCCATCCCATTGGGTCTGGCAGAATGGGCATGCTGCAAGTCCTGTTCACAAATGGATGCCAACTGGTGGGACCCAGGGGAAGGTATTTTTCTGCTGCAGCACCCACTCTTTGGAACACCATCCCCACTGAGGTCAAACTGGCCTTGACCTTGTTGGCCTTCTGGAAGGTCCTGAAGACATGGCTTTGCCATCTGGCTTGAGGGCCCAGTAATGGTGGTGTAGTCTGCCAAGCATTTGTACTGTTGGGGAAATTAATGGTGCTTTCTCATAGATTATGCTTTTCTGGTTTTTAAAAGTTTTTAATTATTTTTGTTGTTACATTTTTGGTTATTTTTTGTATTATCCTTGTGTTTTTAACTTTGTAAGCTGCCTAGACTCATGGAAGTAAGATGGGCAGCTACATAAATTTAACAAATCGATCAATCAATAAGATCTTCCTACTTTCCTTGAAGAAAGGTGGGATGTTTACATAGATTCCATTTCACTGATCACTTATCTTGGCAGATGATGATCATCTATATCCCTAAGTTGAACAACACTACACACATTTCCCAAATTGAATCAGAAAGTTGTATTAAATCAACAAATCATTTTGGAAGAGTTGGATCACTTTAAAGACTTTTGCACATATGTAAAAGCTTTTTTTTTTTTTAAATTAACTTGGAAAATCAAACTGAATTAACCTGATTTGGTGCATCATATTGTTGTGGCCAAAATCTGGCTTTAACTTAGATATACATGATGACAACTTATGCTTCAAACGAGCTTCTGCAATTTGTGCAATACCTACTTGAGCAAAATATTGTGTTTGCTTGTATACTATAGCAAGATCACTTTTAATGCATTAGGTTGATCAGTCAAGGGCCATTCTTTATTCATACTTTATTTGGTCTACTGGGCCACTGGTTCCCGACTGATTCCTCCCCCTGTTGCCACTCAGAGTCAATACAGCTTGCTGTGAAAATTTTACTACAAGGGCATTTTATGGAGTTGCATCTCATAGGTTTGGTATTGAAGGCAGCTCACATGAATGTGGAGGGGTACTGTTTATCACATTATAGAAGTGTCAAATTAATTAAATCAGTATTCACAAAAGATTTAAAGGGTTACATCTGCAATCTGTATTCAGTCGATGATCTGAAGCCATTCTGCACAACCCCCTAAGAAACATCCATGTGAATTGCTCTAGGAACCACCCCCATGGATGGTTACATGGGAACAATATTTATCAGAAAGGGAGATCCATAAACCATGCTCTTTGACAATGCTAATCCTAAAATTCTGCCTCAATTCACACATTTTTATCTGGCAAGGTCAATTATGGAAACCATTTCTGTGGGAGGAATTCCAGAAAGATGGAGGCAAACAAGGATAACTCTAGGCACTTGTTTTGTTGCCCCTGGACAATCCTTTCTCTGCACAGGGCCAGATTAATATCCCCAACTACTCCATGGAAAGGATACTGGTGACTATACATATGTAGTGTATTTTTAAAATGTTTGAGACTTATTTGTATCATGAAAAACAGGACATACATTATTGACATTAATAAATACATTATTCAAATTATCCTGAAAAAGTGTTATGTAATTTCAGGCTATAACATCAATTTTTAACTCACCATAAAACCAGCCAATGCAGATACACTCAAATATAGCAACAAAAAGAAGGCACATTCCACTAGCAGCATAAGAATCAAATAGTTGGAAAACATACATTCCTCCCTGAAAGAGAAAATTATTTTTAAAAAGTAAGAAGGTTGTGGTTTTGTGATATTTCAGTGTTAAAAGTGAGGTTTTGTCCACCTGAAGCTCCCCAAAGCCTCAGATTATTTTCAGATAGCATTCACTGGAGGATACCATGTAATTATTCAAATTATAACTGGAAAGGAGGAAAGCATAACATTTTCCTCACTTGCACAAGTCAAGAGGAAAATTGTTCCTTTAAAGGCATTATTTTCATCATGGAAAACCTCCACTGGTGTCGTAATACTAATTTCACAGTAAGCATTTACCTCACAGTAGTTAAAAGTTAACCTTCATCAGTAAGTGTAGGCAAGAAATATCTAATAAATACTAGCTATTCATTCTAAACTCTGCAATACAACTGAAAGTAAAATTCAATAGACAACAAAATTCACACATTTAAAATGTTCCCCAGAAATTACACAGCAATGGAGTGGATATTCTTTTCAACAGCAGTGTATTTCCCCCCTAAATTTAACTCATTGGATGGTTTTTTGGGAAAAAAACTCTAATGAAAAACCTTATGTGACAGTAAATGATACAACAGTGCCATTTGGTGGACCACAATACATATTGCAACTTGATTGTATATTGCAAGTCATACGTTATAGGATGTACATTATACTTTTTGAAACAATAGGCGTAGAAACAGCGTGCTTTTGAAAATTACTTTCTCCTTTTGCTAAAGTCTATTCAGAAGAGTTGGGTAAGCAGCTGGAGTAATAAATAAGATGAATTTGCCTCGGAATCATGATCTTATGCCTCTAAATACTATTTTCTGGAGAGTGACAATGGTGGTATAACTCTCATATTCTGTTTATCCTTTGACAGTAGCATGGAGCTGATCACTGTGTGTAAGGCCTTGGTCTGTTGCGTGAAGCAGGGCTTAACACACCTCCAATAGGGTTGCACGCATCTTTTCCACTGAAATAATCCTCCAGATCATCCTCCCCCCACCAAAAACTGACACTGATCACATATCTCTTCTGGAATTAAAGACTTTTAAAAAGTTACTTCATTTGTTTATTTAAGTATGTAAAGTATTTCTCTACCTTGCATTTATATAAGTATATATAATTCTATACCTTATATTTCCTATAAATCACAGAAAATCCTAAGATGCTTTACAGTAGCCATAAAATCAATTCAAAATAGTCAGGGGAAAAGTTGAAAACAATCTGGAAATACTCGGGAGAATTAATGGCTGGGGAATACTATCATAAAATCAGTGTTGGAAGGGATAATTCAGTCCACTGAATCCAATCCCCTGTTCAATTCATGATGGTTACCACAAATGGGAGGTCACTCATGGCACAGATGTAACTATGGGGTAATCAGCAGTATCATAATTTGTGGCGCAGAGACCAGCACCTCTTCTCACGATTGTATATCTTGGAGGGAAGGATGGAATTGCTCTTTAAGGTAACCTGACTGTTTAGGATTAATCCATTTTGTGAAAATGATGAAGATACCAAAGGCAGTTGTCATCTGCCTTTAAGGAGGTGCTGGTGTGCCCTCTCCTCAAGAAACCATCACTGGATCCTACTGTTCTGGAATATTTTCGTCCAGTCTCCCACCTCCCCATTTTGGGGAAGGTTGTTGAGAAAGTGGTGGCATTACAACTCCAGAGGATTCGGGATGAAATGGATTATCTAGAACCCTTTCAGTCAGGTTTCAGGCTGGGATATGGGACAGAGACTGCATTGGTCATGCTTATGGATGATCTCTGGCGGGAGCGGGATGGAGGGAGTGCATCCATCCTGGCTCTTTTGGACCTCTCAGCGGCTTTCAATACCATTGACCATGGTATCCTTCTGGGGCGGCTCAGGGAGTTGGGGGTGGGTGGTGTGCTTCTGCGCTGGTTCACCTCCTTCCTCCAGGGCTGGTCCCAGTCGGTGGTGATAGGTGGTGAGAGATCCGACCCTTGACCCCTGCTGTGTGGGGTGCTGCAGTGTTCGGTTCTCTCTCCACTTCTTTTTAACACCTACATGAAACCGCTGGGTGAGATCATCCATCACCACTGGATGAGGTATCATCAGTATGCTGATGATACCCAGATATACATCTCCATCCCGGGTGAAGTAAGAGTGGCTGCCCTTTCTCAGTGCCTGGGAGCTGTGTGGGTCTGGATGGGGAACAAGAGGCTTCAGCTGAACCCTGGTAAGACGGACTGGCTGTGGGTTGATGGCTCCTCAGTATCTGGGAAGTTGTCATCTCTAGTTCTAGATGGGGTGGCACTGCCCCATTCAGAGCTGGTGCGTAACTTGGGAGTCCTCCTGGACTCATGACTCCTGCTCGAAGAGCAGGTGGCAGATGTGGCCAGGAGGGCCTTTGCACAACTTCACATTGTGCACCAGTTATGCATTTTCCTTGACCGAGATGCCCTCCAAACAGTCACTCATGCCTTTGTCATCTCCCATATAGACTATTGCAATGCACTCTACATGGGGCTACCTTTGAAGAGTATCCAGAAGCTTCAGCTGGTCCTCAGCACATGTGACACCACTGCTGTGCAAGCTGCACTGGGTGCCAGTTTGCTTCCAGGTCCAATTCAAGGTGTTGGTTATGACCTTTAAAGCCCTACATGGCACGGGGCCAGGTTACCTGAGGGACCGTCTCATCCCCATAACATCAACCCGCCCCACCTGGTCATGCAGAGGTGGCATGCTACAGAGCCCGTCGGCAAGGGAGTTTCACTTGGTGGGGTCCAGGAGGGGAGCCTTCTCTGCAGTGGCGCCCGTCCTTTGGAACATGCTGCCCCCTGAAGTGAGCCAGGCCCCTTCGCTCCTGACCTTCCAGAAGGGTTTGAAGACCTGGTTCTGCTGCCTCACCTGGGATGGGAAGGGCAACAGCTCTTCCTGGGGGTGGCTGGTGACATAGAGTTCTCCCTACCGAATGGAAATTTTCCCACTTGGATTTTATATTTGTATTTATTATTTTAGTATTGTAGATGTTGATTTTGTAATTTTATGTGTTGAGGTTTTTAAAGGATAATTTTATTGTAAACCGCCCAGAGTTCCCCTTTGGCACTAGAAATTTGATAATAAATAAATAATCTTGATCAACATTATCAAAGGCAATTGAGAGTTCAAATTAGCATTACATGTCTCTTGGGAGAGGTCCTCCATCAGTGGTTAAGACAGATTCCACCCCATTCCAGACTAGAACTCAGAGTGAGTATCTTATTCAGCCAATACAAAGTTGTTAGTGGGTTCCGCATATAATTAAGTTCAATTTAATGTTATGAATAAAATATAATAGTATTTATACTCCTGTGTATGTAGTACTTTTTGCCTTCTGTCACATTAAAATTACAATTCAATGGTAATTCAATAGTTTAGTATTATTATTATTATTATTATTATTATTATTTCAATTTCTCTTATTTGTATGCCCCCCCCCCCCAATCTCATCTAAGTGATTCTGGGTGGCTCATAACAGTTTGCAGTAAAGCATAAGCAATCAATGACAACTGGAGACGTTTTTTACGTGCAAAGGATTTGAGAACCCTCTGGTGAATGGGAAGGGCATTCTGAAAGAGATAACCTGGTCCTAATCCCTAAATGGCTTTTGCAGCATTTTATAGCAGGCTAAAATATATTTGACAAGAAGATTTAATATTTCTAAATGAGCTATATTTATAAATACTTGTGGTTCCAATAATTTATCAGTCATCAAATACGCTTCACAGAATTCCCAGCTCTGAAAATGAGGGAAGCCATTTTCCCTAGCTCACAGTTTTGAATGTTATTAAATCTATCTTACCTCTGTTAACATGATTAAACCAAGGAAGTAAGACACAATTGAAAGAGCTAGAATCAACATTTCTCTCCTGTATCCCCTCCGGAAAACCTTGGGGTACATATCCACCACTGCTGTCACAAGACTCTCAACACACACAAACTGGATAAAAGAAACAGAAACAAGGGCAAACAAATACATTCCCATTTCTATAGCAGTAATCAGTGCATGAAATGTTTTTGTAGCATTCACAGCCCAGCGTTATATGGAGCTTTATTCAAACTGCATTGCATGTGAGGCAAGTTGTGCTGGCTCTAGTTTTATGATTCTGATTAAGCATTTTGCTGGCTTTTGGATTAGCATTAGTGGAGTCAGGCCACCCTTATTCTTCTTCAAAAGAGACATGGGGCAGTTCTTAATTATTTTCTCAGTGCAAAGTACAGCATTAGGCACTAGACTCTATATTATTTCTTGACTCTGTGGTGTGAATAACCAGAGAAATTCCTCAGCACTTGTGCTGAGGACAGTGTTCCATTTTTCATTCCCATGTTCAAGTTCAACAGCACTGATTGTATGATCCTGGAATCCAGTCCTTCAAAGTGCTAAACCTATTTTTTTCTTCTTTAGTTCACTGTCCTAAGTCACTGACTATACCAGGTATATGTCTGTCTCCCAACCCTACTCTAGGGGCTGGTACATACATCCATTCTTTTAGAACAGCTAATTTCCAATGAATCCACAGTTTCAATGGGAAAGCTAGCTTCACTGTCCCTCCTTTACAATGCTTTTGATTGTCAGCCTTTTAAATTTCTCAAGTTTAGCCTGTGATTGAGGCCCCTTATTTTCAATTCATATTATTATACACTTGCCTCCCCATTTTCTCTTGTTACTTCACCACATAAGCAACACAAATTTGCTTACATTAACAAGCCCTGTATATTTATACCGGTAAAGAACAACTGTTACTACATAACAATTCTATATTTTAAAGAACGTCACAGAAATTATTTTGTAATCTTTATACCAGCTTTATAGTAACTGTGATCTGTACCTGACTATCTAATCCAAGGAATATGAGCATCATGAAGAATAAAGTTGCCCACAATGGAGAAAGAGGCATCATTGTTACAGCTTTTGGATATGCAATGAAAGCAAGCCCAGGTCCTGAAAGTGAAATAAATGGGAATTAGATGCATAAATGAGGACTTGAGTGTGAACTTATCACACTATGAATATTCTCCATACACATATAATTGATGGTATGGGATGTCTATTATTATGGATCATATCACTCTTAACAGATAATTTCCAACTTCTTTCCTGCAAAATTAATTTATCTCCAAATCCCATATTCAAGAAGACCATCAAATATGTTTGTAGAACTTACCTGATTCTGCAACTTCTGCTATGGGAACGCCCTGTTCATAAGCCATAAAGCCAAGAACAGAAAAGATGGCAAAACCAGCCACAAAGCTTGTACCACTGTTCAGGCAACAGAGCATAATGCAGTCTCTATCGAATAAAGAGCAAAATTATTGTTTAATCTTAAGTGTTTGACTTTATACCACAGTTCTGATATTGGAAGAAAATTCAGAAAGACAGAAGCAGTAACTTCTAGTAGAAGCTTTCCACGTAGCTTATTGGCCATACTTCTAATACATTCATATAGTCAAATGGGTTACAGTACATTTTTGTCATGCTTTGTATCACCAAATTCTACTGTTCTAGATCTCAGAGATATCATCAGAGATTTGGTGAGAATTTTAATGATACCTCTTTTTTTACCTGGTGCCAAAAAAAAAAAAATGCACCACTAAATTATTTGGCTTTCACTGGTAGACTTTGTCAATATTACATCAGTAGAGGTTTTCTAATTCAATGTCCTCTCAGAATATGGAAAGAAAATTTCTACAGGCAGTCTCACATGGAATATAATTATTGGCTTTATGGAATCTCAGTAAACATATGACTGCATACATAATGTTGCAAATACACAGCAACTTTCACATATAAATTCCTATTCCTGTAAGGCTTTAAGGAGAAATGCAGAATCAGGGCAATCAGAAATGTAACATTATTTTAAGCTAAATGATACAATCTCATACTCAACTTGTGATTACTGCATATTCCTACTAATAAATAATTTCTGCTTTCTACTTTCTTCAGAATATGATGTCAGTTTGTGCAGGTAAATGTCTACAATATTTGAATTCATGGTTGTTAATAACTTTGAAAAGAGGGAAGATTGTTAAGAAATATAAAGTCTGGTGGCACCTTAAAGGTTGACAAGTCTGTCAGTTTTAAATATACCTTAAAGATTTATATTTCACTAGGACTTATCTGAAATACATTGAGAAAGATTTAGTACTTTTATCTGACAAAATGAGAAAGTACAGAATGTGGAGAATGATTTGGAAAAGGACATTTTACTGGATATACAAAAGACACTGACTGAAGTTTTAAAAATTAAAAGGGAAATATAATGATAAACCAAGAGAATGACCTGGGAAATGTTTTCTTATTGGATCTACAAAAAAGGTGTGTTAAAGCCTTGAAGAAACCTATGCAATAAGATAAAGAAAAGCTGAAGAGAAATCAAATCCTACAACAATATTTGATTGAATTAAAGATTATTAGAAGTAAAAGGAAGGATATAAAGTTGGTTTATTTGATCAATGTTAAAATAAGACTTTTTTTTTTTTTTTTTTGCAATGCTCTGGCAACCCTTTATGGACTTTCTGCTGATACCAGGATTGAAAAGTTGATGTTTTATGGAATTTCTTATAGATAAGGGATGGGATATGGGATGAAGAGATATCTGTTTAACCTTATAGGGGGTGAAGAGTTATTAAATTTGTTTGTACTTGTTGTGATAAAGGTTGGAAGACATTTCTTTATATATTTCTTTTCTTTTTCTTTATTATAACTTTTTCTTTTTCTTCTTTATTTTTTCCTGCACTTTTTCCTCTTTCTTTCCATTCTCTTCTCTTTCTCTAAGTTTAGTTTGTATTTATTTTTACTATTGTAATTCAAATTCTTAATAAAATATATTCAAAAGAAAGGTTCAGTACTGATGAATATTACTGATTTATTTTATGGTTAATATAAAGTTATTTATTAAGGAGGTGGTAATTAAAGATGATGGCTATATACTTTATAATTTACTAAATCATGGCAAGAACAGATAATCACAATGACTATTACAATACTTGGCTCCAAGCAGAATGGGAAGAATGCCATTTTACTATGAAAATTTTCAGGCACTTTAAAATACTGGACATTGATTAAAGACTAAAACAATATCCTTATTACATTTAGATAATAAAATCTTGATCCTCTCTTCACACGAAAAGGTAAAAAGCCAGAAAGCATGACTAACCATAGCCATGGTGTTAGGAACAGGAATCTTCATGTCTAGCCATCAGATAGGACAGACTGATCACAGCAAGTTCCAGTGTTTACATTACCAGAACAGGCCATTTTCCAGAAGAACCAGATTAACAGATATAACAGTGCAATATGAAAATGGAAATGAACTTAGGTTTCACAAAAGAACTCAAACCAGTCCCATTTTTGATTGAATATATAAAAATGAAGCAGAATAAACTTGGAAAACAAACAATTTATTTTAAAATAAAATGAAACATAGATAAACATAATTTAATTATCAGTGACATCTGAAGAGGCGTGAGGTCAAAATCGACAAGATGGAAGTTGTAGTATTGTAATTGAAGCCCCAGCCCTGCTGTACATGTGTTGATTTCACACACACAAACAAAATGATGGGGCTTCAGTTGTGATGCCACAACTGCCATCTTGCCTGTTTTGACCTTCCCAGTGCAGGGGCAGCTGTTAATTTTCTACAGGTTATGAGGATACACTGGCATTATGCATATTATCTACATTGAACCAATAAATACCTTTAATTTAGGAAAAGTGACAAATCATATTCAAACAACTGGATTAATTACAAAAATTACAAGATGTCCATTAAACAGAATGATTAGTACCTATCTTCATTTGTACTCCTTTAAGTAAAGCTACTGCCAGCTCCTTCCCTCTCCCTCACCCTGTCCCTATTCTTCTCTTGTAGAAATTTAAAGGACATTCAGTATTTACAAAAACACGTCAATCTCCGAGTCTTAACACAAATACTTTGATTTGGTCAACTTCCAAGACATGGAGGGAAAAAAAAGGTGAAAACCCTAAGGCAAAGTATGCATTGTTTGTACCCCTCCTGCCCCCCTCTCTCTCAAGAGAGGGGGTGTCCCTTTTAAGAATCGTCTCTCTATTTCTTCATACATTTATTATGTTGTACATATATTTTTAAAAGAACGTTATTTTTATTTATTGTTTATTTTCTATCCTGCCTTTATTATTTTTATAAATAACTCAAGGCGGTGAACATACCTAAGTGACTGGCCCAAGGTTACCCAGCTGGCTTTCATGCCTCAGGCGGGACTAGAACTCTCGGTCTCCTGGTTTCTAGCCCAGGAGAAATTCATTTTTATATATTCAATTAAAAATGGGACTGGTTTGAGTTCTTTTGTGAAACCTAAGTTCATTTCCATTTTCATATTGCACTGTTATATCTGTTAATCCGGTTCTAGGCCAAACTGGCTCTTTATCAATATAAAAACATATATTTGGAATCTATACATTATTTTAATGATGCTCTATTTCATAAACAAAAGGCCACTAATCATAAGAATACCTTCAGATCTTCAATTGTGATAAATTATAGAAGTATGTATGGGATAACAAAAGTGAGAAAGCCAAGAGATTAATTAAGATAATCCCTCATCAGACATTAAACAAGTTGCACAGCATGACACATCTTCAACATTTCTTCACTTATACCATCTACTCTACACTGTTGCTCTATCTACACATGAAACCTTATCATATTCATCGTTGTCACATCATTCATGACTTTCTTTTATCAATTTATTCTTGAATGCCTTTTTTCAGTTTCACTGGACATATCACTAACATTCCCATACTGTATATCTCTCTAAAATACTCCTTCCAGCATTCAGTGACTTCAGAACCCATCCCAGATCATTTTGTCACTTTTATTTTTATTTTCTGGAGGCTCATGGTTTAGGACATTTCACCTGTTTCCAAAACTATTTTTCATTTCTATCAAAATTGCTTGACATTTTCTCTGCCTCTTTTAATCTTGATTATTCCGTGCAATCTCTGCAACTATTTTGTTTTTTCAGTACAAATCATATTTCTCTCATCGTTTTTTGCAGCAATCATTCCCTTATATGTATTTTCTTTACTGACTGCCTCTTTTACTTCACCATCCACCAAACATCCTTTTTCTTACTTCCCATTACCCTAACCCCACACACTTTTGTGGCACTCTGTAACACAATTCTGTCTAACAGCTTCTATATTCCTTTTCTGTTCTGTCCGTTTATTCTCTTAGGAAATTAATTTATGTTAATACTTTTTCATATAGAGTTTATCTCTTATCTTCCTGCAGTAATTTGACTTTCACTCTAGGTTTTTTCCCGATTCTTTCCTTTTCTTTCATGCTCGTTTTTCACAAGATCCATTCTTAACATGGATAAGAATAGGCCAGTCATTTTTATTGCAATGTCTTCTTTCATTCCCACCCATTCAGGTGGGAATTAAAATACTAATTATAATTAATTAATTAATTAATAATAAATATTAATATTAATTAAAATAGAATACTCAGGTCACCTAACAGAGTAATTTTTGTCCCATATGGCTGAAAGCCCAGTACCAGGAAACTAGGCCTGAGAGGAACAGAAAGAAAGCCATGATGAGAAGAAGGTATGGTGCAAACACAATTGTAAGAGAAATAGGAGCAGGCATATACTGGTGGGATTGTAAAGGCTATAAACACAAGCACCAGTAATTTAAACTGGGCTCTGTCAGAGGAGCCAGTAAAGAGCCATGCGCTATAATAAGAATGAGACCGATGCCATATGTGGCTTTCTCTGCTTAGGGTAAGATCAGTACCAATCAGTTGGTATTAGTTGGCACATATTGGCCCCAAGCCCAACCCAAGCCCAGTTTTATACTTCAAACATATTCACATTATTCTCTCCAAGGTAGGATTTTACCTTGGAGGTCAACATGCAGGCACCTCCCCAATCAAACAGGGCCAAGGCCATTTAAATAATGTGTTTGTGTTTATTAGAGTCCACAGTGTGTATGAATGTATGTGTTCATCTGTTTTAACTAGTCTTGCATATATATTTACAAATAATTGTAATAATTATACACATAGATTTATAATTAGATTAAAGCAGAGAACCTAAACAGAAAAAAATATATAATGGTGAAATTGTATATTACCTATAACAGTTATTATTGTAGTTATTGTAGCTTCCTAAGGCTGTCAAGCATCCCAGGCAGATGGCATAGGAGAAAAATATCTGTGTTCCAGCATCTACCCAGACCTGCAAACATAAAAATACAAAAATAATTTAGGAAAGAAGAAATATCTTCTATTTCAGAACCAAATGGTTCAATAATTCATTTACTGTATATATTTATTACCAAAATGCCTTGTGGCCATATTTTTCAGTTATTTTAATTTGATAACCAGCTTAAAAATGTAAAGATCATTTATGTGATTAAAAAAAAAGCAGTGCCTTTCCTTTATATACAGTAGTTGTTTTTGTTGTTTTTGTTTGTTGCTGTTGTTATTCTTCCCATTCGTTGTGATTTTTTCCTCTAGGAAAATATCCATTTGTAATATCAATAATTATTTTTCAGTGAACTTAAAAGAAATATTAGCTTATTCTGGGTGCAGAACTTCTGTTTTTTGGACCGAAAGCATCTACTATGACTACACAACCTTATCGTTGTCTAAAATCGATATACAAGATGCCAAGAGATGTGCTTCCTCTACAGTTAGGTGCTCACACAAAGTGTTGTATCAGGCAAAGGTACATCTGCAAACATTACATCACTGGAACTTCTGTTTGTAAAATGTAAGTACACTAGGAAAAATGTTTTCTAGACTAGAGCTCCCACAGTTGCCAGGGAATTTGGCTATGCGGGCTGGAGAAGAAGGTGGAAGTTATAGCACGCTACATCTACACCTAGAAGGCAGGTTGGAGGAGGCTAATATAACCCATGATTCCAACTGAACAAAGGTGGATTTGTATAGGTATTTGCTATATCCAGCAAAAAAGTTGTTATTATTTCTCAGAGCAACCTCAATCACTGTCTATTTTTATGCATACTTTCTTTTTCTGAATTTACAAACTGAGGGAACTGGCAAAAACAATTAGATAATAAGCAAAATTTGAATTTGACAACCTCTATTTTGACTGTTAAGCTTAACTGCACATGTGAAGGGATTTCTCTATGCAACATATATTTCATGGTTTATATTTACATCTTGCCTTTTCTCTTAGAAGATCAAGGCAGCTTTCATGTTTTTCCCATTCTATTACATCCTTATGACTATGTCAGCTACAGCCAATCCTCCATTTCTTTCAAAAATTTATTTTAAAAATGTATTAATTTATCTTGCAGCTTTAGATGTTGTGATGGAGATCAGCTTAGATATGACTAAAGGCACTGAAGACAAATTTGTGAAGGGCTATTTATGGCTCTTAGACTTCTGAAGGTGTACTGCCTTCAGAATAATGATAAAAAACCCAAACACACTTTCATACCAGTTGCTAGGAAACAACAATGGAAAAGACCTATTGAGTTCTCAGATGCATCTGGTTGGCCACAGAATGCTGGACTTGATACGCAGTTGTTTTGTTCCTAGATGGTTCTCCTTCAGTTCCTAGGCTAGGGACCACTGAAATAATTTGTGGCAACAAATTATATATAACAATTATGTTGTTGTTTATTCGTTTAGTCGCTTCCGACTCTTCGTGACTTCATGGACCAGCCCACGCCAGAGCTTCCTGTCAGTCATATAATAACAATTATACAATGTATTAAAATGAGTTCTTTCTCTTGTCCGTCTTGAATTCATTGCTGATCAGCTTCCTTGGACAATCACAATTTTGACTTTGGTTAATTCAGTGAATTAGACCAGCACCAACCACTATTTCTAATATATGGGAAAGAGAAAGAGAGAAAGAAAAAACAACAACTATTCATGACAGTCAGGATATTGTTTTTATATTATGGTTGTGAGCCACCCAGAGTTCTGGTATTAAGATGGGTGGCCATACAAGCATTTTCAATAAAATAAATAAATTAAATGTCCCCTTTAATGTGATTTTTTTCTAAATTAAAAATATCAAGATACTCCAGCCTTTTCTTGTCAGACATTCTACAGTTTCTAGCATTTCTTCTAGTTTCTACATTTCTTTTAAAAATGACTTTATTACAACTGCACAAAATATTCCTGACCCAACGTATCTTAATTCAAAAAGTTTAACTTATCTGACTTTCTGGATAATGGCTGAATAAATGGCAACTGACTTAAGATAAATGTGTTGATTATTGAACACCAGCAAATGAAAATGAACTATTAAAAGTTATAGCCAGAAGTAAAGAACCATGAAAATGTTTCTTTGAGCTTAATAGTTTACTGTGTTGGTCAGAACCTTCCATCCTTCCTGATAAACTACTTCTAGAGCCAAAATTAAATTTGTACTGCAATCCTTTTACATCTAGCTAATCATTATTTATATTAAAATATCGTATCATTCCAACATCATCTTATGTTTGCAGATAGAAAGGAACATAAGTTTGATCCTGTTAGTTCTGAAGTAGTGGACAAGGTACTTGGCACTGTGGGTGCTACCACCTGTGTTCTAGATCCATACCCCTCCTGGTTGCTCAAGGCTTCCGTGTGTGTGTGGGGGGGTGTATCCATATGGTGAATGCTCGCTTGAGACAGGGGGCGGTTTCCACTGGCTCTAAATCCTCTAACAGGGTAGGCATGCTTCCCTTCCCTTCTTTGAAATAATGTCAGCTTGAAAACCTGGAGGTGTGCCTTTTCCACTGAAGAATTTTCCAGTGGAAAATTCAACTGCCGGACCTGATCCTACTAGCCTGTAGAAAGGCAGTGAAAACCCTGCTCTTTTCACAGATGTTTAAGCCAGGATGACTGAGTTCTGGTCCAGAGGAATGCTATAAATTTGGGTCCCTGATCACTAATTAATAGTTGTTCCTTGTTTTTAGCTGGTTTATTTTTTAAAAAAAAATTGTTCTGTGGTTTACTGTACACAGCCCAGAGTTGCACTGTTCAAGTTGGGCAGCCATATAAATGTTTTACATACATGCATGCATACATACAGACAGCTTTATTATTTGGAATTATTATTTGAGCATATGTCTAAAATTAATTCCAGAGGACCATATCATATCATTAATGAAAATATAAAGTTGGGAACACTGGCATATCCAATTTTGTTTCTCTGATCAAAATCTGTTTTAGAAGGGCTGACAGCTTTCAATTCTCAGTTTACTGTTATATATAAAAAGGTGAAGTAGAGTATAAACTAGCAGTGATGACCAAGATAGAAGAAAGTACGGCTTCACAAAGCGTAAGTAAATTACATATTTTGTCACCAGAAAATGCAGTGATCATCAGTTTGAATAACATCAAAAGAGACTTTTTTAAACTCATGGCAAATTAAAAATCAATGGCTACTTGTTTGATTGCTATAAGTTAACTTCTACTACCACTGAGCTTTATGCTGTACTCCCATGCTGTTTGGAAATTTTTTATTAGTGGGGAGTGGGGTGAGCTTCTAGAAAAATATAATGCTGGATTAGAGAGGACTTTGGATTTTGATATATTTTATTTATATAATATTGCGGTTACCTATTTATTGCAGAGGGTAGCTAACAGAAAATACTTTTGCTTTTCCAATGCAAAGTATCCAATTATTATTTTCCCCTACATGCTGCACCATCAATATCATATCCTGTGTTTTCAAAGGTCCTCCAACAGCGGGCTGAAAGCCAGTGGCTCTCCTTTTGCACTGCCAGATTCTCTTAGGTGCTCACAGCTGGCAAGCAACGGGGATAGCTCAGCAACACAAGAGGCATTTTTCTGCAGTGCTGGCTTCATTCACTTGCTAGCCAGCAGTCCAGATAAGGCGATCAGTTCCAAAAGAGCTTATTCACACCACTGATTTCTTCCATCCAGCAGTCCAGAGAAGGCCAGCAGTGTGAAACAACATTCTTTTCATGCTGCTGGGCATTCCCAACCATCATCAGGTCAGGAGCATTTGGGAAAGCCCAGTGGCATGAAAAGAGCTTTCCACATCTTTGGTCTCTCTTAGCTGTTTTCCAAAAGGCCTTCTGAGTAGTCTGGAGGAAGCTTCAGGCTAGGTACATCCAGCACATGCTATGGCATGGCTTGCAGTCAATGTCACAGCAACTCAGCCTACACTGGAGCTGCCTAGATGCAGGAGAAGACTCCTTCCAGACTTCTTTCCAGACTTCTCCCATAGTGTGAGCTCTGTGGGAGAAAGCTGAGATGGGCTTTGAAGCAAAGGATATGATTGCTTCATGCTGGTTCACTCTGAAAGCAAGGAGAATTATGTTCCTTCCCAAAGCACCTTTGCAGGGGTGCTTTGTTTGGAATTTCATCAAAGCAAAGTATACCCACAAAGATGTTCACAAGTCCACTCTACAATCCTGATAAAGACTCCCTAGTAAAGATTTGAACAGATTATCTTTGGCTTTGGCTTCTATGAAAATATCTTGAAAACTGCCCTTGAAAAGGGCAGATCCTCCTGACCAATGAGAGAGTGACCCACTCAGATGGCTGCTTCCCAATTATCAGGTAGGCCAGCATAATGCAGTCCTTCAATCTCTTGGAGGTAGTAAATTTGGGCTCCCTAGTCCAGAGATAGGGACGCGGTGGCACTGCGGGTTAAACCGCTGAGCTGCCGATCGGAAGGTCGGCGGTTCGAAACCGCGCGGCGGGGTGAGCTCCCGTTGCTAGTCCCAGCTCCTGCCAACCTAGCAGTTCGAAAACATGCCAATGTGAGTAGATCAATAGGTACCGCTTCGGCGGGAAGGTAACGGCGTTCCGTGTCGTCATGCTGGCCACATGACCCGGAAGTGTCTACGGACAACGCCGGCTCTAAGGCTTAGAAACAGAGATGAGCACCGCCCCCTAGAGTCGGACACGACTGGACTTTACGTCAAGGGAAACCTTTACCTTTACCTTTTAGTCCAGAGATAAGGAAACCACAGATGCATGTGTTCCATATTCTTTTTGTACCCCCTCTCCTAAGAATCCCCCAAACTTTGGCAGCAAATCATTTAATAATACAGCATGATTTGGCTGTTTTTCCCCTTAGGAAAAAAAATGCCTTTAATAAATATAGCATACACTCCAATAAAGGGGGAGTCCAAAATGACAAAATGTGTGTTGTGAAATCACAATGCAAGTGCTGCCCATTTGTATTTGCATTGTGACACTGCACACAAGTACATAAGGGGCAGAGTTTGCATCATGATGTTGAGATGCATGCTTCATTGCTTCCCCTCTTGGTCAAAAATTCTTCAATTTTTAAGTCCCCAGTTTGAAGTGCCCAGTCCCTGAAGCTTGAAAGACATAAGCAGAACATCAGAAATGTTGAATACTCAACTTTTGTCTAACAAAAAATGGAGCTCCCTACTCATCTGATTGTGTCAGATTATTTCTTTTGTCACAGCAGATGGCAACAAACAGCCAATCTCAAAAAAGCCCAGCAGATTTAGACATCATTAATAATTAGATGGGGGACCACCAAGAAATTCCAGGGCTGTATAGTAGATGGGAGAGTTGAAACAAATATCTTGGAGAAGGGAATGGCAAACCACGTCTCTACTGTTGCCAATAAAACAACATGGACATGACCATGACTTTAGCAGAAGTTTAACTCAACAGGAGGCAGATTTTACCTTTCTCTTTCAGTTGTACAAGATTAGGACAAATAGAAAAGAAATCATCTCCCATAATCTGCAAAACATTGAATTAACATTTGGAATGGAAAAGGATCCATTCTGAAGCCTGTTTTACCATTGTGAAGAATGCCAACAGAGCCCCAATCTAAGTATGAAATTAGAAGCCAAAGCCGATAGTTTATGTTACCTACAAGGCACTGACAAGTAAAACTCTGATCTCATTGTAGCTGTCTGTTTGAAAGAGCTCTGGCACAATCAAATATAAACGTGTTTAACCTTCCACCACAGTAACCCAAGCCTTTCATTACGATGTGTACATATAATCTTGTTTTGCCTCTCATTTGCCATGCCATTAACAGTTGTAATTAAACAGAAAAATAAAGTAAAACAAAGTATGAACTCTATGCTGTCTAGATAAATAGCTGGAAATGTGCTGTTTTTGAATACAAGATTCCGTCTTGTTTCTGAGATTGTACCATGGGGGGAGGCAGTATTCAACAACACCACTTCTGTAAGCAAAGGGGTTCATTAGTGGAGAAAACAGAACTTAAATAGTTAGGCATAAAATGGCTGAATTAAGCCTTTTCTTTTCCTTTCTTTTAACAGAAGTGATTCTCAAAAGATTAAAAGTAGGTTAGGGAAAGAATAAAACAGCTATGTTTCTAGTGTCTACCTGACAACAGCTTTTGTAGCAGTGAATGAAAATCACTTCCTTTCCACCTCTCTTTGGGATTTCTATGAGTTGCTAAGCAGTTCCTCTCCTACCTTCTGCTAATGTTACTTACAGACACCAATGAATGGAGCACATTCATTATGGGAAAGGGGAACTGAGGGAGAGAAGGACCTAAGTACTCAAGTTTTGTTGTTGTTGATTCGTTGCTGCCTCCAGAAATAAGCACCATGGCTTAGAATACTTTACACACATTGAAATGGTAATTTGTTCAGGCATGTTGAGTAGAAACCAACTTCTAGCTTAAATGAAGCAAAATAATTCTTGAAGAAAAGCCATACTAGTATCATGTTTCTGTAGTGCCAACCAATGTAGAAAGTCAGCTGCCAAAGCAAGAGGTGCTTCTTATTTGGGGGAATAGTTTACTCGATTGTACATACAATTTTTTTCCTTTCCCTTATTCATAAGCAACCTTGTTGACCCTTACGTTCACATTTAGTTGACAAGAGTTTTGGGGTTAGGTTATGCCGTACTGAGAATGGATACTGATAAATCTGATATTTCTTCGTGATAACCACTGTTTTATAGGACTGCAGAGAAGTTAGGAGAAAGCCAAGCTCTTCTACGGTTTTGGAAGTTTCAGCTTGGTATAGCTTAGTTATCACACAATATAGATAAAATCAAAGGGGAAAATAGATTTAATTATTTTAAACAGATAATTTAACAATATTGGATTTGTTTATTTACCAAAAGGTTGAAATAGTAATATTACATGTCTATTAATGTATTAGAGTAAATCCTAATCTTTGAATATGAATGGCTAATAGAATTGGTACTCCTTTGCTGGTGGGAAGGATTTCTCACTTGGAAACCTCTGCAATGGGCTGTGCTCTGGTGCACTGATAGCTACTTCTGAGCATTCAGCCTAAAACAAGGGATTCTGTGGGCACGGTGGGTGAGGGAGAAAGAGGTTTTGGTTCTGCTGAATCCAACTCCCAAGCAGGTCAACCCAAGCTTATTGGGTATAACCCCGGGGCTGATATATCAAATTCTACCCCCATCCTTGGTGAAGGCTGTTGGAATTAAAACTTTAGGGATATACCAGGCTGAAAAGGCAACCCCTACTTTTCAACCAGGATGGTGTGACATTGTATGTGAAGAAGTTCCATCATATAGCTTCTCTCTAGCTCCAATCCCATTTAGGATTGCTTCGATAACCAGTCAATATCAAATAATGTGAATATAAAGATGGTTGCCCTATAGTTCATCTCCAAACTAAATAAACCTTTTCTTCCAAGTACACTAACTTAAACAAGATTTTGCCCTATAAAGAAAGAACATATCTGATAATCTGTTAAATATAATTATAATCAATCTCACATAAATATGCTTAGGACCAGAATTAATTGCCATTAGATTTGGACTCAATCGAATTTAAGAAATTCACCGATTTCTATGGGCCTGCTGTCAGTGTAGAGAGCCAGTCTGGTGTAGTGGTTATGGCATCAGGCCAGTTCCTCTCTCTCAGCCCTAGGAAGCAGGCAATGGCAAACCACTTCTGAAAACTCCAGGGACTAGTCTAGGCAGTTGCCAGGAGTCAACACTGACTCAAAGGCACCAAAACAACAAAACAGCTGTCAGTGTAGCAAAGTCTTATTCCAACTCATATTTTCACTTGATAAAAATAACCCGCCCTAGTGTTCACTGTGAGTATCAAATCTTACATGATCTGCACAAACATTCATTTTTATTTGCTGTTTTGTTTTTGGGTTGGGCTACGTTAAAGCAGAATAAACAAAAAAAAACAAAAACAAAAAACAAAAACAAAACCAAATATAGGAAAAAATTGTCTATAGATTCCTATAGCATATTCCCATAATCTCAAAAATAGTTATGGCTCTTGATCTTAAGAAAGCCTCAGATATGAGAATAATTTTATCATATAGTCTTTATCTGCTAAAAAAAAAAAAGTGGTGGGGAGGGAAGCATGCAGTGTGGCTACTACAGCATGCCAAATAATAAATATACAGTATGGAAGTCCTAATTTTGAGAATGAAACAATGGTATAAAATTAGTCTCTAAATTGTAAATCAACTTTTTTGGTTTAACGTTCATATTTGCCTGATTACTTAGGAAACTTATGGAGAAGTATTACCATAAAACTTCATGTAATTTGCTATAAGTTGGCTGGTATCTTTTTTTTGAGTCCTACATCAGCCTTTTCTGGTACCTGCCTGGGCACATTGTCATCAGTTTGAGGAATGATGAACACTGAAGCCCAATTACATCTGAGAAAACACATGCTGCTCATCCAGTCTGTAAACGGAAGGTCATTTTGAGTGTTTGGCTGATAGCAAAATGGCCAGAACTTTTTCTTTGCCCAAAGAGAGTTTATCTTGATGTGTTCTTAGCAGTCTGGGCAGAAGAACCATTTAACTATGGAATTTTAGCAAAACAACACTTTTCATATCAGGGTACAGAAATGGGACACGGAAAAGCAGTTACAGTTGGACCACTGGTTGCTCCTTTCCTTACTCATCTGTGTGAATTAAACTTCTACCTGCAAGGCTTCCTGGGAACTTGCATCAACGAGGATATTGCAACTTGTGTAACAAGAGCTCATGAAAGGGAGCTGTAGTGCCAGATTTCCCATCATGTTTCAGCAACATGGAGGGGCTGCTGTGCAACGGCTGCCAATAGTGCTACTAGGAACAGAGATAGATGGGTGGATAGGTAAATAGATAGGTAGATGCCAACAATGTCTTTTTTTGTTTCATTGCTGAACCAGGCCAGTAGGTTTAGTATATGCTGTACTGTTATGGCACCAGTATATTCTCTTTGCTGGTGTAATTCCTCTCTAGGATTTCTCCCCACTGTGTTTTCATGACATAAAAAGTAAACTCACCATTTAGTCTTTGAAAGGAATGCCATAGACTAAACTCAGGATTTCTACTGGAAATCAGAAGAATTTGCCCAAACATTTGAGGAATTTGTAGTTTGTACTGATTTTCTTTTTCCTGTACTTCCTCAAAACCAAAGGTTAATTTTAGATCATAAAAACAATCTGAACTATTCCTTTGGGAAAAATCTGAGCCTAGATTAGCTCTACAGTCACTGATCTATTTTGACAGGCAAGTGACCTTAATAAGAATGTTCTGGCTGCCTGATAAAATTTGAAGGAGTACCAGAAGCACAGCAATAATCTTACAGAGCAAGGTGGATCACTCTCCTCGTTCATTATTGCATATATGTTATTTAGGGCTGAACATGGGTAAAAGTCTATAACACCGACACAGATAATACACTATAGAGATATAGCAGAGTTGTAAACAAACTGAGAAATTTAGCTGCAAAAGATACTATTAAGTGCTCACAAAGGAACTTTGTCTCCTTTTGCAAATCATGTTGCCATTATTTGCTAAATCTATTTAACTTTTAAATAAAACAAAACAGAATGTCAGTCCCATTTTTCAATTCAAAATTTTATCAAAATTAAAGAAGCATCAGATACATTGCAGGTGGTGGGAAGAGAAAAAAGTGAGAGAAGGAAAGAATAGAATGGGTTGTGGAAGGAAAAAACATGAATAAGGGATCCCCAAGAAAAGAGCAGGTGAACAAAACAAAACAAAAGTAAGAAATCCTAATTCAAAATGACTCAATAGGCAGAAGATAAGAGAGAGTAGCAAAAATAACTACACAAACTTCATGGCATTATTTGAGCTTAATCAAAGAGCAATCAGGGCTGTGCAAATTATTTAACAGAGTTGCTTTGCCACATGCAGGAAGGCCTACAAAGCACCTCTCTTCCGATCATTAAAGTAGCTGTGTCTTTTTTCAGGCTTGTGTGGCTGCTCCAAACAACCACCTGGCCAAAGAAGTGGCTGGCTTCATGCAAACTCCTAAACATTATGAAGTGCCTCTCCTGAAGGATTTGAACAGTCCTACTAGATTGAGCCTAAACTGTGTGGCAATAAAGTGGACTCTGCCTTTGGCTCGTAGTGAATGTTTGTTCTATTTTAGTCCCACATCTTATTACCTTGAGGGCAAAGGCCAGGATCTTTATAATAGGAAGAAATCTTGTGGTGAATAGCTGATAGAACATACAAGCACAGAGTAACAGGACTGTCCAGACTTGAAGGCAAAACAGCATTTCAGACTATGCGGGAGGGCGTATGTAGCACCTGGCTGCAACTCCTTAACCCAAATGCAACCTTTCTTAGGATCACACAGAGGCAGCAAGCAAGTTTCTGCCTCACATTCACTGACAGCCAAATATGTTTTAATCCACATGCTGCCTTTTTAAAAATTTATCAACTCCTTCTTTTTCAATATCTCATCAACTCCATCCAACCACAAATTTTCATGGCCTGCCTTCCTCTCAGCCCACTCTGCTATTTAATCCTCATTCATTCTATATACCAAACCATGAGTCTTTGGATTTCAGCAGGATATAAATGTGATTAAATAAACTACTGTACCTGCATTTGCACACCTTGAAAATTTCTTCATTTTCATATCTACTGTGGTACACAAATTAATCTACTTGCACAAGTTGTTTTTTTGAGGGGGGCATTTATGTATCGCTTGCAAACAATTGTTCACTCCATTTTCCTTATCAAACACAACTATCTTGTCTTTGCTACATTTAACCTACCTAACATTTGCTGAAGATCATTCATATTCTTAGCCAACAAGACAGCATCATCTGCAAACAAAGGTTCATGTATATTCCCACCCCACATATCATTAACCTCTTAACAAGAATTCCTTATAAATTTATCCATAAAGTCATTAAACAACCAAGGAGATATCACATACAGTACATCCTTGTTTACTCTCTGCTCAATGTTGAACCATTTACTAAGCATTCTATATGTTCTCACACATGCTTTACACCCATCACATAATACTCTTACTGCATCCAGCAATCAACCTTCAACTCCATGTTCATATGCAACATTCTGTATGTCAAGCCTATATGCATTCTTATACACGTTCTCTAAGTGAATAGAGACTAAAGAGGAAAAAATTGTTGTGCATACTCATTGCACTTTCCAAATGTTACTTATATTTATATTTTATACATTTTGATCAGAATTCTGAAAAAAACTTTGGTCTAGTGGTTAAGGTGCTGGGCTAGAAACCAGGAGTCTGTGAGTTCTAGTCCCTCTTAGGCATGAAAGCCAGCTGGGAGACCTTGGGCCAGTCCCTCTCTCTCAGCCCAACTCACCTCACAGGGTTGTTGTTGTGGGGAAAATAGGAGGAAGGAGTATTAGGAATGTTTGCCACCTTAAGTTATTTATACAAATAATAAAGGCAAGATAACAAACAAACAAATAAAGAAATAAATAAGCTAATCATCCTTTAGTCCACCTACACCCCATTTACTCTTCCTTTCCCTTTGTACATGGGCACAACAACAGCACTATTCCAGTCATCAGGCACAGATGCAGTCTTCACATACACATTAAATAAATTGCTTAGCCACTTCATAAGCACATCACATCCATATTTTAACATTTCTGCAGCCTTACCATTTTTCAAGGTTCCCATAGTATTTATGACTTCCTTTCCATATTTTTCTCTTTACACTAATATTTATATCAGTCCTCTCATTTCAGCTCTGACATATCACAATTATTCCCATACAGATCTGTAAAACACTCCTTCCAGCATTCTCTCACTTCAATCTCACCTCAAATCATTTTAATGTTTATTTTTTTAATCATTTCACTTTGCTTGAGGATCTTTGTTTAGGTTTCTTTACCACTTCCAAAACAGTTTCTTGTTTCTATTAAATCCCTTTTCACTTTCTCTGCCTCTTTTAATTTCAGTTGTTTCATGCTCTCTTTTACTATTTTCTCTGTAACTATTTTTCCCTGTATACATATTATCCTGTATTATCCAATATCTTTCTCTCATCCTCATCTTTGGCAGCGGTCATTTTCTTATATGCACTTTTCCACATCAACAGCTCTTTTCTCCTCATCACTCCATCAAGCAATCTTTTCCACATTTCCCACTAGTGTAACTCTACACACTTCTGTGGTCCTCTACAACATCATTCTTTTCACTCTGTTCGAAGAGTTCCCACATCCAATTTCCTTCATGCATTTTCCATGTATTATTTTGGGATATGAATTTGTCTTCTAATACTTTTTCATACAGGGTTTGTACTGTCTCTCCTTGTAGTTGTTCTACTTTTAATCTAGTTGTATTCCCCACTTTCCTTTTCTTCAATGTCAATTTTTTCCCAAAAACTACTCTTGATATTACTGAGCTTAGTTAAGTCGAGTTCCAGGAATATAATAGGAAGAGAACCATGTTAGGCACAAAACAAACAAACTAACAGGAGGAGCCTGGTAACACTTTTTCTGAGCAACAAATGTTATTAAAAGGCATACATTTTCATGAACTGCAGCTCATTTCATCAGGTACATAGAGTAGCTAGACTCATGTAGGACATAAACTGGGATGAGGTGGAGGGACAGGAAACAAAACAAGGACAAAATGATGTCAGAGAATTTCATTCTCCCAGAATACTTTATTCCAGATAAAGTAACCATCTTGGAAAAATGAGACTTTCATAGCACCATTATGCAAGAAACTGCAGAACTCACATCTTCAAAAGGTTTCAGGCAATCTCAGAAAGCCTCATAAAACACAATGGGGTTTCCAACCCATTGTAACTGTTAACTGATAAAATACTTGTAACCTGTCCCATATGTAATCTGCATCTGTATAATCTACCTGTCTTCTCCTCCCTTCCCCTCCCTGCTTCATCTCCATTTAAATCCTATACCAGTCTAGCCACTGAGTTGCAGCTCACAGAAGAGTATGCCTTTTAATAACACATGTTAGTTGCTATCAGATTCTTTCAGACTTTTCCCCAGGGACATGTGTAGGGTGTTGCAGCTTTCAAGAAAACCGTTAGACATCTGTCACAGAAACATAAATGTTAAAAAAATATTTTCATGCTGAAATATCTTCAGAATTACTCCTACCATCTCAAGAAATTGGAGCAAACAATATTTTCCACATTGAGATTTTTCATATAGATTAGTATTTCTGGTAGTGTTATGCACTTCTTATTCCCAGGTTTCTTTCAAAAGTTTGCTAACTACATAAATGTCATTCTGCTTGATCCTAATAAATACATTAACCAGCTGTAGATGGTGAGGTTTTTTTTACAGATCAAATATATAGATAGGCCTAAAGAAAAAATTATTTATTTATTTATATTTCAAATTTCCATCACCACCCATCTCCCCTGAAAAGGGGACTCTGAGCAGTTTACAATCAAAATTAAAACACATAAATTACAATATAAATAACTCTATAAAAATAAAATAAATATAAAATATAAAATCCAGCAGCATGGAACTTGTTTGTTGGGGAGAGATCTATAATAGCCACCCCCAAGATGAACTGGTGCCCCTCCCACCCCAAGCGAGGCAGCAGAACCAGGTTTTTAGGTTCTTCCGGAAGTCCGGGAGCGAATGGGCCTGTCTCACCTCTGGGGGCAGAATATTCCAGAGGGCGGATGCCACTGCAGAGAAGGCCTGCCTCCTGGATGCCACCAGGTGAAATTCCTTTACTGGCGGGGTTCGTAGCATGCCCTCTCTGCATGACCGGGTGGGGCAGGTCGATGTTATGGGGTCAATGTTATAATTTATGATGTTATGCAGGTCGATGTTATGCGGATCAATGTTATAATTTATGTGCACATTATTTCTATCACTTTCCCTTTTGTTTT
Source organism: Candoia aspera (assembly GCF_035149785.1). Lineage (NCBI taxonomy): Eukaryota > Metazoa > Chordata > Lepidosauria > Squamata > Candoiidae > Candoia > Candoia aspera. The sequence goes on from NC_086154.1 coordinate 54,605,841, forward strand.
ATATTACAGGATTCTCTTGGCATATATTACTGTAATGCTGTCACTCACTTGAATGAAACTATTTACAATCCATCTTGTTAAATCTTAAAACAGTGCTTTTTTGACAGAGGAAAAATGGGAATTTCAAACTCTGAATTTGTTCTTCATTCCAATGACTCTTGAATGGGTGGGGAAGTGGAAGACTGTACTTTCAAGTAGAACCACCAAGAGGCTTTATGAATTGCCATCCATTCTCTTCCCCTCCACCACCATTTTTTTTCATTTCCCAGGCTTTCATCTATCTTATTATATACATTATTTCATGTCTCTTTGATATAACTTTTGAGGACACATTTATTTTTTTACTTTCTCTAACAGAATCAGAAAATCTATTAATGTCAAAATAAATGTTACTACATTCAAGCTAATTTTCATGTATCAAGGCATTCAACTGCAAAGCATTATTTACTTACAAAATTCAGCAAAAAAGATGCTGCATGATGCTGCACCTGTCTCCAAAACTGGGATTGGGACACACATGCACATTAAACATATGTTACAGGAGAATGCTACACTCAAGTTTCACAAAACATATCCTGTTCCATGAACTGACTCAGATTGAAGCTAAGGGAATACTTCCAAAATGTAACTGGAGTTAATGGGCTACACTTGTACTTTCTGTAGCTAAGAAGATAGAAGTGTCAGGAACTGTGATTTTAAAATTACTATTAATCTACTATTAACCAGCTGAGCATTACCTCTTGCCTGGAATTGATGACATTTTTGCTAATCTTAGTGTGGGGCAAAATTTCAGCAAAACAGACCCAGCTGAGGTTTATTTATAGAAGGGAACTGAGAATTCTGGGGCGTTTCTCAACATAACCATGCACAAAGAGTTGTATCATTCTAACAAACTTGTTTCTGAAGTAGCACCTGAACCAGTGCTTTGGCAGAGAGCCATAGATCAAGGGCTACAAAACTGTCCAGAGTTTAGTGCTATTAAGATTACATCATTGTCCCCATAGAAAACAAGGATGTACATCTGCAATACCTCAAGGCAATGTTGCAGGCATCGGTAAACTATGGCTTTAATGCACAACAAAACAAATGTGAATTCCTTAAATCCAGTATTACCAAACTACTGACACACAAGGCCTACATAAGTGCAGTTATGAATGCTCCAAGGTCACGTGACATGCCACAGCTATGATTCTTTTTTAGGGTTTGTTAATTATTGTAACAGATTCCTGCCAAACTTACCCAGTTCCTAACCTCAAAAGCAACTTAACTGTCCACCAAAGTATCCTGGCAGAGGTTGAGTCCAGCCAAATGACTTATTTAAACAGCAAATGCTTTTAAAATATTTACAATATACTTAAGCATCTGTAATTCAACTGCTTCTTAATTATTTCTTCCACAATTCAGAACCACAGCTTAGGAATAGTCAACCAAAGAAAGAAGTTTTAGATCACATTTAAAGGCTTATATTCACAAACCTATTATGGTTTAAAACTCCTTTTAATTGTAAATAATATTAGGAGTTTTATCACAAAAAATAGGCTTTTAAAAATATATTATATGTGTTTAATGCCCTCCACTATTGCATATAAAGAAAATGTTTTTTCTCAGTATTCCTTGTTTTGCTTGCCAAACCAAATGGTTCCTTGGGAAAGTTATGCATTTATATTTAAACACATTAATACAACTACATTTGCTCAGAAGGTTTTAAAGTTTGCAAATAAAGGATTTAGTTAGAGCTATCTATTATAAAATGAGTTTCATCTCTATATGAATATAGCCTACAGCATTACACTCACCCAACTCAACCTTTCCATGACCATCATGATTTGAATATTTATATTCTCCTATTTGTATATTTCACTCTGAATATCAGTCACCACTTTCAGTTCTGATTTTAGGAATTGGTCTGGGAAATTTTTTAGCAAAATAAATTCTATACCATTTAAAGGAGAGTGAGATGTTTGATCTTTTAAGTGACTATAGTTCTCCTAAAATAAGACAGCTTATCAGAGCCTTTTTTCATTGTTTAAATCTGATTTAGGCCAATCAGAAGAAAACAACAACAACAACAACCATATGTTCCCATATTAAAACTTGTGGTTAACAATGATTTCACCAATAATTTTTATTAGGGCTACTATTATCTATGAGACTCTAGATACACAGTTTTTTCCAACTGAATTTTAGATTAAATTATTTAATATATTTTAAATAATGTATTGTTAGCATACTAAGTGACTTTAGTATGCCAAAGGATAAGTTAAGAATTTTAAATTATAAATAATTATTCACACTGCCCACACAGGCTTTCAGTTATTTAGTATTCTAAAAATCAATAACTTCACTGCTAAATGATTAAAGCATTTTGCTTATAGTCTGACAGCAGATAGAGGGAATGTTAACAGAAAATACCCTTGAAACATTCCATATGTTAAGGACACAATTTCCACTGCTGAACAATAGTCTATCATATGTGTGTTTCCATATTTTACATTTACATTAGCTACAGTATTTCTTTATTGCAACAAAACAGTAAGGTTGTTTAAACATCTTGCTTTCTTTTACCTGAAGCAGAAGCACAGGAGTCAAGCGAACAACAAATGATCCATTTTAGCTCTGATTTATTTCTTACTATGAACATCTGGTAAGAAGATCATGTTATCCAGAGTTTTGGAAGCCTTTCCTCATTACAAGTGAGGAGACAGTGACCCACACTGCATCCAACAATTTGGTGGATGGACAAATTATTGGGTGCCAACTCTAGTATTTTAAATGGAAAAATAGTACTGATTTATCTCACAGACTTGCAAATGCCCAAATTACATTTTGAACAATGGCAACAGGCTGGAGTGTAGCAACTCCTGGTGATCGAAAGAGAAGTCTTCTCTTACCTATTCAAAGACTGACTGACCTAGCCAAATATCAAACTTTTTAATTACCTTTCCACCCTCAGTGCAGTTCCCCAATTTCTGTACTTTCTCTCTGCCTCATAATACTTTAATTATTGTTTCTTATCTTGGAAATTTTTAACTAAACTGCAAGTCTTCAGCTTCCTAAATAAATTATGCATCTAGAAAGACTCCCAGGTATTCAGCTAATAAAGTGAAGAACTACATAAAGCTGATGCAGATTCCTGAAATACTAACATAGCTTTGTTGTTGATAAAAGTGCACACAATTATTTGTCTCCTTTGTTAAAAGGGCAAATCAGTTTGTCAACAAAGATCAGTATAAAAATGTAACCTAGTCCTATCAAATTATCAAGAGGTGAATGTGATTACAGTTTTCATGTGCTGCCTTTGACAGATTCAGTCACTGCAAATATATCACTCTCTACGGCAAATTAAGGGCCCAGAGCACAGTTCGAGAAACTTGGCACTGTTATCCTGTAACTGAAGATGAATCATATGATAATAATTAGTGTTTTATGAGTAAATCACAGATTTTCTGCATGCTTTCAATCATTTCTTATTAATTCTTCCTTTTCATTCCTATCTGCTGCCTGCCTTCGGCTATGGACTTTTAGCTGCAACTATATTGTATAGTGAGTGCCTGTCTCTGTTCTAATCCTATCCTTTTCATTGGGGCATTAATACTAATATGCTTTCTTTAGATGTGGTTTTGTTCATAGTTCTTGGAATCTTCCATTCTGACTGTGATAAAAGCCACATGTTCTTTTGTTACTACCACTTTAGACTTTTTCTAAAATAAAATTATTTATAATTATTTTTAAGAGCTGCTGAAAGGATAATCGTAGCATTGGCTGCTTTTTTCCTAATAAGCTAAAACTTTGCATCTGATGAATCAGTGTGCTATTAATAGATAGATGTTAGTGTTTTGCACCCTTTTCAGTTACTATTACTTATGATAAAGGTGCAATTTTCCCTTTTTAAAAGATACATTTGGTATGTGAACCTAGTCATTTTATTATAATGATTAACCAATATTGATAACATATTTTGATAGATTATGTGCCATCAAGTCATTTTCAACTCCTAGTGACCACATGACAATCTGTCCCTAACCTGTTCTTTCAAGTCTCCCAATGGTGCATTCATCACCACTGTAACTGAATCCACCCACCTTGCTGCTGGTCATCCACTTCTCTTTCCTTCCACTTTTACTAGCATTAGGGCCTTTTCCAGAGAGCTGGGTCTTTACATAATGTGTCCAAAGTAGGATCATATGAGTCTGGTAATTTGTGCCTCGAGTGAGAACTCTGGGTTGATTTGTTTGATGATCCATTGGTTTGTTTTCTTGGCTGTCCATGGTATTATCAGGAGTCTTCTCCAACATCAAAGTTAAAAGGTGTCAATACCCTTCCTATCCTGCTTCTTTAAAGTCCAACTTTCACTTCCATAGAGTGTCAGAGGAAATACCATGGCTTGCACAATTCTGATCTTTGTAGGTATAGACACATCATGGTATTTGAGTATCTTTTCCAAGGCCCTCATGGCTGCTCTACCAAGTGCCAGTCTGCAGTATATTTCTTGACTACTTGTTCCTTTACTATTGATGGTTGATCCTAAAAGGCAGAAGCTACCCACCACTTTGATATCTTCATTGTCAGTTCTAAGACTGGTTGTTCTACCTGTTGTCATTAGTTTGGTCTTCTTTATATCACATATTTTAAGTTGTCAAATATACAATCCTGTTAAACAATCCTAGTTTACATCTGGATTTCAAAATCTCACTGATACCAACTTAGAACTTTTTAGAAGCCCTCTGCACATATACCTAAATAAGCTTCCATGACAGGGATTTAAAATAAATACTGCTTTAGACTATGCAGTAGTAGCATTCCTATAATGGGAATGAGAAAACTTGATGAGAAAAACATGACTGCAGCTGAATTTATTATTTGCTGCCTGTATCTTCACCTCTGGCTCACTGGAATGCTTGATCATTGTTTTTCATAGTTTATGAAAATTATCAGGGAGATGTCTCTGATAATAACATATTTAATTCTGTATTTAATTTTTATAAGTACTTTATAATGTTTTAGTCATTTTATATGGCTTATTTCATATAATATTTTCACAATTTTCTTATTTTTCAGTATCCTATCCTTTCAATAAATGTTCAAATTACCTTTCAGTATAATCCCAGTTTTGCTAGACTAGCTATTTGCTATCATATACCCATTTAGCCTTATAAGCTAAAGCTCATAAAAGCTAATGCCCTTTAATAAAATATGTTAGTTGGAAAAGGTGCTACCAGACTCCTCCTGATTTTTTGCCACCACAGACTAATATTTGGTTATTATTTAAAGAACTTATATGGCCACCTATCTCACATAGTGATCCTAGGCAGTTTACCACAACCAATAAAAACAATACAATAAGAACAGAACAACCCTTCCCACCAGGCGCCTAACCAACCGAACTATTAAGTTCCTGACTCAGCCCCATCTAGCCTAAAGCTTGGGGGAACAGCCAGATCTTCATGACTCTCTCCTTACAAGGTCTAAGATTAGATTACTAAGTCAAACACTTGTTAATTGATAAGATGCTTGCAACCTGTCTTTCATGGAACCTTCACCTGCATTGCTAGCCCATCATTTCCTTCCTTTCTCCCCCATACTCCACCCCTATGTATTTTAATCCTACATCAATCAAGCCACTCTTTGCATCTGATGAAGTAAGATGCAGCTCTTAAAAGGTTATGCCTTAAAATACAAATGGATCAGTCTTAAAAGGTGCTACAAGACTCCTTCTGGTTTTTGGTTACTCAGACTAACACAGCTACCTTCTTACAATGCATAAGTGTAACTGAGCAGTTTGAGCATGTTCATTCCTACACTTTCTACTTCTAGATCCAATTTAAAAAAATGGTTTTAACATTTTAAAACTTTAAAAGGGGTTGTTATTTGATTACAGAAAGATGACATTTTCCAATATGTTTCCAGCAGACACGTAATTGTTTAGATGAAGTAAGGCAGGTGACACCATGGAGGGCCTTTGAATTGTGGGCCCCACTAAAGGAGCAGCCTTCCCAAAGAACTTTGTCCAACACCATCCCTATGACTTTTTCAATGTCAGATAAAGATCTTCTTGTTTATCCTAGAATTTAAATGATTCATATAGTCCAGGGATATAAGGATGTTAATTCCATAAAATTTTAAAACAATTTTAAGAGAACAAAACAAAATTTCAGGATGAAACTGAAGTATATATAATACTTCTTAGCATCTTTTATACATATAAATAATAAAAGGATGCCACAGCCAATATATATTGCATGCCAGTGCTTTGCAGCCTAATGGACAAGAACAGATCAATAAGAAAAAGCAAGTGCATGACAAAGAACTAAGCCATTTCTTCTTCTGAGGACAATTGAAAGTCCTACCGAATTAATACAGAAAAAGAACAGTGGCCTCAGAGACATTATGGCCCAAACCAGTGAAATCTAGTGACTTCTTTAAAGATTAGGAACTTGTTTCCCAGATCCTTGAGCCCTTTTTTTTAAAATCACAGACTATTACTCCTGCCTTTCTCATATTTTAGTTATTAAGCTTAAATATTATTTTAAGATGGATTTTAGCCACGGTATAAGTCAACGGCAATGTAAGTTTTAATTATGATTGAGATTGATAGGTGATGGGAAAAAGAATTGCACATGAAGGAAGATAGTGAGCCAGAGAACCTTGAGTCCCCAGTCTGTTCAATTGCCTGTGGTATGTCTGATCCAGCTCAATAGTTATCGTGCAGAGGCCCAAAGTGATTTAAGCTGAGACATACGATATGAGAGCCGTCTTTGCCATTCAAGACCGTGCTGACTGGAAATCGTAGGAATTAAAGTCCAGTACGTCTAGGGGAAGAAGGCACCATCAGAAAGATTATTTAAGAAAAATAATGGTATTATGAATGATGTGATTATCCTGAGTACTGGCTTTTTCCTATAAGCAGTAACATAAACTGGACAGAGAAATTACAAACTTTTAATGTCATAGCTCCGATAGTTCTGCCTGAATGGTACAATATGCTATTTTTTTATACTGTAAAATATGTTATCACATTACACCTGTTGTGACTGCCACTGATAAGCCACATAAAAGGTCATATCTATTTTGGCAAGAAACTCCTCTCTTACGACATGAGACCACCACAGTGCAGTACAGGAAAACTGTAAATCAGCACGCAACAGCACTGGCTAGGTAAATTCTGACTCCCATTCTTTGCTAAGTTTGAAAGAAGGAATGTAGAGAAAAGGCAAGATCAATATAGCTGAATTTGATAATGGTGTGATCTTGTTGAAATGCAAAGATGGGAGAAGGGAAGCTGACAATAACGACATAATTATAGAGCTGATTGAAAAAAAAATATTTCAGCCTTCTTGGTTGATGAGACTGTAACTGCAAGGTGCCTATTAATTTGACAGAAAATGGAAGGCTGTAGCATATAATTATCTCCAGTTATTAAGGTATTGCATCCATAGTTTTTATACATGCAGACAGTAACTGCTCAAAACAGAAAAATACTTCAAGCGATGTATCAGAAATGAAATAATATGGGAAAAATGCAAGTGAAAGCACAGTGAAAGCATGGCATGTCTCTCTTCTGCCTGAAAAAGCAGCACACTGTGTAATTTATACTAGTTATACTATTAAGAAATTAACATTTTAAGAAAACATGAATTTTCAAAGTAGCCTATCTTTATCATAAATTGGTTATTTTAGTATGGAATAGGTTTTCACTCCACTTGAAAGTTTTCACATTTAAAGTTTTCCCTATCCCCAACTTCTTATATATAATTTTTTCCAAGGAGACACTGATCATAATTATCCACAGTTTAGAAAAGGTTGCAGAGAGGAGTGCCTCAGAAAGGGGTTTCTTCCACCTGGGTAACAATCAATTGATCTTCCTGCCCGCTCTAATGCAGTAAAGCAGTATGTGTTCATGTTGGGTTGCAGCTATCATCACAAAGCCAGCAGTGTTCTCCTCTTTCCCTGTTACAGTGAAATCAAAATATACCTTTATGCACTGCTAAAAACGTCATTATTTGAGTCAGCCTGTTTGAACACATTTTTACCTCAAGATGGCATTGCTGCTTTTAACAGTACAATATTCAGTACAATTGAGTGTTTCAGTGGAAATGTTTTGGTTTAGCTAAGTAAAGCGGTTGGAAGAACATAAATGTGTACTCAGCTTCCATAAATCTGCACATATCACACAGATGATCCAGGAAGTGTATGTACATATCCCAGCCTCCTCCCTTAAAAAGGAATAGAAACATAATATTTGCGATGGGTGAGCTAAAAGGGACTTAACTTCTAGTTGGGCATGGGCTTGTTACTTTCTTGGCAAAAAATGATGGAAGTGGTTCTTCTGGGACTTTTTTCCCCCTACTTCCCAATCTAGTCTAAAGTCCTGGATTTTTCAGTAGTCTCCCATCTAAATACTGGGTCCAATCCTGTTTAGGTGTTTTTGAGATCAGGCCAAGATTGGCTAGGATGTGATAACGAATAAGGGGGTCTAAATCCTTCCCTCTGGGCTAAGGGCTACATTTCTCTTGTCAATGACCACTTTGCATGAAGAAAAAGAAGAAAAAGAAATCTCCACTTTGCATGAAGAAAAGTATGCATGCTTTTTGGTTTGTTATATATGTAGCCTGATCTTTTAAGGGTACTGTATACTTAAAATAAGGATTAGGTGACAAGGGTAACTTTATATGATTTAATATTTGCTCAGTTAATATAGTACTATTGAATGTCCATAAATCTGAAAAGCTGCTCTTGTGAAGAGGCTAAGATTTATTCATAGCATTAGAAGATTCCATAAATCAATGTATGTGTCTCTTTCAAATGGGTGAGATTTGTTTGCTCCACTCTGATTCCTGGAGAGTAAGTAATATCTAGGAATAAAATATGTGAGCTCACCAGAATGTGCTTACACACTTGGGGTAGCCAAACCTTTACTAGTTCAGTAACATTTTTTGCAAAGATGCCAGCCCACCATTGAGAAGACATTGATGGAAAATGGATGGGATTATGTAATATAGGGGCAAAATCAGGGCATTTCTATTTTCCTGGGAGGGGGAAGTGTGTGTATACGAATTTATTTTTTTAAAAAATGTGTTAAGCCTATTTAGGGTTATATCACAGCATCGTGGTGTTCCCAATATAAAAATGAAGGGAAAACATAGTACTAATTTTCTGGCAAGGGAAGGGTCTTAGGGGTACATACAGCTCAAGTTATTCCTGTTTTAGATGAAATGTGACTCATTTCATCTTAGAGACAGATGGAATAAGCAATAATTTAAGCATAGAATACAATTTCTATGGAACATCATTCCCCCTGAAGCCAGGCTGGTCCTGACGTTGATGGTCTTCTGGAAGACGTGGCTTTGACATCTGGCCTAGGGATCAGAGAGTGGTGTGGAGCTCACAAAATGGCTGCACTCTTCTTAAATGTCTGTGCTCTCCCAGGAATTGTACTGTACGACTTTTAATTGTTTTTAACATTCGTATTTTCTGTATGGCTGTTTTATTTTTTTTATTTTTGGGTATTGTTTATGTTTTAATTGTAAACTGCCCAGAGTCATGAATGTGAGATGAGTGGCTATATAAATAGAATAAATAAATAAATAAAATTTGCAGCAAAACAGCATGCTTGGATGGAGGTCTAAATCATTATTTATTGTGCAAATTTCTACGTTTACTTTCCCCACAGTGATGCAGAAGTGATCAGAGGTGAGACAAGCTTCTTTTGGAAAAAAGCTAAAACACCCAGGATCCAGTTAGGTGCATTCTTATGAATCTACACATAAGATTTTCAGCAGAATACTGGCCAGAACCCCTCCCCGCCCCCAGCAATATGCAATTGCTTTTTCTTCAAAAGAAAAGTGGTCAGTTGAAGCATACTTTTGAAAAGCGTGATACTGTAAGCCTTGTGAGGTAGCCCAGACAGGAAACATGCCCAGAAGTACTAGCTCTTATGTTATTGTAAGGTTACATTAACAGAATCTTGCAAGTCTGAAAGCACATCTCTCTCCCCTCACCTTTACAGCCCAAGAAACTTGGGAGGGTCCCTTCTGAGACATTTGCCCCACCCACATTCCTTCTGCAGACTCAGCTGCCTTTTATATGACTGTTGTCTACTCTGCAACTCTTCCTCCTATCTCCCAAGGTCATTCCGACAGATACCACAGTCCTATTATTTAATACATGGGACTGTGTCCCACAGAAATCAATGAGGATTCATTTTGAGCAGTTACATAGAAGACTGCACTGTTTATGTGGTTTATTTTATAAGTCTTATAAGAGACGACTGATATACATAAATACAGAAAGAAAGTAACTGATTTAACTCACTGGAATTCTACTTTCATATTTTGTCAACTAACATCCACTAGCAAAAAATAGTAAAACATGAAAAATAAGGCATAGTAAATCATTGCAGTAATTATGTTTCAATGAAAAACCTCACAGTATATGAGAATAAATTGCTACCTGAATCTATCCTTTATGTAAGTCCAAAAACATTCATGAGAAAGACATAGGACTATGCTATCTGGGAAATGTTGTAATAATAAAATGACTCCAAGAATCAGCAACAAGATAGCAAATAAACATCTAAGAGCAACTTGTAAAATTGATAGCAAACTAACATGTTGCTCAGCTGAAAGTGCTAGCACACACTGCTTTCATGAAGAAATGACCTGTGAACAGAAACAATTGGATTTCACATCCAAGTGTCCATTATTGTTGAACAGAAATGCCTTTTAATAAAATTTATGGAACTGTCCCATGGGACTCTTCGCATGTAAAAGCAGTCAGGTTTAAAACAGTGCTTTGACTTCAGACATACAGATTTATGAACAAGATTGTTTATAGATAATTATCTTGTTTATAAACATAATCATAACATCAAATGGGAAATGAATACAAGCAGCATGCTGATCATACTTTGTTTTCCTATTTATTGTTTTTTACATTTAGAAACACTGCAAAAAACAAAGGGTCCATTAATTAAATTAAATTAAATTAAATTAAATTTGATCACTCCTGATGAATTTCTAAATTACAAATTATGTTCTTAATCAATTTGAGATGATCATATCTGAGCTAGAGATTGAGATTAAATCAACTAACCACAGTGCAAATAATACTAAAGCATGCCACTTCATGGCCTGAAGATTATGAAGTAGCCTCTCAAAGCCTTTCAGATGAATCGTTTCCTCACTGAAGGATGCAGAGGACCAGATCAAATGTTACATTGTGAAATACAGCTTGCTATTGGTCACATTTCCTACCATTGTTTCAGGAAATATTCATCACGGTTTAGAACCACTGCAATATAAACTGCAGAAGATGTCATGGGGGAATCAGAATCATGATCTACTGTATATCAGCTTTTCTCAACCTTGGCAGCTTGAAGATGTATGGACTTCAACTCCCAGAATTCCCAGCCAGCATATGGTGCTACGTGGTCTGAATGTAAGGGCCAGAATCAATCCCCATGCAGATCCCACCCCTTCTAGAGATGCTTTATGAAGCTTCACGTGGATGGTAGTGTAGGTGTTTCTTGGATTTCTCTCCTCACAAACCATCAGAATAGGCCAATCAGGAATGAGCATTCTCAGTAGTCACAGAAATATGGTAACAGATGAAAAAAGTAAAAGAGAATATTGAAGAAGGGGGACTAGTTTGCTCGGAGGGAAAGGTGGCTAAACCCCTGAACTAAGAAATACTCAGCAGAACATTTGGTGGAAGTTTCAAGTTATTGTCTAGTTACTGTTAATTTTTACAAACAGCTCATATTATACCAAAGGAACTTGAGGAAAAGCATAGGGCCGAAAAGGAGAAAAACAATGCACAAAATGTTTATTAAGTTTTTGATGTAAGTTCCTACCTGTGGGTCAGAAAGGCGAGAGAGGTCAGGATACAAGTAGAATTTTATTCCTTCAGAGGCCCCAGGTAACGTTACTCCTCGAATCAGTAGAATCAACAACATGATGTATGGAAATGTAGCTGTTACATACACGACCTATGAAAAAAGAGTGAGAAGCCAAAGAACACATTATTTTAGCAATGATTGTCTATTTTATGCCACATAATATCTTTATGTTCATAAAACATTTAACAAGTGAACGTCTATAGCAGGATAAGACAGGTTACTATCTTCAGAGTTTTGGATTAACTTCCCCACATTCCTTGCTGTTGCCCACTCTGGTTCTGCTGATGGGAGCTGAGGTGCAAAATATTTGAAGGCAGTGGTATCCATGGGGGGCAAGGGATGTCAGACTGATGAAAACAGAATCACAGCGTTGTGATGCAAGTCCCACCGCTTTTCTACATGCAACACGGCATTGTTTACAAAAGGGGTGGGGCTTATGTCACAACAGCCTGACACTGCTCCAGTTATTTTGATGAAAGCCTCTGATCCTTCGGAAGCCTCTGTAGGCAGTTCTTTTAAACGGTCATGGCACAAAAAGATCCAGGACCATCCCTAGGGTCCACATTAAAGACACCCTAGGTACTATCCAGTCTTTCTCTGACTGCTTTTAACCAGCAGGAAATGCAACAGAGGTCTCACTTTCACCAAATCAGTAACAAAAGAACACATAGTTTTCACAAGCAGATCCAGGAGTTCTGTAAAGGTAAAGGTAAAGGTTTCCCTTGACGTAAAGTCCAGTCGAATCCGACTCTAGGGGGCGGTGCTCATCTCCGTTTCTAAGCCTTAGAGCCGGCGTCCCTAAGGACCCGTCCCTAAGGACCCATGTGGCCGGCATGACTCACGGAACGCCGTTACCTTCCCGCCGAAGCGGTACCAATTAATCTACTCACATTTGCATGTTTTCGAACTGCTAGGTGAGCAGGAGCTGGGACGAGCAACGGGAGCTCACCCCACCGCGCGGTTTCGAACCGCCGACCTTCCGATCGGCAGCTCAGCAGTTTAACCCGCAGCGCCACCGCGTCCCTTCTAAAACAACTGGAATTAACACAAATAAATTTAAGTGGGAAAGTGTACAGGTAGTCCTCGCTTTGTGACCACAATTGTGACTGGTAACTCCATTTCTAAGTGATGGAGTTGCTAAGTGAAACATCACATCAACGTGATGGACATACGTCACTTCTGCCACAGTCGTTAAATGAACACCCACAGTTGTTAAGCAAGATATCACGTGACTGCAACTTGCAATTTTTCTGCCGGTTTCTCCATTGACTGTTTGTCAGAAGCCAGTTGTGAAGCGTGCAAATGGCAATAACGTGACTGTGGGATGCTGCAATGGTCATAAATGCCTGCCAGCTTCAAAGTACCCAAATGTTGATTGCATGACTATGGGGACGCTGCAATGGTCATAAATGTGAGAACTGGTCATAAAGTTACTTTTTCAGCACTGTCGTAACTTCAAATGGTCACTAAGATTAGGACAGTCATTAAGTGATGTCTACCTGTACTGAAAAGTTATTTCAGAGCTATGTATCCTTTCTGAAATAGGCACTTCACATGTAGGAGTACATATGACGTGTCTCTCTTCAAATAATTACAGATTTGCATCTTTTTCCAGTCTTGCACATTTGCTTCATAAGCTGTTTCCCAATGCATGTGCATAAACAGCCACTCTGCTTCCCCTTTTTCTAGCAAGACAAGTGACAGTGTGTGAGCATCTAACACAGTGCATAGCATTTCATTCAAAGAAGTTATAAGGCCCTGGTTCATTTGCACTGTTATCTCTTACCAAACTTCAAATCAAGCACATAGAAGTTGCAAATGTGGTTCATTAAGAGTTGCTGTTAGTTGTGAGCTGAATTTGTGTTTTCATGAATAGAAACAAGTTTATAAACGCATAACATTTTAAAACATGTTATGGTAGGGTGCGTATGAGTTAAATAGATGACTGAAAATTTTGGCTTTGAGGCAAAATATTATACAATTACTTGGTCTCAGGCCACTAGGGCTTTATTCGCTCTCTTTTCCAGAAACAGCTCTCTCTCTACCCTTAAAAGTTGCATGGTGAGCTCTCCAAAGAAGAAAGCTGATTCATTAGATTTGAGGGTGAAAAGCCCCCAGCTTGGAAAAGGTACTGGCAACCCCCTCCCTACACACACACACACACATGCTTACCACCACCACCACCCCATTCTAACTTCTCATGATTCAGAATGATTTAAAACAAGTAAAAATCAATACAAGTAAAAATTACACAAGCAACCCAGGTCCACCATCTTTGCAAGATGTTAGCAAGGGGACAAGGTGTTTCAGGACATCACTAAGTGATCATGGCATGAAGACTCACGGCAGCTCCTCTGGGGATAAATTAAAGGGTAGACTGATTCTGGTTGGAAGAGATGATCCTGCAAGTACATGGGTACTAAGTCATATAAGGTCTAAAGGTTAAAATCTCTACCTTGAATTGGGCTTGGAAGCCCCTTGGTAGTGACTGTAATGATCTCAGCATGTCAGACTGTTGAACCTAACTTCTCTTATCAACAGTCAGGTCACTGTATTTTTAACCAGTTGTAGTGTCAGGCCCAGCCCGAGAATGACAAGGAATCAATCCAGACAAACTTCAGTTCTTTATTTGCTCACACCGTATAAACAGAATCTTGCCAGACTAAAGCTACTCTACCTAACCTAAGGGGAAATAATCTCGGAAGGCTCTAGGGCATGGCTACTCTGAACCTCTTAGTCTTCCCATGTTCCAGCTCCAGATTGTTTTTTTTCAGAACTTGCTTCTCTCCTTGGAATGTGCTTCCTCCTTCCTGAGAACCAGCTGTGTTACTGTAGTCCATCACCTCTAGCTTCTGAATCATCTTCATTGGCAGCCCAACATAAAGCACACTGCGGTAGTCCAACTGGGGGATGATGCTGAGGTATGAATCACTGTTGCAAGGGCATCCTGATGCAAAAAAGGCTGCAACTGGCATACCAACCAAAGTTGGGCAAAGGCCATCCAGGCCATGATCTTCATCTGCTGCTCCAATGTTGTATCTAGTCTTCCCTCACCTGCCCTAGTTAGTACCATTTGCCTAAGTAGCAGGTGAACCAAGACAAAACAGTACCTCCCACACACAGATGGGTCTTGCTTATAGATGGGTCAGCAGGCTATCATAGTCAACTGTACTGAATACCACCAATAGGACCAGGAAGGGTGCACCCCTCCCCATCCAGACCCCAATGTAGATAATCAACAGGATGACTAATATCTATTCCATGCCCAGGGTGAATCTACCCCTGAATCTCTACCCCTCCAATACGATTGGGTGGAGAGGGGGCTCACCACCCTTTAAGGGGTAACATTTTAGGGACTTCCAGTCATGTTGTTTATAACACTGTAAATCTCAGCTTTGTACATTACAATATATACTACAATGTATACTATGCTTTACTACACTAGAACATTCACTTGCTGCTACTGTGCTATCCCTACTCCTGAATATAACCTTTGTCCTTTGAGTCTTCTTTTGATGATGTGGAACTAAGACTAAGATGTATTGCTATTATGGCATTTGATAGAGCTCTTTTTAGGGTTGTGCAAGGGACTGCCTGTCTTCCATAACATCTGCCCAGCCAATTCAATCCTGCAGGGTTGGCGCACTCTGGGTTCCTTAAACAGTGTCATCTCTCAGGACCCTGAAACTTCTCTGTAGAAGCACCTGCCCTCTGGAATGAGGTTCCCCGGAGATCTGGATGGCCCCCACTCTGCTGTTGTTTAGAACAGCCACAAGACACCTCGCTTCATCACACTTGCCATCTTTTATCACTATCATTATCACTATTATTTCATTTGCCAGCTTTTTCATTTTCCAGCAGAAAAGTACACATCCAAGAGTTTGGAAGATTTTGGGAGTTCCCTGAAGCAGTCGTACCAGGTTTTCAAGCATCTGGGGTTGCTTCATGGCTTCATGAAGGAGATCCAGGAAGTAAAGTTCACAAATAAAGCACCTCACAGAATTATTTGCACAGCCCCTATTGTTATTTTTCCTGTGCACATCTCAATAAGCAGTAGACACTGCCTATGCTTTTAATTTTAAAACTTTTCCACAACATGTCAAACTTCTCTGAATAAAATTAGAACAAAACAGCTTCTAATTACACTACATCCTGCTTTAACTGCTTCTAATTGCTTGGTGTATAAATTTGCATGTCAATGCTCAAAATAGTTCTTCCATTGCTATGTCACAGCAACGTCCATGTCTACATTAAGGAAATAAAGTAAATATGAAGACTCTCTGTGTCTGCTGGACCAGGTTAATTAAAAACTAATCCGTGGTCACAAATCACAGTCCGCAGCATGCAAAGGAGCAGGTTTAACCTTGGAGACCCATTCAGAAGACAAGAATCAGAATAACCATATGGTATACTTCCAACTAGCTGAGAGAGAATAGGAAGCACTTCGCATGGTGAATTTAGCTGCAAAAGTTAAAAATAGATTTCTTGTGCTCTCCTTACAATACAGCATGTCAGTTCAATGTTCACAGATGATATCACTGAAGCTTGAAAGCAAAATGAGTCCAGAAAACAGAACCAGCTACAATAAATTTCACTCCATTTTTTTTTGCTTATATCATGACTGTAAATTCTCTGGTATTCAAATAACATTCCTTTAATCCTAGTCACTTACAATGTAATTTTGCTTGTATCATATTTATGTGATTACAGATATAAAATACTGTTCCTGAGAAATGATGACAGAAACTCTCCATTTTGGGGGAGTTAAGCTTATCATGCGTACTTTACCATGGATTATTATTTATTATTTCAGATAAAAAGGTAAAGGTTTCCCTTGACGTAAAGTCCAGTCGAATCCGACTCTAGGGGGCGGTGCTCATCTCCGTTTCTAAGCCTTGGAGCCGGCGTTGTCATAGACACTTCCGGGTCATGTGGCCAGCATGACGACTCGGAACGCCGTTACCTTCCCGCCGAAGCGGTACCTATTGATCTACTCACATTTGCATGTTTTCGAACTGCTAGGTGAGCAGGAGCTGGGACGAGCAACGGGAGCTCACCCCGCTGCGCGGTTTCGAACCGCCGACCTTCCGATCGACAGCTCAGCGGTTTAACCCGCAGCGCCACCGCGTCCCTTCTATTATTTCAGATACTGGCAAATAAATTACATGACACAAAATGGACAATGCTACAGAAACCTATTGATGCATTTCTCATTGTTTTATCTTTCTTCTCTCTTATGAACTGAAGCCTATTGTCACTGAAAACCACTGTCACGTTCCTCTTCCACTAACATTTCTGACTTAGCAATCAACTTTTTTCTGTGGCTCTGTTCCTGTCTTCAGTAAGGATCCTTATCTAGCTAAGCCCTGTCTGGAGACTTCTGCCAGGTCTGTCCTTGAAATGGGGCTAAGGCAAGAAGCAACAGGAGATATGTGATTTACTGCCAGGGCAGAGAAGTATGAAAAACCATATAGACAAATAGGTCTTATAAGAATCCTAAGGTGAGATGTCTACATTTAAGTGGCCACAAGCTCCTGGATGACATGAACTATATTTAGCCTTTCTGTCTTTGGTGTATGACACAAAAAAGAGAGATTGCTCTCTCTAATTCACAAGACTGACACAACACCTCCACACATTGAATTACTTTGAGAATTACTTTGTTGGACAATAGCAGCATTTGGGGGATATAGCTGGACAGTACCTTTCAAAAACCGTTGTCCATACAACACATCTTTTTTTATCAGAATACTGTAGATCACTAATCTGAATCATAGCAATTTCTGTCAAGTACAGGTTCTTTCACATCACAGAGTATAATGTGCAATCCATGATGCAATGAAGGGCTATGTTTTCCAGTCAGCTTGTTGCAAAGCCTGCCACGGAGACAGAATGCTGCCCAAGGTCACCCAGCTGGCTTTTGTGTCTAAGGGAGGACTAGAATCTCTTGACCCTTACACCACACTGGCTCTTGACTAGTAAAAGCCCTTAAACTTTTTAACTATCTGTGTACCACACTGGCAATATTAAAAAGAAGGAGTGCAATCAGGAAAAAAATCTCCCCAAGCACCCCAAGTATATCCACATTCAAGAGGGTTATCAAGCTACTTCTTCGTATTTCTTCTGTTCCTGAGTAAAGCAACCAAGACCAAATGTTCTAATTGTCTTCTTTTTTCAAAAAATCCACCCTAGATCAAAAGGAATTCTTTACATGGATGACTTTTTTCTGTCAATATTGACTTCCAAAACTACAACATTTCTCAATGTAATTAGAACAGATGTCTCAATTGGTGATGTCAAGGTTGTGAGAAACGTCAATCATTTTTGAAACTTAGGGGATCACAGTATCCCAGAGTATCACAGTACCACAGAGTACCTCAGTATCACAGGATATCACAGTACCACAGAGTACCACAGAGTTTCAGAATCCCTGTCATACTGGCATTGTTCTGATTTACTACATTTTTTTACCTTTGTTAAAATTAGATGGATTTTTAAATTCATGTTGATTTTAAAATGATGATGATTAACTATTTTGTTATTTCTCATTCTGAAGGGCTAACATGATTAATTATTTTCAGAACCAACTCTTGCTTAATTTAGATGATGTCCCTGGCTGAGCTGGAGCTTTGAGTTCTCACCTCCTTATCTCTTTTGCCAACTCAGTACTTGGTTCAAGGGGTATTCCAAATCAGTATGCTGAAAATGGATCCAATTAAGTTCTTTAGTATACTAATTTATTTTATTTTATTTATTTATTTATGGCCATCCATCTTGCCAAAGTGACTCTGGGTGGCAAAAAGGTTTAAAAACAATATAAATAACAGTGAAAACCAAACAACACCTAAACAAAGCAAAAAAAAAAAAGGATAATACATCGAGAATCGCAGCAAATCACATGGGCTATTCTAACTATCTGGCCTCCATGCCTGAGTGAACAGCCAGGTCTTAAGCACTTTCTGGAAGGTCAGCAGGGTTCTGGTCAAACTGATCTCAGGAGGTAAGAGATTCCAAAGGGCAGGCACCAGGACATAAAAGCATGCTTCCTAGCTGTAATTCTTTAGCTGATGGGACCTAAAGCATTTCCCTCCTGCCAGACCTAATGGGGTAGGTAGAGAGGACTAGAGAGGGGTGAACCCTTGAATATTTTTGCGGCATGTCTTGGAGGTCTTCATAGGTGACAATCAGCACCTTTAGGAAGCTATTTAGAGCCTGTGCAAGTCATGAAGCAAAGGTGAACATTTATGGCTGAATTGAAATATGCCTATAATTGACTGGACCACTTCATTCTGAATCAACTGCAGCTTCTGGATGTCCTTAAAGACAGCCCCATGTAGAACACATTGCGGAAATACAGGAGGTGGCTGAGTGCAGAGCCTCCTGGTCCAGGAAGGGGCACAACTGAAAACCAAAAGCCCTCTTGCCACCTGTTCCTTGAATAGGAGCTGTAAGTCCAGGAGGACCCCCAAATTGTGCACCAGTTCTGTCCGGGGTAATGCAATCCCATTATGGACAGACAACATAGGAAGTAGTATAAAAATATATTGAATAAATGTTTTCCAGCAGTATAAAGCCAGATATTGAGAAACTGGACCCCTGCCACACATTTATAGCACATTTTCCTATTAATAAGCATCCCAAAAAGATAGAATCTATAGGCATGTTCAGGAACACACATACAGAATACACAGATGTAAATTCTGAGAATTTCAAAAATACATAATGAGATTTTCTGTATTATTAAAATTCTCAGTGAACATTTATAGTAGATTAAATTGTTTTCCTTTTTCATATCAGTTACTAGATTAGATAAATTTATTAACAGATCACTAGTTTTCAGTCAGGAAATACATGAACTTCTCAAGCAGGATCTTCCTAATTATGGCATGCTTATAGGCAAAGAGAGACTGAAACAAAAATAATTCTAGCTCATCCCTAGAATAATCCTTCTGGGCCAGCTACTAAAGCGATGGTTGCTAAAGACCTTTGAAATGATAAAGATGAATAAGTAAATGGACTTTGTTGTTTGTAGAAATAGACAAAAAATGTATTTTCAGAAATACATGGTTTCTATTCATATTCTTTTAGATTTAGTGCCATGGTTTAGAATTAGGATACACCAACTTTCTGCAATCTATTGTTGAATAATAAAAAAATTAAATATTGGACTTTTTTTAATGAAGAAATTTACCTTGCTGGAAGATCTTCTTTATATCAGTCTTCCCCAACATGGTGCCCTTAAATTGTGTTGTGAATACAATTCCCAGACAGCCAACAGGACTTCTAGCAATTGCTAGAATTGTTGTTGCAACATATCTAAAGGTTGCCATGGTGGGAAAGGAGTATCGATATCAAAGGAATGTGTAAAACTACCTAAATAGCTAATTCTGCTATATTTTTCTCATGCTTTATTACACGTCTAAACACTGATGTCATTCTTTTTGGTTTGCTTATCAAAAACGATGTTTCTCAAGACTGCATATGAAAACAAGTAGCATTAAAACATGAGAAATCTCTTCAGTTCTTGATGACGCGTAGGCGATAGGTCAGATTAACAAGAAACACATATAATATCTAAGTACAAACATACGCACAACACTACACATACACATTTTATTAGCTAGGGTTTACAAAGTCTGGATTAATTTAGCAGCCACTTTTATGTTGTACATCAATACCTCCCCCTTTTTCAAGCTCTTTGGTACAGCACATTGGTTTCTGTATATCTTGAAACAGCAATGAAGATGTGGAAAAAACAGACCACAGTTTACTGTTTGGCATCCATTCAGTGATTTCTTGATATCTGATATTCATTCAGACGTTTTAGGATTGAGACTATCATGATCAAATAAACTAATCATCATGAATGTTCTAAGTCATGGTACCCTAGCAAGCAAACACTGATATTTCTATCACTTCACATACATTCTGAGTCAAGTTTCAAATACAAAATATATTGGCATTAATAATGTTTATTTGATATCAACCTATTTTCCATCTGTTATCTGATTACTATTCTAAGCTACTTTTAATAATCTTCAAAATTTAATACAAAAACAGTGTTGTAAACATTTAAAATAATGTTTAAAGTAAATATTTATATTACACGGGGTTTCACATCCCCTATTTGGTACATAAAGTCTTCTCGCCCATGAGTATTTAGCTGACTTGATTATCCTATCGGTATAAAAGTGGGAAAGACATCTATACTGTACACACACACACACACAGTATATGTAGAGATGCTTTGTGATAGATTACCCATTTCAAATTATATGACATCCATTTCTAAGATCCACAACAAAACCCAGTGCCAGCCAACACAATAAGGATATGGAAGAACCAATTACATTTGGAACTACATATGCAGCTGCTATTGTAAATATTTGTTAATGCTGCCAAAAATGTATTTCCATGAAAATTGAAATAGTAGATATAGAAGTACTAGACTTCGATTCTTAACTTTTTTTTTATGCCTTTGCGTTAGTCTTGACACCTGGTGAATTGCTTGGACAAGTCCCTGCAGTTTTTTCAGAAGTGGCTTGCCATTGCCTGCTTCCTAGGGTTGAGAGAGAGTGACTGGCCCAAGGTCACCCAGCTGGCTTTGTGACTAAAGCAGGACTAGAACTCCTGGTCTGCCGGATTCTAGCTGGTGCTTTAACCCCTACACCAAACTGGCTCTCTTTTTAACATTGGCTCCCTCTTACATTTCTCACTATGATTACAACTTCAGTGGTGATGCATACTTTCCAATTGTAGAAACTTATTTGGGGTTTTTTTTTTGGAATGAATATGCTAGATAAATTATTGATCTTACGACAATGTTTCCTGCATTTAAATTTATGTTAAAAGCTTTCTAGGGTTTTTTTTTTTAATGTTTCACTTTGAAAGTTGCCTTAGGCTATCAGCAGTGGCAGCCATGCCACTTTGATCTGTGCAAATTCTTCTGATTACCATGAAATTTTACTTTTGGCAACAGTGGCATCTCTATATTAAGAAGAGAAACATTATATCAGATAAAGAAAAATAGAGTGGTTTCTAAATGCTGATACTTCCATTTTCAGACTGGGAAGTACAGAGATCCACAGACTCCAGAGGTTTTGCCAAAATGAAAAGACATGTATCATGACATTGTGATGCCAACTCCATTGCTTACATACATGTGTGTGGTTTTGCAATGCATGTACAAAAAGAGCGGAGTTTGCATTGTACTGTACATTCTTTATTTGACCCTTCCTTGCTCCCCCATGGTTTCCCATGATTCAAGAATATCAAACTATCTGTTGTTAAAGTCCCTATTATAATTTCAGTTTAAGGCTTCCATTTAGTTTTCTTTGTTGCATGCCAAAAATCATTCAGCTTTCTCTAATCTGCATATAATTAGCACTTTGATCAGCATGCTCAAAATGCCTACAAAAATGTTCACTGCAACTTGTTCAAATTTTAATATTCACATGTAATTATATCTATATGAAAGGATATGAACAATGCAGATTGAAACAAGATTATTAATACTAGACCAAATAGGCAATTTAATATTAAAATAACATGTTATTTTCTGTTCCTCTTTTACTTATATATCATGGGATCAACTTATTTCATTATACTTCATTATTTTCACTGTATTATAGAAAACAGGGAGGCCAGAACCTTGGATAAATGAAATTACTGCTTGTGTTACAGAAAAGAAAAAAAAAAAGATCTATTTAAATAAGATGAAGATTTGTATGACTACAATTTACACTGTGTTTATCCCAAGTACACAGGCTCACAAATAAGCACGTGTAACGTAGGAATAACCTCCAAGTTTCCCTATGCCTGTATTTTTATAGCTAAACAAATGCAGCTGATTTTTTATCTTAAAGCTGCATTTCTTTTCATGTCTATTAGACTGAACTTCAATTAGTTTCTACAGTGGAATGCCAATTTAAAAAAGCTATCTGAGACAAAGAACCAAGCTGGGATGTGGGGGGGGGGGATAAAAGTTTCTATGTATTATTGCAATTCAGTGCAGATTGCAGTTGACTGAAAAAATATTCTAGACCTGCATGAAGATTTCCATGTTAGCAGCTCAGAGATATCCTTAAGCACTCAGCAGTGTGTTGAGAGGGAGAGGGAGAGGGAGAGGGAGAAGGAGAGGGAGAGAAACATTTTCAGTGTTTTAAAACTTCAGATAGAGAAGGCTGGAAAGCCTAAAACTCTGCATGCATCTCATGAATGTTCTACTTTCCTTCTCTGAATACAGAGATCAATCTTGGGCTGCATGTTAAAGCCTCACTATGAAGGACCTCCTCTCTTACTTCAACCCAAAACAAAAGACACTTCAGGAGATATAATCATTGCTGCCTAGTTCCTTTTCCTAAAGCCTTACAATGGCCCTCAGTTCCTTTTTTTTTTTTCCGCACATCTTTCTCTTTTATTTTCTTCAGCTGTCCCTTTACACTTTCTTTATGCCTCATTGAATCCATTAGAGTCTTTATATAGTCTACTATTGAAAAAAATAAATTTTCTGTCTGGAACCAGGGACAGAGTCTTAACTGCTGGCAACAGGAGCTTAACTCCTTCTGATGGGACCACTACAGGGGTAGAAGATAAGAGGTACACAGGCATGTTTTCTAAATGTTATGAGAATGTGCAGATGTTAGGTTTTATCAGCCCCATATGGTGGTAATTTTCTTGTTCTTTGCTCTTTTTTAAATATGGAAAGACCTGCCCCCCCTCCAATGAAAAGCAATTGGCAAATCTGTAGTCCAGCTGTAGCTCCAACTGTTCCCCCCTTTCCCCAACTCCATCTCAGCATTCAAACTGAATTCATCATTGCTAGTCTGAGGATTTCAATCAAATTATTAATAGTCTCCCCAGAAACTAACATCATATTTTCTCTCAAAGTTGTCAGACTTTGACGTCCAGAATGTCTTCCTGGCAAGAGACAGTGTGCAAGCAACACAATGCAATATTGCCATTAAAAAAATAATATAAATTATAGGAATATATCTCATAATATATTTATCAGTTTTTAAGGTGCCACAACATTTGTTATTATGTAAATTAAAAAGGCTAACCAATTTTTCAAGCGTTAAAACAATCAACAAATAATACTCATGTTTACATATCATACCAAACAAGTTTAAACATCCTTGCATGCATTATCCTTCCAAAGGGAATACTTAAGAAACTTAAGAAAATAATAAACTCTTACAGAAACTCTTTTGTGGTCTGTCTATATGAAATGCAACCTGAGAACCTTGGCCTTTTTTTATCTTCTAAAGGAGAAGTCAAAGAATAAAAAAGCAATGAGCATCATCACAGGATGTTGTTCACAGTGTTAACCAAAACCTTGATGTTTAAATTAGATCAGGTTAAGCATTATGTAAAGAAAGGAAGAAAAATTCAGAATACAAATCTGGTTTGTAACATCCAAACTTTAAGAAAGCACTATTTCATTATTAAAAAGAGTGCACATTTAATAGTATATATAAGAATCCTCACCAAAAAGCAGGATTTATTGGCAGATAAAGATTTTTCAAGAAATAAAATTTCATATTCTCCCATGGAATATCAATAGGCAGAAGACTGTAGGGACGAATATAGCTTTTTTTCCCTTGGAGGAATAACTTTTATGTAGGTGATTTCTCTTCAGCAAAGGATCGTTACCTTGTCGTGGTGCTGGAGCTTGAGCACCTCAATGATGCCATGAGCTAAACCGTGAAGGGCCACCCAAGACGGGAAGGTCATGACAGAGAGGTCAGACTAAATGCGATCCCTGGGGAAGGTAATGGCAACCCACCTCAGTATTCTTGCCGTGAAAACTAAATGGATCAGTACAACCAGAGATATGTCGGTATACCATCGGAAGATGAGACCCCCAGGTCGGAAGATGGTCAAAATGCTACTGGGGAGGAACAGAGGATGAGCTCAACTAGCCCCAGACGTGATGACGCAGCTAGCTCAAAGCCGAAAGGACGGCTAGCGGCCGACGGTGCTGGTGGTGAACGGCGAATCCGATGTTCTAAGGATCAACACACCATCGGAACCTGGAACGTAAGATCTATGAGCCAGGGCAAATTGGATGTGGTTATTGGTGAGATGTCAAGATTAAAGATAGACATTCTGGGCGTCAGTGAACTGAAATGGACTGGAATGGGCCACTTCACATCAAATGACCACCAGATCTACTACTGTGGACAAGAGGACCACAGAAGAAATGGAGTAGCCTTCATAATTAATAGTAAAGTGGCTAAAGCAGTGCTTGGATACAACCCAAAAAATGACAGAATGATCTCAATTCGAATTCAGGGCAAGCCATCTAACATCACAGTGATCCAAATATACGCCCCAACCACAAATGCTGAAGAGGCTGAAGTAGAGCAGTTCTATGAGGATCTGCAGCACCTACTGGACAACACGCCTAAAAGAGATGTTATTTTCATCACAGGAGACTGGAATGCTAAGGTGGGCAGTCAAATGACACCTCGAATTACAGGTAAGTATGGCCTGGGAGAACAAAACGAAGCAGGACACAGGCTGATAGAATTTTGCCAAGACAACTCACTCTGCATAACAAACACTCTCTTCCAACAACCTAAGAGACGGCTTTATACATGGACTTCACCAGATGGACAACACCGAAATCAGATTGATTACATCCTTTGCAGCCAAAGGTGGCGGACATCTGTACAGTCGGTAAAAACAAGGCCTGGAGCTGACTGTAGTTCAGATCACGAACTTCTTCTTGCACAATTTAGGATCAGACTAAAGAGATTAGGGAAGACCCACAGATCAGCTAGATATGAGCTCACTAAGATTCCTAAGGAATATGCAGTGGAGGTGAAGAATCGCTTTAAGGGACTGGACTTAGTAGATAGGGTCCCGGAAGAACTCTGGACAGAAGTTGGCAGCATTGTTCAGGAGGCGGCAACAAAATACATCCCAAAGAAAGAGAAAACCAAGAAGGCAAAATGGCTGTCTGCTGAGACACTAGAAGTAGCCCAAGAAAGAAGGAAAGCAAAAGGCAACAGTGATAGGGGGAGATATGCCCAATTAAATGCAAAATTCCAGAGGTTAGCCAGAAGAGATAAGGAATTATTTTTAAACAAGCAATGCATGGAAGTGGAAGAAGACAATAGAATAGGAAGGACAAGAGACCTCTTCCAGAAAATTAGAAACATTGGAGGCAAATTCCAGGCCAAAATGGGTATGATCAAAAACAAAGATGGCAAGGACCTAACAGAAGAAGAAGAGATCAAGAAAAGGTGGCAAGAATATACAGAAGACCTGTATAGGAAGGATAACAATATCGGGGATAGCTTTGACAGTGTGGTCGGTGAGCTAGAGCCAGACATCCTGAAGAGTGAGGTTGAGTGGGCCTTAAGAAGCATTGCTAATAACAAGGCAACAGGAGACGACGGCATCCCAGCTGAACTGTTCAAAATCTTGCAAGATGATGCTGTCAAGGTAATGCATGCTATATGCCAGCAAATTTGGAAAACACAAGAATGGCCATCAGACTGGAAAAAATCAACTTATATCCCCATACCAAAAAAGGGAAACACTAAAGAATGTTCAAACTATCGAACAGTGGCACTCATTTCACATGCCAGTAAGGTAATGCTCAAGATCCTGCAAGGTAGACTTCAGCAGTTCATGGAGCAAGAATTGCCAGATGTACAAGCTGGGTTTAGAAAAGGCAGAGGAACTAGAGACCAAATTGCCAATATCCGCTGGATAATGGAAAAAGCCAGGGAGTTTCAGAAAAACATCTATTTCTGTTTTATTGACTATTCTAAAGCCTTTGACTGTGTGGACCATAACAAATTGTGGCACGTTCTTAGTGGTATGGGGATACCAAGTCATCTTGTATGCCTCCTGAAGAATCTGTATAACGACCAAGTAGCAACAGTAAGAACAGACCACGGAACAACAGACTGGTTTAAGATTGGGAAAGGAGTACGGCAGGGCTGTATACTCTCACCCTACCTATTCAACTTATATGCAGAACACATCATGCGACAAGCTGGCCTTGAGGAATCCAAGGCTGGAGTTAAAATCTCTGGAAGAAACATTAACAATCTCAGATATGCAGATGATACCACTTTGATGGCTGAAAGCGAAGACGAACTGAGGAGCCTTATGATGAAGGTGAAAGAAGAAAGTGCAAAAGCTGGTTTGCAGCTAAACCTCAAAAAAACCAAGATTATGGCAACCAGCTTGATTGATAACTGGCAAATAGAGGGAGAAAATGTAGAAGCAGTGAAAGACTTTGTATTCCTAGGTGCAAAGATTACTGCAGATGCTGACTGCAGTCAGGAAATCAGAAGACGCTTAATCCTTGGGAGAAGAGCAATGACAAATCTCGATAAAATAGTTAAGAGCAGAGACATCACACTGACAACAAAGGCCCGCATAGTTAAAGCAATGGTGTTCCCTGTAGTAACATATGGCTGCGAGAGCTGGACCATAAGGAAGGCTGAGCGAAGGAAGATCGATGCTTTTGAACTGTGGTGTTGGAGGAAAATTCTGAGAGTGCCTTGGACTGCAAGAAGATCCAACCAGTCCATCCTCCAGGAAATAAAGCCAGACTGCTCACTTGAGGGAATGATATTAAAGGCCAAACTGAAATACTTTGGCCACATAATGAGAAGACAGGACACCCTGGAGAAGATGCTGATGCTAGGGAGAGTGGAAGGCAAAAGGAAGAGGGGCCGACCAAGGGCAAGATGGATGGATGATATTCTAGAGGTGATGGACTCGTCCCTGGGGGAGCTGGGGGTGTTGACGACCGACAGGAAGCTCTGGCGTGGGCTGGTCCATGAAGTCACGAAGAGTCGGAAGCGACTAAACGAATAAACAACAACAGGTGATTTCTAAAATTTATTTGTTTCATATGCTCTGTAAAACAGCATATGTTGTCTTACTCAGGACAATGATATCACAGACAGACATAAAAGGAGTATGAAATAGTCAGCAAAAGAAGTTAAAGGCATGAGATAAAAAAAAATAAGAGGAAGCATAGCAAAAACCAAGTGGCTCTGGATTTTGGCAGCCTCTGGATCTGGTGATTTTTTCATCTTTAACTCTTCATGGGGTTACACTCACCCATACAGAGCTGGTGTGCAATCTGGGGGTCCTCCTAGACCTATAGCTCCTGCTCAAAGAGCAGGTAGCAGCTATAGCCAGGAGGGCTTTGTATGAATTTATCTCGTGCACTTGTGCCTGTTCCTGAACTTAAATGCTCTGCTCACTGTCACTCATGCCGTAGTCACTACCTGACTGGATTACTGCAATGCCATTGAAGAACTCACAAAAGCTTCAACTGATCCAAGATGGAACAGTATGTGCAGTTTGGGGTGCTCCAAAGTTTGCCTGGGTGACATTATTACTGTGCGAGCTGAGTTAGCTTCCAGGATGCTTCCAAATGGAATTTAAGGTGTTGGATATCACTTTTAAAGCCCTGAATGACATGGGGCCACATTTGTGGGACTGCCTATCTCAAGGGTTTCTGCCCATTCCACCAGATCTGACAAGGTCAGCATGCCCCAAGTGCCTTCTATTAAACAGTGTCATCTTATGAAACCAAGGAGATGTTCCTTCTCTGTCACAGCCCTCCCCCGCTTCAGAGGACCTGACCCTCTTGGCCTTCCAGAAAGCCATTAAGACATGGCTTTCCCCCCAGTTTTTAGGGCTGGGATTTTAGGGGAACCCAATATATGTGGGTCTGTTCTGTAAATTTGTTATAAGGTATCTCAGTTTTTTTTTCTTTGTATTGGATTTTAACTTTATTTAGTTATGGATTTTTTTTTGTTTTTTGTAAATTGATTGTTAGCCATCCAGAGTTATGTATTCAAGATGGGCTGCCGTAGTGTACACATTTTCTAAATCAATAAATAAACAAAAGACCCTCTTTTAGACCAACACTTTCAATTATCCAATATCTCTTCCATACCTTTCCCTTTTTTGCAAGCCATTCCTGATTCCACCACATCTATACACCAATTCATACATTATCTTTCATTTTTTAAACTTCTAAGGTCTCTTCAATTCCCTATAACCACAACTTTTTCAAGCTTTCTCTTCATCTCAAACCATTCAATCTAACTTCATATATTTGGTGTGCAATTCAATCTTCATTCAATCTCTCCATATAGAAAAAAAAACACATCAATGTTTTTCTTTTGTACTGGTCATTCATTTACATATTGATTCCACAATCATTAATCACTTATTGATGTTATTTCTTCTTTTACCACAAAGCTCCTTAAGTACCAATTCCCCATTTCCAACTTACCTTTATGTTTTTCCTGACTCAGCTCACACTCTCTTTCTACTATAAATTAGGCAAAGTACACACTTATAAACAATTGTTTTAGCTTATTCTAACAAATATTCATTCCTTGCAACAAAATATTGCAGCAAATGTTATCCATTATCTTTCAAACAGCTTCTGCACACCTTAAAATTCCTCCATTTTCCTGTCTTCAGTAAATATTCTACCAATGTACAAAAACTTCCTATAACCCTAAAGTTAGTAACCCTAACCCTAACTTTTCCTGTAAAACACAACTACGTTGGTCTTCAATACATCCTCCTCACTGCATCACACAATCTATCTAAGTTTCAAGTTCTCAGCCTCACAACACAGCATCATTTGCATACAAAAATGCACATGTATTCATGTCTTCAACTTGCCTCTGACACTGCCAAATTCATTCATTATACATTTATCCATAAACACATTAAACATTTTTTTCTCAAGATCTGCTCTTCATAAATCTTCCTCTTCTTCCCTGCTCAATGCTGAACCATTAGCTAAGCATTTTCCATTATTCTCATGCATGCTTTACATCCATCATGCACTGCTTTTAGCCCTTCAAGGTAGACCAGACTAGGAAACCAAAGGCATGCAGGCCAATATTACATGTATTATAAAGGTATATTAACAGAATCTTGCAAATCTGAATGCGCTTCCCCTTCCCTCCCTTTATCTTTTGTAAGAAGTAGGGGAGGTTTTGTCTGAGATGTTTTCTCAGGTTAAATTTCTGCTCTGGACTCGCGTTTCTTTTATCTGACCTTTGTCTTGGTAGTGGATCTTCCTCCTGTCCCTCAGGGCCATTCCCTCATTCCACTATATTACCCTTAGAACATTTAACGAACAATCTTCAACTCTCTTTTTTGTGCAAAACATTCTGTAATTCAAGCCTATACAATTTATCATACTTTTTCTGTAAATCACAAATGTACAGTAAACTTTCTTTGTCACATTCATATTTAATTACCCCTGAAAATGAATAATCTGTTCTATACACCCTCTGTCTGGCATAAAGACACACTGCACTTTCCAAATTTTGCTTTCCGTTACTTCTTTTGCTCTTTCAATTAAAATTGTGCCAACACATTCCTAGATACACTAAACAAACTGATCCCTTGTAGTTATTGCACTTACTTTTGCAATCTTTGCCTTTGTGTGGGGGAACAACAATGACATTCTTCCAATTGTCAGGTACAGATGTGGTCTTCACATACAGGTTAAAGAAGGCAGACAGCCAGTCCATAAACAAATTTCATCCATATTTTAACATTTATCTTGTTATAGAATCACACCTGCAGCCTTCAATTTTTCAACATTCTTCCTTTTCATCAATTAATTCTTGGATACCAACATTTATAGCGTTTGTTTTAATCCCAGTTTTTACAGTTGACTGCATGTGGCGGTATAGAAACACTTATAAATCAATAAATAATAAACGAACATATCACAGTCATGCTCATACAAATATCTAAAATGCTCCTTCCAGCGTTTCTTCACTTCAGTTTCATCCCTAATAAGTTCGCTGTTTTTATTTTTAATTCTATTCACTCTTCTGGAGGATCCTTGTTTATCCCTCTTCCTCAACATACAAAACCATTTTTATTGCCATCAAAATCACTCTGCATTTTCTCTGTCTCTTGTAATATGAATTGTTCTTGCTGTCTGACCATATTCTCTGCTTCTAACTATTCATCTTGATATTACATTGCATAATATGTTCTCCCAATCCTGCTTTTGCCACGATCATTCTCTTAAATGCATTTCTCATGCATGCCTCTTTCATTTCATAATTCCATCAAGGATAATTTTTCATATTCTCTTAGAAAATCTCCACACACTTCAGTGACATTCTGCGACATATTTCCTTTCACTCTATTCCAAGCAGCTTCTACATCCTTTTTCCTAACTATCACTTTCCATTCACTCTGTTGAGAGATTATCTTTTATAAATATGGCTCATGCCTTGTTCTACCATTGTTCTACTCTAAACTTTCATTTCTGTCACATTTTCCCTTTTCTTCCATGTCCATTTTCCCCAAGTTCCACTCCTGACATTACAAAACCTGGTCTGTCCCACATCCAGAGCCTCTCATCGCTCTTGTATACATCACTAATTATCTCAATCTGTCCTATTAAGCAGCAGCATCCACAGGAACTTGCCACTTTTGTCACTCTGACAAAAGCAGTGGCATGATGTTACTCCTCAAAGCCTACCCCTTTGGGACATGAATGTAACACTGCAACACACATAGAAAAGAAGCAGGACTTGTGTTGCAATGCCACGATGCTGCTGACATCCATCTGACCTCTTTTGCTCCCCTGTCAATGTCATTGATAATAAGCAATTAAACCAATCATGCTTTTAGATTTATAGTCATTCTTTTGCCATGTATATGCATAAACACACTTATGCTTAAACCAGGTATTTGAAACAAACAGACCTTCTTCTAAACAAATTCTTCCAGTTACCATTCTCATTCTTGTGTCTCTGAATGGCCTAATCATTCTCATTTCATTCCCATATATCCGTTCATGTCACCTAGCAGAATAATATTTTCCCCTGAATCGCATTCAGTTAGAATCTTGCACAATTTTTCCCCAAGTCTGTAGTTCTTCCATTATCACCTTTCACTGAAGCATAACATGAAACGTGACCCAATCTAAGGATTCTACTTTCATACTCATCTACAATCCATCGTTTCTGACATCTATTTTAGCTTTTTCATTCATAATTAAACCTACCTTCACTTCCATTTATGTATGCATCACCTGCACTCCACAATATCAGATTACTTTCATCCACATCTATGTATCTTTCCATTTTTCTTTGTTTCTCTCACGCACTTTCTCTCACAGACCCCTCTCTTCCTCTTTTATGTCTTTTTAAAATAAATTTTCTTAAAAGTTTTAAAGAGAACATAAAAACTAACACAAACTAATACACAACAGAGAGAACAAAGAAAGAGAGGGAGGAAAAAAAGAAAAACAAAAGTGCACTGAGAAAGCATAAAAAAAAAAACCCCGAAAGAAGCTTCCAATTTTCTCTGCAGAAAATATAAGTATGATTACAAAATTATCTCTTACTGTATGATTACAAAAAAAGCTCACTTTTTTCTATTATCCATTTTTTTCCTAATCATCAGAACCACAAGTCATAAGCATATCTTTTTTCCATTTCCTGAAAAAAGTCTCTAAGGGGTTTCCAGTCAACCATAAATGTAGATATGTCTTTTCTCTGATCAAGAAAGTTAATTTAGCCCTCTCTGCAAAGCTCCATCATCTTCATCAACCATTCTTCCATTGTGGGTAGTCTTGAACCTTTCCACTTTTGAGCATATAATAGTCTTGCTGCAGTTGTTATCAATAAAAACAAAGTTCCATGACTTTTTTCTAGTTGCCTATCCATTAGTCTCAAAAGAAAAGTCTTTGGTTTCAGTTCTACTTTAATCTTTAGAATCTTCTGAATCAATATATGTATTTCTATCCAATTTTTTTTGGCTTTTTTACATGTCCACCAAACATGATAAAATGTCTCTTCATGTTGTTCACTATTCTATTCCTCTTTTATTTCATTTGTTAATTCTGCTTCCCACCATGGCCCCAGTCAACACTTCAGCAAGATAGACAAGGGTTACCAGGCTTAGTTATATCTGTGCCATATTCTGTGCTAATGGTAAGGAGAGAAATGGTCGGTTTGGGCATGTATTAGATAGCATGCCACAAGGCAGTCAAAGCCCAGGTTTGCCCAGGCATGCTTATGCTATTCTATGTAAACTAGGATCTATAATCTATAGACTGTCTTTTAAACCAACATGCTGTTTCTGTATTCCACCAACTAGGATGTAAAGTATATGCCATGTACTGACACACACTTAGGACTCCATGACACGATAAGATATACAATGAATCATAATGAATCAGAATTAACGATATCTTAAGGGGGATATAAGATATCAATATATTATTAAGGCATATTAATTATAATACCCATTTGAAGGTAACATGAAGAAGAAGCAGAAGCAGAAGCAGAAGAAGAAGAAGAAGAGGGGGAGGGGGAGGGGGAAGAAGAAGTTAAAAATGTGATTAGTAAAGAATACATCCAAAGAGTGAGAAAATTGCTAAAGACAAAATTGAATGGTGGAAACACCATCAAAACCATCAATATCTGGGCCATACCTGTTATACAATACACTGCTGGAATTATTAACCAGACACAAGCTGAACTAGACAGTTTGGACTAAAAAACAAGAAAACTCATGACTAGGGCGAGGATTTCTATGACATGTCATATTTTTTCTGGAATCCTTTATTTGAATTTAGAAGTTAAAACATGTTTTAGAGTAATCTGGTGAGAATTAGATGCTTTTTATTTTGCCTGAAAAGTCATATTTTGACTTTTTAAAGGTGTTATATCATATTTCTGCTTAATTTTGTAACAAATGTGTTATTTTGGTCATATTTTGGTCATTGGCAACCCTCCTGATAAGCCAGCAAGTTCGAGCCAGCAAAGAAAGTGAGAGTTTGCCTTTTTTTTTTTCTTTTTCTTATTCGCTCCCCAACTCAGGGAGGGGTGTATGTGTGTGTGCGAGAGAGAGAGAGAGAGAGAGGTGGGAACAAAGGCTTCTCCCCTGACCAGGCTTGAAAAAAAAGTGAGAATTTGCCTGGTTTTTTTTTTTTTCTTATTTGCTCCCCAACTCAGGGCTCTGTGTGTGTGTGTGTATGTGTGTGTGCGCGTGCGTGCGTGAGCATAAGAGAGGGAGAGCAACCTTTTTTTTAAAATGACTTCAGCAGGCAGAGGCTTCTCCGCTGACTAGGCCTGAAAAAAAGAGTGAGAATTTCCCTTTTGTTTCCGTTTTTACTTTTTCTCATTTGCTCCCCAACTCAGGTGTGTGTGTGTTTGAGGTGGTGGAGTCATGTGAGAGCCACAATCTGATTTCAACATGCCTAAAAGTAGATGTTCAGCAAGTGTGAAATTATGGCATCTTGTTCAAGAATTTGGGGAGCAGATTTTCAGTAGCGAAGGTGATATTTTGTTTTGTAAATTATGTGAAGTTAAGGTATCGATCCAAAAGTGTTTTAATATGCAACAACATTGTGACACCGCAAAACACAAGAGTTGTTTAGCAAGGTTTACCTTCACTGAGAACAGGCAACGTGTCCTTTTCGAGAGAGCTTCTTCAATTGCAGGTTCATCAAATACCCAGTCAGAATTTTGTAAGGCTCTCTGTACAATTATGATTACTTCAAATATTCCCTTGAGGGAATTAGGTAGTGGTAGCCTCAGACATTTTTTTGGAGAAGTACACCAGTTACCCGATTCCAAATGAATCAACTGTAAGGAAAAATTACATCTCTGCCTGCTATGAAGATGTGTTAGGAAAGATAAGCTCTGCTGTTGACAACAATAAGATATGGGCTTCAATAGATGAAACAAGTGATGTAAATGGAAGATATGTAGCCAATGTTATCATTGGCACTCTGAAATGTGACAAGCCTCGTGAGGTATTTCTTCTAACATGTGAAACTCTACAAAAAGTAAACAATTCCACTATTGCTATGCTTTTTGACGATTCTATGCATTTACTCTGGCCAGATGGTATATAAAGGGGAAATATCCTTCTCTTTGTAACAGATGCTGCTCCATACATGACTAAAGCAGTCAAGGGACTTAAACTTCTTTATCCAAAAATGATCCATATCATATGCCTTGAACATGGTTTACACAGAATGGCTGAAGAGATTCAAAGCAATTATCCTGATGTAGATAAGATAATTTCAAATGGGGAAAAATGTTCATTAAAACTCTACTTCGAGTACAAAAGTTCAAAGAAATTTCTCCTACTTTGGCTCTTCCTCCCCAACCTGTTGTGACCCTTTGAGGGACTTGGCTAGATGCGGCTATGTATTATTTCACAAATTATGCTTCTTTGCAGCAGATAGTTAAAGAACTTGACTGTTGTGAATCTTCCTCCATCAAGATTATGCAAAACTCCTTTTCTGAAAACTTGGCTGGAAACTTAGCATATATAGGATCCAACTTCAATGGATTATCAAGAGCAATCACCCGCCTTGAAACTGTAGGAATGGAACTTAGTGATGCACTGAACATTGTAAAACAAACTGAGAGTGATTTAAAGCAAGCAAAGGGGAAAGTGGCTGAAAAAATTAGTGATAAATTGCGGAGAGTGCTGCAATCTATTTTGGGTTATTCAACACTTTGCAAAATAAGTAATGTTCTAAATGGACTCAAAGCAAAATTTGAAGACTTCAAGCCAGAATTTTACCCAGATGAGTTTACTTTTTTTCAGATTTGTTCCTCTTGTGATGTTGAATGGAGTTTCTCCAGATACAAGAACATACTGGTGGACAAAAGAAGGAGTTTTGAGTTTGATAACCTCAAGATGCATGTGGTCATCCAATGCATTTCTGCTGTTAATGAAAACTAATCCAGGGATGACCATTTTACTCTCAAAATGTTCATCTGATTCCTTCAATACTAGCACTTCTGCTCTGGAAGTGAAGAAGAATAAACCTTTTGATTTGTGTGTGTGTGTGTGTGTGTGTGTGTGTGAGCACAGATTTTTAAAAATTGGGTGCTAATTTCAGAAAAATTGTAAAGTCATAGTTTTGCTTTAAAGGTCGTATTTTTGTTTTAATTGGTCATATTTAAACGGTTTTAAGGTCACAAATGCTTGCATATTTCTAACATTTTTAGGTCATAGAAATCCTCACCCTACTCATGACTATTCACTATGCATTACATCCCCATAGTGATATTGATAGATTATACCTGCCCCGCAGAAATGGAGGCAGAGGTTTACTTCAAGTCAAACAAGCTATCAAAGAATGCACTGGCTGATTATGTAAAAGACAATCAAGAACAAGCATTGATACAAGTTAAAAATTGGAACTTATTGAATATACAGGAAATAAAACACGATTATCGAAATGATGTAATAAAAACACGAACAGAATGCTGGCAAGGAAAAGCATTACATGGTTAATTTCTACAAAAGATTGAGGAGAAAGTGGATAAAGATGAAACCTGGCAGTGGCTTACAACTGGAACATTAAAAAAAGAAACTGAAAGCTTGATATTGGCTGCTCAAGAGCAAGCTAGTTGAATTAATGCAATCAAGGCCAGAGCTGAAAAATCAACAAATGATTCGAAGTGCAGATTGTTCCAAGAAGCAGAAAAAACAGTAGATCATATACTCAATTTGTGCAAGAAGATTGCAGAAACTGACTATAAACAATGACTTAACACACTCTCCAAAATGATTCACTGGAACATTTGTGAAAATTATCATTTGCCAGTAATGAAAAATTGGTGGGAGCATATAGTTGAAAAAGTAGTAAAAAATCAACAGGTTAAAATATTGTGGGATTTCCAAATACAAACTGGTAAGGACTTGGCACATAACACACCAGATTGAACTGTGGTTGAAAAGAAGAAAGTGTGGATAATTGATGTGGCAATACCATGGGACAGTAGAATAGAAGACAAAGAATTGGAGAAGATGACAAAGTATCAAGGTCTGAAAATCAAAGTTGAAAGATTATGGCATAAACTGGCAGTGGTGGTCCCAGTGGTTATCAGCACACTGGGTGCCATTCCAAAACACCTTGGACGGCACTTAGAAAATCTGCGCATTGACAAAATTTCTATCTGTCAATTACAAAAGGCCACAGTGCTTGGATCCACACATATGCTACACCAGTACATTACGACATCCTAGGTTCTTGGGAAGAACTCAATGTGAATGAAGGCCAACACCAGCTAAAGAATTGGCAGCTGTGATTTCATGTTGTTCTGAATAATAATAATAATAATTTATAAAGATAAAATCCACAAAGCTGTTTAATTCAGTCTGGTACAGTGCAGATATGTTAATACCAATGAAATACATTACTTCAGCGAGGATCACTGGGAATTAAAGTAATCTTCTTTCTTTAGGGAATTATATATTCCTTTCACATAAGTGAACATTAACCTAACTTTATCGTTCTCGCTGATTTTGCATTCTAGCATTCTAGCATAGGCACACTTACTTGCATTCCAATTTATAAGAAAAGCAGTCATTGAAACCTGTTGACTTTAAGCAATACAAAATCATTAACTACAATGTGTTCTGGATTTCAATACACACACACACACTATACTCTAAGTGTACACACACATACACACATACCCCACTGAGATGAATCAGTTTGAAACCTGTTTAAGTCCCAAAACCATATTGGGAATTGTGGTTATATGATATTACTGGTGTCCCTAAGAAAAAAAAATGCCCATAATTTAGACAATTCTTTTTGAAACAGATGATGTCCTCATTGACTGTCAAAGTGACCTCAGAACATGTTTTTCTGCTCTACTTCTGAAGTACCCTTTTTGACTGTGTTGGCAACAGCAGCTAGGTTCTGGGATGCAAAGACAATAGGCTCAAACTAGTGCAAATGCTAAAGAGGTTTTATTGAATGAAAGTTAAAAGAGTTACAGAGGAGAAAGAAAGCATACCAAACTATAACGCTTCAGGAACCCCTTAAATGACAGCGGATGGACCCCCCGTTGTTGGCTGGCTGCTGCATAGCACCTTCTGGATCTTCAGATCTAACTTGAGATTCAAGGTATCTGGGACCTTTTACCACCTTCATAAATATTTTCACAGGACAGGGAGTATAAACTTCATGGCATATTTTATCAGTGGTCACAACTCTCAAGACATTTTCTCGTAAGACATTGCTCCTAGCATGCTTGCTGCACATGCTCCCCTCTGCAGGTGTCAGACTTAGAGAGTCCATGTTGTTCACTGTATCTTAATTACTACAATATAGACAACACCCCCACCCCAAGCAAGAGTGATTGCATGTGAAATGCAACAGCTTGTCTAAATAACCTTTTCTAAGCATGGGTATAGAGAAATGTATTTTACATCTGCAAAGAGAGAAAAACTGGACCACACCACTGTGCCTTCTCACCATTTCTTCCATAATACAGTGATACTACATTCATATTATGTCAACTTGAGCAGTCTTGTCCATTTGGGATAGCAGGCTTCAATTTGTTGCAGGCTAACCACAACAGTCCATCGGCTACTTTGCAGTGGAAAGAATATCCCTTCAACTGAGTCAGTGCCTACCATGCACTCTAATAGCTTCTGCACTTCCCTTTACCATCCATGCTGAAATAGCACAGTGGCTATAATTGTGTCTAGTATATAGAAGATGTCCAGTCACCTCCCCAGGTAAGTAAATGGTAAAATGTTACACTCCTGGACTTAGTTAAGAAAAACAAATACCAGAGTGGGGGTGGGGTGAATACCTTGCTCAGGAAAAGGAAAAATAGCAATTTTAGCCAGGTTTCAAACTAGCAGCCTTCTAAATGCTAAGCAAAGATATTAAAAAAAAAACACAGCCAAAAAAATTATTGGTGGCACGTTGCTGTTTAGAACAGCTTCTGTTAAATTGTTCACGGCATGTCCACTTAGGATTCTTTAAACGTAGACTAAATCTCAAAGAAGCTGCATTAAAATCAAGAGCTGCCTATGATTAATACCAAAGTACCTCTTTATAAAAATGTAAAATATGAAGGTAGATCATTCTAACTGGGAAATTACAAACATGAATATTTCATTAGAAAACATTTTCTTTTGCTGCTTGTTCATGCTAGTTATCTAATTAAGGCCCTTTCTCAATTACAAGTTAAAGCAGTGTTTTTGAAACCTGGCAACTTTAAGATGTGTGGACTTCAGTTTCCAGCATTTCCCAGCCAGCATGCTGGCAGGGGAATTCTCGGAGTTGAAGAAGCTGCATCGTAAAGTTGCACATTTGAAAACCACTGGGTTAAAGCCTACCAAAGCAGCTGTCTCTGAGCTGTACAAGGGCTCACTTGAAAACAGTGAGGATTCATCTCTGACTGCCTAAAAAAAGACCCAGGAGCATGAATACCTTTCATAGAGTGTTCAGACGGAGCTCAGGTTCTGATAAACCCTTTCTTTTGACTTGCATTTAATTCTTATGTATGGATATAAAAATTAATCCCATTTTAGAATTCAGCCCTAGCCCTAACCCTAACTTTAACCCTTATTAATTCTTCCCAACATACCACTTTCCTTTATCAGCACTGCATCAATGGAGGAAGAACTACATTTACCTTGAAGAGCATCTGCAAGCTTCAACTGGTGCAAAATGTGGTGATGCAGGAAGTTATATGTGTCCCTAGAATGGCATATGTTACACCTCTACTCCACAAGCTGCACTGGTTGCCGGTTTGCTTCCGGTCCAATTCAAGGTGCTGGTTTTGTCCTTTACAGTCCTACATGGCATGAGGCCAGGTTATCTGAGGGACCGCCTGTCCCTGGTTACTTCTAACCATCCCATCAGGTCCTGTCTGCTAAAGAGTTTCATGTGATGGGACCCAGAAAGCCAGCCCTTTCTGCCATGGCACCCAGCCTTTGGAACATCATCCCCCCTAAGGTGAGATTAGCCCCAACGCTATTGGCACTAAGGAAATCCCTCAAAACATCATTCTTCCAACAGGCTTCGGGATCCCAGGGAAATAGGGAGCCCATAAGATGGCCACACTGTGTGTAGGATGCTGGTCCATTCTCCTGCAGTCTTATTTATATTTGTGTTTAAATTGTTTAAATTGTTGCTTTATATTTGTTTTATTTTACACTGCCCAAAGTCATGTCTGTGAAATGGGCAGCTATATAAATTTGATGAATTAAATAGATAAATTTAAAGCTGCCTTTCATTTATTTGCTATGAACCTAATTTCTAAACATCAGTGAAACTGGAAATGGATGGAAAAAAGCTACAGAGACAAGTTGTGTGTGTGCTTTTCTTTTTTTTTAACTAGGGTTACCAATCCAGACTGCAAACATCTAGATGGCCACTAAATGGGACCTAAGAATACATAAAGTTCTAACCCTTTGCTGACATTTATTGGCTGCCTAGATTTTTGCAGCTCTAAACAGGTGTTTAGAGTACCCATATACTCTTTACAATGGCTGGGTGACACTAGCGAGAAAATGGCCTTAGGAAAAAAAGATGTACCTCTTCCATTATGTTCTAAGTTTTGCAGCTGAGATGCAAGACCAGGGTGATAAAGGAGGTGGGGATTTTGAGATTCTGAGAGCATATTTCTTCAGCAGGGATTAAAGCTTATTGGCTAAACACATTTTTCATGACAAGGTCCCTGTCTCAAGCCTAAAAAAATCCTTGAAAGGTGCTGTCACTTAGCAGATAATAATGATTCAGTTAGACTATTAATCAGAAATGACAGGCTGAGCTCCGTATGTTAGCTCAAAGCTGTCCTTAATACAGACAGAGAGATAAGGTAAATAGATAAGATGTT
Organism: Candoia aspera; assembly: GCF_035149785.1. NCBI lineage: Eukaryota > Metazoa > Chordata > Lepidosauria > Squamata > Candoiidae > Candoia > Candoia aspera. Next base: position 54,646,401 of record NC_086154.1, read on the forward strand.
CACTCTATAACTGAAAGAACTTTCAATTTCACTTTCTTCATTTTTCAAACTGAAAGAGAAAATGGAAGGAAGTGATGGAACCTAGTCCATTGTGGGCAGGATAAAGACAGCATTCACACAACACATTTGTTTACTGAATTAACTCATTTTCTGAGCTCACACATTAGATGGAAGCATAATGTACCCAAATGGGCTGGTTCGAACAAAATACTAAGCTACACACATGCAAAGAATTAAAACTTACTTTCACACATCATGCAAATGCAGCTGCTAGGACTTCTTAACCATGCTGTGCAAACAGCGAGAAGATGAAAACAGAAATGTGACATCTTTTGCTACATGTTATTTAAGTGTTTGACTGTTCCCAACCACAGGGAGTTTGCTGAAATTATGTAAAATTATTCTGGTTTGCTTCCACTTCATCCCTATGGGTTGCTTTTCAGTCAAAAATACCTTCTTATAAAACCATACTGTATATGCAAGGCAGTACACTGCACTTATTCTAAAGGAAGCCAGTAATGCTCTACACCAGTGTTTTTTAAAGTGTGGTCCTAGGACCCCTGGGGGTCCCCCAAGACACTCTCAGAGGTCTGCATATTGTTTTTTATTTGCTGAAAAGAGTTTTTTTTCATGGAAAATATTTTATTTATGTTAAATCTAATGGGTTTAATACTGTTATTTTTACATGATTCAATAAATAAATATTCTATGAATACATCAATTTTAATTTTAATACAGTAAATATCAATAAATATAACCTATAGAAACAAAAGCTCTTTTGGGGTCCTCCATAATTTTTAAAAGCGGGAAGGAGTCCTGAGGAAAAAAAGGTTAAGAAACACTGCTCAATCACATAACTACAATTAAAACAATGTTCCTTATTTTATTTCTCTCAAATATAAACTGAAGAAAAATTTCCCTACTAGTTAGCTTATTTCTCATATATACATATACATATACATTGTCATGCTCCCTGATCACAAGTTCCCAGAACATCTGATTGGACTTGCATGCATGAATGGACTTAACACGTGTTGGGACTTGCGGGTCAGTGGAGTTGGGAGGGGAAACATGCCAGGGGTGTGAAAACATCTTGTTTGGACTATCTCTGGTATCCAAGGTCAAGCTACCGAGCCATTGGAGACATCTGCATGGAGTTGAGCTGACTGGCACAAAGAGGGGGGCTGCATGCCTGAGACAGGGAGGGAGCTTGTACTCATTGGGTCGTTTAACTTGGGGAAAATGCAGGAACTTTCATTTGCAACTTTTTTTCCACTGTTCTGTGTGCTACTTTCCATTAAAGAGATTTCTACTAAAATCATGTATGAATCAAACTTAATGGTAAATTTAATGCAGTCATTACATACATATACATATTCAGTCATAAGACACATAAACGTCCTTCGCTTTAAGAACTCAGGGCAGAATCCATAGCATTCTCCAAACCACAGTGATTGGCCCAAAGTCATCTGGGAGGCTTCACTAGCTGGAGCTTCCTCAGATTTAAGCTTCATTGATTTAAACCTGAGTTTTCCCAATCCTAGTCCAACACCTTAACTCCAATACTACATAGATACTCAAAATCACTGCAATGAAATCTTCTGGCTATACTGGCATTTTCTTATGCTATAATTCTAAAAGGCACAATGTATGTAGTCAAAGGGATTGCAAATTGCTGCAACTCACTGGGATATCCCACATGGTTCCAAATGACAATGGTTACAGTTTGCCTCTTACCTGCTTTTCATCTGTAGGGAATAATTTATATTTGTTTGGTAAAGCAATAGGCAAAATACTAGCAGATATCATTTTGATTAAAGCTAGCCCTTGTGCAGAACATTTAATTGCATCTTAAATCTTTAAATTATATCCATCCCATTGGAAACTAACTGCAGAATCCTAATCCAAACTTTATCCCTAGTTTATATTATAGTTTGCCAGAGTGAGTGACTAAAGAAACCATGGAAGCTCCTTTCATGATTTATGTATTGTGGTTTGCAAAACAGGATAACTGGCTTGTGTCTCCCAAAAAAGCCAGGAATGAGATGCCAAGAACAAGCCATACTTAGCTTTTCCTTGGAGGACAAGCCAGAATTTGTGGATCACACATCATCATCATCATAAAAAAAATCACAAGAGATATTTCTATCCTTGTTTAGCTGATTACACATCAGAGGCATATAGTTGGTAGGGATCAGTTGAGCCATGTGAATTAGCATACAACTCATTCATACTAAGTTAGACTTCTTCACATCTTGGATTACCATGATGTGCAAAAACAACTTTACAATCTAGTCCTTTTTGTTTGAATGTTTAAAGAAAAACAAACATTGTTTAAAATACCTATTTTAAAAATTGATTCACCCAGTTTCTTGTTAATAAATTCTCCATGGAAGTGTCACATTTTATATTAGTTGAAGGAGCTCAGACAGATCACCAGGGTTTCATTTTAAATAGAAGAAAGCTTATCTTGGGGATAAGTCACAAACTGTCCCCAGGACTTATAAGTAGAGGAAAGGGAATACAGAAGGTTAAAGACATAGGTATCGTTTATATAACTATTATGTAATATGAATTGTAGCACACAATGCCTTTTACCTTGCCAGTTGACTTTGTTCCTTTCCAAATGCAAAAATAACAGATAGTCCAGGCAGCCAGAAGGCATAGTGCCAGTTCCCAGCGGAGATTCCCAATGTGTTCAATGCCATCTGATATGGCCAACACTCTTCGTCTACAAAACATATAAATAAACATCAATGCTAAAACTTTAATGCAGAAGCTACTGATTGCCAGAAATCTGCCAATCTGTTAAGAATAATTGACAGCTATTGTAGTTGTTGTTATTATTATTATTTCTTAGTGTTGCAAGGCAGCCTTTAAAGATTGCATACAATTTTAAATAGCCATATATTCAGAACAGGCACAAGGAAAGATCCAAATTAATCTGTAATGCATATTCTGCAAACCTCATTTACAAACTAGATACCCACATAAATAACAAATCAAAATAAAAGTCTTAGATATCAAGGATAGCCAGTTCTACTGCAGATGTCACAGGCTGTATATCTGCTGAATACAACTTCAAATCCTAAGAATTCAGAGTTTAAAATTTGGTAAAAAATTAATCAAGGACAAATTTTTCCCACCATAAATGACATGAGCATTGCAATTGAATAAGCCTAAGGAATTACTTCTCTTGGGAGGTAGGCAACTGAGGGAGTTGGGGAATAGAGAAGATGCAGACCACTAGAAAAATGGGTGAAAAATGAAAGACAGAATCTTCACATATGCCTCTTTACTACCTCATCACTAAATAAGCATAAAAATTCCACATTCTGCTCATGTGAATTTCTCTTAAATCTTCTTTGAACATGCTGTATAGACTTGGCAATTATGATTCATTCAACAAACCTTGCATAATATACCATGGTTTTAATCACAAAGGTTATAATGAAATTATGCTGAAGAATGGTAGGTTCAATTTTGGATGTGAAAGGTGGTGAATGGATACAACCCTGAAAACTTCTGCCTGTTAAAGATTGGAAAATAGCACTTTCCATTACAATTAACCCATACAGGACAATGCGCCATAGGATCTGTGTGCTGAGAATATATGGAAGAAGAAAAAAGGCTTTACTTATAGGATGTAAAAATCATTTTCCTATCAGGCACAACACAGCTTCAGTAAATCCCTTATCTCAGTGGCCTTCAGAGATTGGGTCTCTAAAGTCAGCACAGCAACCTAATCAAATCTGCTTTTGAACATCTACAGACACCAGCTTGTTTCTTTAAATCTGTATTTCCCCCTGCTGTACCCATTCTAGCAAGTGAAATTGATCAGTACCAAAATCACAGGTTCAGTCTTCTTAGAATTAATTCAAGAATATTTATTAATTATATCAAAATGAGTATAACTGCAAATGCTGAAAGGAAAAATAAGCAACACAAAATTCCCTGGAATAAAATTTAGGTCACTGGACACAACTTATATTTAAGAAATACTGAGTTAAGAAAATCATAGAAGAGGCAGATTTGACTCCAAATTGTGTAAGCATATTTCATGTGCTACCATACATTTCTGCCTAGGGTATGGTGTCTTCTCTCAGGCAGGTCTGGCTTACTCAGAGTGTAAGAAACTACGGGTCTTGGTTCTGATGCCATGCTAAATAAACCATGAAAGGAACCATCCCCATTGGAATTCTGGGAGCTGAAGTCCATATATCTTCAAGCTGCCAAGGTTGAGAAATACTGGCCTTTCTGAAGGGCCATCTTCACTAAAATCTATACAGAAAGTCCTGCTTGAATTCTTACCATTAAGCAACATAAACTGCTATTAATAAAGAACATCCTCAGCATTAGCTTTAATATGGTAAACCACAATACTGATATGCGTTTAGTCCCATCTGTACAGGAGTTTGGGAAAACACTGGAAATATTTTTGTGTTCATTTTATTAGTCATGTTGTTCAAAGCAACCTCAAAAGGTAAGTATTCTTGCTAGTGTGGCTGTTAACTGATTTTGCTTCATGATTACTAGTTTGTGAGGATGTAATCCTGAAAAGCAGTTTAAACATATAATTAATTAATTAATTGTATTAAATAAATAGAAAGCCACTTTGGTATAGTAGTTAAGGGCTAGAAACTGAGACACTAGAAACTGAGACACCATGAGTTCTGGCCCCTCCTTAGGCACAAAGCCAACTGGGTGACTTTGTGCCAGTCCCGTTCTCTCTGCCCTAGGAAGGCAGGAAGGGCAAACCATTTCCAAAAAACCTTGCCAAGAAAACTGCAGGGACTAGTCCAGGCAGTTGCCAGGAGCCAACAATGACTTGAAGGCACACACATATGAAATAAATAGCTTTAAGTACAGAAAACATTTCATAACATATTACAGTGAACAAGTTAATCTTTATGAAGCAGCCTTCTGAAAATGGCATTCTGCAAATGAGCTAGGACTACAATACATTTGGAAGGCATAAACTAAGATTCTATTAAAACATCACTGCTTGAAAACATTTATATGAAATCATTACAGATCAGTCTTTTAGAAATGCAAAGGTATGTCTGCCCATTTCTCAGAAGTGTGTTCATTTTGGGCAATGTAACTGCAGCATTGCATTTCCCATGGACTTTAACTGAGTTGAATTGTCCTGGGAAAAAGATCCTTTTACAAGGCTTTCTAGCATGTAGGGCTGTTGCACACTCCTGAATAGCAAGTTTTAATCACTGCCAGCATTTAATAAAAAGGAATGTACCAGAGTACTTACTGCATTGTTTTATACTTTGGGGAAGCAAAGGAATGAATTTGTTTATTTGGGAAAGACCTGTTGTGTCAGTTAACATTTTATAGCTGTGTGCATGGTGGCTTGGCTTTGCAAAGAATCAGGATATGAAGTCTTTAGAAAGTAGTTCTTTACCTATAGTGTTTCATCAAACATCCTTGGGATTTTTTAGAATGTCTCATCTTCACTGGAGAAAATAGAGAAAAAAACTAGTTTCTTTCATCTTTCTTGCCACAGCATTCTGACAGCATTTAAACATGTTTAGACATGTTTGTCTTACCATATCTCTATGGTAACTGTATGCCAATTTTTCCAACATTTCTTCATATAATTTTGTTCAAAGCATTTGGTCTTCCTCATAACTCTGTTCTGACTTCTTTCAATGGCTTGATTTGAACATTTCATCCCACTAGCATCATCTGGTTTTTGCCTGATTATTTGCACAGGTCCCTAAAATGCACTCCTAACTGGCAAAATATTTGCCCAGCCTCAATACTTTGGTCAATCCATGAGGCCAACAAATATCCATGAGGCCAACAAGCAAAAAGAGAAGCCAGAACTCTTAAGCACTAGAAAAAGGCAAGCAAGATGTCTATTTAGCTTGGAAAGGACCCCAGTCTGGTAGAAAAATGGAAGCATTACAGACTAAAACAATATTATAATGAGCCAAGATGACAGAAGTCATATAGCTTCCACACAAGCTGCATTACCAAAGGATGCAAACATTTATCTCTCCAATTGCATCACTGACTTTGGTAAAAGGATAGCAGATTTGAACACATGGACAGACTCAACCACAGTTTCAACTGGGAAACTGTGAGCATTCTAAACCAAGCCAAATCCAAAAACGCCAGAAAATTCCTGGAAGCCTGGCACTCAGACAGAGCAGCCATCAACAGACACATAGAGGTAAACAACATTTACATACCATTCAAAAGAGACAATAGAAAAGCAAAAAGACCAGGACACTCCCTGGCCAGCAATCAACACCCAGATATGCAAAAATCAACACTAGGATTAACACCAGATGAACAATCAAACAGCACAATACACCCTAATCAAGGAACTATTAACTCAGTCAATCAACCAAGCAGCAAACAACAGCCCAATCAAAGAACTCCCAAGGAGAGAACAACACCCCTACCAACACAAGCAGGGCAAGCCACAGTATATAAACTGAGAGCAAGGCCCACTCCCTCTTTGCACTGAAGATGTTGCCTAGTCTGGCAATGAAATGTCTGCAAGAAAACAACAAGGCTCAGAGAGCACCAAGGACTCCCACCCAGACTGGTTAACACAAGGAAGGACAGTGCAGATCATGAAGGACTTCCACTAGGAACAACACTGTCCAACTACCAGCCAGTAACCTGCTTCCCCACAACATGGAAAGTCCTATCAGGCATCATAGCCACCAAGCTACAGGACCATATGGGCCATACATACATACATACATATATATTAATTCCAAGTTAAAAGCTGCCCAGGGTCATTTGGGAGTTGGGCAGCCTACAAATAAAACAAACAAATAAATAAAATTATTTCTCAAACTCCTCAAATATGAATTTGGTATTGTTTTCTTTGTATCTGCTAAATTCCCCAAGGATAGCATCAAACTGGCCCTTCACAATCCAAGAGAAGAACCCAGGACTCATATTCAAATCAGCAGCTGTCATTCATTTTCTCTTCATTCCTTTCTTTGTATCCAAAGAAGCCAAGTCAGTCTTATTGCCCCTGACTCCTAAGATGCAAGCCAGGAACGTTGATTCTTGTCCCCTTCCTCTAAACAGAAATCCGTTTCCCATTTTTTCCCTGAAAATATTACCTTCTCTTCTTTAAGCTGCACTTCTGCAAGATGTCTGCCTTTTCAGCACACATATGGGAATGTACCAGACATTTTGCCCTATTTGCTTGGTGAGAAAGCTAATTTTTTCCAGTGTTACTTACTCTGAACCCCTCATCCTCTTGCCTTAGGAAGAAGTCTTATAGCATGCTGTAATTTTTTTAAAATCATTTTTCTGTTTATAGCTGAATTCTGTGTATGCTGTGTATGTAAATAATTTCTTGAAACCTCCTGCTTCTCCCTGACTTTCTTTGTTCTCCATCTTTCTCTCAGAAACTAATGTATTAATGTCCTCATAGTCAGTTAACTGATTAAGATCTCTTTTCACCCTTCAGGCTGTTAACTCTAACTACAGAATACCAAGTAATTAATTGGACTTTTGGGGGAGGTATGGAGAACTGGAGATGTCTCCGTGAAACTGGAGACAACGTCTGCGGCAAAGACCAAGGAACCAATCAGTAGACCAGTTCCTTCAAACCTCGCTAAATAAGGAGAGGATGGGTGATTACCAACATGTCTTCTGGACAGCTGTTCCTTGTGAGGAGACCACAGGATAACAGTTTTCTGTGGATTTGAGTGCTGGGAGACAAAGTGATAAGCCATGATCTCAACTGCAGTGGAGACTTTTAAAGGACACTAAGTTCACAAACCTCACTTTCTAATCACTTTAGGAAATCGCCTATTAATCACCTTAAAGCTATTAGAGACCTTCAGAATGACAAGTTTGAAAAGCCTTCATTGAATGAGTTTTATCTTCAACTCTAAACAAATGAAAAATAATTATAAGCTTAAGAACTTAAAGAATTTGAAATAAACAGCAAAAAGCTAAGAAAGGTTTTGATCTAAGAAAGTTATAAATAGATTAAGGGTCCAGATAAATTTGGAACATTGACTTGCTATAAGATTTTGGAATTAACAATAAAAAATAAATAGCTTCTCGTGGGAAACAGACCTATTTTGGCTATCCTGGCTATTGCAAGTCATAACAAAGATAAGTTACTTTATAATTTTAGAAACTGGACAGTAGAGGGGACTAAAGATTCTGAGCGGAAGGGGAAAAAAAAGTACAAGCCTGTTCATGATGGCAGTTTATACTGGGACTTACAAAATGACACAAAATGTTATAACACCAGAAACACCAAAGGAGTGGTTTGAAGAATGGAGCCAGAAATTAGTAACTACAATATCAACACTGTCAGTCATGAGGTCTGCTTCTATGAACAGACTATGTCCAAAATACGTTAATGAAGGAATGACAGATGTGGAACAGATTTTATCTGACAAGGCAGAGAAAGTACCAAAAGTGGAACTACAAATGACAGGCCAAGAGAACGATTTAGAAGAGGATGCTTTACTGGCTACACAAAAGAAACTGATTGAAAAAGAAACACAAATGATAAACCAAGAGAATGACCTGGAACATCCCTTCTTATTGGATCTTCAAACAAGGCTTGTTAAAGCCTTGAAGAAATAGTTCAAACTTGTATACGTTTCACATTCAGCTGAGATACATTCAGCTAAGCGATCAGACTCTGCAACAGTGTATTCTCTTCTTCATTGCTCAACTGTTAGCCACCATAATATTTGGTAGAGGAAACACTTTCATATTTTCTCAGGACCTTCCATTTCCACTGCTGAAAATAACTAAGGGCCAAAGAGTGGGATGGATTCCAGAAGAAAAGGCTGATGAGCTAAAGACCCAGAATTAGCTGGAACTGGTTCATCAATCTAATGTGTTGAGCGTAATGCCCATGGACACAAATGTGCTAAGGACACTATATTAGCGCCCACCAAATTCAATGTCCTACTTTTTAAAAGATTATTTTAATTTGAAAAAAGAAATAAGAAGCATAATCTACTTTCAGGAATGTGGCTGGAGCTTTTACATATACATCATGGAGGTATCCTTAGAAACTTAAGAGGATATGGGGATTTAATCTAGTGTTTGCAGGGGGTGGGGGCGGGGAGAACAGGCAAGGTGAAATAACAATATCCTGGGAGGATAGAGGGGTTGATAGGGAGCAACTTCAGTACAGTGGCTTTAAATTAAAATATATCAACACTGTAAATAGAATTGCAAAACGAATCAGTATTCTTAGACATCTTACTTCTAACATTTCTTTCCTCTGCTATCACAAATAAGATTGACAATAAGGTATCCAAAAATGCAACTGGTCCAGTATTTCTGAATACTCTATTGATTATGTGCATCAAGTCAGTGTTGATTCTGAGCAATCACGTAGACAGATTTTCTGCATGACAATCTGTCCCTAACCTGGTCCTTCAGGTCTTCCAATGGTGCACTCATCACCACTGTAACTGAGTCCATCCACCTAGCTATTGGTCATCCTTTTCTTCTCTTTCTACCTTTCCCAGAATTAGAACCTTCTCCAGAGAGCTGGGTCTTCACATAATGTGTCCATAGGATGATACGTTGAGCCTGGGCATTTGTGCCCCAAGTGAGAACTCTGGGTTGATTTGTTCAATGATCTGTCAGTTTGTTATCTTGACTGTCCATGATATTCTCAGGAGTCTTCTTCAACACCAAAACTCAAAAGTGTCAATATTCTTTCTATCCTTCTTCAAAGTCCAGCTTTCACTTCCATAAAGTGTCATAGAGAACACTGTGGCTTGCACTATTCTGATCTTTGTAGTATAGACCCATCATGGCATTTGAATAGCTTTTCAAAGTCTTTTATGGCTGCTCTACCAAGTGCTAGTCTGCAGCATATTTTCTGACTGCTTGTTCCTTTACTATTGATAGTTGATCCAAAAATGCAGAAGCTATCTACCACTTGGATATCTTCATTGTCCATTATAAATACTCTTCTGAAACGTACAATTAAAATTGTATGCACAACTGACAGCATCTTTTCTTGAATCTCCTCAGACACTATTCACACATTTCAAACCAAACAAAAACAAGTCATGGCTAGAAACATTTCCAAATTTGGCATTCCTTTTAATATCAAAATATCCTAAAAGGGAATCCTATACCTAATAAATTTAATGCATTTTCTAGCTGGGCAGAGAATCTATACCTACAGCAGAAGACAATAATTCAATGTTTCAACCCTTAATTTTACCATGGTATTAGTATTTCAGATGCTTTCAAGTTCAGATTGCAATAAAAAAGCCCCTTTACAAACACAAACAGGGTGTGATGATTACTTCCTCAACCACACAAGCAGCCCTTTGCTCTTTACTTCAGATCCGTACTACCAGAAATTGCATTATTCCTTTCACTGTGGCTAAGAAGCCCATCTACCTTTGGGTCTCCAAAGAGGTGACAAAAATTAAAGCCTATACCAAATCCTTATGACAATGGCATCTGATTAAACATGGTCTTACTATTAATATATTATTATTATTATTATTATTATTATTATTATTATTAACCATTAATGTGCACCATGAAATATTATGTAAGTAAAAAGTACTGTCTAGGCAAAGAAAATGGAGTTATGCATATCATTTCATTCAAACTGCATGAATTCCATCTTGGATGGCCACTTAATCACATGAGAAGAAATTTCCTTGCACAGCTTCCTCTTGAGCATGATAAAAAGAATGCTATGATTTAAAAAATGCATAGAGCTGTAATATATCTCTTAATGAAGGAGTCTATGGCTTCCCTGTCAATAATTGATAATAATATTCAAAACTGAGGTGCTGTTAAGGTCATTGTGCCTTCTACATCCTGCTGAGGCAAATATATAGTTTTAGATTGTTCATATAAAAACTTAAGAATTCATGTTTGTTTCACTAGTAATGTAAAATATAATTCAATATATTTTTTCTTGTGATTTATTCTTGTACCATCTAACATTTTAAAACAATTTAAACTTTTTTAGTAGTTCTGTAAACTACCCATGACTATCCAATCATAAATAAATAAATAAAATTCACAGATAAAGCACAACTTCATTTATTTCCAAACATGGCACAGGAGAAAAAAAAAAACTTCCGAGCATGAATTTCTGGTTGTAATTGGTGTTTGCTTTCTGGTTCTATATTGTTGAAAAGTGTTGTTCAATTTTATATTACACAAAAGGAAAGATGTAGATGTACTAGAACTTACCAGTAAATCGTTATACACTAGGTTGCCTTTTTCCTTCTTGAAAACTTATCATACCAGAAATATGAACTTGAACAAACAACTGGAATTACCAATGCACTAGCCAAGCTAGAGCAACTTTCAGAATTCTAACAAATAAACAGGCATTCAGTTGACACAACAAGAAGTTGAAATGTTGATCAGCTCTCAAAAGATAAAACGATATGCAATCATCAACATCAGTTCAGAACATAGATCCAGGACCAATCAGAATTAAAGAGTACACTAGAAGGTATTATCCTTGCCAAAATTTGTATTTACTTATCTCAAAACATTTGTATAATACCATTATACAAGTCAGAAATCAAACACAACAATCACACTAGCAGGAGTAGCATTTTTATTTATAAGATTGCAATTACAGGCACCTCTTTGACTTACTGGCTCCAGGAAAAATGCGGATAACTCAGAAAAGGAAAATTGAGATTGTCACATAACAAATTCAGCTAAAGCAAAGTATTAATGCATTTCTTCTGAGTTGAAACCTATATACACAGCATTCAAAGTTGAATAATATTAAGCCAAAAAAGAAAAGAAAAAAAAAGAAATGTCAATCCAGCACTTCCATCACAAGAAACTCGCATAATTTTCAAAGTAGTTTGATACATAACAAGGAGCAGGAACACAGAAAGTTAAGTACCTTGGGTTACCACTTATTAGTGGGTTGAGTCAGTAAATGACTGGTCAGAGCAATTATTGACATATATAGTTTCTACAGAAGAAACTCTTGGCTTATTTTTTACACTGTGTATTTTTTTAAAAATAAACCCAGGAGGGAAGCAGTTGCTGCCCCATTAAAAATAATCTAGAAATCTAGGAAGAAATTTGATTTAGCTATTTCCTCCTGGGCAGGAGTTATAACTCAAATTGTATATGAAATAAGGACTTTTCCTTTAGAATACCTAAATTGTTGATTTCAAATATCTACACTTCTGAAAGTTTAATTTTCCAACAAATAGTTCCTTACTGTTATACATATTACGGGAGGAAAGGCAATAAAAGAGAGGCATGGGTTATGTTATCCCTGTTGTTACATCCAACATTTATGGGGTCACTTGGAAAAAATGCTTCATCTAAGACTTTGTGAGAGTAAAAGACTCTTTCAACATGATTCACACATGTCTATCTTACACTACTGGCATTCTTCTGGCTAGGGTTGTACCCCATGTTGTATCAGGAAAATAAGAAAACTGTGAAAATAAGTTGTCATAAAAGGTAATTGATACTGCTCTCTGAAACTGATGCTGTTCTCTGCAACTTACAATTAATTGAAATATAAATGCATGGATAGCACTGGCATCTGTTTTCTTTTTTACTGAGAATTAAGTCATAGAATCACAAAATATAAGGACAGGAAGACAGGATGGTTCTACAGATGCACGTTACATGTTAGACAGATTAGAAGTACCTTATCAATTAATAATTGACAATTGTAATTACTTAAATCTTTTGAGGCATGTGAATTCAGCAATCTCTTGTTCAATGGTGGTGTTAAAATCTCTCTCCTTCTTTTTCTAAAACAGTCACTTTGAGGTCTGCCATAGAATGTCCTGGGTGGCTGAAATGCTCTGGTAATACTTTTGTCCTTCTCTTGAGCCCTGATGTCAAATTTGTCTCTCCATTAATTCTTTTGCACACAGTTTGTTCCATTTGTCCTACGTAAAATCCAGAGGGGCCTTGCTGGTAAACGATGGCATGCAACACACTAGAGGAGAGTATGTGAAGGGGCCTCTAATGTTGTGTGTGTACTTGTTGGGGCCTGTGATGGTGCTGTTGGTGTAAATGTGGGGGCAAAGTAAACATCTGGGTTTGTTTTAGGGTCTGGTTTCCATGTTAGCATCATTCTCCTATTGTATCTTGTTTTTGAGGCATCTGAGGCAAACAACAAAAATCACGGAAGGTAAAAACTGAAGAAGTCTGAGACAGAGGAAGTGTGCAGGAAGCAGAAGCACTTCATAACAGCTCTGTAAGAGAACTGAAACCAGTTCTGTCAGCAAAAAGAAGCTGAGCTCAAGCTAATGAAAAAGACCTATTTTGTGATGAATCCTCACAAAATAGATTCTGACATACAGCATTCAAGCACCAACCTGAAGGACAATAAAACCTTTAGGCTGGTATTTGAACCTTACTTCAACACTAGGGTTGGAGGACAAGTATAGGACATACTACTCTAATAGAGAAGAACTTGGAGATTGCGACTTGCTGCCTATCTCCCACAGCTGCAGCATCTTCTACCTAAAACACCTAATAGTAATTCTGGCCCTGAACCAATCTGCAAGTCCAGCTAGAGAGAGTTAGAATAATAGATTAGTTGGTCAAATTTGTTAGAAGTGAAGTAGCTGGAGGGAGCAATGTTCAAGGCAGCAATCATTTTTAGAGAAGTGTTAAACAAAGCTTTATTTTTAAATATCTGTCCTACTAAATAATCTAGTTTAAATTATAAATTAGCTTTGAATAGACATTATTATATTTGATTCCAATTAAAATAATCAAGATCCAGCATTATATTAAAATATATTATACAGTAAAACCATTTGAGGTATTCAATTACTTTGATTTCTGTCACTCTGGGAGAAGATTCTGTTGTATTTTAAGTACAATTTCCAGAGCAGGGCAATCCCTCATATCAGAATCTCCTCTATATCAAAAGCATAATGCATCTTATGCTACCATGATGGAAATGTTACCCATATGACTGCAAACTCCAAATACAGACACCAGCTTAAACAGAAATAGAACTGATTGTTGCCACACCAACCATGAAACTGGCTGAAAGTTTTACTTTTATGAATTTAGTAAATCTCTGCACTGTCCAAAACAATATAAAGAACTTCCATGAACTTCTGAGATCATGGAGATAAAAGAGAAGGAAGGAAGGAAGGAAGGAAGGAAGGAAGGAAGGAAGGAAGGAAGGAAGGAAGGAAGGAAGGAAGGAAGGAAGGAAGGAAGGATTTCATAACTTCTAAGCACTTCCCTCCATTTTCATTTTGTCTAGTTGCAAACAGTAATAAATGTTAATTATAACATTTTAGATTTTTGAAGGCTTATAATTTTAAACATTTTAACATGCTATAATGTATAATACTTTCATATTATTATGGCTGATATATATGTATCATTTAGGAGTATAAAGCAGAAATAACACAGAAATGCAAAAAGAAAAATATTTAAGAAATTCCAAATAATCAAATGATTTCAGTATATGCTGTCCAGATTAAAATGCTTGCATTAAATGTCTTACAAAATATTTTTTCCCAAATTATTTGGAAAGACAGTAAATGTTTGGAATAACATTTTTTTGTAAACCATCATTTTTAGAGCCCATTGTTGGAAGAGATGATGGAAAGTTCTATTTGAAATCTGCTCAATTAATGTCTTTATACATCAAAATCCTGCACAGTAGTAAAAAGAAGATTGCTTAGCCCTGTTCAATCTTTCCAAATAAAATTAGGCAAAGCCTCAGAGAAAAAACTTGGGCATATCCAAATGAAAAAAATATTTTCACACGACCTTCTGTGAACTGAACACAATCCGACGAATCTGGCACATGACACTGTTCTTCAAACTGAACACAGCGGAAGACCTAGTCCAGAGAGGAAGTGAATGAGTGTGTGAGAGCTAAGTGTGACAAGATCAGGCCTAAACTTGTTAATGACTTTTTATAGGATTGTGGGATTAGTGCCAGCATGTCTCTTGCAGTTATTTGCACCCTGAATGGTGCAGGAAAAACACTTTTTGACTTCAAGATTTTTTTCTTAAACTTTTCCTTTTATAGAATATAGGCTTATTCCTTTGACCAAAAAGAAAAACAAAGTTTCTTCTGACTAGGCTTTACTTGAAAGCATAAAGAATATGCCACCTCCTCAAAAAGGTCTTTTTTAAGTTGAGTTCTAAGTTGCTACCTAACTAACAAAAGGAGCTATTGAGGCGGAGATAAGTTCATCACCATGTCACCTTTGTTTATCCAAATTCTTTTCTAAGAGGCAGTAAGCTGTATTTCTAGATCATGGTAAAAGACTTAAAGCAGAGCCATTTAGAAGAAATTAGATCAGTGGGTATCCTCAACTGCACCCTCTCACTTGATAGAAGACCCCCTTTATTGCTTTAAACATTTACTTATTAAGCATATCTAGGTTACAGCAATGCATAATTTTGATCCTTCATAATATTATAGGCATGACCTAGAGGCATTTCAGTGTAGATGGTGAACATTATATTCAGTGGTCTTATTCATTGTGTAATTAATAGAACTCTGTGCCCATTATGTGGCTCCCAAATTTTCACAAAACATCACCTGCTCATTTTTCTAGGACGTCATGCTTCCCTCAGACATCCTCAGATCCTCATCGAGTAACACTGTTACATTCAAGAAAGCATGGAATGCTAAAGAGCACCTGGAAATGGCTATTTAAAATATTTAGTTATTATAACATATGTAAATTGCTGTGTATGGACTTCAAATAGTGTTTCTCAGCCTCAGCACAAAACACCTCTTGGCATCCAACTCAGTAACATTCAGAACCAAATACTCGTCAAAACAAGTTTTTGCTGGGATTGCCTTTCTAAAAACCACCAGGGAAAGTGACATCCAAATAAGTGAAGTGTTCCACAGAAATGGAGCACGTTGTGAGAAACCCTCCCCGCTGTCCCTCCCTGGATCTCAGACAAGGTGACCCTCAACACACTGTATCAAGGGTTGGCTCTCCTTGAAATAGGCTGTTCTGCAGAGACCTCAGTGCCAGCCACACAGAGCTTTATAATCCAGGACCAGAACTTTGAAATGTACCTGGAAACCTAGTGGCAACTGATGCAGTACCCACAGGACCAGTGTTATAGGAGGCTGGCTGCTCTCACCTGCCAGAAGGAAGTCGTAACATAATTATAACAAAATGTAGCTTTTTTGAACTATATGAAAAAGGGAGGAAGTGTAGGCAAATGATTTACACAGGCAAATCCTGCCTTAGGAACTTACTGATTCAATTTGTGCTGGCTTCACACAATGTCAGTTTACACTATTTATTTCTGCCCATTATTTTTAATTGGTCACAAGAGAACTGTTGCCCGTGTGGGACAGAATTTATAGTCACTTTCCTGAATGAAACAGCCACATCACACTTTCTGCAGGCACCATTTTTACAGAAATGTAGGACCTTACTTGCAACTGAAACTGGAGTTCTTACTCATTTTCAAGTTTTTGGTTTCACTTACAACTAATGTGGACAGTTATTAGAAAACGTTTAGCAATTCTTTATGATAAAAGCACTATATGACAAACAAAGCTAGAAGTCAGAGTAATATATCCTTTGTTGTTCCTTCACAGTTTCAAGTTTAGAAAACTAGCTTTACAATATTTGTGGATCGACTCACTTATAATGAAATGGAGAGGCAGTCTCATATAGGCAACTGTAAGTCTCCAGCAACTTTTCAATTGTAGTCCCATATGATATCAGACATAAATATTGTTCTGATGATCACCAGGCACAAATTCACTCATTCTACTGTAAAACTGTCCTCTCATATTTAGATTAGTTCCAAAGTATGCCTCTTCAGCTAAAGACGTCCAATACCAACATCAACTCTTCTGCCCATTTTAAATTTCTATTTCCCTTTTCTCTTACTGAACCAGAGTTCAAATGAAAATTAGTTTTTAATATCACTACTGCAAATATTAATCCACACATCAGAAATTCATAAGATGTTAAGATAATGAAAAAGAAAATTCTGTTCAGCTAAGAGAAGCTACTTAAATGAACTATTTTTATATTATTCAATTGAACTTCTAATTATTTTCATTTCTGCAAGCCATGAATCCTTCAAAGAATATGCTCTTCTAAGTATGAATATATTTCTGGAAATAGCACAGCATTCCACTAACAAGGGCAATATTAAAGAATTATAGGTAGCTAATAGCTGCCTTTCTGGCATTAAAACTTCAGAGAACTTCCTCTTTAAGGAGGAGAGGGGGTCATCTCAGTACAAAGGTCTATATTCTACTGAACTCTTCTTTATATACATATGGTACCATAATTCCTTTGCTTTGAAAATTATACTGATTATAGTACGACTGATGGGAGAAGCAGGGGCATCCCAGATAAGTTGTTTAACATTTGCTGAAATTGAAGATAGCGTTTCTCATTAATCATTTTAAGAAAAGGTCATTGTAGCCCATGCACACAAATCCTTGGTCTTTGGACACAGTTCTGGACCCACCAAATGGTTCAGTTATCTAGATTTCACAGGATAGTGATTTAGAGCAAATAAATTGTCCAGACAACAAGGAAATTAGCTTAGCATAATTATTGTCTTTTACTAGAATCATTGCCCAAATATTATGATAGGGCTGAATAATTACAGTTCTTATTCCAGGAGATGGAATATCTAGAACACATGGCTAATAAAGACATTTGAGATCAAGTTGTAGCTATTCAGGGAAAACAAGTTAACACATCTCAGAAGTAATAATTGCATTAATCCATTGGTAGTAAGCACAGCTGTGCTAGAAAAACTGCCAGGAAAATATTTAGCTTTGGAGGGAGGGAGGAATGGATTACTCTAAAATATGCCTACCACAAGATTTGCAGGTAAAAGCCCATACACTGTGCAGTGTCATAGTTTGAAAGCAAATAACACATAAGGCCCCACTCTATACATTGCATTGGACAAAAATGCAGCAAGGTGGTTTTCATGGTCAAATGCAAATATACTATGAAAGAATGCCTGATATAAAGCATACATGAACAAAACACTTATGTTTTCTCCTTCTAACCATCTGAATGTGATGGTGAAAGATCACAGCATACTTTTATAAGCATTTATTTAACTCACCATAGAAGGAACAGCAATAGAAACCGAGAGAATATGTTAAATGGCTAATATGAAATTAAGCAAAAGCAATACTGAGGGCTTTAGTATAAGTATGTTCAGAATTAGCATACAACTTGAACTAAAACAAAACTAAATGCAACAAAGCTCTTAAATTATCAAAAAGGCTTCAATAAAAACACATATAAGAGAGTACTAATATTGCAGGATTACAATTAATAAAGTAAAGCAATATCTCATAGGTAATGAGAAATTAGAGAAACGAGAATCTCCAAAAATGCATCCCCTGCTAATTTCACAAGATCAGCACTGAATAGTATAAGACACATTGCAACCTTGATACTTCATGTGAAGCTATTTGTGCGCCCATCAAAATTTCAACTTATAGGGCTAGTCTATTTGCATACTGGGAGGTATGCATACAGTATTTTTAGTGATACAGAACTAATGAGAACTCAGTGCAAAAAGGTAGAAAATGCTTTTTAAAATTAATACAATTAAACACTTTATTTTCAAACAGACACCTAGGGTATGTCAAGCAGCTTCTTCTTTCTAGCTACTTTAAAATAAAATCAAAATAATGAAGTAACTAAAGCATTCCCCTGCATACCAGCATCTCAAATTTCTCATTCATTTCTACACTTCTACCCTCAAAACTAATATGATATCTGTAAATGGAGTGCTTTGACACTTCCAAATCCATTCTGTGCTGAGATTCAAGAATTGGGATCCATAAGTAGGTGGTAGCATCTCAGATAATACTTGACCACAGTGTCAATAATGAATCACAAATTATTAGATCCAGTCCACCTAAAACTAGCTGTGGTGTTTAACTCCCATTTAAATTAATGAAACAAGTAAGCAGCGACTAACGTAAATCTTGCTTCCAAAGAGCTTGGCAGAACAGTCTAAACATGTTCACTGACAAGTAAGGCCTATGATAAACATCCTGGGATATACTATCCAGCCAGTTGTGCAATCTTATAATTAAGCCACCAGCACAGCAATCATTATTGCTGCTGCAGGAATAAATGACAGTGAGAGAATTTTCTTATCTCAAGCCTACAAGAGCTTGTGCCAGCAGAACAATGGCATCTTATGCTATTTTTACCTTTACATTTTCTTACTACACATCTCTGCCACTTGATTCAGTAGGATGAAAAGAGTAATACCTACCAGCACATAGACAGTAGATATGTCTCAGGATTAACAGACTATGTAACCTGCAAATTCACTATCTCCCCTGACATATTCCTATTCCTCCAGTGTCAGAGATGCCCTCCCCTGTGACTGAAGGCAACAGACATTTCCAGTACTATAAAGTCAGAGGAAAAGATGCAATATATCCTATGGCGTTTGGAAGGATGGCCCAGGTGCCAAGAAGATTTCAACCTAAAACAGATTTTAGTCTTTTAAAGATACAAATCAATTGTGATTTGCTTCAAACACTTCTTCAAATGTTGGTATACTTATCTAAGAATAACTATTCCTTTGGTTATAAATATTACCAGAACAAAAGCCATGATGATTTAAGAAATCCTTATGCAAGCTTTCAGCTTACCCATATTCAGTCAATTAATCAAAAGAAAGAACTATTATGGGTAAACAGCTAATTACTGTCTCATTAAAAATAATTGTCTCCAAAAATATGTATTCAATCGTTTTATTTCTTATCACTGAGGTTCTATTTTTCTGTTCAGTATGTTATTACTTGAACACAATTATGACATTTTCTTGGCAATACTATAAAAGCATTTGCCTTCTTCCTGGACGTATTTCAACATCTTAGTGTAGCCCACATCACCAAATTCCTTGGTGCTCTCCCTGCATAGCTTCTGAACTCAGGACAAAATCATCTGGGTGACAACTGGCTGGGATTAAGTGTATATCGGGTAATATTCCCATATAAATATATACTGTACTAAAATTGGAAACTGTTTTCACACAGAGTTGTGAAAGGAGACCCTGAGATTTAGCATAATAATAAATAATAACATTAGGGGGAACTTAGTGAATACACATACATATTCCAAAAGGAAAAATGCCTTGATTGCACTTTTGTGAATACAGGAAAATAACTTACAACTAAAATTCTCCCATTGACAGAAACTGACATTTTCTTATTCTTATTTTTTCCAAATGTTTCCTTTCAATGCCTTAATTAATTAAAATAAAAGTGTAATAATACTTACTCCCAAAATTCCATTACCGGAGAAGTAGCATTCTGTAAATATTGTTGAGTGCAATTGCTCATATTAAGTTTTTGAAATTCCACACAATGTTCTATGAAAGAACAAAAATATTATATAACATTTTTCTTAATCTTTTTTTAGATTATAGAAGTAAGGGTTTAAAAAGGAATTCTTTCACATGTTTTAATAACTAATTCTCATTACTCTATTCTTTCCATATTTTCTCTTTGACCAATTGAAATACAAGACTCAACCCTTCTTAAGAGTAGACACACACTTTAAGTTACAAGTGACAATTAGGAAGTTAAAATATGCCTTGTAATTCAAGTGGCTGATTACAATTCAATTCCCAATGCATATTACTAGCTTGGGAATCACCTTCTATAAGCAGCAACCTAAAAGCTTTAATCTGTTAAGTGGGAAAGTACCATAGTCATACTGGTAAAGCTGGTATTCCAGAAATTGGAGAAGGAAATCAAAGCTTTTCTTCATATGTGTACTATCTGGACAATAGTCAATATTAGCTAAGATTTCTGAAACAATGCCAAAAATTACTGAAGCCCATGCAAAACTCTTAATTTACCCAAACAGTATAGATCTGATCAAAACTCAAAAGCTATTTAACAATACAAGAATGCTAGAAGATTTCAGCTCTTAATAAAATTAAATGGGTACAGAGGTGAGATGCGATGCATTTTAATTTCATGTTGCTTCTTTCAGATACTCTGATATTCCACTCAGATTTAATCAGTTTTAAATTATTTAAAATAATAATGTAGTTAGTCAATATAATATAATGTAAAATAAACACTGTTTTTAATTTTGTAAGATTCAAACCACAATGGAATTAGTGCTTTAAATCAGAAAATAATAATTTTTAAAAAGACTATCTGAAATGAGATGTAAATGACAGGAGAATTCAAGTGTGGCCAAGGATCATGTAAGGTTTCTTGCAGAAGTAAAGTGGCATTGTAATAACTTTATATTTATTTATTTATTTCACTTATTTATTTAATTGATATGCTGCCTGACTCCCAGCAACTCTGGGCAGTCCCAATAACCCACACACACACAGGTACACACACACACGCACAGCATCAGAAATCTCACAAGATTCTACAACAATAACATCTTATTAAGAATGAAGGTTGATTCTAGAAGAAAAAATGACCTTGTCTTCTCTCCATGCTCCATGCATGAAGTGGTTTGTTTAGTGTAATGATTAGATACTGTATTTATAAAATGAATACATGTACCATATAGAGTTGCTGAGAGTTGGGCGGCATACAAGTTTAATATATTATTATTATTAATTATTGTTATTATTATTATTATATGTAAGGGTTGCTCTAAGAGACGCGGTGGCACTGCAGGTTAAACTGCTGAGCTGCTGAGCTTGCCGATCGGAAGGTCGGCGGTTCGAATCCGCGTGACAGGATGAGCTCCCGTTGCTAGTCCCAGCTCCTGCCAACCTAACAGTTCGAAAACATGCAATTGTGAGTAGATTAATAGGTATCGCTTCGGAGGGCAGGTAACGGCGTTCCGTTTAGTCATGCCGGCCACATGACCACGGAACTGTCTACGGACAAATGCCGGCTCTTCAGCTTTGAAACGGAGATGAGCACCGCCCCCTAGAGTCGGACACGACTGGACTTAATGTCAAGGGAAACCTTTACCTTTACCTTTACCTTTAAGGGTTGCTCTACAGTTTATTTTTTTCAGAATTTAAAATGTTCACAAGGAATTGGAAAATGTGTTAAATGAATAAAATTCTGTGATGCTACCTATGAAAAATATAAATATCCCTTCCAATTTTCAAAAATAAGTGTTTAAGTGGTAAAAAAAATAATAACATGCTATTTCATCACAAATGAACATTAATAGTGTCTACATTTTGTTTATACGCTGTATGAAGATTTCATACAGCAACAAACTGTTTGGTATGATTACTTATATCACTGTTTTTTCAGTGATTTTTTGGAAATACGGCCTAGAATCACTGGGAGTTGGGTGCCATATACATGTAATAAATTATAAATTATAAATTATCATCATCATCATCATCATCATCATTATTCACACTATCACTTTTCTGTGCTAATACCTGTGTTCCACTCATGACCACAGCTTGCCCAGGGAAGCTCCACTGTGAAGCAGTTAAATAGATAAAAGATAGCCCATGCCAAAATGATGATATAGTAAACATTCAAATGTGCCTCAATAACCTGGGTGGCATATCCAATCCCTGAAAAATATGGAAAGATAACTTCTTTAGCCATAAATGGAAGCAAAAGTATGAGTTAGAAAACAAACACTCTCAATACATACTTGATATAGTCTAGTTTCTAATACAGACTTTCCTCAGTTCTGAAAATCTAATTGTATTACGTACAGTCAAAGAATTGGCTGTCTAAGAGGCAGAACTTAGCTGACCTTGAAAAGCTAAGCAGGGGTAAAGCTAATTAGTATTTGGATGGGGGACCATCAGGAAACGCAAGGCTGCAGGCTAGACTGGGAAGAAAGGCAAGGACTGAGAACAATAACACCCCAGAATAAACTTGCACTGGAGATTAGGTAGATTAAAGAAACCAGAAAAGAGTTTTTAGGTCCTTTTTGTTTAGCAAAGTGGGCACATTCCAGATTAAGAATACAGTAACTAAATGTTTAAATGATCATTTTCTCCAAGTCCTTTTAAGGTTTGGCATATGATTTTAAACTAACATTCACTTGTAAGGCAGGCAACTACAGTATTTCAATCTTCCATACAACAAATAGGTTGGAAAACTGAATGAAAACTGAAAACCAATGCCTTTCTCAAGAAGCAAGTTTCTGGTCAAAATGGGATGTCCAAATTTATACCTCAGGATCCTATGCTGCATTTTTTATTCCTCAGATGATGCTATAAGTAAATACAAAGAGCATTCATGAGATTATCGTGCATTCAAAGATAACTAGGGTACTACTATAATTTTTTTTGTCATTAGTGGCAACAATATTAGAAGTGTTCTTTCCCTTTTAAATGCTGAAAATTCACTCTTCCTGTAAAATATTTTCAATAGTCATAAAAGTGCTTCTGTGTGTACATAATGTACACAAATACACACCCACAAAAATACTTGCATCCATATACCAAAGAAAAGGGAATACAACACATACCTTCAAACAATGGGCAAACTTTTCTCCAGCACGTAATTCCTCCTTCACTAGTAAACTGGCCCAAAGCAGTTTCCAGGAAAAACACAGGTATTCCACAGCAGACAAAGAAAACTACATAGGGTATAAGGAAGGCACCTAAAGCAAACATGGAACAGATATTATTAAGTACACCTAATTCTTTATAAAGATAAAATTAAACACTTAATTACATGTATGCAATCATTGCACAAGACTACTATGCATAATGCATAAAAGATCTGGCTTTGGGTTCAAAATTAAATATTTTCATTTTTATTTTATTTAAATTTTAAATAAAATCCTACTTTGCTTTTTTTATTATATATTACTATTTACTTATAGATACATATGAGTGATCTTTAGCCAGGTGCAAGACTGAAAATATTTTTCAAATGCAATTATATTAATTTTATATATATAAACATTACAACTTTTCATATTAGAAAGATATATATTTATATGTATTTATATTTTTAAATTTTTATCCCACCTTTATTATTTTTATAAATAACTCAAGGAGGCAAACATACCTAATACTCCTTCCTCTTCCTATTTTCCCCAGCAACCCTGTGAGGTGGGTTGGGCTGAGAGAGAGTGACCGGCCCAAGGTCACCCAGCCGGCTTTCATGCCTCAGGCAGGACTAGAATTCACAGTCTCCTGGTTTCTAGCCCAGCACCTTAACCCTAGACCAAACTGGCTCTCTTATCTCTCTTATAGATATTTCCAAAATGTTAACACAGGATGCCAGAGAATATGTGCTCAACAGATATGACTTCAGATCAGAAAATTAGGTCAATCAGCAAGGTATTAATCATTAAGTCCATATATATGATGAGCCGACAAAGTTTCTTCAGATGTGGAAGATTTTTTAATAGCATGACTTAATGAAGCTGTAATATATCCATTAGAAAACATCTTGAGTATGAAATAAATAACATAATTTTAATGTCTACCAGTAAATCCTATTTAAATCTACTCAGAAATAAATCTTGAGTTCTGTGAGACTCATTCCCATACAGAATTGAAACTAATATATCTCATTGTAAATGGACATTAAATTCCTGTTTTAAATATGATTTAACACTGGAGTGGTGCATACATTATGCATGCTATGAGAATGAACTTAAAATGACCTCTTTGTAGTGAGTTTATAGAGCATTTATTACAATGCATTCAACCTACTTTCATTAGAAAGTAGAACATGGAAAGCAGGTATTGATGCTTATAAAGTGATAGGTTATAACTGATTTCTGCTTATTAGTAGCAATTATCATACAAAGAATGTTTATATTTCATGGCAAATGAAATTTTGCTTCACTGGAACTCAATGCAACTGACGTGACGCACAGCAGACCACTTTTCCATTGTGATTTCTATCATTACTCAAATAACATAAATTGTCAAAAACAAAACAATGCATCAATGTGTAATTATGTCATCTTGTGAAGGACATAAATCACTGCTTA
Organism: Candoia aspera; assembly: GCF_035149785.1. Lineage (NCBI taxonomy): Eukaryota > Metazoa > Chordata > Lepidosauria > Squamata > Candoiidae > Candoia > Candoia aspera. Next base: position 54,671,294 of record NC_086154.1, read on the forward strand.
TTCTTAGGATTTCCACAATAACGGACACTCCTTTTCCCCATTAGTCCATTAAAATGAGGTTTCACAAAACATTTCACTAAAAATCAGTGAAGTTACTTGAAAATGAAATATTCTGCATAGAAAACCAAATAAATAAATTATATAGTTAACCCTAAGATAAGTTATGCACATTAAACGATTTTTCTATATTTTTCCAATTAAACAATACAGTTCACTAGCATAGCTATGCTGCTTTCAAAACTAAGTAAATATGCTTAGATCTTGTATCTGTGGCATGCCACAATGCATACGTTATACTGAAAACTTAAAAACTTGTGCCAAACAAAATTATCATTTTTCAAATTCTACAGCGTAAGTGCAATTTTTGAAAATATGTTGCATTATAATGTAAAAAATGACATAGGTATGAGTGATTTTAGCATTAGTAATGGTTCAATTTTTAAGTAGATTAGTAGAGAAGTACTGTTTCCAGAGAGTGTATATCTGAAAAGCTGATCTGATTCCATAGCTTCATAGATTTATATCTATGTGAGTTTTATTAATAAGTTACCATAGATTTAAGACACTTGTTTAGAACAATGCAGAACATTTGGATCAACTGGACAATCTTAGTTGTCCAGTAAAAGCGCGCGCACACACACACAGACACACTTACATACATATTTACAAATTCCTTTCATGCTTACTTTTTATTTTAGAGAAACTTACATTGAATATATCCTAATACATGCTATTCCAAGATTTCTCAATATATTTATTTGTTTATTTATTTATAGTTTGGTTTTCTAAGGCTACCCAATTCATCCCTGACTCTGGGCAACAACTGGATACAATGCAGTGAAAAAACAAAGATTAAAAAAATAAAATATGGCCATTACAGGCGGAGTAGGCATACATTATAAGTATGCAAAAGCAATCCCATCTCATATATAGACCCCACCCTTGTCCAAGGCCTGGGGAGGCAACCAGGCTGGCTGGAATAAAAGCAGGGTCAGTGCTGTTGGAATCTCCAGGGGCAATGCTGGGCCAGAGGGCAGGTGCCACTACAGATTAAGCACACCTTCTGGCTCCATAAGGATTATGCCAATTGTGTCAGATCTTATAGGACAGGCAGAAACAGTGGGAGAAAAAATGGCCTCTCGGATAGGTAGGCCCTATGCCTAACTGTAATGGTATGTTGGAATGACCTTGGGAGAGAGGAGGGAGAGTGGCAGACTGGACAACTGGCGTGTAAAAGATATCTCAGTCCAGAGAAGACAAGAAGGGGGTGTGGGAAGTGTTTTAGGAGGGACCCTCCCTAGTTTTCCTGAGAGTAAAAGGAAAGGAGGGGAGAAATACTTTCAGTCTTGCATGATTCTGTTGATGTAACCTTACAGAAAAGATAGAGCTAGTACTCCTGGCTGTACATCTTGTCTGGACTAACTCACAGGGCTAACGTTAGCATACTAATCCTATTCTAGATTACAGAACCTATTCAATCCTATTGTAAAATATATTGAATGCTGAAAACAAAAAAGGTAAGTACAAGGTTTCTTGACATACTGGACAGGAATTAACCCACAAAACACAAGTGGAGGCTGTGGCCAAGAAGACTTTTGTGCAGTTACATCTTGTGTGCCAGTTGCAAACATGTCTGGAATGAGAGGCTTCACTGACAGTCACTTACATCCTTGTCAATTCATAATTGGATTATTGCAATTCACTCTGCGTGAAGTTGCCACTGAAGACCATTCAGAAGCTGCAGCTGGTTCGGCATGTAACAGTTCATGACATTATGGGTGCTCCTAAGTCTGACCATGTGAAACCTATGCTTTGGGAACTGCACTGTTTGCTGGATAGCTTCAAGATGCAATTTAAGGTGTTGGATGTCACCTTTAAAGCCCTATATGCTTAGAGTTTCAGTATCTTAGAGATACTGCCCATCCAATCTGAACAGGGAGAAATGGCATGTTAAAGGTTATTCTGCAGAAGGAATGTCATTTTGAGGACCTTATGGTTGAGCCTTCTCAGTGATGAACTCCCTCCTCTGGAATAACCTTTCTTCAGTTTTAAAGCCTGCTCCTTCCGTGCTACATTTCTGAAAGGGCTTGAAGATCTGGCTCTTCTGGACTACTTCATAGATGTGATGGATTGTTGCAGTACCCCTGAGGTGGGGTGCATTTTTTGTGATGTAGTCGGAGCAGTACTGTATGTTGTTTCCTTGTGATGTTATTTTTTTTAATCCATTTACTGTAAGCAGGTTGGAAATGTTCACTTTTCTGATTGGAACAGGACAGAAACGTGAGCAAATTAAATCAGTCAATCAATAGAACTCATCTTTTTCCACCTGGCATCCTGCCAGATGTGGTGCTGGCTGAGAGTTATGGTCATTGTAAGCCAACACATTAGACAGGAGTTAAGCTGGGGAACTATGATACTGAATAGAAAACTAATGGGATATAGGAGGCTTAGAAGTCAGATTGAGATATCTGCCAAAGATGTCAATCAGATTAAATCTGGCTATATAGATTAATCTGAACACGCATGCTGCTGCTTGCACTGACAGCCTGTTGTCCCAATATACAACAGTCTGTTGATTTTTTTGGTACCCAAAGTGGGCTTCCTATCTAAAAGAACATTTCACATTATATCATTTCCTTTCATACTTGTTTATTTCTTCATGATCTATCAGCCATGTTCAAAAAGGATGCTACAATATACACGTGAACAAGCAAAAATAAATACACTCTTGATTCTAGCACTAAACCTATATAAGAATAAAATACAAATGCTGCCTGTAAATCAGTGCAGACATTTGGTTCACTGGAGTTTCCTGAATAAAATCTTCCAAGTGAACTCTTTCCCTGATTTAAACAATAGCAAAGACATGAGTAATATATTGCTACTATGAACAACACAATTCAATTCTAAATGCAATTCTGCATACATTTAACTGAACAGGGCACAAAGTTTAAAAAGTAAGACAGAACATATTTGCTTTAATTTTGCATTTGTATTTATTTTACTGATACATCTAAACTGGAAAATATGGGAAATATAGTTGGTCAACTAATATAAAATAGATAGTTAGCTATATAATATAAAAATGACTTGCCCAGGTTCTGCATCATAAAATAACAGCATGAAGAACAGACTAGCAGTCATCAATAAGAACAATTAAACAGAAGGTCTCACTTCATCTTGATTTTCTGCCACTATGAAGCAACAGAAGGCAATATAGAAAAGCAAACACACCTACACACCATCCTTAAAAAAAAAGTAGCAAAGGAAATAGGCCAAATTCATTTTGATGTTTCTCATTTCAGAAACAACATAAATCGTGGGCCAACATTAACAGCAGAAAAACAAAAGTGAAGGATAACCGCCCAAATTGTTTTAGTCCCATGGACTCTGGAAGCATGAGGATTTAAGCAGTTAGGGCTATTCCCCTCAATTTCTATAGCAACCATTTCAGATCTAGGGATCCTCCAAATATGTTGGACCTCAACTCCCAGGATTCCCAGCTAACATGGCCTTCGTCTAAGTCGGGGAAGGCTACAATATGTCTTATCACAACCACTTCATCACAGCATGGAAAGACGTTCTCTAAAAAAAAAAAGTTAAACATCCTTGTTAAACCCATGGAATGAGCTGCAGGATGGTGCCTTAAAGCTCAATTCTGTACTTGACAAAGGGAAGAAATGGAATATCCAAGTGAAGACATTTTATTGTGCAATAGACTGACATGTTTCAGATAAAATCCTTTATCAAACTATCACTACAAAACAAAATCATATGGAATAAATTTGCCCAAAAGAGTATATAAAACAACTTAGAAAACATGAAATTAAAAAATACTATATTGTTTCTTATGTAACATTTAACAAGCAAACATTTAAAAAAGATACTCCTAGTCTTTATGTTGTCTTGAAACTACTAAAACTGGTAACTTTTACAAAAGAAAGAATTTTCACTGGTACTTTGGATACTTCTTTCTTTCCTTGTAATTTGGTTTTCAGTGCCTGCTATCCTCTTTTTTGCAAAAAAAAGTAAGGTGATGGCATTTAGATTTTATTGCCATTTCTCTCCTGCATTATATTATCTTGGCTCACAATACCATATACCAAATAATATTAGTTTGTAAACTTGCATTCTCTAATCTCCTATAAACACTGCCATGTCATGACCACATATTTAATTTATCATGCTTACCAAAATTCAAAGGGTCGGTAATGCATACTAATAAAGCTTCTGACTTGCTTTCAAGCAACAATGTCCATATAACAAAATAAAATGAAATCATGACATGTAAATATTTGTTTTCCAAGAAAGTGATAACTCCCAAGAGACTCTGAGAAGTATCCTGACCTCTGCCTTCAATAAGCAAAGCAAGACCAGACTATTCAATTTACGTGGAATGTCAATGCACCCAAAATATTTTTTTCTATAAACCGTATGGCCACAAATTATAGACAATTCTGTACAGAACTATACTTGATGCTTATAGCTCTGAGTACTATCATAGCTAATAATCCAGAAAAGATCTAAGTACCTGCATTTAAAGAAAACTAATTGATTGTGAAGGAAAACTAAGAAAATTGAAGCTACCTGTGCTAGCCCTTGGTAAACAAAACCATACAGTTTGCAAAATGAAACATGCACCACAGATCAGAGTCCTTTTTTAAACTGTTCAGAAAGCTTTGAATACAACCCACTTCGCTTTGGGTCCAAAACCAATCTAAGCTTTCATAAATCTCTTCATTAAGTTGCATGGTAAAATGAATAACAATCATTTGCTCTCAACTGAAAGGAATTAGCAGGTCTTGTTCTGAATCCAAAGGGACACCTACTTCAGACAGACAGGTTTTGTGCAAGAGAAGTGTAAATCTGTGAGGTGGTCCTATGAAAGTAACCTGTAAAATGTTAAAGGGAGAAAGGCAGAGATAGAGATTTATTCTAAAGAAAGAAACAATTTGAGGCTTTTCATTTGCTGCTTGGATGGCATCAACTGATAAGTTTAATCTCCATCCCTCATAAAAGCATTGTAATTAAAAAGGAAACCTGTGCTAAAGTTTTCACGTGATTGGAAGGTAGAAATGTCAATCACAAAAAAGTTACACCCTCCCCCCCCCTTGGCTGTCATTTTTCTTTTTTAAATGCTTGAAGGAAAATGTATTTGTTTGAGATGTCTGTGTCTTGAAACTCTGAAATGGATTCAGGAGCAACTCTGTGCTCTGTGGAATCCCGTCTTTGCTTAGGACAAAACCTAGTTGTTCTACAGACCCTTTCTCCATTCTAAATTTGGGATTTACTGAAAGCAGGCAAGATAAGAATAAAATTTGCTATCCAAAACAGAAACACTTAAGATTGCACTGTGAGTGTGACATCAAGCAAACTCTGTATTTCCCTGTAACTACTATTTACAGAAATAAATTTTCAAATGAAAATATAAATGTTAATTTTACCTAAAGTTACCTGTTTTAAAAATTCAAGTTTGTTGTAAAAGATTTTAAAGTTAATATTTTATCAGATAAATTATTGACATGTGCGTGTATATATATGCATATACATATACATATACATCATAGAAAAATGATTGACACATATACACCCTTCATTTTTTATATACCATCCTTGTTCACCATGCAGTTGATGAAGCATGGACTTACTCTTTTGCTTGAACAAATTATTTTAAATTTTGTCATCAACAAGAGGAAAAATACTTCACTTAAAAATTAATCATCTTTCTGAGTATTAAAGGGATAATATACCCAGTTTCAAAGGATCACAGAAGCCTATGTTTGGTGTGACATAAAAGCATATGTCTGGCATGACATCCAACTACACTAACCCAATCCATCTATACTTTTATCAACCTGCTTTTTTTTCTGTTAGTATATCTAACTCTCTTAAATTCCATTCCACAGCTTGGCAGTTTGCAGAATAAGCCTCCTGTTGCCTAAATGCTAACCTACCATGATAAACCCCTTTTCCCTCACATTAATCAAATGGCAATATTTTGGCAGGTGAGCAAAGCACGTGCAAGCTATGCATTTACACAGGATGCCATCTTACCTCCTCCATTTTTGTAGCAGAGATATGGGAATCGCCACACGTTCCCCAACCCAATAATTTCCCCTGCCACAGATAGCACAAATTCAACTTTATTGTTCCAATGGCCTCTTTCATGCACCTTCTTATCGTTGCGGTGGACCAAATTGGTGCTGGAGGCTTCAGGATCCAGAGCATCTTCTGGTTTGCCGTTAATTATAGGGATAGCCTTTTCAGCTGTCATGACTCTCTCCAGCCTGGAGAGGAATATAAAGAAAGGAGGGAAAGGGAGTAAAGAAGGTATGGATGCTTCTATACTGCCTTCCACTTTGACCACAAACTGTCTGCTTTGCATCTGCACAAAAAGACAAAAAGTGTAGGAGATGCTCTTGCCAACTTCGCAAGATTAGACACCTGCTGATGGGGTTGGGGCGGCAGAGTTGTGAGAAGTGGAGACGGAGGTGGAAAAGGCTACCTGCTTTTCTCTCCCCCACCCCTAATATTTCTTCCTTAACCAGGAACCCAGCTTTGCAAATCTGCCCGACCTGACTCTGCCGTCTCCCATTTCATTCCAGACTGGGGGGAGAAGGCCAGATTCTTCCACTGATCACTACTCACCCAGGACTCTGGCCGCGATCTTGGCAGAAGGAAGAAGAGGTCGGTGCTGGTTCTGCAGCTGCCGTCCACCAGTCCTTTGAGCGGCCCCACTCCGTCCTGTGGTACTGACGACTGGGGAGGCAGGGAGGGAGGGAAAGCGAGGTGAGGCAGGCGCCCGCGGCGGAGGCGGCAACCAGCAGCGGGAAAGGCTCGTGATAGGCAGGGACGCCTTGCTTTCTCTCTGTGCGCTGTTGCTGCCCGGCTGCAAAAGCTGCGGCGCTCCGGCCAAGCCGCCCGGCTGAGGGGGATTTGGACTGCTCAGCCTATGCGGAGGAAACGTGCAACAACGCCCCCCCCCCACCATCGGTCCCCAGCAACTCTCCCGCCTTCCCTCCTCCCCACCGCCTTGCCTCTGTTCCACCTCCTCATAAACTAAAGGGGGCCTCCTCCCTTTCCTACCTTGAGGGGATCTGCCTACCTACACACGACCGTGAGGCTGAGCGCCCATCGGGAACGCCGGCGGTTTAAGGCAGCCGCATTTATCTGAGAGGACCGCGGCCGAGCAAAGGCGGTCAAGAAGCGAAGAGCGCGGTTTTGCCCTTAATTCGCCTTGCAGTCCGTGGAAGAGAGTTAAAGCCGAGTCCCGGTACTCCACCCCACCCACGTCTCTGAGCTTTTGTCCTTCTGGGTTGTTTAGCCTCTCTGGTGCCGGGGTCGGGTGTTCCCTGGAACCAGAGGATGAGCGGCACCTCTGCCTTGCTTAGTCGCCTTCCCTCTGGGAAATATTTAGGATGTGGCCTGAGAGGAGAAGCCACTTCTTCCCTTCCCACTTCGACCTGAATCCTGCCCGGTGAACCAAATTATCTCGCCCCCCGCCCCCCCGCCGTGTCACTGGGAGAAGGCAGCGGTGGCAGGAGCACCAGAGGCTTCCATGTGACTTCTTTGCCTCCTTCTTGGCCACAACAGCCGGGCGAGGGGTGGTCCTTTCTAGTCGCTCTCCTCCGTTCCTCTTCCTCAGCAACTCGGGTGTCCCGTTTAGCTTTGGGAAGGCAGCAGGAAGAACTGGGTTTGGCAGACAACCCACATAGGAAGGAGGAAGCCAAAGGAGGTCCTGGCGTACCCAGGGGGCCTTCACCTACTCTCTGTTTCTGTCCTACTGGATCATGGGTGGAAACTGGACTGGTGAAAATGAGCCCTGTTTAGGCAGACTATAAGGGACTATAAGTGAGTGACCAGCAGCAAGGTGGATGGACTCAGTTACAGTGGTGATGAGCGCAGCATCCTTCATTGCCTGCACCTTTCTTTGCCACCCTGCAAACACCAAGTTCCTGAGAGACGATGCTAAAGAGGGCAATCTAGATGAAGAATAGCTGTTTCTTTTCCAGTCTTGGATCAAGAGACAAGAAAAGAGATTGCTATGTATGTGTTTATTTTTTAAAATTTATCCTTACCTAATCTACTGCTTTTCCTTCAAATTAAAAAAAATAACCCCACAGCTTAAATCAAAAACATATTTTATTGTTGCCTGCCCTGCACACTTGGAGTTATTTAACACAGAGGCAAATTGTATGTGTCATTAATGTCACACATAAACGACTAGGAAAAGCAGGCCAGTCCTAGTGATTTGATAAGCATGATCATATAATGTGCATAACTGAAAACTTGTTTATCATATTGGTCACTTATATTTAAGTGTGCCAAGAATATTTATTTATTTATTTATCAAATTTGTCACCACCCATCTCCTCCCACCAGAGGGACTCTGGGCGGCTTACAACAAAAGTAATTGATTAAAACAATAAATATAAAATACAAATACAATATATAAGAACATAAATACAATTAATAAATAACTATAGAGGTAGGAGTAAAAATAAAATCCAAGTGGCAAGATCTAACACAGTCCATGTACGTGAGGAATGCTCTAGGGTGCCAGCCATCCCCAAGCGGAGCTAATCCCTTCTCCGCCCCAAGCAAGATGGCAGAGCCAAGTCTTCAGACTCCGCCGAAAGGCCAGGAGCAATGGGGCCAACCTCACCTCCAGGGGCAGTGTGTTCCACAGGGCAGGAGCTACTGCAGAGAAGGCCTGCTTCCTGGACCCCTCCAAACAAATATTTTGTTTTCCTCCAGTTACGCCCTTTCCTGGATCGGGAGGCCCTTCGAACTCATGCCCTGGTTATCTCCCATATAGACTATTGCAATGTGCTGTACATGGGGCTACCCTTGAAGAGTATCCAGAAGCTACAGCTGGTCCAGAATGCAGCAGAGCAAAATATCCTTGGTGCCCCTAGATTGGTATATATAACACCCCTATTGCACAAGCTACACTGGGTACCAGTCTGCTTCCAGGCCAATTCAAGGTGTTGGTATCACCTTTAAAGCCCTACATGGCATGGGACCAGGTTACCATCCCCATTACATCAACCCGTCCCATCCAATCATGCAGAGAGGGCATGTTATGGACTGCGTCCATAAGAGAATTTCATCTGGCAGGGTCCAGGAAGTGGGCCTTCTCTGAGTAGCTCCTGCCCTCTGGAACATTCTGCCCCTGGAGGTGGGGCTAGCCCCATCGCTCCTGGCCTTCCGGAAGAACCTGAAGACTTGGCTTTGCCCCTTGCTTGGGGCGGGGAGGAAAGTAGTTACTCCTGGGGATGGCTGGCACCTTAGAGTGCTCCTCACACAGATGGACTGTGCTAGATCATCTGCCACTTGGATTTTATTTTTATTTTATATTTATATGTGATGATTGTATTTATATTTTATACATCTGTATTTATATTTTATGACTGCTGTTTTAACTGATTGCTTTTATTGTAAACCGCCCAGAGTCCCTCTTGTGGGGGAAGATGGGCAGTGTCAGGCTCCCTCTCCTCTGCTCACCTGCCATTAAGCACTGCTACACATTTCAGCCTGCTACACATATCAACAGATATAGAGAGAGCAAACCCGTGTCAGCTTCGCAGACATTCCTTCGTGAGCCAAGCCGTTAGAGCCAAGGACGAGCTGCTGATAAGGCCAATACCTGCACTCTAAATCACTCTAATGAGTTAACAAGCTGAGAGGGGGAAGTCAGGAGTGATAAAGAGCTTGTTTGCAAGACAGGGAGGAGGGACGAGGTCACAGGGAATGATTTAGTTTCAATGCTTTGGCGCCAAAACCTTATTCAGAGCTTTGCAACTTTCCTGTGTTAATCAGCTTTTAATAAAGAATTCTTTAAGCTTCCTAAAGGACTGTCTAGAGAATTTCTAAGATTAAAGCCTTGGTACTGGGATCATCACAGGTGGTGGCAAAAATTTGAAATAATAATAATAATAATAATAATAATAATAATAATAATAATAATAATTTATTTCTGAAATATCTAAGCACTAATGTTATATTACATGAGGGATATTCTTTAGAGTTGCTCCTTACAAGAGAATTGTTAGAAGGAAGTTGACTGTTTGGTTTTGTGCTCTCTGAGTCTAGCTGTACTGTACATTTGCAACTATTTCTCTAACTCTTGCAGAATCTAGTGACTTTCAATCCATTAGTATGGAGAACTGCTCTCATGTGGAGCTTCTGATCTACATATGATTGAAAAATGATAAACTCAGATGGCAGGTGCAGATATCATTATTTATTTCTTCTCCATACAAAAGCCTTCCCAAATAAACAAAGCTAGTGGGGAATGTTTCAGCTAATTTTCTATGTGGTTTTCTGGTTTTTTATTTGTGGATTTTTGTTAGTCTTTGTTTTAGTTTTACTTTTCGAAAGTAGAGTTGTTCATCTCAAGCAGTACTGTGTATTCCAAAGTGTCACAAATCTACTACAGGGATGAAAACATGGCATCACTCATCTATTCACCCAATAATTTTCCCTCCTGCAGGCAGAACAAATTGAATTTTATTATCCAATGGCCTCTTTTGTGCAATTGCTTTTTGTTGTTGTGGACCAAATTGGTGCTGGAGGTTTCAGGATCCAAAGCAACATTAATTAGAGGGATCATCTTTTCAGGGGAAAGGAATAAAGAAGGTATGGATCTAAGAAAGGGGAGACAATTTGCAAGGCTATGCAACAAAGCTGGCCAAATTTTCAGAAACTATGTGACTTGTGATAGTGTTATTATAAGTGTTATTATAGAGATCTTTCACTTGATGGAGAGACCCTGATTGGCTCAGTATCCCCCACCTGGTACATCTTTGCATGCATCTCTGCAAATGCAATCTTTAACTGATTTTGGAAAAAGTTAAGCAGATTTGGAGCCAGTTCATATTTGGATAGTAGATACCAGGAAATCCGAGAGTGGGAAACTAGACTGAGAAGCTGAAACAATATCCCACAAGAAGGCAATGGCAAAACACTTCCATATTTCTGCCAGGAAAACTAGGTGAACATATAGTTCTTGCAGTTGAGTTCAAATCAAGGGAGGTTTTACCATTTTATGCATGCTTTCTCAGAAATCTTATTTTAGTCAATAGATTGATTTCCAGATTATTTGCATAAGACTGCTACCTTAATTGAAAATAAATATTATTAACCATTGTTAGGGTCACTGTCATACTCTTCCTGTGACACCCTAGAACAAATTAAGCCATATGATGAATTGCTGTAAGATCACAGGTACCCTGTATCAACACAAGTTGTGATAACTCCTTAAGCATATGGCTCATTTTAAATAAAAAAGAAACTATACAGGTGAATCACTTTCATAAAAAGTAAGCACAGTGAAACAAATGAAATATGTCATTTAAATAAACATGTTTAATTTTGCAGTGTTATAAATAACCAGTCACCATTACCAGTAAGGAAATTGTTTTTCAAAAATTGTTTTGTTTTCTTTATTTTGACATAGCTTTAGTGAGCTGAAAGGCAAAAAAAAATGTCTATAATTATTTTATTACTTTTTAAAAATAACCCTATCTATTGCCTGCCTACCTTGACATCCTTTTATTCTATGGCTTCTCACAACCTGAGGGCTTCTCCAACCCTTGCATTCAGAGCCAGCTAGCGTATAATGTAGACTCAGACCAGAGCACTGGTACAGGACAAGACAAGCCTGAGTAACTTGTGACCCACCACATACAGTTCACACAATATGAATGTTTTACAATCCTTAATTCACACAAAGCAGTATGCACAAAATAGAGTATGTGTTTGTTCCAAACTTCCAAAAAAATTGGTGTTTTGGAAGTTCTGTCAAATCAATCCAAGTGGGCTGTGGTTCAGTAGAACCAAAACCCATAACATTTTGGTTCTTCTGAGTTTCATATGGAAAAAAATCCAGAGGGGTCTTATGAGCAAGTAGGACTCCCTCTCTAGTCCTCCAAAGGGCATGTGTACTGACCTGTCTGCCAGTTTCCCACTGCCTTCCTTTCTCTACCTCTCTTTCTCTACCACAAATATTCTTGATCTCAAGTAAGGTATAGCCATTTGGATTGCCCATCCCAGATCTTCACAGTGCACTCCTTTCCCTCCCCTTTGCTGCCATGTACCACCTCTGTTGCTAGTGTCCTTGGTTTTTTCCCACTCCACCCATAAAAATGTCTGCCTGAAACACCCATTTCACCAGACATGGATTATCCAAAACTAAATGTTCCATACACATAATGGCTTGTACAAAAAAAGTTTGCACTCCCTCCTCACAAACAACGTTTTTAATTCACAGCAAGGACAAATGAATTCTCAAATGCTTACTTTGTTGTTTATTCGTTTAGTCGCTTCCGACTCTTCGTGACTTCATGGACCAGCCCACGCCAGAGCTTCCTGTCGGTCGTCAACACCCCCAGCTCCCCCAGGGACGAGTCCGTCACCTCTAGAATATCATCCATCCATCTTGCCCTTGGTCGGCCCCTCTTCCTTTTGCCTTCCACTCTCCCTAGCATCAGCATCTTCTCCAGGGTGTCCTGTCTTCTCATGATGTGGCCAAAGTATTTCAGTTTGGCCTTTAATATCATTCCCTCAAGTGAGCAGTCTGGCTTTATTTCCTGGAGGATGGACTGGTTGGATCTTCTTGCAGTCCAAGGCACTCTCAGAATTTTCCTCCAACACCACAGTTCAAAAGCATCGATCTTCCTTCGCTCAGCCTTCCTTATGGTCCAGCTCTCGCAGCCATATGTTACTACAGGGAACACCATTGCTTTAACTATGCGGGCCTTTGTTGTCAGTGTGATGTCTCTGCTCTTAACTATTTTATCGAGATTTGTCATTGCTCTTCTTCCAAGGATTAAGCGTCTTCTGATTTCCTGACTGCAGTCAGCATCTGCAGTAATCTTTGCACCTAGGAATACAAAGTCTTTCACTGCTTCTACATTTTCTCCCTCTATTTGCCAGTTATCAATCAAGCTGGTTGCCATAATCTTGGTTTTTTTGAGGTTTAGCTGCAAACCAGCTTTTGCACTTTCTTCTTTCACCTTCATCATAAGGCTCCTCAGTTCCTCTTCACTTTCAGCCATCAAGGTGGTATCATCTGCATATCTGAGATTGTTAATGTTTCTTCCAGAGATTTTAACTCCAGCCTTGGATTCCTCAAGCCCAGCTTGTCGCATGATGTGTTCTGCATACAAGTTGAATAGGTAGGGTGAGAGTATACAGCCCTGCCGTACTCCTTTCCCAATCTTAAACCAGTCTGTTGTTCCGTGGTCTGTTCTTACTGTTGCTACTTGGTCGTTATACAGATTCTTCAGGAGGCAGACAAGATGACTTGGTATCCCCATACCACTAAGAACTTGCCACAATTTGTTATGGTCCACACAGTCAAAGGCTTTAGAATAGTCAATAAAACAGAAATAGATGTTTTTCTGAAACTCCCTGGCTTTTTCCATTATCCAGCGGATATTGGCAATTTGGTCTCTAGTTCCTCTGCCTTTTCTAAACCCAGCTTGTACATCTGGCAATTCTCGCTCCATGAACTGCTGAAGTCTACCTTGCAGGATCTTGAGCATTACCTTACTGGCATGTGAAATGAGTGCCACTGTTCGATAGTTTGAACATTCTTTAGTGTTTCCCTTTTTTGGTATGGGGATATAAGTTGATTTTTTCCAGTCTGATGGCCATTCTTGTGTTTTCCAAATTTGCTGGCATATAGCATGCATTACCTTGACAGCATCATCTTGCAAGATTTTGAACAGTTCAGCTGGGATGCCGTCGTCTCCTGTTGCCTTGTTATTAGCAATGCTTCTTAAGGCCCACTCAACCTCACTCTTCAGGATGTCTGGCTCTAGCTCACCGACCACACCGTCAAAGTTATACCCGATATTGTTATCCTTCCTATACAGGTTTTCTGTATATTCTTGCCACCTTTTCTTGATCTCTTCTTCTTCTGTTAGGTCCTTGCCATCTTTGTTTTTGATCATACCCATTTTTGCCTGGAATTTACCTCCAATGTTTCTAATTTTCTGGAAGAGGTCTCTTGTCCTTCCTATTCTATTGTCTTCTTCCACTTCCGCGCATTGCTTGTTTAAAAATAATTCCTTATCTCTTCTGGCTAACCTCTGGAATTTTGCATTTAATTGGGCATATCTGCCCCTATCACTGTTGCCTTTTGCTTTCCTTCTTTCTTGAGCTACTTCTAGTGTCTCAGCAGACAGCCATTTTGCCTTCTTGGTTTTCTCTTTCTTTGGGATGTATTTTGTTGCCGCCTCCTGAACAATGCTGCCAACTTCTGTCCAGAGTTCCTCCGGGACCCTATCTACTAAGTCCAGTCCCTTAAATCTATTCTTCACCTCCACTGCATATTCCTTAGGAATATTAGTGAGCTCATATCTAGCTGATCTGTGGGTCTTCCCTAATCTCTTTAGTCTGATCCTAAATTGTGCAAGAAGAAGTTCGTGATCTGAACTACAGTCAGCTCCAGGCCTTGTTTTTACCGACTGTACAGATGTCCGCCACCTTTGGCTGCAAAGGATGTAATCAATCTGATTTCGGTGTTGTCCATCTGGTGAAGTCCATGTATAAAGCCGTCTCTTAGGTTGTTGGAAGAGAGTGTTTGTTATGCAGAGTGAATTGTCTTGGCAAAATTCTATCAGCCTGTGTCCTGCTTCGTTTTGTTCTCCCAGGCCATACTTACCTGTAATTCGAGGTGTCATTTGACTGCCCACCTTAGCATTCCAGTCTCCTGTGATGAAAATAACATCTCTTTTAGGCGTGTTGTCCAGTAGGTGCTGCAGATCCTCATAGAACTGCTCTACTTCAGCTTCTTCAGCATTTGTGGTTGGGGCGTATATTTGGATCACTGTGATGTTAGATGGCTTGCCCTGAATTCGAATTGAGATCATTCTGTCGTTTTTTGGGTTGTATCCAAGCACTGCTTTAGCCACTTTACTATTAATTATGAAGGCTACTCCATTTCTTCTGTGGTCCTCTTGTCCGCAGTAGTAGATCTGGTGGTCATTTGATGTGAAGTGGCCCATTCCAGTCCATTTCAGTTCACTGATGCCCAGAATGTCTATCTTTAATCTTGACATCTCACCAATAACCACATCCAATTTGCCCTGGCTCATAGATCTTACATTCCAGGTTCCGATGGTGTGTTGATCCTTAGAACATCGGATTCGCCGTTCACCACCAGCACCGTCGGCCGCTAGCCGTCCTTTCGGCTTTGAGCTAGCTGCGTCATCACGTCTGGGGCTAGTTGAGCTCATCCTCTGTTCCTCCCCAGTAGCATTTTGACCATCTTCCGACCTGGGGGTCTCATCTTCCGATGGTATACCGACATATCTCTGGTTGTACTGATCCATTTAGTTTTCACGGCAAGAATACTGAGGTGGGTTGCCATTACCTTCCCCAGGGATCGCATTTAGTCTGACCTCTCTGTCATGACCTTCCCGTCTTGGGTGGCCCTTCACGGTTTAGCTCATGGCATCATTGAGGTGCTCAAGCTCCAGCACCACGACAAGGTAACGATCCTTTGCTGAAGCAAATGCTTACTAGGTTATAACAAATGTATAGAAGATTAAATTTGGATTGGCAAGTCAATACTTATTATGGGAATCTGGGATTTAGAGTAATTTCTTTATCATCATGCATGCTCTTTGGATTTTATACACTGGTTTAATCAGTACACTCAGACCAAAGTAAATAATCAATTTCCTTTATTATTCTTACTTTTTCAATATAGCATCTTTCAGTTATATTGAAGTTACACCTCCAATTTCAGAGGATTCATATCTGAATACATCTGAAAGTACCAGGTTGTGCATGCTGCTACAGAGATGTAAGAAGTCCTATTAAGTTCAGTGTACATAGGATTGTGTTTTAAATGTCCAAAACTGATTTAAGACTATTAGGTTTGTTTATTTATTTATCTATCAATCAATCATATTCCTGCACCACCCATCTCATGTTGCAATGACTCTGGGTGGTTTACAAATGAATAAAAGAATAAAAGGTTTGTTATAAAATATAAAAATTCATAAATAATATAAAATATAAAATATAAATTCCAAGACGGTCTTAATAAAATTTTCTGGGGCTACATCAAGGAGCCAACCACCCCCATGGCTGACTATCCCCCCTCTCACCCTAAGTGAAGTGGCATAGCCAAATCTTAACTCCCTTGCTGAAGGCTGGGAGAGTGGGGGCCTGCCTCACCTCTGGGGGGTAATTTATTCCAAAGGGCAGGGGCCATGGCAGAGAAGGCCCTCTTCCTGGACCCTGCCAATCAACACTCTCTCATGGACAGTGTCCGTAACATGGCCTCTCTGCCTGATCGGGTGGGACAGGTTGATGTAATGGGGATGAGGCGGTCTCTCAGGTAACCTGGCCCCATGCCATGTAGGGCTTTAAAGGTGATAACCAACACCTTGAATTGGACCCGGAAGAGACTGACACCCAATGCGGCTCTCGCAGCAAAGGTGTTATATGGGCCGTCTTTGGGGCTCCTAAAAATGCTTGTGCAGCTGCATTCTGGGCCAGCTGTAGCTTCCAGATACTCTTCAAGGGTAACCCCACATAGAGCACATTGCAACTGACCATACTTGAATACTTCTCTCACATTTGCTGTGCAGATTCAGACTGATGGAATTTGAGTTCAACAACATTGCCATCTCTGGTCTAGTGTAGTTATAGTGTGAAGAATTCTATGTATGATTGCTCAGAATTTTCTAAAGTTCAATAACAATTCTTTCAAACAAGCATGATTTTATGCAAGATGGCATTATCTTGTGATGTGATGTGATGAGGTCTGGCAAATCCAATGACCTAGTAATGCCAGCCTAGAAAGGCATTAAGGAAGAAGAGGGATATTAACTAAACCCTCCCCCTCCCTTTTTTTTTTTACAAAAATAATGCAACTTGTCCAATGAAATCATGGTAGGGAACTGACACTTGCTGTCTAGGAGTGACATAAATCAACAGCTGGCCTGGGGACATGACTGGGGCAGAAGAAAATTTTTCTGTTCCCTCTTCTGACATAATGAAGTTAGACTGTTCTTTGAGGTTGGGTGTTTACATCTGTCCTTAGAAGGGAATTCATATATGTATGTGTGTAGAAATAAGCTTTCATTTGACATTTTAAAAGAAGCTAGGTAAAAATGCTCATAAATATGGTATATAGTTTACAGTTCAACTCATTAATTCATCTAGAATTGGTATACCCAGCATGAATTTATGGTCTGCTACATCACAGGTTTTATGCGTACTCTGCCATCACAACTCAGTGTATTGATTTAAGCTGAGAGGAAATTTGTATCAAGCCTGAAAATGCAAAAGGGGGCTTGGCTACAGTGTTATCTGTCATAGTGTCATGTTCACCGTTCCAGTGTTGCTGGTACATCGTAACATTTCGCATGTCATTTGGCTGATGCGTGTTTCGTCTGGGAGGGGAGGAGGATTCCATCTTGTGGGATTGTTATGTGTTAGTAGCTGGATTGGAATGTGTTTGGGTTATCTCATGTGTTCAAGGTTCCTTTCCCAGGACATCAGCAGAAATGGTTACCAGCACCTGGGGCGGGGGGGGGGGGGAGTTTGCAACGGCAGGGCAAGGGGAGGGATTACGTTTGAGCCGAGGGTTTTTAGTTTGTATTTGGCATGCTTTTACTCATTCTCAGCTTTCTCTGTATTTGCATACTATTCTTTAATAAATCAGATATCATTAAGTTCCTGCTTGTGAGTCTGAATCTATTAGAGTAGGCAATCATTACATAAAGCTGAGAATCAAAAAATTTTACCGTTAGCCCCTTTCCAGATTTATTTTGTGAGGGAGAAGTGCTAGTGATGAGCAAACCAAATCCCCAAACCACAAAAAGCGAGGAATCAAGCGAGGGGGAACCCAACTCCACAGTGATAAGAACGGAGAGGGTCCCTCCTCGAGAGCTTTCCGAAGTTTGGGAGGGGTCAAGCTCCAGCCTAAGAGAAGAGGAGGTTGGAGGTAAAAGAGCCCCTGAACCGACCGGTGAGTCGCCAGGCGAGCTGACCACACAGGATGAAACCCAGGGATCCCTACCAGGGACGTCCCAAATGTCTTGGAAGCAGTGATACCCGGGTTCCCCAACTGTGGTGAGGCAGGAGGGAAAGGAGGATTCCCAAACCCCTGACAGTATAAAACTGGTGGAGGCCAAATTGGAGTCACTAGAATTTATGTTTCGGAAGATGTCCATGGACTGGGGTTCCCGGGAGAGGAGGAGAGACGAGTCTAGTACTAGGCATTCGACTCCTTCTTTGCCCCCAACTTCCCCGGAGGAAAGGAGTAGGACCCGGCACAGAGAGGAAGCAAGAGTGCCGAGGGTGAGGATTTCAAGGTCCCCTCCTCGAGAGCGGAGATCCCTGGGAGCTAAAAGGAAGCCCAAACGCCCAGCTGTGGCGAAGGGACCGCCCGGAGTGGGGGTTAAGGACTTTACCATTAAATTTGATGGAGATCCAACTAAGCTGTCGTTCTTCCTTACCAATGCAAGGAGTTATATGGATGAGTGGGAGCAGTTTTTCCATTCAGAAAGAGCCAAGATTAATGCCATTGCCACTAGGCTCAAGGGGCGGGCTGCCGATTGGTATGTGCAGTTATGTCAATCAGATGCCCCTGAGCTGGAGGAGTTCGAAGAATTCCTGTGGGTGTTGAAACTACACTTTGAAGACCCATTAGCTAAAGAAAGAGCAAAACGGGCGCTGAGGGAGCTGTGCCAGGGGCCACGATTGGTGGCAGACTACGCTCTGGAATTTAAGGCTCTGGCTGGGAAGGTTGAGGATTGGTCCCAATCCACATTAATAGAACTTTTTAAGGACGGTCTGAATACGGAGTTCCTGAGGTGGTCGCTCGGCAGGGATGACCCAGATACCCTGTATGAATGGATACAGCTGGCAGGGAAGGCTGAGCATGCCCATGAGACCTTCGCTCACAGGAAGGTGATGAGATATGCTGGGCTCAGCAAGGGTTCCCACACTGCTGCGCCCACTGGAAAGTCCAGTCAACGTGCCTGGGAAGAGGAGAGGGAGTGCCGCTATGTGAAAGGGCAATGCCTCCGATGTGGGAAGGAAGGTCACCGAGCGGCGGCATGCCCGAAGGGAAAGACCGATGATCGTCCGGGGAAGCCGTTGGGGAAATCTCCCTCTTTACCCAGGAAAATGAAGGCAGCCATGGCTGAAACTGAAGTGGAGGAGATTCCTTACTTCGGGGGCGAGGGGGAGCCCGATCTACTCCAGCCAGTGGGAAACGCCAGCCACCTGCTTTAAAGAGCGCCTGTGGGCAGGTGGTGGAGGAGGGGCGCGAACATATTTCGGTGAGTGGCAACTATCCCACACTGACCGTTAAAGTGAAGTTAGGCTCCTGCACAAGAACCGTTGAAGTTTGGGCATTGATCGATTCAGGGTGTTTGCATTGCTTGATGCACCCTGACATGAAGGCTGCTTTGGAGGCATGGCGCCACCTCTTAGAGGGGGCTAAATGTCCTTTTGAAGTTTGGACTGACCATAAAAATTTGGAAGCGCTCAGCACGCCCCGTAAGCTCAGTCCTAAGCAGATCCGCTGGGCTCAATTTTTCAGTCGCTTTGACTTTAAGTTGAAGTTCATTCCGGGCAAGAAAAACTTCCTGGCTGATGCGCTTTCCTGCCTACCCCAGGATTCGGTCCAGGCACCTGACGTTGTGGGTACGGTGTGGACAGCACCCCAATTGGGGTTGCAAGCTGTCACATGCAGTCAGACTCGTGCACAGCTGCCCCCAGCTTCGGTTTCACCGGCTGGGGGAAGAACGCCAATTCCCTCGCAATTGCAACAACAGTTTCTGCTAGAGCTGAAATCTGACACTTGGTTGCAAGCGAATAGAGACAATGTTACATTTGACAGAGGCTTCGCTTGGAAGCAAAACCGCCTTTATGTCCCTGACAGTTTGCGAAGGGAAATTTTGAATCGGTCTCATGATGATAAAGTGGCTGGTCATTTGGGGTTTGTCAAAACCTTGCATCTGGTGCGCCGCCAATTTTGGTGGCCCACATTGAGATGTGATGTAAAAAGTTATGTTGCTTCTTGTCCTGTCTGTGCCATGTCTAAACGGAAGGGGGGCAAACCGTAAGGGCTGCTGCAGCCGGTGGCTAGCCCCTCCCGTCCTTGGGAGGAGGTTTCCATGGATTTCATTGTGGATTTGCCTCCTAGTCAGAGAAAGACTGTGATTTGGGTGGTAAAGGACTACTTTTCTAAGCAAGCCCATTTCATTCCATGTGCTTCCATTCCGTCTGCGCAGCAATTGGGCTGCCTTTTTCTAATCCACATCTACCGGATTCACGGGAGCCCCTCCTGCTTGATCACGGACCACGGAACACAGTTCACTTCCCAATTTTGGAGGGCATTTTTAAAGCTGGTGGGTACCAAGCAGGCATTGTCCACTGCGTCGCATACGGAGACTGACGGATCTACGGAGGCTCTTAATTCGACCCTGGAGCAGTTTTTACGGGCATTCGTCAACTATCAGCAGGACAATTGGGTTGATCTGCTACCTTTTGCTGAGGTGGCGTATAACAACGCCATCCATCAGAGCACAGGGCACACCCCTTTCCATACTGTGTTTGGCCGGGACTTTGTTCCCATTCCTGAGTTGCCTCAACCCTCCACACAGCCCTGCTCTGCTTCTGATTGGGCTGCTCAACTGGCTGATTCGTGGCCAGTGATTCAACAGGCATTGGCTGATGCCCAATCTGCCTATAAACTGCACGCCGATAAGCGACAAGCCCTTCAACCTGCTTTTAAAGTTGGTGATAAGGTCAACCTTTCCACTAAGTTCATTAAGTCCCCTCAGCCCTCGAAGAAATTGGCTCCTAAGTTTGTTGGACCTTTTCCCATTGTGGGAGTTGTGAACCCTGTCATGTTTAGACTGGATTTGCCACACAATCTGAAACATTTACATCCTGTTTTTCATTGCAGCTTACTCAAGCCTGTCAACCACTCAGATCACTGGCATCCAAACCCCCACCACCTGCTCCGATCATGATTGACGGGCAACAACATTTTGAGGTGAAGGAGGTCCTTGATTCTCGCCGACTACGTGGCACTCTTCAGTACCTTGTTCGCTGGAAGCACTTTCCCCACCCTGAATGGGTGTTTGCCCATGATGTCCAATCCCCTCTTTTGGTTCACCGCTTTCATCTAGCTTATCCTCACAAACCTGCTCCTTAATGTTCTTGGGGGGGCGGTATGTCATGTTCGCCGTTCCAATGTTGCCGGTACATCGTAACGTTTCGCATGTCATTTGGCTGGTGCATGCTTCGTCTGGGAGGGGAGGAGGATTCCATCTCGTGGGATTGTTATGTGTTAGTAGCTGGATTGGAATGTGTTTGGGTTATCTCGTGTGTTCAAGGTTCCTTTCCCAGGACATCAGCAGAAACGGTTACCAGCACCTGGGGAGGGGGGAGGGGGGAGTTTGCAGTGGCAGGGCAAGGGGAGGGATTACATTTGAGCTGAGGGTTTTTAGTTTGTATTTGGCGCACTTTTACTCATTCTCAGCTTTCTCTGTATTTGCATACTATTCTTTAATAAATCAGATATCATTAAGTTCCTGCTTGTGAGTCTGAGTCTATTAGAGTAGGCAATCATTACACATAGTTACCTTTAGTTTAATACTGAAATGGAAAGCTTTCTTCTTTATACTGCTTTTGGAGTAATGTTATACAATAACTTGACAGAATTATTGGGAAAACTTTAGTTTTTAAAGATACGCATACTGTGTTAAATTAAGTACCTACTACTTGGAACTTAAGAGGGACGCGGTGGCGCTGCAGGTTAAACCGCTGAGCTGTCGATCGGAAGGTCGGCAGTTCGAAACCGCGCGGCGGGGTGAGCTCCCGTTGTTAATCCCAGCTCCTGCTCACCTAGCAGTTCGAAAACATGCAAATGTGAGTAGATCAATAGGTACCGCTTCGGCGGGAAGGTAACGGCGTTCCGTGAGTCATGCTGGCCACATGACCCGGAAGTGTCTATGACAACGCCGGCTCTAAGGCTTAGAAACGGAGATGAGCACCGCCCCCTAGAGTCGGACTCGACTGGACTTTACGTCAAGGGAAACCTTTACCTTTACCTTACTTGGAACTTAACATGTTCTGAACAGAAATGGGTTTTTCATGCTCTAGGAATAACAAAAAGAATGATCCTTAGGAGATGGGAAACTGCTATAACTCCAGATACAAAGGATTTTAGAGATGTGTGATCTAGCCATTTTTGAGAAAATTACATATTCTGTCAATGAGAAAATGTCACATACCTCTCCCATTGGAAAAAAAATTCTTAGAAAGGTTTGGTGAATACTTAAAGCTTAGTTTCCTCTTTCAGAGATTTATCATTTCTGTATTTATTTTATTAAACAAATTTATAAGGCCACCCAACTCACACATGGTGACACTGGGCAGCTTGCAGAATTAAAAACCATAAAAACATAATAGACACCTCCCCAGCAACTGCAAACACATTCATTTGTGATTACTGGCTTTTTCTCTATGTTTTTATTTGTTGTATTGTGTTGCTTTTTTTCTCTTTTTTTGAGTGGTGAGTTGTTCCCTTTTATTTGTGTATATTTGTTCAAAAATGGACTGTCTTGTATAAAAAAATTAATGAAATACATATATTTTTAAAAGCTGAATATAAAGATCCTGTAGACTTTTAGTATTACATGGATTTCCAAAATGACTTTAAAACACTAAAATTTACATACAGCATTATATCAACAAAACTAAGTTGATGTCAATATACCACAAACTTCCTCCATTAGTATGATTATAATATATATATATATTTGTAGAATAAAAGACAAACCAAAAGAGAGAAAGAAATGAAAAAGTGCAAGAAATAAAAAAGAGAAAAAGAAACTAAAGTTAAAGAACATATAAATTACTTCTGACCTTTTTTTCAACAGATAATTACAAGCTCCTCATTTAATCCACTTCTTTCTTACTCTTCAGATCCATAAATCATCATTTCATTTCTCTCTTCTTTCAGCAAAATTCCATTTAAGGTTTCCAGTCTTTCAGAAAAGAGAAATGACTATTATTTACCACAAATAATTGAATAAGAATTTTCAGGCATATAATGGAGCTACTAAAACTTCGAGGATTTTTTTTACTTCAAGACCAGAGTAAAAGCAAGCAAGTGAATAAACATTATTTCTAGTTTTTGGCAGAATAAATACAAATGAGTAAGACACTGTCATAATAATAATAAAAGTGACTTTACTTTCCCTGGCATCATTGCAGTTCTACTTCACTGAAGATTGGAGTGGAAATATTGCTAGTGGAAATATATTTAGTGTTCTTGTAATAAAAAAGCATATATGTATGTATATATGCATGTCTATTATCTTGATCGAGCGATCGATCAATTGTCACAGGTAGTATTGGTAAGGGAATCGGGGGAGGAGTAATTATATTGATGTGAACCATTGCTTAAAAATGCACTTAAGACCTGGCTTTGGCCTGAAGTTGATGTGTTTGTGTGGCCCCTCATTTGGTTTGATTTATTATTGTTTGATCCTAATCATCAAATCCCAAAATCAAAGCTTCATTTTTTTCAGTTTCAAGCAAAAAGTCCAAAAGTGATTTCCAAGTAGAAACAAAGTTAGACAAATTATTTTCTTTAATCAATGTAGTCAGTTTTGCCATCTCTGCCAATTCCATTAATTTCACCATTCATTCTTCCACAGTGGGAATTGGTAAGTCCTTCCACCTTTGTGCAAACAGAAGTCTTGCTGCTGTTATCACATATAGAAACGAAGTCCCAAATTTTCTTTCAAACTGTTTATTCATCAAGCCTAAAAATAAAACTTCTGGCTTCAATTGTACATTCACCTTAAGAATTCTTTGAATTAAGATACATATCTGGTCCCAATAGTTCTTAGCTTTCTTACAAGCTGGTAAAAACTACTTTTGCCCTGAGAACATTTCCAACATGTATTTGACATTTCCTTATACATCTTCAACAATTTATCAAGAGTTAAGTACCACCGATACATCATCTTACAAAAATTATGTTTCAGGTTATAATTCAGTGTGAATTTCAGGCCTTTGTTCCACATATTTTCCCATTGTTCTAGCATGATATTCTATCCAAAATTCTTTGCCCATTTAATTGTACAAACTTTAACATAATCATCTTTCATTTACATTTTCAATAAAAGTTTGTACATCTTAGCAATAACATGCTCAGCATTAGAACAAAAATCCAATTCAAACTGAGTTTTCTCATTTACAAAATTATAAATCTTATCCAAATTAAATCTTTCTGTCAACTGCACATAAGTAAACCAACGGCAAGTGTAACCTTCCATTTCCAATTCTTCTCTTGTTTTTAGTTTGAGTTCTCCTTCAACAAAGGTCAATAATTTAGCATAAGTCAATCATGTTGGTTTCATTATCATCTCTCTTCTAAGAAAGGCTTCTTGGGGTGACAACCATAGAGAAACATTAGAAGACAATCTTACTTTATGTCTTTTCCAAACTCTGAATATGGCATGCCTAATAAAATGATTTTTAAAATCTATATTAACCTTAGCTTTCTCGTACCATAAATAGACATGCCACCCAAATCTCAACTCATGACCTTCCAGCTCCAATAACTTCTTGTTTCTCAAAGTCACCCAGTCTTTCATCTGCACCAGCATGTGTGTATTTCCCAAGCAAAGCCACCCATCATTTTTTAAGTTTTCTAAGCATATTCAAAGATACTTCTAGAAATGATGACAATTGCAAGGGTTAGCTTCATTTTACAGCTTGGCATCTTCCCTTTCAGGGATCTGTATCAAGATGGTGGCTATGATGATGTAATCAAAGCTCTACCTGTTTTTTATGTGTATCAAATGGGCTGCCATCTTGACTTTTTTTTAACCATGCCTTGTGGATACTCTTGCTCCAACTTACTTATTTTTCAGTGAAAATAACATTATTTTCAAACAAACCGCCCAGAGTCCCCCATTGGGGGAGAGGGGCAGTAATATAAATATAATAAATAAATAAATTACACAAATTAAGAATCAGATGGAAGGTGTCTATAAGCACTAGTTTGCCTACCTGTGTTCTATGGCATGATACCAGCAACCAAACATGATATTCTAAACTATTTTATATCTAAGGGTGTTAACATCTTTTCTAGAGAATTAACTTTGTCTTTAGTATGCACTCACACATCCCATGTTCACAAATAGCAAAAATGTTTGGAGTATTAAAAAAAAATTAGAAACCTCGAAAAACCTGAATGACCTGAAGAGTAAGTAAGATTAAATAAATGTGTGTACGTAATAAGAAGTCATCCTTATATTTTATACTCTTTTAAAAATAATTATTTTGTGTATTGGGTAAAATCTCAGTTCCCTCCCCACATCCTGATTATTTCTGTAGAAGAATAATAAATTGTGTTCTCGATTGTGGCTTAGTTTTCTATTGATGGTATCTTCTTGAGCTGCCAAGCTGTGAAATAGCACACAATGGATAGCTTTGTTGGCAACATCTTCCTACCCAAACAAGAATGGAAAAAGGCTCCTGTTATGTTGGCACATGCTAGGAGGGAGAATAATGTGCACCGAACATTATAATAAGAATTACTAATTGTCACAACCATTTTCACAAATTATTTCTCTTCTACAATATGTCCATAATATCGGTTCTATACTGATAATGATCTACATGGGGAACAATGGGACATTTCCATGCATCTGGAGTGTTTACAACCACTACCATGTAAAAGTATAAAGCATTAATACACAATTTAAATAAGAATCTAAAAATTGTCTTAATCAGCCTGATCTGAAAGCTTATACTCTCAGTTCAAAGGGTGTGATAAATATGTCTCAGAAGTTCAGCAGCATCTGATAATCAAGAAGTGTTTTGTCTCTGAATATTTTGTACATCCCATGGTTTCCCTCAAATTCGCAAAATACTAGCTTTTTAAATAGATTATTTAATTTAAAACAATTTAATATCAACATTGCTGCTCCAGGGGCATAGTGGTATCTACAGGGCAATGGTAATGGGCTGTGAAAATAACCTTGAGGAACAGGAGGAAGAGCTGCAGCCAAAAGAATGATCAGATAAACAAAATCTGAGTCCAAAGCAGAAATGTAACTTGAGAAGAAGTCTCAAACTTGACCCACCCTAGTCCTCTAGTAGATAAAGGCAGGGAGAGGGGAGGCACATTCAGACTTGCAAGATTCTGTTTCTGTAACCCTATACAGGTAGTCCTCACTTAATGATGGTAATTGGGACCAGAATTTCCATCTCTAAGTGATGCGGTCATAAAGCGTAATATCATGTGACCGCACCGCTTAGCAATGGAAATTCTGGCACTTCCACTTGCTGTTGTTAAGTAAATTACTGTGGGTCATTAAGCAAGGATGTCACATGGTTGCCATTTGCAACCTCCTGCTGGCTTCCCTATTGACTTTGCTTGTAGGAAGCTGGCAAAGACCCAATTGCTTGGGTTCCATTTGCCACAATGCCTTTGTCAATTAATAGGCATATATTTTCTTCTATGCCTTCTATTTGTCATGTCACATTATATTATTTACTGGGCAGCATCAACATATGATACTTCCAACATTGGAATAGCTGCCTAGATGGTTCTAAATTAGCTATTTCCCTTCTAATTAAATATCTGGTGTTAGCTACTTAAACACAAAATTCAAGTTTTTTAAAATGGAGATGGTTAAATAACAGAATAAGTCTCCACACTGCCATCTGTTGGGGATGTCATGATACAGAAACGTAATATCACAAACGGTTCACATAAAGCATTTATTTGTATAAAATGCTTAGATAATTTAAATACATGCACTATCTACACATTGTCCTTAATATTGTTTAAAATACCATTAACAATATTAAAATGCACGTAGAATATGTGTATTATGAGGGGTTGAAGTCAATGGCCCACCACAATGTTGGAACATTGTGGGAATTGTGGTAAGGTAGGTAGAGTACAGGGGGACGTGGTGGCGCTGCGGGTTAAACTGGTGAGCTGCTGAGCTTGCCGATCGGAAGGTCGGTGGTTCGAATCGGTGTGATGGGGTGAGCTCCTGTTGCTAGTCCCAGCTCCTGCCAACCTAGCAGTTCGAAAACATGCAAATGTGAGTAGATTAATAGGTACCGCTTTGGCGGGCAGGTAACGGCATTCCGTGTAGTCATGCCAGGCCACATGACCATGGAAGTGTCTATGGACAAATGCCGGCTCTTCGGCTTTGAAACGGAGATGAGCACCGCCCCCTAGAGTCGGACACGACTGGACTTAACGTCAAGGGAAACCTTTATCTTTACCTAGGTAGAGTACAGATGTGAGAAAATATTAATGAACATCCTGATTTATAAGAATTGTATTTGGCAGAATGGAACTATGGAGATTTATGATTTGTCTCTGTATCAAAGAAGCCCTACTTCCTGTTATAATGATAAAAAACTTCAAACAGAACCTGATAGGTAAATTTTTCTGACAGAAGCAAGTATAATAATATTGCGTCTTTTTTGCTATATAATCAAGCTCACTCTTTAAAAAAATCCCATCAGAAAAAAAGATATAATAAAAATTATGCCCTCTCTTCAAGCTACAGTTTTAGACTGGAGCTTTTTGATAAACATTTTAAATGTTTCTAATTAGACTTTACCTTTGAAAGTGCTTGTGCAAGGATGTTCAATATCATGTTAATGGAATGTCCTGGAAGTACTCTCCATTCAATATATTTGCCCTATGTAGAATGAAGAAAAATAGTACTTACATCATATAGGAACGTTAGCAAATGAATTACTCCTTGATAACTTGGCTGCCATTGATAAGCTCTGACAAGCTGTTATCTTCATGGGTGTTGGAATCTAGGTTTGTTGCAGAGGCCGACCCCAGTTTTCCTATTCTTATTGTGTGACTTGTTGCTGAAAAACTTATTCCTAATTAGTAAGAAAAGACAATCCTATCAACTAACATTTATGAGAGGGACATTTCACCACATAGAATGAGCTCTTGGTTATGAAGATACATTTATTAGTTTAAATGAAGTACAGGCAGTCCTCAGATAACAACTGTAACTGGGACTGGGCATTCCATCGCTAAGCAACGCAGTTGTAAAGTGAAAAATCACGTGACTGCGCTGACTTACTATGGCAGTTCTGGCAGTTCCAGTTGTGGTCATTAATGAATTGCCCACAGTTGTTAAGTGTGACATCATGTGACTACAACTTGTGATTCCCTGCCAGCTTCCCCGCTGACCTTGGTCATTAGAAGCCGGCAGAGAAGGATGCCAGTGGTGATCATGGGACACTGTGACCGTTGTAATTGTGTGCCAGTTGCCAGGTGCCTGAATCGCAATCACATGACTGTGGGAACACTGCGATGGCCACAACTTCATGGACCGGACGTAAGTCTCCTCATTCAGTGCCATTGTAACTTTAAATGGTTGCTGAATTTTTATTTATTTATCAAATTTATCACCACCCATCTCCTCCACAAGGAGGGACTCTGGGCGGTGAATGATTGGTCACTAAGCAAGGACAGCCTGTAGTTAACCAAGAGGCTCTGTGTTTTTTCTGTCTCTTTTTTCTGTTTGTATCCACTGTGAACACAAGTCTAGTTTTGTTGATTCTCCTTGTTACTTTGTTTTGGGTGGATATTGTGGTCCAAGGAACCTCTAGCAGGCAAATGACTATGGACAAAGGGGATTTCCTCTTAGGGTCTCTTCCTTAGCATCAAATATGTGTCCAAATCCCTACCCTTTCAAAAAACATAATCATTGGTATTTAGTTGTATTTTGGTGAAAGCTAGCCCTCCAGTTTAAGAAATGTCTGGAGGTAAATATTTAAGAAGTAAACTTCAAAATAAATGTGCTGGCCTCTAAGATCGCTTCTGTATATGAATAATATAGTGCATCCTCTAAAAACTGTCTTCAACAGTGAAGGGAATATTTTTTCACTCCTTTTTTATTTTTCAGGAATCCATCCAGATGGGTATAAATGATTCAAATTTAAATTTTAGTTTAATTTAATTTAATTTTGTAGCTGCAGGAGTAATGCCAAAAATATACAATATTCACCAGCTCATAGAAGTTAAGCAAGTTGATCATGGGTAGGTGTATGGAAGGTCCTCATGGAGTGGGGCTTCCTAACATCAGCTTTGGCCACAGTGGCAACTGATGAAATGCTATTTCTACTGTAGTCACCAGATCTGTTAGCATCAGCTAACAGATCAGCTGTCTGTTGATGATCAGAATAGTGAACAGAGTAGTCATGATGCTGATCAGTGTCAAGTACTGATTTAGCATATCTGACATGGCTTCTTTCTGGGGTAGCAAAGTATCCCAGAGACATAAAGTCAAACATAATGCAGCCAATTATTCAGAGCAAAGCAATAGACAAGACAAACTAATTGGATAGGAATCTGAGGTGAAGGCAAAGACAGCCCAAGAAATCCTAGTAGGATTTCTCAATGCAAAGCTAGACTTCCATAGCCAGGGATCAGTTCAGAAACATTATTCCTATATAACTGCAAACTTATATTCCTTACCCTGGGGAGTTCCATCAAGCATCAGTTTCAAATCGTTGGCAGTTAATTGGCCAGATGGGTAATTGATAAACATAATCTTTTGAGTAGGCAAAGGGTAGTTTCTTGCAACCAACCACATTTTTGTGTGCAGCCCTCAACTTTGCACACAGATATAATTCCTGGTGCTCGGTGGGGTCTCACTCCATACATCAGTGACAGGTTTTCCTTGCCTAGCTCATTAAAAGTCATCTCAGTGTCCCTTTCACTGATGAATTTGGGCTATCAGACTTCTGGGGATCTTTCTCTTCCTCAAAGAAAAACTCCTTCAGGGACCTGATAAAATCTATTCCAAAGTTTTCAGCTTAGAAACCATTCATTATTACTGAGAATGTTTTGAAAAGAAAAATCAAAAGGCTTACACTGTGTGAAAATGTGTTTTACTAAATCAACCATCTGAAAGTAGAAACATCTATCATTCAGTCTGAGTTTATCAACGTTAATTAATAATAGCAAAACAATCTTCCTTCCAAAGCAAGTTTTCCCAATCCCCCATGTTGGGATTTAGCATAATTCTTATAGAAAGAAATCAGATTTGCAAATTGAACTGAGATGGGTGAGCCACACATAGCAAGACATACAAGCAAGGAAATTCACCTATTATAAAAACCAAGTTTGTGTCATTCCTGTTATCAATACAAGTATCACAGATAAAATTTTAAAAGTATAGAATTGCAAGTACTTAAAATACAATATGAAATGTGAGTCCTGCTAACTTGCTGCACAGGACAGCCCACAGAGTATCTCCATATCTATTTCCTTTGTTAATTCTTCCTTGTTGCATCTTTCTCCTCACCTGCCAAGCGCACCAATCCTCTGAAACTCCTGCTCAGACTGCTGTTGGAGCCTATCAAGCAAGAAAAGCCTTGTTTAGCTGACTCTTTAACACTCCAGGTGTTAATCATGATTTAACATTATTTGTATGTGTCATTCTGCCTTACTCTTCTTGATTGCATTTTGAATTTTATTCTTTATGAGCTAATTAATTCCTACATAAATTTATAACTATCATGTCATTCCTTTTTGGTGTAAGCAACACTATGCTAGGCACAGAAGGGAATAAAAATAGTAAAGGCATGAGATAGAAAACAAAGAATTATAGCCAAATCTCATTTATTCCAGCATCAATTATTATTTCTCTCTAAACCTTTCTGTCCATGAAAACCATTCTTACTTACTTACTTATTTATCAAACTTTATCACCACCCATCTCCCCCACATGGGGAACTCTAATAGAGAGAGTCCATTATCACATCCATCCACTGCTTCATAATTCCTTATTGTTCTATAAATTTCTCACCTCTCTGTTTTTGAGAACCTCATCAAGAGGTAGTTGTTTCAATCTTGTTTTTTTCCTAGGAATATTCTAATTATCTGATAGACAATATCACTCAGACCTTCATGGAACTGAACTCTGACTGGCAAGTCCGGTCGAGGTGATTGAGTCTTGTGGGTTTACCTGAGTTGCGTTTCAGCCTGTGACTTCCAAGAAGGTAAACAGGTCCTTCCATTTGCAAACCCAACCACCTGTTTATTAGAATCATATTCTTGGCTTGTTAGGGCTGTTTGGGGAATGAAAGTAGTTGGATCCATGCAGTGGTGTCAGATTTGTTGAGGAAGGGGATGGTTCTGCCAGTTTCTACGCAATGGTGGTACAAGAAGCCATCATTGGACCCCAAAATTCTGGGCAACATTTGCCAGTCTCCAACCTTCCCTTTTTAGGGAAAGTTGTTGAGGAGGTGGACAAGTTACAGCTCCAGAAGGTCCTGGAGGAAACAAATAATGTGGACCCATTTATAATGGATTTCAGACTGGGACGTAGTATGGGGACTGTATTGATCAAGCTTTTTGATGACCTCTGGCAGAGCCAGGATGGGGATGGTGTATCCCTCCTGGTGCTCCTTGATCTCTCCGTGGACTTCAGTATCATCAGTTATGATATCCTTCTGGATCAAGCACAGTGTTGAAGTCCCATATAGGATTTCACTTGCTTAATGGATTGGTTTTTCTGGTCTGTGTTTTCCTTATTGCTTTTTATTATCTTTTAATGTTGTACATCACAGAGTCTTATCGAGTTTGGTAGCCATCATAAATAAGTAAGTAAGTAAATAAGTAA
The DNA here is from genome assembly GCF_035149785.1 of Candoia aspera. Lineage (NCBI taxonomy): Eukaryota > Metazoa > Chordata > Lepidosauria > Squamata > Candoiidae > Candoia > Candoia aspera. The sequence continues at coordinate 54,702,991 of NC_086154.1, forward strand.
GTAAGTAAGTAAGTAAATTTGTTGCAAGTTGCCCAGAGTAATTTTGAATTAGGCAGCCATATAGATTGAATAAATAAATACACAAACAAATCAACTCCACCTCAATGTACTACTGGTCACTTTTTTAGTAATTTGATCTACATTCATTCAGCACCTATTCAGTTGTGACCTCATCTCTTCTTGTTTCACCATATGCAGTTCTTCAGTATCCCATTCCCACTGCATCCAACTTACTCTAGACTTTCTCCTGACATACTGAACTCTCATTTCCGTACAACAAAGAAGACAGGAGTATATTTTTATACAGAGCCATTTTCACTCCTTTTGTTAAACATTCATTCCTCACAATAGTAACTACTACCTCTCTTTCTATATTTTCATGTGATAAAATTTCTGAATCCATTTTCTGACCATTAGTCAAAGTTCTATAAAGGAACACATATTTATTACTTGCTCTAATTTTTATATATACTAAGATATTAAGTATAGTATAGTATAGTATATTTAAATATACTATATACTATATATACTATAGTATATTTATATATACTAAGATATTAAGTATAGTATAGTATATTTAAATATACTATATATACTATAGTATATTTATATATACTAAGATATTAAGATTTATAAAATCTTAATATCTTAAGTATTAAAGATATTAAAACCATTCATTCTTTTTCCCCTGTCCAACACAGCTACCTTGATCTTTAACAGAATAATTTTCAGAGCCATTTTCCCCATTACGTTATACAATCCATCTAACATTCACTGCAAATTATTTGACTTCTCAACAAAAAAGTGCATCATTTGTACACATACATACACATAATTCCCAACCAATACATTTCCAATATTACCACTTATACGTTTATATGTAATTAAAGTAAAAATGCAAGAGTTCTTCAAATATCTTTATCTTTATCTTACCCCCTGCTTAGTCTTGAACCATTCACTAAACAGTCCATTTATTCTCACACATGCTGCAATTCCACTGCAAACCACCCATATCACATTCATCAACCAACCTTCAACTTCATATTTATGCAAAACATTCTATAATTTAAGCCTATTCACTTTATCATAAGCTCTCAACAAACATGCATTAAATTTTCTCCCTTTTCATATATACTAATAGCATAACTCCACCACTCTTTTGAGGTCGTCTCTAACATAAATAATTTCACTCTGTTCCAAACAGGTTCTACATCATTTTTCCTTAAGTGTGCTTCCCATTCATTCTATTGGAAAATTAATCTATATTTTTTTATATGAGACTCCCACTTTCTCTTCTTGCAGAAGTTGTAATTTCACTCTAGTTTTGTTTGTTTTTTCCTACTTCTTTCCCTTTCTTCCATGTCTATTTTTCACAAGATCTATTACTGGCACCAAGAAATGATGTTCTCTCCAATATTCAAAACCTCTCATCACCCTTGTATCCTTTGGTAATTCCTTCAGTCTTTCATGATAAACAATCAAATCAGTCATAATTTTAGATTCACATTCACTCCTTTGTTCTAGTTATGTATGAATAAACATATGCATAAACCATGAATTCAAGCTGACCTTTTTCTGAGTGATACTTGTCGGGGTGATACTTGTCAGTCTCCTTTCTGATTCAGTCATAAGTCTCTGAATGGCCTAATCACTTTTCTTCACTCTCATCTCATTCCCACACATTCTTTTATGTCCTCTAGCAGAATCATTTTTCCCCTTGATCACATCCCTTCAGAGAATTGAGCAGATATGGTAATAAATTCCCACCTGCTGCTTTTAGTCCTGTCCTTGATTATGTCAGATCTGAGTGCTCAAACAGCTCTCTATGAACTTGATTTTTATCAGGGATTATCATATCTTACTTTCCTCACTTTGAAGATCAACTATATAATATCATGATGGTTTTTCCAGCTGGAAAAAGGGAAACAGGAAAGAATGGAGAATGAAAAGGGAAGGGAGAACAGGAAAAAGTAAAATTGTTTACAACAATTATGAATAAGAGGCGTTTTTGG